>NC_089873.1:144605000-145205000 GCF_040182565.1 Anser cygnoides | reverse complement strand
ATGCTGTATCAACAGGGAGGTTTTTCTGAAATAACAATTCATATTTCTTGCAAAAATCAAACTCTGGTTCCCTGCTCCTTTTCCCAGTCCCTTTCCTTCCCTTACTTACCTACCCGTAATAGCAATTTTTTTTTTTTCCCACTTTTTTGTTGTTGTTGTTGATGCCATTTTACAGCTTGGAACAAGCAGCAGCTGGTTCATTCTTGCTGTGTTCTCCCAAGGTTTTGGCATGCTCTTGGCAAGGAGGGGATCTTCTGATTGTCTTGGTCCATGCCGTGCATGTTGGAAGGTCCAAACCTGAAGCCACGGGGAAACTTTTGGGGTGGCCATAAGTGTTGTCTTCCATCAAGGGAACAGTCCTGGGACAGCAGTGCCCACTTCTGAGTGACCACCTTCCCCAGCGGCCACCCGCAAACGGGGGGATGTGACACCACGGGGTCTTGAAACGTCGAGAGCTGGACCACGGCCAGTCTGGGGCTGTTCTGTAGGAAGCCACAATGAACAGTGCCCGCTCTTCTGTCCCGGTGAAGTGACGCGATGTCAGTGCTGGGATGGCTGGGGATAATGCTGTGAAGTGCCCTGCGCTGTCTGAGCAGCAGAATAGAAAAGCTGGGAGAGGGTGGAGACTTTTGTCTGGGTTTGGGGACAGAAATATTCAAAGGAAACAACTTTATTAATGTACTTTGAAGCACTCCGTGCATTGTTGACAAACTGTTATTATTTTTCCTCCTTTTGCCTAAACCTGATGGTTTATGCCCGCTTGCTTGCTTTGCAGCTTATTGCATGCTGTTTTGCATCATTGGGACTTCACATCATGCGGACCCCTCTGCAAGAAGGAGAGCGTCCTCCCCTCAGACCTGTTGCTTGGGAAAAATAAAAGTGAAATGTGATGCAAAGACCATGCACCATTTCTAAGAAGCCAACTGATGCCCAGCTACCCTGGGAGACAAAAAAAAACACTTCTGCCTCTTCCAGGGAGGTGGTGGCGTCACCGTCCCTGGGGGTGTTCAAGGAAAGGTTGGACGTGGTGCTTAGGGACATGGTTTAGCCTGACCCAGCCTGCCCAGTATGGGCACAATGTAATGGAAAAGATGATTTTATTTTATTTTTTTTTTGTCTTAGAGAATGCAGGTCTTGCTGACTGTATTGGGAGCATGCAAGACACGGAAAGCTGCTGGACTGAGTCAGCCTGCAGGAATGGACACGGCTTGCAAAGGCCTAGGGAGGGATGGTATTTATTTACAGCACTTTTTTTTTTTTTTTAATTCTTCTTACTCGGCAGGTCTGAATTCCCAGTTGTTTTAAATTCTGGGAAATGATGGAAATCATCAGCAGGGTTCAAACTTTGCCAAGTCCTTTGCACTTTTTTGATAGGACACAAACTGGAAGCGTTCTTCCAGGAATAGGTGTTTTCCATCTGGGCGAAGGAGTACCTGGTTCAGAACAGGATTGTTCCCTATTGGGAGTAAATGGTCTTCTGCCCTAGGAAACGAACCAGTTTAAACCAATTAAACTGGCAAGGAGTCTGCTAAGTCTTCCAAGATCTAGGGGAATGCAATTTCTGGAGCACATTAGGTTAGGGCGTGTATGTGTGCGCGCAGTGGAAAATTGACCAACGTGTTTGTTCAATGGGGATCCCTCGGCAAAAAGCTGTCTGCCTAGCAGTGCTCCTCCTGGTTGCTGGGCCATCCCCCAGAAAGGGCTTTGGAAACTTCTTGCAAGGCATCACGGACAGCATCACCCACCGAACTCCTCTGGAAGACCGTGACAGCTGAAGTCTCCTTCTTAGGCTCAGCCAGGTCTGCATAAGGTCGTTCTCTACTGTTAGAAGAGAGAAAAAGCGACATAGCTGGGGATGCGGTGGCAGGAAAAAAAAATATATATTTCTGAAATTCTGAAATTTTTTATTTCTGAAATGCTTTCTCTTGTGGACTTTGATGCTCAGCCAGCTTTGCATGGACTCCAGTCTGAATGGAGGCTGGCAGCAACATGGCAGGCAATTAGTTCTGGGGACCGTGTTGGATGCTATCTGAGGCTACCATCATTTGGAATAGCTTATCTAGCTATTTTGTTCCCATTTCAAGCTGGACTGAAAGCTTGCAGCTAAAGGGAAAATACACAATGGGGAGCATTCATCAAAGATATCTTTTGCCTGAGATGGTATGGGGCCCCTGCATCTCAACTATTATTGCTGAAGTTGGGTTCTTCCTTGGAGCCCTGGTCCTGAAGAATCCTTTCCTTTCACAAGCTTTGGAGGCAAGCAAGCTTCTCTACACTGTATTTAGCTTTCGTGAACGTCTTTCTCCTTGCCCCAACAGGAACTGTAAGGGTGCCATATCACACAAGTTTGTAAGGCTGTGGGCAGTAGGTATGGAAATATCAGAGGAGGCAACATGGCAGCTTTCATTTGAGAGGATTTCTTTTTTCTTTTCCCCTAGGAATAACTGGATTTGTTTGTTCACACAAATGTGAATCAGCAAGCACATCTGATATGTATTGGCATATATTGTATGCTCTATATGCCAAGCTAGATGACATAATGTAATTTTACAATTGGATGTAGGAAAGCAAATGAAAAAGCCTTTTAAAAAATAATCTCTAGTAATACAGCTCAGTGAAACTCACTCTACTCAGCTCTACTAAATAATGGAAAATTGTTTATTTTATCAAAAAAAGCTTTATTTCTATAACACTTTATATATAGTGTACTACTAAGTAACAATAGTTTAAAAAAGTCATATTTCTCTTTTCAAAATCTGGCAGCTCCTTTACACTTGCTGTTCTACACGAACAGCAGGGAAGCGGGGCCGCTGTGACTCAGCCTTGTCCATCGCGGCCCTATAGATACCAGCTGAAGGAAGAGAAATGGCATTAGTAATCATCGTAGTTGACGCCTGCCCCATGCCTGAAGGTGTGGGGGTTCCGTGGGCCAATTGGTGAATCCTCATCGTAGTGGTGTTGGTAGTATCCACCGTAGTACTCGTTGCCACCGCGCCCTAAGCTCGTCCAGTAGGACATGTCGTCTTCAAATTTCTGCCAGACGAAAAAAAAAAAAAAGTAAATAAATCCTTGCTGTCCAAGAATGAAACTTTACAATGAAGAGAATGAAAGAAAAAAAAAAAAAGCAATTTTTCTTTTTTCCTCCAGAAATTCAGATCCTTCACATAATTGACAAAACTAAATCCCTACATCCAAGAGGTTTTCTGACTGCACCAACTTTCTCTATGGGACATATCCGGACCCTGTTCTGGTCCTGATGTCCTGACCAGCCCCACCTGGGACCCACCATCCCACAGCCCTGCTCTCTATGCAGTGCTTAAACTGAGAGCATCTTCCACTGGAACACATGCTGAACACCATTAATATTTCTGCTACCTTTTCAACAGAAGTCTATAGAAACATTTCAATGTTTTGCATTAAAAATTGAAAATTTGTTCTGTTGCCCTATGTCTTCCGTCACAAGGTCCCTGAGTGCAAAATGGGTGAAAGAACCCTTCACTTTTTGGCTCTGATGTCTCACTTATTTTATTTTTCGTGTTTAATTTTCAATCGAATATGCAGCTATAGGCAGTAGGCAGTTCAATTCTGTACACGGCAGCAGTGGAAAAACAGTATGCAAGGATATCAAATACTTGCCAAGCCAAAGCCTTTCCATATGAATGATTCTTTGGAAATATTTTTGGCCGAGATTTGAAAAAAAAGTTTTGCAAAATACACAATGGGTAAGTATGGCCTAAGTCCTTGCTAAAGCATGACTGGAACAAACAGTTATTTCATTGTTAAAACTGTGTCTTAATACTCCAGAAAACCTCCTAAGTGGATTCATTGTGTCCCACAACAGGCCTCGTTTCATTTTCGTCAATGCACACAGCAACGTGCAGTGAGGAATACATCTTATCTGCACGGCTTGTCCTTGCTACTTAACCTCTTGGGATTTGCACCCAGTCTCCAGTTTGGGAGCCACAATGCTGCGTTTGTTATTTTTCCTACTGTGCAGGGGGTATAGCCACGCTGTTAAAAAGTAACTTGTATCTACATAATGTCCAGGAGCAACAAAGAAACGTAGCCTTCATTATTGCAGTCCAAGCAAAGGATTGTTTTTAATTGTTCCAGCTTTGAAAATGAGTGCATTCATCTTCTAAGCAATCCATGTAACATGAAGGTCTAAAATGTACTCCAGCTTGCCTGTGCCCGTGCAGTCTCATTAAACACATTCATGCAGCTGACAGAAGCCAGGAATTCAATGTCTATATCTATTTTTACCTCTTATTTATGTACAAATTATTCCACACGTGGGACTGCAAGTAAATGCACGTTTTCCACTCTTTCAGTGTCTGTTGAGCAGGGCTTTGTGCAGCGTGCATATCAGCTGGGAGCTCTTGCTTCCACTCCAGTGTTTATACAAATTAACTGTTGTAGGGAAATATATCCTTATCATTTGAAGGGAGCACATTGCCAGGCAGATTTCCTTTCACATTTAGAGTCAAGGCACAGCTGCCAGTGCTGGCGGGGGCCGGGAGCTGTGCAAGAGGCAGGTGACGGTGGTGCGATTTCATTGCAGAACGCCACCCAGGACCAGCCTGGTGTGCCTTTCTCAGCGTGTTTAGAAGCAAATTGATTGAGTCGAGCCTGCCAAATTCATTTCCTGAAACACAATTGATTACCCCGTCTGGCTGTCTATTTCTCAAGGCAAACTTTGTCTCTAAGTCTGTAACCGGTTAAGCTTAGGTTCAGTAGAAGGCAAGAATTCCTGCCAGGATTTCAACACTGTTTTGTCTGTTAATAAAAGTACGTGGAACAAATACCAAGCTTATATTTCTGTGCAACATTTGCTATTTAAACCAGACGAACAAAATCGCAGCATCCGACCTGTGACCAGGAACAGGGCAGCCCCACTCCCAGTGGCTCACCCCGAGCCCTGACGTTTCTGGGGTGCCTCACTCACCGCCTCGTCGAAGCCCAGGTACAGGAACTGCTGGTACCACTGCTGCACGTCGGGCTGGCTGCGGTCCCACAGCTGCCGCTTGTGGCGTCTCAGGCTGCTCAGGAACTCCTTGGCCGCCTTCTCTTTCACCGACACCTCGGGCTTCACGGCGGCGGGGGCTGGAATTAATTTCCCCCCCCAGAAGACACGCCAGGAAATTTTTTAATCAGCCTGAAATGTACCCCACTGTAAACATTTCTTTCTTTGTGTTCATTACCTCTGTCCTTGGCAGTGCAGTGTATGTAGCGGTAATAAAAACAGGGACTGGCAATACAGTACAGTTTCGCGGCTATTCCTATTCTCTTGGATTTTGTAACAGCTATTCTGAGCTTGAAGACATGTTAAGGGTGGAATTTAACTCAATAACCCGAACAGAGGAAAGGAGAATGGACTCTGTGTGCTGCAGCCACAGGAGAGGGAAGGAAGACAGGAGGTGAAGTTACAAAGCCTGAAGCAGCTGGAGAAACGCATAGCTCAGGGGACGTGGGCGAATGCTCTCAACATGCCAGGCCTGCAAATAAGGGGTTTGTTGCTGCTGGAGGAACGCAGGTACGTCTGAAACGTACAGCAGTGAGAGCCAGCCAGCCCCTGCTAAGCACAGTGGTGATCTTCCCATCAAAGCAGCGCAGTGCCCCGTGATGGCTGGTTGGGCTTCCTGAGAAACCAGGAGCATGCACAGGGGTAGGAAGAACATCTCGCCTGCGAGGATCTTCCCCCGGTCTGTCCCTCTCACTGGGAGCCAGAACAAAAGCCAAAAGTTGCTGGGGTGCAGGAATGGCTGCTGCACACCTATTCGCAGGTATCGCACAAGGACCTACACGATGCAGGGAGCCCGCATGCATGGGAAGCATCCCTGGCGTGCAGGGCTGGGAAAAGCCCACGCTGGGAAAACCAGGTGCTGCGTCCTGCTGCACCACGGCCAGGCACGCAGAGCAAAGGGAAGGGATCCCATGGGGACAGCAGCAGGACCCACAGGGACATGCGGGCACGGGCACCACGGAGCTGGCACTGTGCTCGCAGGAGTTGCATCACACATACTTGTGCACGGCCAGCTTTGGTCTAGGTGCTCATACAGCGCTCCTCTGGCCGCGCTCTGAGAGCCGTGAGGACACTTTTAGAGCTGTGATTGATGGCAGCTGAATCACACAGGGGAAAAAGAAAAAAAAAAGAGGGAAAGCAATTTGCTGTCTCTTTACCTTCTCGTTTTTGAAGCATCAGTTTAAGCTTATTTCCTCTCGAAACGCCTAGAGAAGCAAAAATAAGACATACTTCAGCTAGCCACTCTATTTAGCGAGACAGAAATAACAACAAAACACTCGTATCTCAAAGAGCACACAGAGAGATGCCGTAGCTCCCCTCCACCGAGGGAAGGGCTGGAGAAAGTTTCCACCGGCGCTCCCGCTTACACGCCTGGGTGCAACACGAGCTACAGGGAAGCCCCCAACCCTCCGGCACCCTTTCCCCGGCAGTTTTGGGGCGGGAGCCCCACCACCTCGTTCACCTGCCGCAAAGTTTGCCTTTTCCAGCAGAAGGTCTCCGTGCGGCGGCAGAGCAGCCGGGCTGGGACGGGCACCCTGGGGAACTGTCACCGAGCGGGCGTCCTGGTGGCCAGCCCCCAAACCCTTAATGCACCCCAAAACCAAGGCGCTGGTGGGAGATGCTCGTCCCGCACTAAGCTGGGGGGGCTGCGGCGGGGGGGGGGATGCCCCCGAGCGCTCACTCACCGGGGGCCGCGCAGAGCAGCGGGAGGAGGAGGACGAGGAGGAAGAGGAGGAAGGCCCCGGGCAGGGCCCCGCGGGGGCACGGAGGAGGCATAGCGGAGAGCGGCGTCCCCGCCGGGCCGGGGCGAGACGGAGCGGAGCGGAGCGGAGCGGGGGGAGAGGGGGAGAGGGGGAGAGGCGGCGAGGGGAAGCAGCGCCCGGCCCACGCCGCGCCTACGCCCACGCCCCAGCACGGGGCCCCGCCGCTGGCTGAGAAGGAAAAGAAAAAGGAAAGGAAAAAAAAAGAAAAAAGAAAAAAGAAGAAAAAAGGAAAAAGAAAAAGGAAAAAAAATAAAGAAAGAAAAAGAAAAAGAAAGAATGAAAAAGAAGGAAAAAGAAAAAAGAAACAAGAAAAAAAGTTAAAAAAAAAAGAAAGAGAAAAGAGAAAAAAGAAAAAAGCGAAAAAAAAAGAAAAAAGAAGGAAAAGGAAAAAAAAGAAAAAGAAAAAGAATGAAAAAGAAAAAAGAAACAAGAAAAAAGTTTAAAAAAAAGAAAGAGAAAAGAGAAAAAAGCAAAAAGCAAAAAAAAAGAAAAAAGAAGGAAAAGGAAAGAAAAAGAAAAAAAAGAAAAAGAAAAAGAAAAAAGAAAAAGAAAAAGAAAAAGAAAAAGAAAAAGAAAAAGAAAAAGAAAAAGAAAAAGAAAAAGAAAAAGAAAAAGAAAAAGAAAAAGAAAAAGAAAAAGAAAAAGAAAAAGAAAAAGAAAAAGAAAAAGAGAAAAAGAAAAAGAAAAAAGAAAGGAAAAAGAAAGGAAAAAGGAAAAGAAAAAAAGAAAGAAAGAAAGAAAGAAAAAGAAAGAAAGAAAGAAAAAAGAAAAAAGAAAAAAAGAGAAGAGGAAAGGGAATGGGGAAGGGGAGAGGAGGGGAAGGGAAGGTTAATTTAAAAAAAAAAAAAAAAAAAAAAAGAATTGTTAACCAAAGGTACTCTCGCTGCAACACTTAGCACATCCTCCCCCAGCCATACTCCAAGTTCCCCCTCAGACCATACCGAGCCGCCTGCTCTGTGTGCAGCAGGCTCTGTTCCAGCCTGTGCGAGCAGCTGCTAGCCGTAATTGAGGGCTTACGTGATTTTTGTGTCCTTTGTGCTTGAACGTGTAGTTAACTGTGTTTCGGTAGCACAAGGCATGCACTCTTCTGTTTAGCTTTGCACAGCTTGCCAGTTTCCAGCCGCATTAATTTTTGTGGTTCCATGTAATCCAGTATTAGCAGACAAAGACTTCTCAGCTATTCATATAGGTTTTTTGTTACAGCGGAAATGAAAAAAAAAATATGGCCGTAACATGTCATTTAACATTTCTCTACGTATTAAGTCAGTTTGTCAGTTGCCTGTAATATGGATGAAATTGAGACCTTGTCTTGGTGGGAGAATGAATCAGAATTAACCAAAGGTTAAGGTTTTTTCTGCCTCCCCTCCTCTCCTGTCTTCCCTCCCTCCCTCCCTCCTCCCAGGTCCATGGAAGACTGCAGTGCATTTAAACTGAGCTGCTTTAAAAACCATTGGGATTTATTTTTCTTCAGATAGACAGGTTTAGCATGTAATAAGAACTGGAGGCCCAAAATCCAAACTCACTAACCAGAAGTCCCTGCTCAGCAGGACCAGATCTGTAATGGCTCCTAAGCTTACTGTGCATTTTCCCATTTCAGGCTTACGTCCCCTCAGTGAATTCAGCTTCTCTCAGCGTCTTCCTCTGCAGACATCTGAAACAGCCCAGATTAACCGTGGAGAAATCCTTGTCCGCCCTGGACAGAAACCTCTCTCTTGACTTGCAGCAGAGACCCACAGCTCTTAGGAGACGGTCATGGTTTTCTCGCTGCCCGCTGAAGCAGTGCCAGGGTACGGGGAAGAATGCAGGAGGTTTTAGAGGAGAGGGTGAGTGAGAAGAGCAGGGCTAAAGCTCAGGCCCCCTGCTCATCCCATGTCCTCCGAGCAGCGATCCCAGCGACCGAGGGGCTGACACAGGAGCCAGGTCCCCTGGGCCACCTCCCATGCAGCTGAGAACCAAAATTATTGTCCATTTTATCACTGCCTCTGAGTGTTTCTTCCCCGTTGCTGCATGTTTTGAGCCTCAGTGCTCTCAGTGTGTAAGGCCGTGTTGCAGCAAGCGCCTGTTCTTCAGCATCAATGTGCTCTTTCATTAGCTTAACTTTGATGGTCTCTTTACTAAAACCATTTGGCTTTTCTTGGAAAGCTGGCTGCAGAAAATAACTAGGAGCACAACAAGCAGACTACATATGCAAGGCTGCATGAAATACACATGAAGTAGATAATTTATAAAAACTGGGCAATCACTCGCAAACATTTACATCCCGCTGCTATTTTTGATAATGGCAAACCACTATTTTGTCCAGCTGGTCAGTCCACAACAAGTCTTGCGTGTAAGCTGATTCTCTGCAGAATTTCAGGTACTTGGTGCATCTGGAGCAAGGGAATACAATGCAGTGAATCTCATCAGTGCACTGGATATATCACCGTGGCTCAAGAAACTGCCCAGATGAAATGCTATCTTGTGAAACTCAGAGAATGTATTGACTTGAGTACAAGGTTATTGTAGAAAATCATTGCTCCGTTGGTGGAAGAAATGATTGACAGGAGAATATAATGCTCAAGGTTAAACTGAATGCTGCATCTTTCCAGAAAAAGTCACTTTCTCAGCTCAGGGGATAGAAGTTATGAACATATATATAAAAAAAAGTTGTTAAAAATATAACACAATCTCTTTTCAAAGCCAGTGCTGAAAGGTGACCACTATTTTTTCCAGTAGCAATCTTTATTTCTATCCCAGGTTGTTTTAAGGACTAGCACATTGTTGCCCTGGTGTTGCAGTAAGACACACTTTTCTGCTGAGCTTGTGACTACTGCATCATTACTGGAAGTGTGTACCTTCAGATGAGTACTCATGTTTATTGATACACCTGTGGTGCCCCTTTCTGGTATTTGCCATTTAAAAACACAATCACCGTGCATGCTACCCTGACAGTGCAGTGTTTTTCAGGTTCTCTTCATTAACAATAGCACTGCTCTCTTTAAATTACCCTTTTCTTCAGCCCAGCTTACGGTTTGGAGTCTAAGGAACTCCTGCCAATTGCCTCCTGCCAGCTTGCTTTCTCTTCAGAGCCTGTGGCACACCGTGTACCTTTTTTGGGAGGTAAGCAAATAAGATCCCATCTGATTTTTTATTTTTATTTTTTAATGGTTCTGCAACTCACTACAAGTCTGCCAACAGTCTGAGTGACCTTGTTTCATCTCTGTGATCTCTGCATTTACACTTACAGTTTTTAAACCCAGTGGCTTCTACCTAAAGTGACATGGACATATCTCTGTCATGAAGCATCACTGGGTTTTAAAGCATCTACATTCCTTTATTATTGTTATTATTGTACATTTGGACTAAAATTAAGTACAGACAGATTCGTGAATAGCAGAAAGTCACCCTAGCTTTTGTATCTCATCACAGCAGCTGTTGAGAGAACTTGTTATGTTCATTAAAATGTAAGAGAGATCATCAGTATTGCCATTCAAGGATATCCAGAAATTCAATGCACAAAAAACATGTGAAAAAGTTGATCTTGGTTTCTTTCCTTTTTCCTTTATTAGGCTTCATGCTTTCCAGATTTTCGACACAGTTATGTTTTTAAATATAGTGTATTCTTTTATAATCAAAGGACTCCTAAGGCTGGATTTTCAAGGAAGAAAAACAACAAATATAATGAGACATGATAAAATGGTGAGACCTGGCTTCAGCATAACTAAGTAGGTAAATAGACAGGGTGGACGCTGGCCAAGGACTGCAGGAGGCAACACTTCTTCTCAAGCAGAGAAGCACCACAAAGATTTTGATGGTCCACTGACAAGACCTGTCGGATTGAGAACCGGGCAGAGCTGAAGTTTTCCAACACTTAGAAAATTGTTGTTTCCTGTTAATGAGTTTTTACAAAACATCCCAACCATCTTGCCCTGGTAGCTAGCCTTAGGATGGAGGCACTTGGCACTCCAAATTGTTTCTGCAGCCTGTTCCAAGAAAACCACAGGAGTCGTGTTTTTCTGCCAAACAGAAGGAAGAACATTAAAGTCATCATCCAGTTACTCCCAAAACATGTTGAGTTTCACACTACACTTTCTCCTGCTCCAGGGTCTTCCCAATAGTGACAGAACCAGCCCCAAGTCCCAGGACAAACCCTTTTGCTTCAGGGAAATTTTATTTGTCACTGACTACAAGTTTTGCTGGCCTTGATGCATGGTCTGTGACTGATAGGAACAAGAGCATTTCATCCATTGCAACTTGCTTGGTAGCAGCAGTACTTTGATCAATGCTACTAATAAACATTAATCTTTATATTTTCCATAGAAAATAGCTTAAAATACAGTATTTCATTTTTCCCCCCATAGTCTTGGCTACTACTGGTATTTTCTGCAGCTTCTGGCTGACACTGTCAGATAGGAGGTTGTGGCTGTCAGTCTGTTTGTCTTTCTCCCTTTACTGACAGTAATTTCCTGCCCTCACTATAGAATTAACCTTATTGCTCTCATGATGAGCACAGTGAGAAGCAGGTTAGTCCAGCAATGTTATCTGGCCACAACTGCCTCCTTTCGTTAGGTGACATACAATAGAGGGATACAAAAAATGCTCTCCCTAAGAAGTCCTTCTCCTTTTTCTCTTCCACTGCCTCCAGTACATTTTTGCAAGCATATAGCAAGTCTGCAAGTTGGGTCTAACAGGAAAGGAGAGGGACTGTAGTACATTTAAACGTGTCTTTTTACCGCAGACTGATCTCTTTCAAATCATTCTTTCTTTTACTGCTGTCTCTAAGGGCTCTTCTTTTAATGCTTTAGAATGTTTTTTTCTGAACTCGTATTTCTGAGCTATTTTTGACTTATATTCGTTCCCTTCTTTTATTATACCCATCCAGAATGCACGTACACTGTTAAAAAAAGAGACACTGCAAATCCTCAAAGATTAGTAAATGCAAAGTATTAGATGTCTTAATTTTAGCAGTTTGCCTTTAGCATCCCCTTCCTACACAATATTGCTGTCTTAATGGTTTGTACACCCTTCTGCTCTTTCCCCAAAACTGGACTTACTCATGGGGTGGTTGGTGCTCATATAATAATAATATATATATATACATAATAAAACAGCTATTTAATGTTGTGCTGTGCTGCCAGTTGACTGTTCATGGTGACCAAACCCTTCCCCACATAGCTGCTCTGTCCCACCTGCCATGGTCTCCCTGTCCTCCCAGGCCCCCAGCCAAATTCTCGTCACAAGACCATTATTTCCTCCTCATGCTTCACCAGAAAGCTGGTCTGGGGGCACAGCACCATCACACCAGCAACAGCTAGACCAGGGGAAGCAGCAGAACATGCTTCAGGCACCTTCAGGCCCTGGGGCAGGTTTCTCAGCCCGAAGGAGCCTCCCTCCACTTGCCACTGGCCCCCCTACAACCCTTTGCAGGGCAGCACACGTGTGTCCTTCCCTCTCCAAAGACTATAACCATAAGAGTCAGCCTTTCCTGCACACAGTTAAGCATGTTATGATGAAGCTGACACAAACTGGAGGACGGACGGAGGCTGGGTTGTTCTTCTCCAGGCAGCTGCCCTATCCTTAAGAGCTGAAGTCCATGTGGTGCCTTGCTACCACCAAGATATAGTTCCCCCTTTCTTCTCCCGTGTTATTTGGCTCTCCCCTCTCTTACTAGCACCGACTCTGCTGCTTTTTGGATCCAATTTGGCATTCACTAAACCAGCAGGGCTGTGTTCAGGTTTACTTTTGCTAGGCCTGTCTTCAGGCCTAGCGAGCTGTGATGGCTCGGCCAGGCAGTGAGCCAGAGCCGGGGCTGAGCAAGAAGGCTGAGGGAGAGTATGTCCAGAACTGGGAATGGGGTGAAACTGGTCAAACCGACCTCCATTTTGCTGGGGAAGTGTATGATGTCCACCCCACCCTGAGGAACAGTCAAGGGTCAGGGCTCCTCCATAGTCAGACAGCAGCAGCCCAGCAGCCAGACAGTGTGGAGAGGCCTGCCTGAGGCAGGTGCCTGGCATGGAAAATATCTGCACAAACAGCAGAAATAAGGCAAAGTCACCTGCTGCTGAAAACAGGTGGTTTCTGTCCCCTGGGTTTGAGCACGAGGCTTTGGGAGCCTTAACAGCAGCTGGAGCATCTCGGCTCTGAGTACGACTCCAAGGTTATCAGAGCGGAAGCTGCTCTCATCTTTCTGACGTTATC
This sequence comes from Anser cygnoides, assembly GCF_040182565.1. Classification (NCBI taxonomy): domain Eukaryota; kingdom Metazoa; phylum Chordata; class Aves; order Anseriformes; family Anatidae; genus Anser; species Anser cygnoides. The sequence goes on along the minus strand of NC_089873.1, from coordinate 145,192,037 downwards.
AAGTGTGACCTTATGCCCCCCCTTGATTTGCTGTGCAGCCACTTTCTCAACCTCTGCTTTGCGTCTGTGCCTTCCAGTTTCACCAGCGCCTGCCTAAGCCCTCCCTGTGATGGAGGCTGTGCCTCTGCCCGTTTGATGCTGGATTACATTTCTGATTTACAGCTCAGTTTTTTTCCAGGAGAGTGCACCTTTTGTAGTTCTTGCGTGCTGCTGCTGAGTAAGAGATCATGGCATCTTTAATCTTCCAGCATGAAATCCCGCTGCAGCAAGCCACGCTTGGATGCCAGCGGCTTCAAAGGCAATCTTTACCAAGCTGGCAGCGCAATGCTGCACCGCCACCGACTATGAGCATTTGAGGGGGCATTTTTGCCTGTTGTGATCATTTAAGTGCTTGTCCTGCAAATAGCCACGCAGATACTCAATTTGAATCGTAAGAGCAGTGTGGCATCCCATTCATCTCAGAAAGATTAAATTCCAGTCTGCTGCTGCTATGCCTGGGTCTTGCAAAATGCCGTTGTACAGAAATGTAGCTGCCATGTGAAGGCACACATTTCATCTCCGGCTCTTTGCTCTCCTGAGGTTGCACTGGGTGCATGAATATATGCTAATAGGGCTGCACAGCTTCCAGACTAAAGCTGGCTCTCATTCACACAGGCAGAAGAACCTGCCCATGTTTGTTCATGTAGGCAAGCCTCCAAAGTCTCTGCTAGCTCCTCTAAGCATGGGCATAATAGCTCTTATGTGATGGAACTATTGCCCTTGGGGATGGCTGTGGCACAGAGGAGCTGCCATCCATCAGCAGTGTGTTGGTCCTTCTTGACCAAAAATGCCCCCTTGAGAAAACAAACCCATCTGGGGCTTGATCATTCAACTTTGGGCCAGATCAAATACAGTTTAACCAGAAAGCCAATCTGCTTCAGGAATGAGAATTCTGGGGCTGCAGTTCTTCAGGATGGGGTGAGCAATTTAATAGCTTTACAGCTACCAAATCCAACACCAAAATATTTTGCTTCCTTCTTTCTTAAGATCTGCTACTATAAACCTTTGTGTTCCCTTCCACTTCCTTTTTCCCCCCCCCCTAATGAAAACTGCCTCTTCCATGAAACTGCAATAATAATTTCTTAGAAAACATCTTCCTCCTTTAATATATCTTCTGGTTGCACATCTTGCACTGCAGATCTGTAATACCCTTCCTAGCCAAAGGACGGTGGCTTCATTTTTCAGCGATACCCAGCCTCTAATGCCCCATACCTTCCTCTGAATATAAATACTGTCTTCCTATTAGGTAATGTTACCACCTAACGGTGGCAAAAGAAAGGTACTTTCACCTGGTAATTACTACTAATGATGCAATGGCTGTAGCTCTAATAAACATTGGCTGAAATTTCCTGGGAGCTGGGGAGGACTTGAGCAGGGTATTTGTACACTGGTGCAGGAGAGGCTGTGCAGTAGGATGAGATTCATGGCATCATAGAACGGCTTGGGATGGACATTGAAGGTCATTTAGTCCCAGACTATTTTCTTTCAAGTTGAAGCTGGGATAGGAATATCTTCTCAAAGATGGTCAGTTAAAATTTTATTTTTGCAACCGATTAATGCAGAAGCAGTGACAGCAAGTTAGATGCAATACAACTTGTTACTGGTAATCACTTTTTTATAGGAGACAGGAAGATAGGATGCTCAATGCCTTTTCCCAGTGAGGAAAAAAACGGGGGTGCACAGACAGTTCATCCTTTGAAGTGTGAAGCACCCAACATGGGAGCACAGTTTTCCCTGTCTGACACTCTGCTTTGAAAATTCTAGGCACCTGGAAAAGAATCCAGGTCCTTTTGATTCAAATGCCCTTGGTTTTAATAGGGTAAACATTTTATCCTTGATCATTTTACATGAAATTTTTATTGTGTGGTTTGGGTTAGACCTTTCATGAGAAATTCTTCTACACTTTAGAAAATAAAAAAGAAAACCACAACACAATATAAACAAATCACTGAATCATTACAAAGCCACTAAATAGAAAAATATGGAATTTTTTTCCATAGCAGTAATCTTTCTTGACTTATTATTTGTGCTTAAGACAAATCATACTGAAACTTTTGGAGAGGAAGGAGAGAAATACATAGCAGAGGCCTTTCTCTTTTTACCTAAAGAAAAAAAAAATGTGTTTGTTGTAAGGTATACATTTTAGTAAAGAAGACAAAATCCACAAATCTCCACTACTGTCAGCTTTCCTGTGCAGTTCCCATCAAACCTGCAGTCTCAATATCTGAAACAATCAATCAACCTCCTCTAGCCATGGAAAGTCCTTGCTGCCCAAGGCACAGATTAATTTACCTGTAAGAGCACAGACAGCTCTAGACTAGGCTAAAAGAGAAAAAAGTAAAGGCCAACAGAACACTTACATTTTGGATCTTTATGGACAAATTTCATCTCCTCATGTTTCGTCAGAGGTTTCTCTCCCATATTTGTCTCTGGTTTCCATTGAAATATCATGTATTTTCATTTAAAAGTAGGCTGTCACATACAGAGAACTAAAGTCTTATATATATATATATATATATATAAAAATAAAAAATAGAAATATTATTCAGAGATCTAGCATATTCTCTTCATAGCATTATATGGGAAAATATATCTGTCTTTTCCCTTCCCAGAATATGTGAACAGCTTTAGGAATAAATTATCTAAAATTATCTAAGGATTAGTTTTTGACAAGAACAATGACAGTTATGAAATGTGTCAGGATTTGTTTTTTTTTTCACTGATATTAGAATTCTGTGCACTGGTGATGTATGTGCAGATGGAGAAGAAGATACAATCTAAGTGGCTGTTTAATAGCTTCGGAGTCCAACTTCAGATTAAAAATATTAGATGAGGGTTAAAAAGCATGTGGAAAGTATAAGGCATTTTTCTTGGACAACACAGGAAGAACTGAAGAGGGATAGTGTTGGAGTAGGTAGGTCTTTCTTAATCACTGGGAGATTATTTTTCTTTCTAAAAGACAATCTCTGTCAGAAGTACTCTTCATGATCCTGAAAGATGTGTTTATACAGGGATGTCAGAGGATCTGAATTATGCAGGTGGTCAGACCAGATTTATGTCTTCTAGCCTTAAAATCAATGCACTTCTCTCAGATGTGAAAGGAAGGAAAAGCGAGGTGGTAGCAAAGAATTTGTACATTTACAAATCACCTATAGAAACTCTTTGTTCCAAATTTATACAGAAATGTCAGCTGAAACCGACTTTTCTTCCACCTAGCTGTTACCATTTTCCCATCGATTGCACAGCAGTAGCTTCAGGCATTATCTGAAAAAGGACAAATGGCTGATTACAGGGCTACACCGAACTGAGGGTCTGCAGGTAAGCAGCAGAGCAAGGAAAAGGGCAGAGCAGATCATAAAGACCGAGGGGCAGGAGTAAGACACAATTGCATAAGGTCTTGACAAAGCACATTTATTCCCAGAAGTAAAACACTTGTGCTTGTGCCGCCTGCTGAGGATGAACTCTGCATGGCAAGTGGTAAGAACAGCCACTACAAGAAGAGCCTTTAATAAGAAGAGAAAAATGGAGGTGAGTTTTCCCATTGTTACGCTGAGATTCAAGCATCACTCTGGCTGACTGACATGGAGATGCACTGACATGAGGGCTTGTCCTTCCTGTAACTGAAAACCCATGCTCTGTTAACTGATCACTTCCACAGGCAGTTCCACACTCTGTGATCAATGCTTTCAGAGGCTATTGACACAGCTAAAGGAATCCCATCTGTGTCTGTCACAGGAGAGCTTCTCATCTCTATATATCACCATTAGGAAGAGAAGACTGACATTAGCGTTCACAACACGAGGCTGTATTAAAATAAAAAGGCATCGAGTATGAGGTCTCTAAATAGGATCAGAATGGATTTATTACAGTGCCAGTGTGCTGCAACGTCTGAATGAACGTTTAGGAACAGACAACAGGGAGAAGCCCCAGAAAACATCAGATCCCACAGAGTTTCTTTCAGACAACCCTTCTCTACATCATTACGTCTTGCCTGCAGTAAGTCAAGCCAAACACAGCATGAAAACATTTCTGTATTTCAGCCTGTGCTAAATAAATGTTTCTGCCTATTGTTTTTTTAACGACAGATGTTTCCCTTCGGATCTTCATGCACCAGCATAGGCTGTTCTGCTGGTGGATAAAAGTTCTGCCAGTGTGTTTGTGAGTACGTGTGGACAAATTGCAACGTTCAAACGTATATACCAGTGAATAAATATGTGCACTGCACATTTTTTTAAATGGTGCCTGTCCACCACCATCCCCAGTGACTGGGGACAGTTCTTATAAGGAAGTCAAGATGGAGAGCGGAACAAGTGCTGAACGAAGCAGATATTTGCAGTGACAGTCTCCTGAAGAGGAAATTAGGAATAATACCTGCCCCATATACAAAGCTTTCCTGCCAGGCTGTAGGGATGTGCTCTCACTTTCTTAGACTCTTGCACCTCATCTTCACTTCAGTTAAGTCATGGCTAAATTACAGGATGTCAGAAGCCAGCCATATAGCTGTGTGTATGTGGGTATTCCCCCACCAGAAAATGCTACAAAAAGACTTCCCATTTTTTCAAATGTGTTGACATTTTAAATACCTGATGATCTATGTTTCAGTGACTACAGCTAGCGAAACTGCCAAAGGAGACCAGGATCTCCCTCTTCCTCAGAAACACTTGGATCTGCCGATGGGTTTCACAGCTGCACTTCTCTCAGAGAGCTAGAGCTCTGAACGTCATGTAAGGGCAGGGTGGAAGAGCAGGCTCTGTCCCTTAGCAAGCGCAGGGCTAAAAGGCTGGTGAACTTTGGGCATGCAGAGGTCACAGAGAGCCAAGGCCATGCCCACCACAGCATTCTCCCATACAGCTGTGTCAGAAATAGAGTGGCCAGCAGGACTAGGGAAGTGATGGTCCCTCTGTATTCAGCTCTGGTGAGAGTACATCTTGAGTGCTGTGCTCAGTTTGGGGCCCCTCAATACAAGAGGGACAGCGAGGTGCTGGAGCATGTCCAGAGAAGGGATACAAAGCTGACGAAAGGTCTAGAGAACAAGTCTTACGAGGGGTGGCTGGGGGAGCTGGAGTTGTTTAGTCTGGAGAAGAGGAGGCTCAGGGGAGACCTTATTGCTCTCTACAGCTACCTGAAAGGAGGTTGTAGGGAGGTGGGTATCGGGTTCTTCTCCCAAGTGATGAGGGGAAAAGGCCTTAAGAAGCACCAGGGGAGTTCTAAGTTGGATATTAGGAAATATTTCTTCACTGAAAGGGTTGTGAGGCAGTGGAACAGGCTTCCAGGGAAGTGGTTGAGTCACCATCCCTGGAGGTCTTCAAGAAATGTGTAGATGTAGTGCCTAGTGACATGGTTTAATGGAGGACCTGGTAATGCTAGGTAAAAGGTTGGACCAGATGATCTTAGAGGTCTTTTCCAACCTGAATTGTTCTATGATTCTTTGATTCTAAAGTTGAGCTACTTGATAGTCAGGCTTTCTTTTGTTAAAAATACCTTCCCTTTATTCCCCAAGCATGACATTCTTAATTGCACTTATAAATTACTTTTTTTGGTCCTTTTGTGTAGCAGCATGCAAAGCAAATTTTAAATCTAATCTGACAAATCTGTAGAAGTACCTAAACCATGGTGCATCTGTGCTGCAGCCTGAAGTGGGATGGAATATGGAGCTTTCATTACACTAGGGATTTCGAGTTGTTTCCTTGTTGGTCAGATGAAATGGAGAAAATATTAAGAAATAAACAGTAGCATCACCAGAGACTGATAGTATTCCTGTGTGTCTACTCACTGCCCTTTACTCGCATTATTTTTAGCCATTTCCTTGGCTACAGAGCGTGCATTCACACACCCATGCACACACACACACATACGTGCATGCGCACACTGACAAAGAGCCTTCTTACGGCAAGGAAAATACCCTGTATGAGTCTGCAGGCAACTGAAGGCTAAAACATTTCTTTACGACACCCCACAGCTGTTGTCAGGGCAGAATTATACAGTCCTCAAATAACTTTTTGTATGGTAATATCTAAAGGTATGTTTTTGACATTCGTCCCGTTCCTTCAGCAAACAAATATTTTATCATTTTACCTTAAAAATAATATGCTTCCTGTCTCCATCCCAAGTGCCTGGCCAGAAGAACAGACCTTTTATTTTTTTTCTGCCACAGAACAAGTTTCTCTTTATTTAATCATTTCTTGGCTCCTGAAAGTAGGGCTAGAGGTGCCCAGGATGGTGAGCGGCGGGGCGGACAGGCTGCTGGGGAAGCCGCGGGTGAAAGGCAGGCTTATTTTGCTCCTCCCAAATCCTGGCCCCTCAGCTGCAAACGTTGACCGAAATGTGGAGAATCACATTTCTGCTTCAGCAGGCCGGCTGGCTGGAGAAGGATGATCACAAGCAGATGTACCCGTGTTCTCATGCAAAAGGAATTCGGTCTTCTGTGGAGGCTGCGCGATGTGCGACGGGCTCCCGGGAGTATTTCAGCCTCCCCTAATTCCTTGCAGGTGTTGGAGGCTGGTGTATCCCAGGGCTGCAGAGCTGAGCCTCGCCATCCAGGGTCTATGTGGAGGAGCTGCATGGTGAGGGCTAGCAGGAGGGCAGAGGGAGAAGGAATGGCCTGCAGGGCTAGGCAGGCTTGGTTATGGAGGGCTCTGTCTTATAAAGACGTGAGGATGTGGCACTAAAGGATGTGGCTTAGTGGTGGGGCTCTGTTGGTCAAGTTGGTGGTTGGACTTGGTGATCTTGAAGGTCTTTTCCAACCTCGCTGATTCTGTGGTTCATACTCTTGGTTTATGCTAGGTGGGCTCCAAACATCACAAGGCTGAAGCAGCAGAACTGTGTTTTATCCTACGCACAGTGCTTCTTACTTCTTGCTATGGAAATCCAGGAGGAATAAACAGGATTGAAATAGTAGTTTCAATACAATTTCTCTGAATCCATAACAAATTAGAGACAGGCAATGAGCATGGCTCATAACATCTACGTGTTAAAAAATTCTGGCTTATAATGGGACATCCCAGTAGCATTGCAAATAGCCCAAGGAAATCACAGTCAGTTTAAAGAAGCTTTTGATTCAGTTACAGCTGTACTTTGGAGGCTTGTGATGCAGAGCAGCTAAGGCAAGAATTGTACTCTGGGGTTCGACGGAAATGGATGTAGCCCTTGGATCACACCCCCGGATGCCTGGCCACACGAGGGTGTGTGTTTGCAGCCATGGCCCGTATCTGGACATACAGTGACTGTATGCAGCCCATAAGAGTCTGGGTACCCTGCACGTGGCTCACCTGAAGGCAGTCAGTGGCATCCACGTGCATGCAGGAGTGCTGAGATGCGAGGCTGTACTTACTGCAGCCACTAGAAAGTAACACGATCGTGCAGACCTCAGCAATGCCACTGCTGCAGCTTGTGTACTGTGCAAAGCCCAGTCCACCTGGGGTAGGCTTCTAAAACTAAAGGAACGGGACCTGGAAGCCTCTAAAGGATTTGGTGGTGGTGGTGGTAGTGGTTCTTTGCTGACTCCACAAGAAACATCAGCACTTACTTTAAGAGATCTACTCTCTCAGATAACTAAAGTTGGGGTTCAAGTGAGGCTCCAGTTCAGTGAATACCGTTTAACAGCATGATGAGCTAAGCAGTCCCTGCCCAGCTTTTTCCCCTCTTGTTGCGTCTGCCCACACAGCTCTCCGTGGAGCCACACAGTGACCTGTACCAAGAAAGAGGCTTTAGCTGAAAGTGCCCCAAGGGATAAAAGGCAAACAACCCCACCAGCACTTCACCTGGATCCACCTCCGGATCCGCTTCATCACTGACCGAGTGACCCACCAGCAGAGGGGACCAGAGGGCACCAAGCAGGAATGGGGGTGCTGTTAGAAGAAACTGAGTCCCCTGATGGTTCACCACCACCACAGACACCTCCCTCCCTCCCTCAGCCCTCCTGAGAGTTGCTCTTACTGCACACCAGCTTCGTGAGGCGAACTCAGTGGTGCACCCAACATGCAAAAAACACGGGACAAGGGAGGACATGGAAAAGAGCAGCTGAACTTGAGCAATGGGGTTATTTTCTAGATTGTGCCAGCTACCTGGTAGGACATTGTCCTGAGCAGGAGAGGCAACTTGAGAAGTGTTGCCGCCCCGTGTGGCCGTGCAGCCACAGCAGCAGCAGCTAATGACAGTGAAGTCAGCAGGCTGCTCCCATCCTTGAGTTAATTGCAGGGTGGCAGCAGCCAGATACTTTGTGATAAGGGCTGTACATCACACAAGGAGACGTGACGCCTCTGGCTCGTAGGTATTCTTTAAGAGGCTCTCATGACTCTTCTGCTTTGCTAGCAGGAAAATGAAGAAGCCTCTGCAGAGACGCCTACTCAAAAGCCACTTGATTTCATCCCCTTCAGCATTTTGTCCTGCAAGGACTTGGAAATCTCTGGCCCTTTTCTTGCCCAAAGGTCTTGTCCTTGGCAAGCCAGTCATTTCCCTGCAGCAAGACAAGAGCTGTCAACCAGAGCTGTCCCAGGAGAGTTGATCCAGTTGTCAGGGGGCTTTGGGGTTGACAGGAGGAGAGGCAAACCTGCTGCTGCTGTCAACCTTTCAGCAAAGGGGACAAAAAGGCACTCTGGCGGCTCGGTTGCTTTTTATCGTCTTGCTAACTCAGATAAGAAGATGGTGCACGTCCCTTTGTGTCCCCAAGCGCTAATCCTCGTGCAGGTTTGCATCTAGTCTGCACTGCACACAGCTTACACACAGCGTGCTGCACTGCACTGTGCAGCTGGTGAGTGCAAGTCCTCCCAGCACATTCTCCCAGTTGGTCTCCTCCTGTGGGACAGGTCTCCCTGCCTGGTGCCTGAACTTTTGGTGTGTGGCTCATAGGACAAGTCGCACCTCAGACAGAAACCTAATCCCTACCCTGAACGATAAAACACAGACAATACCTTCCACATTACAGAAACTGAAATCTCAGCTAAGCAAAAATTCTGTGTGAAAGAATTTATGATTTTGTACGCCTCCGTCTTTCTTATAGTCTGTGACCAGGCTCTGTGTTTTCATAAGCAAAGTTTCCTGTGCAGAACAACAGTTCTTAAGCATTGTTCCAGCTCAGAGGTACACATTTTTGAGCACTAAAACCAGTTGCTCAGATATTTTTTTTTTTGTTAACAACTAATAAAATAAGGATTATGAACACAGTCATGAGACAAATCGAGTAAGACTGGGTGAGAATTTCGCCTCGGTATATAGCACTGTGTTATTAAACCAGTAACTGGAGCAGAAACCTCCTTCTAGACAGATTCAGAAGGAAGGAAAAAAGGGGCTGACGAGTCATTAGTCTGAATTACTGGAAAACAGGCAGAAAACTGACAGGTAGCTTCCAGCAAATTTCCACGTAAAGGTTTAGCAGATCCTTTCCAAACAAAGCTTTGAGATGAGTTTCATTCCTGATCACTGGGAAGGGCTTAGACATTAGCCCAAGGAAGTGCTGATATTTAGAAATCTGACAAGGCAACTGCAATGGGGAAAACTCAGACGAACGTGTCTGCTTCTGGCACCGTGGGAGACAGGCAAGAAGGGAAAGGACATGAATCCTGTTCATGGAGATATTTTATTTCATATTTCCTGGCCCATATTATTTAAATAACATGTCACGCTAAATCAGAAAGAGAGACGGTTTATTTCTCACAGTTGTGATTTGGCTTTGTGCTGCCCCTAATAGCTGTGCAGAGATCCTGCTTTTACAGAGCTATCCAGTAACTGAACTGGCTATTTTGGGGAAATTCTTCCTGTTTGACTGCAGCCACTGCCTCTTTTGGCTGCCCCCCCCCCTTCTCCTCACATTCCAGTTGCAGACCTGTTTATACCACTGCCTTTCACGGCCTGAGTACCAGGAACTCAGGCTGGAGCCCATTTACACACCTCTCTCCCCTGCCCTGACACACCACACTGTGAATGCCCCTTCAGTGGAGACACTTGAGGGCTCCCAGAGCCGAGCAGTATTTTTTTGGAAGAGATCAGCACACAGGTACACTGGTGCCAGCTTAATTCCCTAAATAACTACATCAGATTTATTTATTTATTTATTTATTTATTTATTTGGGGGGGAGCTACTACCCCCCTGTCTCAGTTAAATGCCTGAATTCCATCAAAACCTTCCTCCCCTTCAGACTTCAATCTTTGTCTAAAACAGATGGCCCCATAAATAATACATCCTAGGCAACCCGATCAGCCATCCCCGGGATGCACTTGAGCTCCTGTCTCTCATAATATCACCACTAGATTAGCTCTGGGAATTCCTTTAATTTAATCCTTTTAACAGGTCATGTGCACACGAAGCGGAGACTGGGAAATGAGACGTGTTCAGCTGGGCTCAGTCGTCCCTCACCCGGTGCTGGCAGGTCCCTGCTTGCTGCTTTTGGGGGCTCCGTGGGAGATACCCACTGCCCTCTTTTAGAGCCACGTCCTGGAGGAAAAATCATCCTCGATACCTGGCCCTGGGCAGCTAACTGCCTCTGAAACGGGGAGGAGGCAAGGGAACTGGGCTGGAGAGATGAGCGTGGAGAGATGGAGAGGGGCCAGGGCACAGAGCATCTGAGCAGCACCGTCCCACCCGGCCCGAGGACTAGCGGGGAAGAGTGGGGCATCTGCTGGATGCCTCTGGGGGCTGAAAGCGTCGCATTTCTTTCAGGACGGAACACAGAAGTCCATAAATTCTTAAATTAATTAATTCTTAATTCACAAATGTCTTTAGTGCCCCCTGCATTTCCAAATAACCGGCTTCTAGTAGGCACTTGGTGATGTCTGTGGGGTTTATTCTCAACCCACCCAATCTCCCTCTGGGGACGAGGGCAGAAATACCAAACACAGGTGATGAGGTGGGTCCTTCTCACAGCTGCCCCAGTGGTAACGTTGGTCTTAGATCTTCCTGTCCTTCCTCTCCTTGTCCAACTATGGCCTGAGCTCCAGACAAATTGGTAAAATGGGCATATGGGAAGCCCTGGTGGCCTTTGCAAGCTGAATTTCATCTCCCCAACCTCCACTGCACCACTGGGAAAGGTGTTTTGAGCACTGTTCTGTGAACAGCTTCACCCATATGACCCCAACATTAAAAAAAAAAAAAAAAAAAGAAGAAAAAAAAAAGGAAGAAAAGAAAAAAAACCTTCCTCAAACAAAGCGAGCAAAGGAAACTTCCATTTTCTATTGCAAATATGTTGCTTCTCAAAACCTTGGTGCACAGAGCTGCCACCCACTTTTATCCTCACAGTGCAGGTGGCAGCAGCTGTGATTCAGGACATGATAACAGCAAGCAAGGCATGAAAGATGGACCAATGGGTCTGTTTTGAATGGTTTCTTTGCCAAGAAAATTGCATCGCAGACCTACTTCCTCACACTGCACTGCAGGAGTGCAGCTTATGCTCTTAGTACGGGACAAGTAAAAGGGTCTGGATTAAAAACAAGCAGAAAGGCCAGCAATCTTTTTCAGCCCAGGGTCATTTTCCCTGACCGATGGGAAATGTCCTCTGGCGTTGACCTCACTGGGGTGCACATCACGGCGTGGGGCCGCAGCCTGCACTGTGCTGTCTCATGGGCTGCAGCAGGCAAAGAGCCATTTTCAAAGGGTTGCAAACCTCTCTGTTTCTTTAAAAAATGGGTCTGGAAAGGAAAAGATGGGCTCTAGTCCTTATCTGGAAATGCCTCCAGGGTGCAAATATTTTAAAGTAGCACTGTTAAAATGGAATGGCTTTTAAATCATAACAAATCATCTCTTGCATTTCTGTCATGCCTTTCATCCTATTTTCTCTTTGCAAACATAAACACATTAAGTTCAACAACACATCTGGCAAAGCGTTGTGCCGTGCGGGAGCTTTCACGTCCCAGTTTGGTGGATGAGCAAGCGCATGGGGACGGTAGGGACTCCCCATCCCACTTCAGATGGGCTCTCTTTGGCAGAACTTGGACCACGACCAAGATCTCCTGACCACCAGCCTTCTGCTGGAGTGGGAAGGCGTCTTTCCTTATGGCCCGGCTGATCTGTTTGTGAGGAGGCCGGATCGTGGATCTGCTCTCATCAAAGATAAAATGCCGAGGGGGAGAAAGACTGCAGGGGACGAAATAAGCACCACTTTCCCAGCTGTCTTTGTTAAGCTCTTCAGCGTCTACCCCATGCATTTGCAATGCTGAGATGTCATCCTGTTTGGATTCCTGTTCCATGCATACCCACTTGGTATTGTACTGGAAACTGATTATCAAGAGACACATTTACTGTGTGGCGAATCAGAATTTGTTATTATCACCACCCCATTAATTTCCACACACATCTGCTGGAGTACTTGTTTCTGCCTGTGTCTCACATTTATCTTCATCTAATCCACTTTTTACTGCCCTTGTCCTAGTGCCAGCAACTATCATCAGGAACTGTAAACACTCGTTAGTTAACCATTTATGATCGCCAGCCCTTCAGATCCCGCGTTGTTGGGCTTTAAGGGGTTTTCTGCGATGCCGCAACTATTTAACCGCGTTAGGAAATAATTCACGAGCAGGTACAACCAGAGACAGCCCCCGCTCCCCAGCTGCAGGAGGGGTGAGGAGGTTTGGGATTGCCAAGGATGCCCGGGGAACTGAGGATCTGGGAAATTACTGGTCCAAGCCCTCGGCCTGACCGGCCTTTCATCCGTCCTTCGGCCACTGCACAACGTGTCCCCAGCGGGGAGGAAACGTTCCTGAGAAGACGACGCATCCCAGACGTGCCGGCTTCCCATCGGCCTGCAGGACACCTCCGGTTAAAATGTTTTCTGCCGAATCAAAAAGCATTCCTCCCATGCTACTTGACAGCCTCTTTTCCTTCGTCAAGCGTAATTAGCTTACTCTAATTAAAGGGCTGCAGCCAGGCTCAGCAGGAAGCCCGAGGAGCTCTGTCCTTAACCAGCAGCTTTTCATTTCGGTTCAGCTTTCAGGCAGCTGAAGGCCCCAGGCCCGGTGCGACCCTTCAGGGCACTGAATCGCCTCTGCCATCCCCTGTTTTGAGCCGTGAACAAAGCCCAGGCCCCCTGGGGTGGGCAGCAGGAGGCAGGTGGGGTGCAGAAGCTGCCCAAAGGTTTCTCCTGGTTTAGTTCGGGAGATGGGACAGATGAACTACCACGGGTGCAAAAGCTGTTCTCCCTACCACCTCCCTGCTTTGGTGTGCCGTGGTCCTTCCTCGTGCCCACTTGCAGCTATATTTCTTCCTTCTGCCTTCATGTGAACTATATATCTCCTAGTCACCTGTTGACAGGAAAAATAATATCCCTCCAGGGCCACTCAGGCAACTGTGTGAAGCCAGGAGGCAGGGGAGTTCCTGGTGCCGATGGCTTGAGGAGGGTGGGGGCTCACCCCAGCCCCTCTGTGGAGCAGGAGGGAGAGAGCCAAGAGGGGAAATGTCACAGTTCTGTGGCTGCAGCCACCCACGGCAGTGCAAATCACACGCACATGTCAGTGCCAGGACCTCCTCTGCCACGACTGCTTCCCTGTACCTAATTGCCTGCAGCTTGCTCCCTCTCGCCTCTTTTGCCCCTCGGTGACTTTGTGCAGATTAAGTGGTGATGATTTCAGAAGGGCAACGTTTTGGAGGGGACAGTTGTTATCCTAAACTTACTAAACTCCCCCCTCCCCTCTCCAGGCCCTCTGACATCCCATTATCTTTAGCAGTAGGAAATTACATCTTGTGTCAAGGTTGAATTATTCTAACTTCAGTTTCTACTCCCCAGCTCCTGTTATGCCCTTGTCTGCAAGTTTAGACTTATACTTTATATAGAGTGTATGAAAGAATATGTAAGGATATACTTTATATGTATGTTTAGGAACATAAGTCACCTCTCAGCTGCCTCCTTGGTAGAAAAGCCAGTCCGTGTACCTGAAGTCACACCTGTAAAGGCTTGCTGTCTCACTCCGGCCACCTTCCTGCAGACCCTGCTTGGTGTTTCCTCATCCTCCGTGCAGTGTGGTTCCCCAGGCCGGGTGTCTGACTCCGGAAGGGTTTTGCCAATGCTGCACGGAGGCAGGGTGATGTGCCTGTGTCTGTGTGACGCACCCGTTCCGTGCAACGGGGGCTTTCCATAGCCTCACCTGGGGAGGTCGTGTCAATAAGGTTATTCATAACAACTCTGGCAGCCTTTCTGCTGTCTTACAGGTACTCCTTATATTTTCTCAGTCTGCAATTTGCCTCTATTTTAGAAATATTTAAACATGTTTTGGATGGCGATTATTTAACCAGACATTATTCTTTCTCGGTAACCTGTCATTATCATCACAGTTTCGTCCACTAACTTTCCCACAGCACGTTTTATTTTGCAGCATGGTTGATTGTAACACTCTATGATTTGAATCTTAGACAAAATCTTGCTGATTAAGCTTCTTGATTTTTATTTCACAGGCCTTCTTGACTGTAGTTAAATATGAGCCTTGTCTTCTTAAAATCTGTTTTTGGTGGTGGCTCGGTTTATAATGCTGGCTGTCATAATGATGCTCCAGGCTCTTGTAGTGTAGAAGACAAGAAGACTGTTGATCTCCCTGCCAAAGGTAAATCCCAGAAGCTTATTTAGAAGCAATTTAATTTCTAAAGTTAAAGATTAATTACCGAAGTACCTGAACATTTACCAGGTTAATTAGACAGGATCAGCAAAATCTCATTCAGAAGTAGTGGTTTCCTTATTTCCATTTAGATATAGATCTATTTAGGCTTCAATGGATTCCACTGTGAACTTTCATATCTTTCATATCCAAGTCAGCAAAACTGCCTGCAGCCTTTTTTTTCTTTTCTATTCTTGCTTGCCTTTTTTTTTTTCTCTTTTCAATTTTTGTCAGTGTTGATTACACAGTGGCACTCTGCCTCACTTTAAATGCAGAGCCGTATTTGAAACTCACTGAAGCTGATGAAAGGCCTTCCACTGGTCTCAGAAGGCCTAACTCGAGGCTCATAATCTATGCATTACCTCGGCTGTAAGCATCTGAGATATGTAAAGAATATAATCTCTTTCTATCATGTCTTCTTTTTTGTTCCTATTTTTTAAACGTGCCATACAAGCTGTTAATGGAACAAATGACATGGAAACATAATCTGTATTCTTGCAGGTTTTGTGGCCGTGCTTGCTGCTTATTCCCTATCACCCAAACTGATAAAGGCTTGTTGGCGATACCGTAATTGAGTTTAGTGGGAGTGATTTATCAGGTTGCTAACAGAGAATGAAAACTTTGGGGAGGGGGAAACAACAGCAAGAGAATATGAACTTTTCAGAAACAAGAGTCTTGTTTTTTATGCAAATAGCTCTGTTGATGAAAACCAAGGGGAAAAAAATAATCACAACAGTTTTGCTTACAGAGCAGATAGCTTATCTAAGGAAATGGGATTTCAAAGTTCTTCCTGAAATGTCACCTGGGTTTCATTATCTCTCTGATAACATCTAGTGTATAGAATCTGTGCTTTACTCTTTGCTGTTAACTCATTAGGAATAAGTATGTAATTCTTCATCATGCAGAGAAAACATGGGATAGTCCCATAGTCTGACCACAAAAACATCAACAAACATACTTACAGTTTTTCTTTCATGCGAAAGTAATATTTTTCTAAAGAGCCAGACTGAAGATCCAATGGGCTCAAAAGAAAGGCCCTACTGATTTCAAAAGTTTTAACCAACCTTTTATTTAGCTTATTTTCTATTCTTACTTTTAGGAGTTATTATCCTGTATTTGAGCTGTAGTAATACTCGGAAGCCTCCAGCTCAGGATCCCACCGCGCTGAACTCGGTACAAGTGTGCATGAAGACATCAGGTTTTGTCAGCAAACACTCACCTACTGGTTGCAGGAGCCTGCAAAATGTCGGGTGTGATGCTCCAGCCACATGTGGGTGGCCTTGGACCTGGTGGCTCCCACTCCACTGGGGCAAGGAGGAAAGCCACAGGGGCTGCTGCAGGGACTGGGACCGCCAGGGCCTCCTGAGAGGAATGCCGACCTTCAAAGTGGTCGGATGGTCACATTGCCAGTATCTGTGGCCACAAGTTCTGTGCAGATGCACCTTGGTGGTTAATCAGGGAGTCAACAAGTTTAGAAGTGAGCAGGTGTTTCAAAGTGCTGCTGAATGGCTTGGGAT
The DNA here is from genome assembly GCF_040182565.1 of Anser cygnoides. Lineage (NCBI taxonomy): Eukaryota > Metazoa > Chordata > Aves > Anseriformes > Anatidae > Anser > Anser cygnoides. The sequence goes on along the minus strand of NC_089873.1, from coordinate 145,175,910 downwards.
GAAATGCTGAGAGTTGGCACCAGTAATTTAATGCCAGTGCAGACTAAGACTTTCTAGGCACTGGTGTTTATGTATGGTTCTTTACTTCTGAGCTCACCAGCTTCCTTACCAATGCCAAGATAAATTCATTATCATTATAGGTTCAATCTTACTTGGCTGGGAAGACATCTTTAAAAAAAATCTCTTTTTTGTTAAATTCATTGTTTTATTTTTCTCTCTACAGGTAGAGGAAATGTGAAACAGCCCTAACAAGAACTTCTAATTTTGATAAATTAATCGTCTCCCTATAGAGTGGTCAATTATAAGAGACGCTGTGAAGCGTGCTTGCACGTTTCAGAATGCCTCAAATTCATTAGCTATTCCTCTTGAGCTGGGTTAGTGAGCCACACGAAGAAAATGTGTTTGGAAAATCTCTTTGCAGCTCTCGTGTTTTTAAATAGGCAGCTAACAATTTACCATTCCCTCCTATTCAGCTGTTTGTTTTATTTCTCATATGTAGGAAAAGGCAATCAGCTTTCTATTAAATGAAAAGATGAGGATAAAGTTCCCATTGTTAAATCATGTCTGCTGGCATCTTCTTATCTCTTCATAACAGTGGTTATTTTCTAAATCTTCTATTTCCCCTTATCCTGTGTGTATTTAGTTACTGCTTTTTCTATCAAGATTTCTGTAAGGCAGCCCCCTAAAACTGCTGTGACTACATTTTACCTCGTATTCTCTTGTTTGGTAGGCAGGGCTGGCTTCCTTGCTTATAAATCATGCAAGAAGCCAAGTAAGGCTGTTCCCTGTGGTACCAGAGTGGGTCTTTCCGTCTCCCGTAGGCCCTCTATGGGAACTCTCTGCTGTGAGAAGTCTGCACCATGGTACCCTGTGCTTTCAGTGTCAGAAAAGCCACTGAGCCCTGGTGGTCAGTCGTGGTCAGTGCTGCATTCAGCCCATTTCACCCTGTGGGTCAGTGGCAAAACCTTGTGGAGCCACCCTGGTTGTTTTCGTTCTGGTTCCCCTTCCAGAGTAAAGACAGAAAGAGGCCAGACGCAAGAGGAGAAAGCAGTGAATTTTCTGATAGCTTGGTCAGGAGGGTGATGCAGCCATGAAGGTTCATTAAAAGCCTGTTGGGTGGGGATGTAACCATCTTGCTTCTCACACGGCTCCTGCACTTCCACTGCCTGAGAGGCCGCAAGGTCCCACGCGGTGGAACAGATGAGACAAGCTCGAGGTGGAGTTGAGACACGAACTCTGTGGAGGCCTCCAAAACCCCAGAAGAAAAACAGGCATGACAGAGTTGTCCTGCAACAATTTCAGCCAAACTCTGCAGCAAACGTACACCGAATGAGGAGAGGACCTGGTCTGCAGAGTTGTGGTGGCTGCCAAGAGCCTTTCCTGTTGGATCTTGAACTATCGCTTGATCGTTAAAGCATCCAAAGGCCTCAGGCAAGCTTAGGACTGTGATATGCAAAGGGACTCCATTGCTGCATGGAGAATGATAAAGCCTTTCTCCAAAAAAAAGCAAATTCAGAAGAAGAACACCAGATTCAAAGTCAACAGTCTTCAAATAAATTAAAGCTGTGGACTTCAGACAGTAGAATATTTTCCTCAGCTATTTTCCCTGGGCCAACTCTCAACTTTGAGAGCTCATTACAAGAGCCCAACTTAACCCAGACTTAAATGCAAGTAAAGCATTTTCAGGGCAATAGTCCAGATTACCCTACAGGCTCGGCCTGAACAACCAGTATCAGTAACGCAACTGGAAGAAGCCAAAAAATCAAGTCTTTGGCAGTCACAGGCAGCCATATAATGAAAGGATCCACACCCCTTTTGTGCTTTGCCACAAAACATTTCATGAATCCATGACAAACTTAGGATCCTTGGTGCAAAAATAAAACCTATGACCGGCAATTTACACTACCACCAAGAGGGAGGAGAAGAGAAAAAAAGGAATTTTATTGCCCTAGGACCATACCAGATGAAGTCAGTCGGGGGAAAAAAAAAAAAAAAAGAAAAACAAAAAAAAAGATGATCTTCCAAGGTGGACTGTATTTTATATTACCTTTGGAAGCAAAAGCCCCACTGTTTTTCCATTTGATTCCCATTTCTTACCTTGTGATCATCTCAGTTCTGAGTCTGAGGACCAGAGAGGTGACCCAGCCACTCAAGAGATGGCTTGGTCCTACATGGAGAAGTTTTCCTTCCATCCCCCTCACCCTCTCCTGCTGTAGCCAGTCTCTGACCTCCAGAATGAGGAGAAACATTGAACATGGCCTTTTGTCCAAACCTTTCTTATTCCCCCCAGATAAACCAAGCATCAAGGGAAGCCATGATGTGCCCTGGGTCCTACAAAGGACCATAAGGAGCAGGAAATAAATTCATCTTTATTCCAACTTGGCAGGAGTCATAATCAAAAAAACATTTTGCCAGGGAATCTGTCACTGAGGATCTAGTTGCATTTTTGTAATTAACCCTGATTTGGAAGTATAAGTCTTAAGCCATTTATGATCATCTAAAGTTTTAACCATGAAAGCTTTAAGAAGTCATACATGGTTAGCAAGAGACGTGGTAGGTAGGAAGCCTATTGCCCATCAGATTAATTTATTGAGAGGAAAACAGTTTACATCAGATTTTAAAATCAGGGCACCTTTAAAAGTTTCTCAGTTCCTGTTGTTATTTTCGTGAATGATGTCATGTTCCTCTATTTTTGAGACGGTAAACATTTCCAAAGCAATGATTTTGATGTCACAAACAGAAAATAATGATTCCAGGAGACAGAGAGAGAGAGACGAAGCAGAATCAGATTCTCTCTTTAAAATAATAATTAATAATTCATAATAATAATGATAAAATCTCCTTTCCTGAAAACACCTCTGGTAAAAAAAGCTGGAAGAGAAATAGAGAAATGAAATGATATACAAGTCCCAGAACTGTCACTGAACACTTGGTTTGTTTTAAAGCCTCCAAAGAAGACATAAGTGGGTCTTTTACCCTGCAGCTATCACTGCCCCAACCCCTTCCAAAAACAACAACAACAAAAAAAACACCACCAGCAACAACAAAAACAAACCAAAACAATTAATATTCCTCTCTCTACTGTGGAATTCTGACCAGCACATGGACTTAACCACCACATCAGTACAGTTCCCACAGAAGACAAGGTCAGAGTCTGACCCTTCACTTTATTTTTAAACACCCTTTTTTGCATTTGAACATGTAAGTAGTAATAGTTTAAAGAAAAAAAAAAAAGAAAAAAAAAAGCAGCAAGGAATCCATTGATTCTGATTCATGTTGATGCACTTAATGTCCTTACTGTAGCAGTAAGACCACTGTAGTTTGCTTTTAGTGTGATGATTACACACAAGTATTTCATTAGTATGAAACATACGTCTCAGAAAATGGAAGAACTGGAAAAAAAAAGAAAAAAAAGGTAAAAAAAGAACACAAGCTATGAAATGAGGACAAATTCATGATTTGCCTCTAGTCAAGAGAATACATAAGATAAATCAGTGAGGATAGAAAGATCCTATGTGGGGTTCTGAAGGTGGGCAAAAGAAGACTTTCATTGAAGTGCCTTGAAAGAAAAGGAGACTTTGGGAAGAAAAGCTTCTTAAACATCAAAAGATAAAGGGCACAAATCAGGCTTAGTGAGCGAGTCTTTGAAAAAATGGTACCAACTTCCAAGTCAGCAAAACATGCATAGATTTAAATATAACAGCACAATCTTCTCTCGTACTTCTGAAACGTTACTTTCACAAATGAGACTGCAAGCCACTATTAGCAAAATTCCCTTTTCTGCAGTGTGCATTTCTAAAAATAAACCAGTAAAGCAGAAAATCCTAATGTCAAGAGAAAGCCAGAGGACTTTGCCTCCACTGCCTGTTAAAAAATCTTTTCCGAGGTTGGATGCATCCGCTTGCTTACACATGCTGGTGCACACCTAATTGCTGCAGAGGACGACCCGATTCCAGCACGTCATTCAGACACATGTGCAGTTTAGGTGATGTATTCTCAAAAACGGGCACTGTACGAAACTCCGCTGAGCTTGTCAGCCTCAGATGAAGCGCACGAGGCTGAGCGCAGAGCGCCTTCCCTTCGATCCCCCAACAGGAGGGTGTTGTAGGGCCAAATGTCAGAGCCTGCTTAGAAGGGCAGGGGCAGGACAGCCACGGTGCTGGTTGTCTTGCTCAGCTTCTTCAGGAGCAATGCATTTTACACCACCACGCCCAGCCAGCACACACACATCTGCATTATCGGCTTCCACGAGATAAATGGAGAGATAGAAAGCACAGTTTCACTTCCAGGTAGTGAGGGATGATTTCAGGGAACTTTGAGAACAAATAGGCTCACTGAAGTGATGAAGCACGCTTCCCAAAGTGATGAAGTATGTTTGCCAAAGGTGCTGCAACACAGCCAACAGAAACCACGCTGAACTTTGCATGAGCTGGACACAGCACAATGGTATATATTGTGGCATAAGTACATTATTTCTTGTATGCAATTTCTGAGGGACTTACTTACCCCACACTCAGGAATGATGTAGGACAAAAGTGAGCTGAGGGAAGAGGGGAAAAAATGGCACGCAGGCCCACTGTTCTCCTTGCTTATGCCGACGGAGTGGGGCACTGCGGTTGGCAGCCCCAGCTCGCTTCTCCTGCGCTCCCTTGACCCCTCACCACTTCTGATTTCCACCACACCAGGGCGGCCAGGAGCAGCTTCCTCCAGCAGCACCCGGGGATGGGAAGAGCACGGTCCCCTTCCCCCTCTGGGGAGACATTCATGGAAACCGTCCACACATCCGAGGGGGCCAGGGAGGGAGGCTCGCTGTCTTTCCTGCTTCAGAAAGAAAATTATATTATCGGTTTGTTTTGCTCCCTCTGAGGAAGCGTGAATAAGGGAGAGGCAGAAGGAAGATATTTGCCTATTAAAAATAAATGATTCAGACATGAATTTTTGAGACTTTAAACATATGGCTGGAAAAATTCTTAGGAAAAAAAAAAACCCTCCTGAGACCGAATTTCCTTTTGATCGGAATTTGAGCAAGGGTGTGCTCACTGGGGGCCTTTAAGAGTCCCTGTCAAAGCAGATGTGCCACTGCTCACTGGTGGCGAGGACACCTGGCTCTTCCTTTCATCCGTGATTTGGTTTAGGTCTCCAGGATCAGGGAGAGCCTCTGCCTTCCACTGGCACGCTAGGGATCATGAAGTGCACTCACTGCAGAGGGTGAGAGGAGAAGTGGGTCTGGCCACCTGGCACTTGCAAGGAATGGAACAACAGCCTGAAATGGACAAGGTGATGTGTGCTTTCTAATCAGTGTGTCATTTTTGCTTCGATCCTGAAGTGTCGGGATCTTGCTCAGGCAAAGGGACCACAGCACAGCGAGGGAAAAGCACCTCTGTGGGGAGGTGGCGCCAGGACCCACCTGGGACCGGCGTGGGGGAAGAGGACACAGCCCCTGCATTTCAGTGGTGCGGGAGGGGACACGGGGTGCCCCAGCAGCTGTAGCAAGTTAATGATTTTCCAAATAGCAAAGCACAGGGGGAAGGAGGGCAGCATAAAGCCCTCCGGCTGCACGAGCTGGTTAGGCCCCGAATCTTTAAAAAGCAAAGATAGATGAGAGGTCGTATCCCGGGTCAAAGTAGCCTGACACGATCTCTGGGGAATGACAATTAATCTGTAATTGGTGCACACACACTAAAAAAAAAAAAAAAAAAGAAATAAAAAGCCCCGGGGAGGAGGAGGATGGGAGGGCACAGCCCTGAGTCACGCTCCCTGTCCCCAGCTGTGTGACATCCAGCTGCACCGGACGACAAGCAGCCCTCCCATGGCTGCTTTTTTTTGGGGGACAGTTTTGGGGCCAAGCATTTCTGCCCCAAGAGCCTGGGGACAGAGGTGGCTGGGGGGATGGCAAGTCATTGTGTCCTGGGGCGCAGGCACAGCCTCAGGGGACACGGACACGTGGGAGGAGAGGGGCATGGGTGCTTTGCTTGTGTCAAGCCTTTCTCCACAAGAAGCCCTCCTGGCAGCAGCCACATCCCCTCGTACAGTGCTCAGCTTTCTCCTGCTGCCCCAAAAGCCCCATCTTGCTGTTACTCCCAGCAGCAGGGAAGGCAGCTGCTGGCCACAAAGCCACCTCTGCCCCAGGTGGCTTTGTTCAGCAGGCGGAGGCGGTCGTGGCGCTGTCACCACCTGCTCCCTGCAGCAGAAGATGAAGATATCGATACCCCAGCTCCTCCAGGGCCTGCCCTGCCCGTGCCTGAGCATCCCGCGGGTGACGCTTCCCATTTCCTCGTGCTGCTGTCAGCAGAAACATTAGTGCTGCTCTTGCTGTTCCTTTCCCTCACTCAGCTCTGCCTTTCTTGCCGATTCCTGTTTGCTGCACAGAGCTCTCCCCCTCCCCGAAACGGCAAACTACATTTTAGTGCAAACCCGAGTGCTGCAAAATCCGTCACAAGGCCTTTTGTACTCACCCCCACTACTGCAGGGATTAACCAGGTACCCAGCAGTGCTGGGCTGTGCAGGAGGATCACCGCTTCGTTTAGCACTTGCTCTTTCTCCCGTGCGAATTTCGTGCCGCAGCAGCCAAACGCCAAACTCCCACCCATGTCCTTGGGCGCTTGTCTTTTCAGCAGGGGTGTCCAGCGAGCCAGAAGCCAAATTGGAAATCCTCCTTCGCTGCGGCATCTGGTAAACATTATCAGCTAGAGGTCTCCGGGCTTTGATTCAGGTCAGCTGGCATCAAAGGGGAATCAGGAGTGTTTGCTTTCAATTCCAGCGGCGAACAAAATAATCTATTTTAAAGCTCCGGCCTTCACCTGCCCTTGATTGGAGGTCGTTTCTCAGAGGAGGAAACACCAGAGGGAAGAAATGTTGTGCTGGGCGAAAGCCTCTGCTTTGTTCTCATGTGTTATGGCTGGCACCAGCAGGCCTCCGAGAGAGGGAGGTAACCACCCTGCCACTTGTTCAAATATTTTGAATAATAGCGATGTTATTTTAATAAATCTCCAGGGGCAAGAGTCGCCTGAGTTCAACGTTTTCCCCTTTCAACCTCGAGTGGCCGAGACCGATGGTTAGCGATCTTGGAGCGAGGGCAAGGGGAGAGCAGGACCAGGATTCAGCTTCTGTAAGAGGTTTCTTTTGGTTTTGCTTTTGGCTGTAAGAGCCACTGCTGCCAATGTTCCCCATCTGCTCCCTCCTCAAACCCAGGGTGGTGGCGTGCGAAGCTAGGAAAACATTCACTCCCCGTGCTGTCTCAGCTCAGTGTCCATCTCAGCCCAACCATTCACCTTCCTGACCAGGCAACTTCTGTGCCTGAAAACACTGACCATTTCCAGCACCTTTCCATATTATTCCCGTCTGGTCATTTCCTTACACCTGAAATTTGTGCTGGGGTCCCCATCGCTGGAGGTATTTGAGAGACACGGGGGTGTGGCACCAAGGGACGTCGGTGGGACTTGGTTGGTCAGGTTGATGGTTGGATTGGGTGATCCCAAAGGTCTTTTCCAACCTCGATGATGCTGTGATTCTGTGAGCACCAGCTTTGCTCTCCCCCAGGCAGGGCTGGACAGGCTCTCCCCATTCATTTCTGTTTCCGATGGAGAGGAAGAAGAAGGGTGTTGGGGGACCCTTTGCTGTCAGGCTATCAAATCCCCTGCTCCCTCAGGAAAAAAAAAAAAAGCGATCAGAAAAGCAGTCGGAGGTCAGCGTGACCCCTGCAGCTGACGGCGGTTGCAAAGTTGCTGCTGTGAAACCAAAAGTGGAGCAGCTTTGACAGGGAGGTGAGAGAGATGCACCTGGGGAGCTCCAGGGAGGGAGGAGGAAGCGAGCCCACCTTCCCAGGAGGGCGGCTGGGTAAATGCTTACGATCCAGAGCCAAGGCTGTGAAGCAGAGCGTGACACTTTCTTGTAGCCTGGGTGAAGGCAGCAGGATGTAAGATGCGCCCCGTCCTCCAGCATGTTGCATTTTGGGGGCTCCCTGCTCCCTGTGCTGCAGGGGGGACCCTGAATGCCCCACTCCTGGCCCACTGGGGAACAGGGCATGCAGTGGCTACCACATTTTCAACTTGTAGTATGAGTGGTGGTCATCAGTCCCTTGTGCCGCCTGCTGGAAGTGCAGTTTATAAGCTTCCTAACAATTAAAAGTAATACAGCGGGACCTCTGGACATACACCAGACTTCTGCACTGACAACGGGCATGTTGCTTGCTGTGGGTATATGAGCCACTATCCCCAGCCTTTTTCCTGTTCTAGACAAAATGTTCCTCAGCTGATTTGGTCCGATGAGTAGGCTGTGATCTTCTGTGAGTATTTGCAAATGCTGATAACTGAAATGTGTCGTGCCAACTATTAGCAAATTGTTATTCCTGCTGCGGCCTCATCTATTTCTCTCTCCTCTGTGTGACCGCTTACTCAGGTTTGACAATGCCATGGGCTTACCAACAATACCAGCTAAAGCGCCCACCCTAGCCTAGTTCACAGCATCTCAACACCCATAAAAAAAACAAAAACCACTCATTTTATCCCTTCCCTTCCCTTCCCTTCCCTTCCCTTCCCTTCCCTTCCCTTCCCTTCCCTTCCCTTCCCTTCCCTTCCCTTCCCTTCCCTTCCCTTCCCTTCCCTTCCCTTCCCTTCCCTTCCCTTCCCTTCCCTTCCCTTCCCTTCCCTTCCCTTCCCTTCCCTTCCCTTCCCTTCCCTTCCCTTCCCTTCCCTTCCCTTCCCTTCCCTTCCCTTCCCGCTCTGATCCTCGAAGCACAGCCCCGTCCCCAGCAGTGGGATCAGCACAGCAGAGGTGGTGTCGAGCCGCCCTGGGACAGGAGAACCTCGTCCCTGGATGAAATCACCGCTTCACCAGATCACAGCCTGCTTGTTAATTCACTTACCTCACACACAAAAGTGTTTTGGCTGTGGTGAAAGTATTGGGAGTAAATAACGTGTCTTGCTCCAAAGTGTTGTTTCTGTTATAACACAGCACATTTCAGGATGCAACCACCTGACAAATAAGCCTTTCATCATCGGCCTAGCGAGCAAACGAAACAGACACGTGCCGGGGCTGAAGATTTACTGCTTTCCAATGCCCTGCCGGCTGTTCTACCTGCACGCCTGCTCCATCGCACATTACTCCCCTCCCTGCCTTTCCCACTGCTGCCTCTCACAGCCAGCCCCACGGCACCTCCGGCCTCTTCCAACCCTGCCTTGCACCCTATTCCTCTCCCACGGCACGTGGGACTGCACGACAGCTCAGCAATGGGCACGGTTTTGGCGATTTCACTACGAGCTCACCCCACCTTTCCCCACATCAGTCTGGTTCTTGGCTCCGAGGAGCTGAAAAGATAAAAAATGCAGCAAAACAAGGATTTTTTTTTTCTAACTGTGATACATGGATTGTTTGTGTTTGCTTTTTTTGTTTTAACAGCTTTACTACCTTTGGGCAGGGAGTCGTGATTTACTGCCGGTGTCATCGCCGCGGTACGAGCCTTCACGCGGGTTGTAGCTGGATCAGCTGGGAGCAGTTCGTGTCCACGTAGCTTTCTCTGCTAGGCACGTGGGAATTGGGTGCTGCCAGTGTGACCACACCCGTGCCAGAGGGCTGTCCTGCTTCAGTTATAACAGATGTATGTAAGGCACTACCAAAACCACTTAGGCAAGCCCTTGTGTGTCAAGTGAAAGTGCAGCAGGGCTCTCCCTGCTGAATGAGGGTGCTCCGTGTAGTCTGTTAATTTCCACCCCACTATAGCCCACGGGTGAGGTGTGGGCACTTACCGTTCATCAGCCCTTGACCTGGTATTTGCCTACAGGAACCCTTAACGCAGCAGTTTTCTTCCATGTCAGTGAATTTTTCCATTTTTCCTCCAACTTCCAGGCTCATTTTCCCTTCTTAGCCTCACACCCTCAAGCCTTCTGAAAAAGCAGTTGCATTTGCTGCAGGCTTACACTAATTTCCATTGCATTGGTCTAGGTTCAGTCCTCAAGCCTTGCGTCATGGCTCAGATTAGGGACTCAGAGCCTTAAATACAGCTGGGTGGATCTGGAGAACCAGGTTTCCTTGTTTTGATAAGGATCTGAGAAGCCACAGGAGATAACCCTTACTTGGAGAAACATGAAACAATAACCTCCACCGGGCACACCAACAGGGCAAGGGTTTGTTAACATTTGCTGTTCCACTTTCTACACGTGTTGCATTCACTTTCCTGGTGGAAACTAGTTCTCTTAACACTTGCTTTTGCCTTCTGGCTGCCCAACACCATCTCCTGGGTTCCCTTTTTTCAGAATAACAGGTAACTCACGGCCCTACAGTTTCATCCTGGGAACGGATGACTTCGCTTGCAGAAGTACGTAGGATTTGGTGATTTGCTTGCACAGAAGAGAAGACCTCTGTGGTTGTGGACGGGCAGCGTGGAGGAAAGCAGCCATCTCATCTGGTGACAGGGATCACACAGCTCATAAGTAGACCTCAAAAAGGCCCAAATATCTTCACAGCCTTGTTCCTGATGGGCAGAGGGGAGATTTGGGTGTTTGTTCATGTATGACTTACTAGTGTCACCTCCTAGCAGCCCTTCCATGTGGCGACCATCCCGGGGCAGATGGGTGCTGAGGCTTCAGTACATCGCATTGGGATGGATGCCCCAGCTTTCCCAGCATTAAAACACTACAGAGAAAATAGCGAGCTCGATCTAGAGGCCCCCTGTTGAACTCCTGTGTCTTGAGTGTCTTGGAACACGTTGTACCAAGAGTTACAGAGAATATTCTCTCCAAATATGGGAAGCTTTCCCTTTCATTATTATTATTACTTTTAAGTTACGTTCCAACATGGGCACACAGAGTCGAAGAGGGAAAGTGCTCTCAGGATTCAGATGGCAGGGATCCGTGGCTTGCTCCAGCTGATGGGTGGGAGACACCACGTGTAAATAAACAGGCTGTTCCTCTCGGCTCTAACAGTAGGAACAACGAGAGACGGATAAAAAAGGACACAGAGCTGGTTGGATCCTTCTGTTCTGCCCAGCTGAACGCCAGAAGAGAATGGTGCTTGCCCTGCACCCGAATGGACAGGATGATACTTGATACCTGGTCTTCCATCCTCCGTATAATTAATCACAGACACAACAGTGCTACCTGGCAGATGACTTTTTTTTTTTTTTTTAAATTAGAGAGAATGAACCATAAACAGCAGTCACAAAAGCACTTCCAACACATGGCTCTGTTAATAACCTATAACTTTTATAGCATAGCTGTGGTACTAAAACAGAGTCAAAAGGAAGACGGGCCTTAAAACGTAAAAGGGTGTCACCTCATAACTAGGATGAAGGCTAGAAATTGTCAATATCTCAGCACTAGAATAGCCTGGTTATCCCCTAAATACCCCAATTTAGGGATAGGGTAAAAGTCAAAATTTGGGTTACTGTAACACTAATGATTTGGAGAGGGACAAAACCTACAGATCCTGTTGGCATATGACTGTCAAAGCAATGTGTAGGCTGAAAAAAATGTATCCGCTGGCAACTTTTTCACCTGGGCCACGGATGCAGGCCTTTGGCTGTAGATAAGCTCAGGTAAGAGCATGGGGTAGGGGTAGGTTTGGGAGAGGAGCTCCAGTTGTCATGGGGCTGCCATGGGGTTTCTAAAGTAAGGAGCAGTCAACAAAAATATTTCTCTCCTGACATTTCTTTTCCTTTAAATGATGGCTGAGGGTCTCGGCCCAGGGCTCAGTCCATGTCTAGTGTTAGGGTTAAGGTATGAGTTAGACTTCTAAAAGACTGTGCATCTGACATCTTCATCATGACCGTGGCTGGTTGTCCCTGGCTACAGTACAAGTCACAGTCAGGCCTTTGCTTTAGGAGAGAGAAACCCTAAAACTTCAGTCGATGTTGGGTTTTTCACAGGCTGCCAAAAGAAGAAGTGTTCTTCCAAAAGGTTCTTCCATTCCTTTGACAGCTTGGTTTGGGCCCTTGGCGAAGGGCTCATCCCCACAGCATTAGAGTTGGGTTAAAGGTAGGGAAAGGGACAAAGTTTAAAGCTCCATTTAGCTCAGCAACGCAAAAGGGTTTTTGAAGGCAAGCACAAAAAGACATCTTCTGATTGCTTTTTCATCTGGAACTTTGCCCTGGGGTGCCCGGCTATGGATCAGCCATGCTCTGGCTTTAGGGCTAGAATGGGGCTAGGGATGGAAGAGGGACAAAGTCTAGAGCTGCAGCTGGCATGTCAAATGGTTTGGAAAAGGCTGGATTGAACAGCAAGCAACTTACTCACCTGGTAAATTTTTGTCTGTTATGGCTGAGTATTCACATCGACAGAGCAGCCCGCACCTCAGCTTAAGGCTAGTGTGGGGACACCTACAAGATCTACAGCTCCAGTTGGCATGGGATTGTCAGTGCACTTCAGAAGGAAGGGCGGGGGGGTCGGACTGCAAAGAGCTTTCTCCCCTGACAACTTCTTTATCCTGGCAATGGCTTGGTCTCCTCAGCAAATGCTCAGATTTTGGGTTAATTCTGGGAGAAGATCAAACCTTGAAGCTCCATGGTGTGTGGGGCTGCCAAGGGACTCCCTCAGGGGGAGGGACGGGGTTCATTAGGATTTTGCCACTGGCAACTCCTTCATCTCTGCTGTGGCTTGTCTTCCTCAATGACATTCAAGGCAAGGTCAGCATTTAGGGTTAGGGTTAGGAGAAGGACAAATCTTGGAACTCCAGCTGAGTCAGGGCTGAAGAGGGAGGCTGCAAAAATATTTTCTCCCTGATAGCTTCTTGATTTGGGTTATAGCTCACAGCACTCCAGGGGCAGTCATACGGGCAAGACATTCAACCAAACAGGCCACAGTACATGTACTTGAGCAGGTCATGAAAAGCCTTCCACTTTTTTCTTTCACTGGGAGGGTTCAACAGCCCTGAAACCTAAATAATATTTACTGCGTGTTCAAGCAGGGAGTGGAAGGAAGTAAAATAGTTAATAGCATGCTCTTGGAGTCTGGCTCTGCTACGAAGGTGGTGAGGAGAGGAAGGGCTTACTTCAAGGACCTGTAATTTGAGTACTGCAAGAAATCCAAAAAGCTCTTGAAGCTAAATAAATTCTCCCTGGCAGAAAATTTTGGAATAAGGAGAAATGAGGGAATAATAGGAAGGGTGAAATTATTAGGAAAGGAATCAGTAAGGGGAAACAAGAAGGCCGAGGGCTCTTATTTAAGGAAAGGGATAGTAATTAGCTATCTTTAAGGTTCCTTCCAACCCAAACCTTTCTATGATGCTATGATTAGAGTGGGTATGAGACAGAGGAGACCCCTCAGAACCGCTGCTGCTTCTCACCTGCATCTGAAGTAGGAAAGGGGCCAAAGAACGAAGTTCCCAAGCTAATAGCAAATGGGTCAGGTGCTTGAGTGGTCTAGTGGGACAAGAAAGGATGCTCATGTCCGGCTCTTACCTGAGGCAGGCTGGAGGCAAAAACAGATTTGGTATCTCCTATGCGTTTAAAGATACCTAAGCTGTTGGGTAACAACTTGCCAGGTTTTCATGGCAGATAACAGGTCTATGACATCTTTATCAGAAACCTCACGCTCCAAGCATTTAGAAGGCTGAGCACAACCAATGTTAAAATTCATTCAGAAACACGTAGCATCCTTTATCTTCACCATACCACTGCAGTATCTCTCGCACACACCTACATAAGGTCAGCAACTGCCTACATAATCCTAGGTAACAGGAAAAAAATGTGATTAATAGGAAACCCTGTGAAAAAAAAATACCACCCTCATCTAGCTTTTCATGGATGGCAATCTCCAAGTCACCACCACCTGTGCCTGCTGCTGACAACCTCCACAATGCGGATCACCGATGGTGCAAACATCGCAGGTGGCCTTGCATGACCAGCCCAACTGTGCTTGGAGAGCCGTGCTCATGGCACGATGAGGCCCAGGAACAGGTCTGCCTCCTCTAGCACCCGGTCAAACCATTCTCATGGAGAAAGCCAAAGTGCCGCGGTTGATTCCAACAGCCATAACCACCTTCAGATATCAGACGTAGCACTGTAGGGACTTGTACCTTAAATTAGTATTTCCTTGTTTGCCTCTTTGAGCGTGGTGCTTTGGGAAGATGTTCACAGCTCAGCACTAAAAAAAGGCCAGGGCTGGCAGGGGCAGGTGGGCACAGGGGTTGTTTTGTAGGTTGTTTTTCATTGGAAATACAGTTTATTACACAGTAAGATGTGCTAGTAATCCCGTCATGTACTTGCACCTGCGTGCACTTAAACAGTTTGCTGGATCGAGGCCACAAGGAAAACATTCACTGGGATGGGAGAGGAGGAGGAGGAGAAGCAGGTGATCAAAGCGAGGCATTTGGCACTTGCAGGGTTAGCATTAAGCAGCTGTTCTGCAGCCACACAACCCCAGCTTTTCCCCAAAGCACGCAGAATGGGTGCATCCCACGCAGGGAGCGACCTGTCTCGGGGTGTGCTGCAATCATCGGGGCTGTCCCGCAGGTACCAAACCAAGAGGAGTTCCTTAGAGGCTTGGGTGCAAAGCCAACGTGAGCCAGAGGTCCGTCGGTTATGCCCTAGCTCAAAAACACAACGTTGGGATCCTATTCAGAATTAGCCCCACAGAATCAAGCAAACTTAATAGCTCATATCAGAGTTGGCCTCACTTCAGGAAAATTTCTTTCGCCTTTGTAAACACAGCTGAGTCTCCACTTTTCTCCTTCCTATTGGCAACGTACTCCACTTGCTAAATAAAGATATCTAAACAGTCTCTCTTTGTACAATAATTTTTATGTTTTCCCCATCGGTCTACTTCAGTCAGCTACCTTTCCTCTGTGCAGTATACTGCAGAGCAGTGTTCAGAGCATGCATTAAAAATGTTTGGGTTTTCGGTCAAGATATTTGCTGGGAAAAAAAAAAAAATCAGGGTGTAAATCCAGGGTGAGAGAAAGCCCCTCCTTCATCACTGTCTCTAAGAGACAATGTATTGCTATTGATTCCTTTACAAAAATCTCATTTTCTGAACAAAACAGATGGTATACATTTATTTCAGCATAAAGTCTCGCACTCAGAATCTATCAAAAATCTTTTCATTGCATAAAATAGCTCATTCTTCTAGTTTATATCCTACAAACACGGTCGCTCAAAATACTTTAGTTACTTCTGCAACACAAATGTTTACTCCACAATGAAATTGCTTTTATTTTTGCCTTCCCTTGGAACCCCCTATACCTAGTTTCCATTCGTCCTCTCTCCCAGAGGGGAGTTGCTCTAGCCAGAAATACCTACTTGAGGACAACTGGAGGCTGATAGCTTTCTGTGCCCAGTCATGTTAGACTTCACACCAACGAACAGAAATTACCCCTCAGCTGACTGCCGCTGACTTAAACAGGCTCTTGTTGAGGGCAATCCCAGAAGCCGTCACTCCAGAGCTTCCCATCCAGGTGGCACAAGTGCACGAGGGAGCAGCAAACACCTCCCTGCACCTCCAGCTGCATCAATAGTGTTGTTGCACCCAGCCTGCAGCATCTGCCAGATATTGATCCTAGAAAGCAACAGGAGCACCAGCTTTGATGGCTAGATGGGCTAGGCCAGACCCTAGTCTAGTAGTTTCCCCTCTGTCAATCCAACCCCAGCTTTTCTCTAAATGTCATCATCAGATGAATGGAAACCTCTGTGAAACAAATCATCATGCTGCTGGCGTAACCTAGTCCCTATTAAAACAAAAGGGAGGTGACGACGACAGGGCGCACACATCACTAGGTTAAGAAGGATGAAACCTGCACGCTTACCGTGGTGTCACCTGAACAGCAGCTCTGTGACCGATACGGGACACTTTAGGCACGCACGAGGCACTACATGCTTCAGGGAAACAGCAGCTCCTCTGAGACTGGGGAAAAAGGATTTACTTGCCCCCCTGCGCCTCAGCTTACAAGCGCACTCCATTAATTCGGTTTTAAATGACTCTGAAGACAGTGCATGGTTCCTGCCTAATCTGATCGAACACATGCTTTGGGTAAAAATAAAAAGCTGTTGTCATTTCTGCTCGTGACCCAGCACACTTCCAGTGGGTGGCACAGGGGGGCTGCCAGTGACCCAGCAAGGAGGCGGTGGGCAGGGGGATCCCATGCAGCGTGCCTGCCCCATGGCTAGCCACCCTCTGGATGGGGGGTAGAGAGACATTCCTGGTCTCTCCTAGCTCCAGGTTTCCTTAAAGCAGGCATTTTTTTCCCTCCTCTTGTCTAGACCAAGATTTCTGCACATGACCCGGTGCAAGCAGGTACCCAGGGGTGGCAGGACTTGAGGCCCTGCACGTAGAAACCTTGGTCCACATGCTGGACATGTGCCACTGTCCCCATGTTCCAGCACAGAAGATGGCCAGTGTCAGGACAGAAAGAAGACGAAAGGTCTGCCTGATCTTTCCATCATGCTCAGCTTCAGATGAACTCTGGAAAGATTTTCTTTTCCCCCATGGGAAGACAGAAAGAGCCTAGAAATAAGTACTGATTATTGGCCCTATTTGCACTCTTATTGCTGGAAACAATTTTGCATTATAAATGTACTTAAAGCAGAATGTGCATGAACAGAAGCAGCACCACCCACAGAATGGTTCTAAAGGACAAGGTTTGGTTTAGCCCCCAACTTACACTCACAGCTTAAATAGCCTCTCTGCTAGGATCCAAGATTTCTCTTCTCTTCTCTTCTCTTCTCTTCTCTTCTCTTCTCTTCTCTTCTCTTCTCTTCTCTTCTCTTCTCTTCTCTTCTCTTCTCTTCTCTTCTCTTCTCTTCTTCTCTTCTCTTCTCTTCTCTTCTCTTCTCTCTTCTCTTCTCTTCTCTTCTCTTCTCTTCTCTTCTCTTCTCTTCTCTTCTCTTCTCTTCTCTTCTCTTCTCTTCTCTTCTCTTCTCTTCTCTTCTCTTCTCTTCTCTCCTCTCCTCTCCTCTCCTCTCCTCTCCTCTCCTCTCCTCTCCTCTCCTCTCCTCTCCTCTCCTCTCTCTCCTCTCCTCTCCTCTCCTCTCCTCTCCTCTCCTCTCCTCTCCTCTCCTCTCCTCTCCTCTCCTCTCCTCTCCTCTCCTCTCCTCTTCAAAATGACAAGAAAATGCATAAAATGCATGAGCCTTAAGAATTAGACAACAAAAAATGTTCACATTTTCATGTATTACTGAAGCCAGATCCAGAAAGTTGGAAAACTGCTATGAAGAGGGGTAGAGAAGCAGGTTTTTATGACCAGCAAGTGAGGGCTGAGATGGAAGGAGAGCAATGCTACCAGTTAGTTCGCTTCAGTCAGCTGCACAACTTCTGCTTCATAAAAGTTCATGCTCACACTGAAAGCACAATTGCTAACATCCTCTGCTGACATGAAGGTTTCTTTGGATCAGGGGAGAGATGCTCAAGTGAAATTAAACTGGCAGTTCAATTCTGCTACTGTACAGCGCCTGTGTTACAAACAGACAGCATCTAAATCGGGAACTGTCAATCTGAAACCTTTAATTTACTTCAGAACTGAAAGCAAAAAAATTTATAAAAGAAACAAAAAGGTGTAGAATGCCTTGCATTACAGATACGTATCTGCAAAATTATAATAAGAATGCCTCAATCACACAATTTTACACAATAGCAGACTAGCTCCAGAAATGAAACAGAAATGAAGACACCTTTTTTGGTCTTTTCTTTCTGCCTACTTTAGTTGCATTAGACATGCAAACTACCTGCAAAACACATTTGCTTTTTCAAATGGACACAGAGAAGGCGATGAAGTAATCCTGCCTGTGGCAGATGCTGGGTGCCCACTTTGTATTGAGGCAGGAAGGAAAAAGCTCTCAGATTTCCCAGAGTATTTCAGTTTCAAGACTAATGAAAGAAGAAACAGCCCCAGAAAGGGAATCGATACAAGCACATCAGCAATTTTTGCCTTAAACGGTTTGTTTCAAATGCTCTCCATGTAATAAAAAAAAAAGCTGTTTTTAGAAACCCTTCCCAAGGGGGTGGTTAATACCTCAGCAAGAAGCTCTCTGCTCGTGAGCCTACCCCATGGGTGTATGGAGCGGATCCATCCACAGCTTTCAGCAAATGTGCTCTCAAAGGGGGCACTCTCTCCTTCCTCTCCAAAAGCCTCTCCAGCAGCACTCAGCCATGGCACACAGGCCTGTTAAGAGACACCAAACCGATTACACATGTTCATACTCCAAAACTCTGCTCGCAGGATGACTTAATTCCCGTTATTGGCACTTGACTCAACAGGGGGTTTCTCTTGACGTGACTGCAGCTCCTCTCATCTCTCCTAGACCACTCCAAGGGCCACGATCCTGAACTGCTTTGGAAGCTCACCCACATCAGGGCAAACTGGCTCTCACCTCCAGAAGGATCAGTGCTGATGCCTGAAAGATGCAGGGCGTGTGGCACCGCGCAGCATCCCCGAGGCTAGCCAGCTCCAGAAGCTTTTGCCGCTGCTCCACTCGCCCATCGCTTGCCTTAGCTGCCTTGCTGCTGACTGCTGGCATGGTCCAACTCTAAAAGGCTTCCCTGCTCTGCTACGCATCTTAAATTATACAAACAGAGCTCTGCGACAGGAGAAGAGCGATCAAAATGATTTATTTCTGGGTGAGGAGAAAGCGTCCCCCTTGTCTCAAAACAGTAATTACCGCGGGCCACATTCCACGACTGTCCTTAGTCATGTCAGAAATGCCTGGAATAGAGATCATTTAGGGAGCGAGGTATTTTTTAACAGGTATCAGGATGTAGGCTTTCAGCCCTAAAGCATCTAAGTTAAATACCACGTCTTTAAGTATTTCAATTTATCTTTAATCAAAATGCGTAACTGTAGTGCCTTCCTTTCTCTTTGCTGATAGCTGTTCCCTTAGATACACAGAAAAGCAATTAATTAGTGCAAATTTTAGAACAGAAATAGCTATGCAGATATCTGGGAAGATGCTAAAAATGTCAGGAGAGAAGCAAGATAAATGTCGATGTTATTAAAAATAAATGCCTGCTTAATGCAACATTTACCTAAATGTTTGCCAGGAAAACAGCAAATACAGAGTTGAAATCCTGCTGTAGCGCCATTACACACACGGGCTCAAAGGATAAACTCCACCCCTGCACTGAGAGGCAGCCTAAGATGAAAATCTCATTCAAAACCTAGATGTTATCTGCGCTAGTCCTCTGCACAAAAGTGGATTTTATCCAATGTGCAGTGGCTCTGTAAACAATCTACTTCCTTTTACCAGGACTGTGCTGAGCCTTCTAACGGTTCCCTCCACATCTGCAACTGTGCCTTATCAAACGCTACATGTTGGTGAAGCATCAGGATTTATATTTCCTTTTCTGTGTCAGGATCCCCCAGTCACTCCTTTCCAGAACCAAAGCCCCAGGCCCCAAAAGAACTGCTGCCCCGATCGCTAAATACGAGCCCCTTTACTGGGCAAACCGTCAACGAGCCCTTCCTGCATTCTCCCAGCTTATCGAATAATCCAGATGGCTCCTCAGCGAGCCGAGTTATTTGTTACCTCAGCAGTCTCCAGCCTGTGTGCACATCTGCAAGCATTATCGGTAATGGCTTTGTTTTCGAGTGAGCTATCGACGCAAGTGTTAAATAGTGAAACGCCAACAAATGACCCCCAGGGACCCCTGCTAAACACACACCAGCTCAGAGATGATTCCCTCCATATTTCTCCGCGTGGAGACCTGTCGGTGTTGAAACCACTTTCTGTTGGATATTGTTCATTTTTTTCTCTTGATCAAGATGCAAAGGAGTCATGCTCCAACTCTACTGCGCCTTTTATCAGGAAAAGCTTGCAATCTCAGTAAAACGCACCAAGCTGTTTTGACAAAATCTGTTTTCCTTAAGGTCAGGTAGATCGACATTAACCAAGTGGTCCTCCTTTAGCTCTTTGTTAAAGAGTCTTATTTCAGTTGTTCCATTATTTTGCTTTGGATCAACATCAAGACCTGTATCAACCGCCATCACTCCATCTTAAAATGTTAACAAAAAGCTTTTTTTTCCACTCGGTAACTAAAAAGCAGGGTTCAGAGCTCCAAAGAGCTCCTCTCTCCAGCTCCTTAATATGAATTCCTTGCATCTGATGACTCTAAAATATTAGGCAGCAGCTGTCCTGTGTAACCTTCTCTAGTTGCTGCCTTGATGGAAAAATACTTGACTTTCTTCTTCTGTGTTACAGCTCCACCTCCTATTTTCTAGAGCATACAAAGCCCTGTACATTAGCATTGGCTTGAATGTGAGTCTCAAGAGCAATCCCTAAGGGTTTGTTCAACATTTCCACCTGAAAGGTTCCTGGGAGGTGGGTTTCGGTGCTGCCCAAACTCATCCTCTCGGCTCCACAGGAATAACTGCTGGTTTAGAACAGCTGAAAGCTTTTCTGGCTGAGCTATAGAAATTTCTTTGACGCCTGCATGACGGACTAGGAGGGAGCTTAGAGGGCTTCATGCCAAAGAGAGTTAAACCTCTCCTAAATTAGACCAAAATAAAAGCTTTGTTTTACTTGATTTGGGTTACGAGCAAGAGCTTAGATCACTTCCTAATTTGAGCAGGCTGATTTATTCACCCCCCAAAAAGCTTTGCTGGCAGCGATCACCATGACACCGGGGCAATGCTCAGCTTCACACACACCCTGAGAACCATGGCAGAAAGCAGCAAGTGTCCTCACATGCACTGGCAGCTCCTAACCCTGCAGGGGTTTCGCTGCCTGACAGGACCTTGACACTGCTCAAACTAATAAGCACATGCTCGACTGAGATTTGGAAAGCATTTGCAATTGCCATCTGCATTATTCACCTCCGCTGTGGTAAGAAGAGCGGCAGGCCCATGTTTCTGGAATATTAGGGGAGGAAATTCAAGATGCTCTTCACAGGTTGAGGGTCAGGGCAAGCTGTAAAAAAATCCCTTCCCTTCCCTTCCCTTCCCTTCCCTTCCCTTCCCCCTTCCCTTCCCTTCCCTTCCCTTCCCTTCCCTTCCCTTCCCTTCCCTTCCCTTCCCTTCCCTTCCCTTCCCTGTTGCCCTACAGAAAAGGAGCTGAGGGAAAGGCGTGGTTCTGCTGAAGGAGAAGCTCACACTGCCAAAGCTCTCGGAGAATAGGCACCCCCCCTCTTCCCCCATAACATTTTAAAATCGGCTGCAGACTTCACTGGAACCGCTGGCAGGGACAGAAAGCACGCCGCCGGTGTAGAAGAGGGAACTGCAATTTAACGCACGACGAGTGCCCGCTTTTGTGCGAGCAGGCTGTCCTAGAAAGCTACACAAACACGCTCCCAAACAACAGCTCTTTTGTTTGGCCGTGACGCTGCCCTCGTGGTGTTCGATCCAGCTAAGCAGATGAGACGAGCCCGTGTCAGTACGGATGATCTCAGGGAAAAGCAGCTCCGGGGAAGTTTTCCTGCAGAGGAGGCTGCAGCCGCGAGCCCCGATGCCGGCTGCCGAGGAGGGGTGTTTGCTCAGCACATTCCCGTGGTTTCTGGGATGAAGCCAGCATTCCCGGGACTCGAGATAATCAAGCGGATGAAGTCATGCTGTCCGGGTGCTTCAGGAGGGAAAATGGATGGCTCCAGCAGGGAGGGGGGAGGAAGGCGTTCAGCATTACCACATGGAAAAGGAGGGGGAAAAACCTTCCCCTTTTAACAATCCTACACACGAACACCACAGCTGGCATTGCTGACAGAAAAGTATTTGAAGGGATGAGCCATTTAACACAGGAAGGCCCAGACCTGCAGGCCAAACACAGGCCCTGCAACGGGGTAGCCGGGCCTACATGCTCCTCCTGAGGGACAGCGATCTTGGTGCCTATGGGGGATGCCATCTTGAGACTACATCGAAATAAGAGGGGAATCGACGTGGTCACAGCCCCTCCTGCTTCGGAGCCTGCTTTGGGAGGGGACCGGGGCAGAGGAGCCCCTCTCAGCAGCGAGGCCTAGGCTGGCAAGCAGGCCGGGACGAGATATCGAGGACCACAAAGCAGTTTCGAAAGCAACCCAGATCTCCAGACCCCTTGGGTTTTGGAGTTCAACTCCAAGTGCTTAAGGGAGATAGATTTTCAGCCCTATCTAGAAAATCCTACATTAGTTGTTTAAAAGCTGGGAGCTCTGCGCTGACCTGCCCCTGAACTCCTGCGCCTCCTTTTTACATTCGTCTCTGCCGGCACGCTCTCCGGGGAGGGATCTGACCTTCCAGCACAGCACATTTCTGGGGCTTACATTGCAATTATTATAATGGACAGCTTTCTGTTCAGGCTGGGGGAGAATTTGGTGAAAACCCTTTCCACTCGCATGTGTTTCCAATCATTATTTTTTTTTCTCCTTCTTACACACACATCTCTTTCCAATTCAAAAATACATCATTTCCCTGCAGATAGCACAGCTGGAGAGGTACAGCTCATTACTTTCTCAGAAGTTTATTTTCTTCCAAATTTCTTATTTTTTTTTTTTAACTCCTGCTTTGTTCTTTCTTCCATCTGTGCATGGATCTGGGACACCGTCTCTACTGCTGGAAGCTAAATAGACAAGTAGTATATTCCAGCTATCCGCTGTGCATTATATATACAGCCACCTCTGGATAAAGGGGAAAACTGCAGAGGGAGCGTGTTTTGGAAATAAAACCCATACCACGTACCATTCCTGAGATTCTCTCTGTATAAAACACGCAGCTCCAGCAGCATGTAATTCACTCGTATTTCCATTGTTCCCACGCATCAGAGGAAACGGCAGCATGAAATTTCATCAGCGAAAATGGTTTAGGCTTCGGCATCCCAGCCCCAGATAAAGCACACCTAGCTTCTCTGTTGTCAACCAGCCCGCTGCCTCTCACCGCAGTGATTTTGTTCCATGCTGAGTCTCGTGGCAAAATCCCGGCACTAATGAAGTTAATGGGAGTCTCACCCTTGGATGCTGCGGGGTTGGGATTTCACTCAGACTCTGCAGCCATCAAATTACTTCTGCTCACCTCTGAGCAGAAAGGATGCGCCCGCTACGCCCAGCATGGAGGATCAGGGCTGAGCCAACAGCCATTTCAGTCAGTGGAAAGGCTCCCACCAACTTTAACGAGGGCTGAGACGGATGGTTAGTGGATGGGAATGTTTTATTTGACAGAGCAAAAAATGCACTAGAAAAAAACAAAATCTGCCTTACTGTAGTTGAGAATATGGCACAGCCTCAGTTACGTACGCTGCATTGAACCTCTCAGCATTAATGTCTCAGCTGCATCAAAAGCTTTGGTTTTCCCTTATTCTTACCCCACGGTATGCTTTTCTTCAGATACTATTCTAGAGGGCACCTCCTTCAAAGGGCTTACTTGTATTGTTTACTACTGCTGATTTATTTCCAATCCCAATCCTAGAACTGGGAGGGCAATTTCTTTCATTCTGAATGATGCAAGACACAAGAAGAGGGGTTGTGCTGATCATCCGGGTAAAATGAGGTCTGACCCAGCTCTCTGAACCTGTGGGACAACTCTGGGTGCAGAGCTGGGTGACACCAAAGCCCATGGGATCTTCAGACAGATCTTCATTGTGCATTTCCTTCAACTGTCCAAATGAAATAGGGCTTTTCTGTTTGTCACCTCTTATTTTTACCACTCTCTCTTTAAGCCCTATCTCTGCATTATGGTATACTTGAAAATGGGTTATAAGGTACTAGGTGGGTTCGATCTGCTCCAAGCACAGGGCTGAAATGGCAGTAACCATCACCCGAAGCATCAGCCAAGGGTTTTTAATTCCATGCCATTGGAAAGAAAAGCAATTCAGTCCTGACTTTCCTGCCTTCAAGCCCCCACATTCCCATTATTATTTTGGGATTCCGAGTGTGATCTCTGAGCAATGTATTCAAATAGAAATGAATAATCACCAGCTTAACAAAAGTCATTAATCCCCTGTAAGCACACTTCTGCAAAGATCTATTAATTCTCATTTCCAAGTTTTCAGAATTAAAGCGTTTGATATAGTACATGCTACCTATTCTCTTTAATTAAAAAACCTCCCACTGTAGAAGTGGGTAAAATATTTCATCAGTCAACAGCACACACAGTTGTCATGGAGAAAATTTCTGGGTTTGTCTGACACACAATAAAACACTGAACATCAGCTGAAGTTTCTCAATTTGCACTAAATCCAGTTTGTGCCAGAAGCAACAAGGGAATTAATTCCCTTGCATCTTGACAGTATGCACCTAAAGAGAGAATTGCACAGTTCAGATTCATCTTGAATAGCCTCTGCATCCTTCTTCTCCTTCTAAAGTGTGGCTCAGATCAGCAGCAAAACCAAGTGATTAATAGCTCTGCTAATTAACTGAATGACAGCAAATCAGCAACCTCTATGAAACAATTCCGCATCGGTGCAATTTCAAGTCCATTCGCTGTTGCAATTCATCACTTTGAAGGCCACTCTTGCAATGGAGGAATACACCAGCTATGCAGTGGTGAAAAACAGAGACCAGCAATACCCATACTTCATGCTGCAAAGCATGTGGATGAAATGCAAGCTCTGACAGCAGGCAGCAGAAGATACAGAGGACCACTTATTTTTCTAATTCCATTTTTAATTTTCGCTTTTTTGGGGGGTGTGGTCTATAAGAAGGTTATACAGTGTACAGAAGTAATCTTGGATATTTTTATTCATTATCATAACTAAAGGAAACACACCACTCTGTCAAGAAAATGAGTGTTCATCTATCTGATGCAAGCAAAAGTCCGTGGAGGGTTTTAACGGTATCTCACACACAGACCCCCCAAATTGTGCTTTTTGTCCAACATGCTGTCTAGAAATCTCCCATTTTAAGCCCACAGACACTAGAGAAGGCCATGATATCGGAAGCATCAGGGGTGGTGTGGACATTTGAGGTTATCAAGCTCGTGCACAGGCAAGCAGAGTTGCCGAGCACGGGGCTAGGCGACACGTCCAGAAGAGCCTGGGCATGTAACAGCAGTGCTCCAGTAACTTGTGTTTTGGGGCCCAGAACTGACAACCGATGATTGCTTTGAGACTTCTAAGCTTTTAGGTCACTTTGAACAAGCTTCTCTTAAGTGTGTGCAACTCCAGCCGTTCCCCAGAGACCCAGAGGGCTGACACCAGCACTTCACTGGAATTGGACTACGAGGAAAACTTGGGTCATCAAGAAACATCATCTAATAACAAAGCCATCTCTGGCAGTCCCAGTAGACCTCGGCGTAGGAGGCTGTGAGTCACTGAAGACGTGGGAAAGTAGCAGCGAAAGGAAGGAAAAAGAAGACTGGTTTGCAACAGATAAACAGGTGTAAACTAGCTAGATCTTTCTGCAAGCAGTCGCCAGAACCTGATTCCTGCACAAAAAACTCACCGTTGTTCCCTTTAGGTAGCCAAGCTCTGATACTAAAAATCCTATAATGAATTCTGGAATAATTACTGCAATATTAAGGTGTGAATCCAGTCAGACCCAACAGCAGAGAAGAAAAGAGCATTGCTAAGCAGCAAGAACTGTGAAGGTGAAACAAAGAGAAACCCAGAGGGACAACGCTGAAACTGCCAAACTTCGTCTAAACTTTATGCTCTATCACTAGCTCGTAACAAAGATAAAAATCAAAACCCAGGAGATAAACAAATTGAAACCCATCACTCATAATCCGCTTTTGTAGTTGATTCACATATCCATGAAGTTTTCAATACAGTAATGTAACAAGAGACTACCTTGAACACGGGTCCTGAAACTGCGACTGTCTGCTGTATAATTCCAGAAGACTGATGGAAATAGCTTTCCATGCCCCCCCCCCCCCCCTTTTTTTTTAATGCTTCCTTTTTATAGGTGAACGAAATGTGCAAATTCCCTATGGGATGTGAATGTAAGGTCCAAGAGTGCAGGCATGATAACACACAGGCATTCCTTCATTTGCAAGTTGAAATAAATAAAACACGAAAGCAATAGCATCCATTTTTCCTCCAATCTGAGGTCTGTATGTCCAGAAGCATGATACCCTTTAAATTCTTACTAGGAAGGTTTTGTCTGATAAAAATATATCCATCATTTAGAACACTCTCCTCTGGCAAGGGTAAAATAGCATTAGGAAAGGGAGCTCTGGAGCTGGAGGGCTGAATTTTAATCCTGGAAAAAGCCGTAGTGATTCTACAGCAGAAAACACAGAAAGTCAGGTTCAGTTAAAGAACACTGCAACAGTTTATAGCAAAGCAAGCACGAAATCCTCTTTCACAGGACATTTTCTTTGCCAATTTGGCACCGTCTCCACTTTTTTTTTTATCCTTTTTGCCCCATTGATAAAGTATACTTCCTGCATAATAGTTTAGAAAACACAAACATGATTCGGTCAGATTCTCCAGAAGTTTACATTTCTGATACCCTCTATCCCCTAAAATTAGGCCTCCTAAAATTATAAAGGTAAATGCCTTCGTACTTTCTGATATCAAACATAAGTCAGTAAGAAACAAATTGTACTGGAGTTTGATCCCAAGCCAACTGTAGTCCCTTTGATCTTTCCATTAAATTTCAACCTGCCTTGGTGTAAGTCCTTGCAAAACACGCAAAGTGAACGTTGGTGCTATGCTCTCTGTGGTTACTGCATGAATGTTGTGATTCTCTTTATAAATTGTTTTCTGTTTTTGCATCTCAGTTCATGTCCACTGTCTATTAAAACTAAAACATTACCAATGTTTTGGTACCAGACAAAGGATAGTATCTAGGTATGGAAGACAGCCACATATGCAAAGGTTCAGGTAGAAGTCTTAATTTTTGGTGTGTTTTTATAGTAAACACTATCATGTTCTAACATCTGAAAGAAAAGTGTTCAGAAAATATATGCGGAGGCATCTGTGTGTGTACCAGCATAGACAGCATCACTGAGGGTTAGCAGTTTTGTGTCTGTGCTTGAATGGCTGTACAAGAGTCTTGCCCTTGTTAACAAGTTTGCATATCCGATATATGTGGTGAGTGTAAATTGGAAGCATTTACCTTAAGACTGTAGCAGGACCAGCCTGTTTCCTGAGCTCTGGGGCACGAAGTAAGGAGAGGAGCACAGAAACTGCCCTCCTATGAATTGGAAAGGCTAGCAGCGCAGGGCCTGGGAATGGCTCCGTTTGGAGCAGCATGCTGGAAGCTCACAACTCACCTCTATGTGACCGGCCTGGGAGGAGGTGGGTTACTTCGAGAAGTCAGAAGACCCCACAAGAACTGATGGGGAACCACCAAAAAGACAGGCTCGGTCAATACGAGTAACAAGAAAGGTGTATTTAGGTCCAGAAGTGAAGGAGATGATAAACAAAAGGAAAAAAAAAAAAAAGTCCAACCTACTGAAGGTAAGGAGAAGATTCACTATTATTTTCTCCAGCTTTACAAAAAGCACCGCAGTGAATTTTGGTGCTTTTTAGGCATCACATCACACGTCCACCTGGTTACAGCAGTGGAAAACCAGGTTCTGTGGCTGGCATTTGTATGAGTACAAAGCCGGTAATTTTCCATATCCAAAGGGAAAGGCTGGTGTGAAGAGAAGCAGGATCCAGGTTTACTTCCAAGCATCAGACTTAGAAGTTGGAATAAATTTGGACGAGCAGCAGGGCTGCCAAACAGATCAGAGAAGGCGAAGGGATATGCTTCCCAAAGCAACCAGGGTGGTGGGGAAGGTGGAGGAACAGAGGACTTTGAAGGCAATTGTGGGCACAACTGCAATTGTTCCAATGCCGGCCCTCCCTTCAGAGAGCACTGAGCTCATCCACAATTAGTCACCCCTCTGCAGCCCAGGGCAAGTCTGCACACATGTTCAAATGCAATCAAACCTTTCCCCAGCGATCGCACTGCCGCAGAAAGGTGTGTACGGACTCTGAAAGGATAAGCAAGCTAATTCTGGAACGATTCAAATTTGAAGAAGGCTTTTAAATGGACGAAAAGTAAGCCTGCGTGCACACATCTATCTGGGACAAAGGGGATTTCTTAGATGTCTTCATTTCCTGCTGCAGAAGCAGAGACTGATTGCTTATTCAAGCCTGCTGTTGTTTATAGCCAGTCTCTGCATCTCAAGAGAGAGAGCAAGAACCGCTTCAGAACAAAACTGCATTTCCTCCCGCATGGGCCCGCGGCGTCTGTGCTCTTAGCAAACGCCTTGTGCAATCGCTCTCAACTTCCCTCCTGCTCTCCGGTGCCAACACATGTATCATCGCGTTCGTGTGGGCCAGCGCGCTCCTAATAGCGTTATCTGTCACCAGTCCTTTATGATACTTCATCTCCATGGCTCCTCGGTGTATGCTCTTTGTCTGCTTTCCATCATTATTATACAGTAGGCTGCAATTATTTTGGCTGCTCTCTTCAGTTTGAATTGTTCCTTCCTTTTGTACGTGGGCTGAGGGCATTTTTTTTTGTTAATTAAAGGGTTTTGTTTTCCGTATATGGTTCTTGAATGAGGATTTGTAGCAGGCCCCATAATTATAATAGTCCCAATAAACTGCACAAACTATCATTTACAGCTACAACACAGTGTTAAAAGTTATTTATATGCCAGTAGAACATCTCCACTATGTCAGACTAACCATGCATCAATGCACTTCAAGCAAATCGGATCTCACAAAACCAGCTACTGCTGAATTACAGCTCTCTTGGAGGACTCCTTTGCGTTTCCTCTCTTCAGTGCCAGCAAACACCATCCAGTAGGTTAGGGAGAAGAAGCTTAGGCACGCAGGAAAGGAGGGATGGGCACTAAATTCCTTTCTTTACAACAAAACAAATGCAGCTGTACTCCTCCTCCCCTAAAATACCAGCATAACTCCAGAATTTCACAGCTCATTTTGATGAGCATGATGTGAGACGTTTGGGGTAAATCCACACAAATACCGACCATGTCTTTTTCCCCTCCCTGTTGCAGAGTTGCAGCCACTTGGCCCATTTCAGCACCAAGTGATCCATGCTGCCAACACATGCGCTGAAGCCCTCAAGCCAGGTCGCTGATTTAGGCTGGGATTACCATGTCCAACGAACCACCCCTGTGAACGATGAGAACAGGTTTGCTCAAACAATACAGTTGCTTGGTGACCTACTGCTTGCTGTGCCCACAACACAAACACACCTCTACCCAGGGATGTGGGCCTGCTTCTCTACAACCTGCATGTAAAAAGAACAAGCGTGGAGAGCAGAGCAATCTTTCCTGTCTGTTCAGTAGGCTCTAACTATTACGGTTGAAAATGGAGGGATAGTCCACACTAAAAAAGGAAGGAGGAGCTGAAAAATCTGAGAAACCTTAGGGCAAAGGAGATTAAATAGGGGCAAGGAGAAAAGGTGGCCTGGGAGACCACGTGCAAATGGGGCAGGAAGTCAGTACAGAAGAGCCAAGCACAGGAGCAGCAGGATACCTGGAAACTCAACCACTCGAATGGAAGCAATGCCAGACCACATGGAACCGCGTTAGAAAACACACAAACAAAATCATTCATCCAACTAAGCATAAAAATAAAATCACTGCACTAACTGAAAAATAAGTAAAATATTAAGCTAAATGACTGCGTGCTATCCTGTCCTCAAAGGTTCAGAATTGTATTTATTACGCACAGCTTGGTTTTAGACGTGTTTCTGTATGTGGTTGGTTTTATTTTTCAAAAGTCCTACTGGTATTGAAGAATTAACATCCTGTTAATGCTGAAGAAAGCAGTCTCCTCCTTCCCTTGGTAAAGTAGTTCCAGACATTGCAGGGTCATAGAATCATTTAGGTTGGAAAAGACCTCTGAGATCATCAAGTCCAACCTCAGCCTCCCCTGGAGCAACTTGATGCCACTTCCTCTCGTCGCGTTGCTTGGGAGAAGGGACTGACCCTCACCTTGCTACACCCTGCTCTGAGATATTCAACAAGCTTCTTCATTTTTACAGTTTTAAAACGATTCACATGCATTTAAAAGTGATTTGATTTAAACCAGAACTGAACTCATTCCCTTGGTTTTTTTTTTTTGAAAAATGGCCAGAGTTCATTCCATTAGCATGAAGTGCTTCAAAGGACGAGCATAAAGTAGGAAAGCACTGCCAGTTCTTACTTACCTCACCAGAGGATCGTGCCATTCAGCAAGAATGGCATTACTTCTCATTAAGCCAACATTCAATGAAAACTCTGTCACTGCAGGTGGTCTGCAAAGTTTCAGAACTGACAAGACGACTTTCCAGGAAGCAAGAGGAATGCCAAAGACAAATGCATGTGCGTTTTCATGGAAAAAGTGTTGGAGTGGAGGAAAAGAAAAGAGAGGAAAGAAAAGAGACTAGGGAGAAAAAAACAAATTTGATGTTAATTTAGAGATACAAGTCTCCAAGATCACAGTTAAAAACAGGAGATATTATTACCATCAAAGGGACCATGACTGGCATTCTGACAAATATTCACCACGTGGCAAATGACTGAGCTGAGATGGTTAAGTTCTGAAACACGTTCAGACCTCTCCCTTTTGCAGAAGAGGTAACACCAACCAGCATCAGAAGGCTGGTGCCTGATATACTGTAGATCAGAAGCGTGCTGTACATCAGAAGTAAGTGCGTGATATACTGTATCAGAAACAAGTTAAAAAAGTAATGACAAGTTAAAAAAGTAATGATAATTTTTTAAAATCTGTCCTGAACTTCAGGGCATTATAATTTCTCAGAGAGAAGCCAGAAAAGTGGCACCCCTGATCAAAGCTACCTATTAGCATAAGAAACTACTCTGCGCCTTATTAACACAGAACAGTCAAACACTGACAGCGTTGGCTAACCTGCTCAGTTAGCCAGGGTAAAGGACTGAAAAGTAACCGGATTGAAAGACTCCTCCACGGTACTCATCTATTACTGGTGAACATTCATTCACCAGCTTGCTCTTCACCTTAACTCTGTGCCTAGTCAGTTGTACAAGTGCTTCGACTGCATTATGGCAATTTGCTCTAAGACAATCACTTTGTCTTAATGGAGACACGTTATGCCAGCACGAGGTCCGGCTGACACTGGTGCAAAGTCAGGTAAACACTGAGTATCCCACTTTTTACTGGGATATAAACCTAAAAGGATTTTCAGTAGGAAAGCTGGCACAAAAAAAATCGGTACTCGTATTCACTTTCATACATTAGCTGTGCATATTCAGATGGAAATAAACGTTCTACAGAAACCTTCAGATACTTGCTTCATGATCCCAGGAGCCTGTTCGCACTGCCTGTCTGCTGGCGCCCTTACCCTTGACTCCTTCTTTGCTGTATTATCATCATCTACAGACTTAGTATTCTAAATATACCAGCCACCACAACTGAAGGACTTCTTTGCATTACAAATTGTAATTGCTCTGAATGCACTACTGGTTCTGCAACATAAAAAGGAACAACAAAAAAATAATCATTACCAAGCTTATTTCAACTTTATGGAGTTGAACTCAGGTGAAAAGCTAAGTCAGTAACCCACAGTATCCACTGATCAATTACCATATAGATATATGTATCCTATCTGATGGAAATCAAAATAAAAAAATAATAATAATGTAACCCATTATTCACTACCACAGTTTCAATTACAGCTGGGAGGCTAATTCAGTTCAGTTGTTACCTGTGGACTGGCTCACACCCAAAGAGATGCTTCTCAGAAGGCAACAGAAAATTGGTTCAGATGCAAAATTTGGCTTGAAAATTGAAGCAAAACACCTCTTCATAGGCCTTCCTTCCAAAAGTGTTTCCCCCCACTCCCCCAAAAAATTCAAAATTAAAATTGTCCCCTTTTGAAGATCAGCATTGTTTTCTGAGTATGACATTGAGATTAACGTATTTTTTTTTAATCTATTATGATTTTATCTGTGAAATACGACTAGTGGTCACTATCAGGGCAAAACCACCTTTCAAGTGGTTCAAGAACCACACAGTGCTTTGTTTCATCAATAAGAGATACAGTAGCAAGATTTAACACGTGACACATTAATTTGTTAACCTTTCTAATGCTTCATGCATCAGTGCCATACGATGTCAAGCTGAATTCCAAACTGAATTCACACAAGGAAATAGAAGAGAACATTTCTTACCTGTAACTTTTTCCTCATAACTGTGGACTCCCACTACTGAAGATAATCTGTCAATTTAAAGACTTTTTTTTTTAAACCTCCCACTCCTAAAGCACTTAATATTACCACATAGGAAAGAAAAAGCAAAGAAAAACTTGTCTAATATGTGAAAGGCTAAATGCCACTTCTCTTAGTCAGCTTCTGTATAGGAGCTTGGGTAGGTACCTCAAACAACAGAGGAGACAAAAATCTGTTTTATAACAAGAAAAGAAGCATCAAGAAAACATACAAGAGAAACTGGTGTTTTAAAATATCAAAGCAGCAAAGGGCTCCAGAGCAAAGGACCTCTATATAATACAGCTTAAACTGGAATATTTCACATTAGGTAATTTGAGGTCCATAAACATTCTCTGTATGTGTGTGAGTCTATATACATACATATATATATATATATATTATGTCCAACAGTTATGGATATGAATACCCAACTAAACCAGACAATAACCCACTGCTTCTGCAAGACACTAGCACAAGAAGGTACAAAGGCAAGGCATTATTGTATACTAAACTTGGTGCACGCTGGGTTAGAATTGCAGTATGCCTTCTAGGATAGTACTACACAGCTGATCTACTTGTTACTTAACAGCCTAATCCGCCTAGGAGCAACGAGTGAAAGGAATAGCAGCATCTACCAGCATCTTCCTTTCACTCTGAAACCCTTTATTCACGTGGTCCAGGTGATCTATAGCGCTACGAAGGACCGCGCACTCTGCACTCTTGCTGCTTTATACTTTTCCACTTAAAAACCAGCACCACATTTTGTTAGGACTGAAGAGAAAGGAGTAGGAAGGCTCACGGTTCCTAGTGCAATTTTCAAGAGCTGAGTGTTACTTCAGCAATTTATCTTTCATAGCTTATCAGTATGAATATGTTAACAAGTTTCCATTTAAAAATGAGTCATCCTACCCTACTGGAGTAGGGACACAGAACTCATCAGATTCAGATTCCGGAGAGATTGCGCAGGTTTCCCTTACTTCCAAATTACTGAACTGGTTTAAGACCAAGAAGAAACAAATGTCCTTCCAATTACTTAGTAGGTTTTGCCAAGCAAAATGCCAGACTTAATCCAAAAGAAGTGTGGTCCCTTTTCTGGTTTTATTTATTTAGAATTTAGGCAAAACCTGGTCATTTTTTCTAAGAAAAACTGTACAGTGGTTTTATAGTATTTCAGCTTTGTTATAACAAAACTCATCATTTAAGTGTAGATCTCAATTTGCCCTCAGTGAAAGCATTAAACCAGGCGGTCAGTTTTACAATATAGGAAAGCTACAATAAAGGCTTGGAAGAATCGCTGTACACTTAAAATTCCAGATAAATTTGTAAGATAAACAAATCTGAAGAAAACACTAAATAGAATTATTCAAGACCGTGACTTATAGTCCATTCACACTGTCCATATTCATGTTAATTAACCAACCACCTCTTCTCTCCCAAAAGGGAAGGCTAAGCAAACCCTTTGCTATTACAGTACAGTAGGACCAAAGTGAGTTCACCTGGCATGCTCTTGGTTCACTTTTCGCTTAATCCTTCAATAATCTGCCTGCAACTGCTGTGTGACTACCTTCAGAACTAAATCAGGTCGGCTGTGGCTATCTGGAACCAAACTGTGTCGTATTTTGCTGACAGACACCCTAAATCAGCTGAAAGCTACACAGCGGTCTTAAACAGTTTCTGCTGTACTTCTCTGCAAGCCTTCCGGGCTGAGACTCAGCGTCATGCTCCAGGTTCATGCTTCTTCCAGTTTGGAGCTGGCTAGAAACTGCCTGGCTTGGGGCCTAAGGAGAAGCTTGTGTGCATTCATCTGCAAAACAGAGTAAACCCTGAAGCTCTCCCAGCACTTTGGCCAAATACCACCATCAGTAACAGCAGCATGGCAGCGGAGGCTCAATGACAAACAGCACCAGCTCCCAGCTACGCACCGCTCTGAAGCGGCCAGAAAACAGAAGCAAAACATCTCTTTGTCTCCCCTCCAAAAATAAAACAAAGCACTGGTGATAGCCAGGCCCTACTCCCCACCCATCTGGAAACTTTGCACATACACATACTTTTGTAAGACTCGACAGCCTAAAAGCTTACACCAAGGACTAAGATATTTAGGAAGAACAGTAACCACAGCATCCTTTAAATATAACACCCTTAGGAAAGGAGTGCTACAGAATTGAAGAGCAAGGATGTGCAAGTTCAGAGGTGACAGGATTTGACCGTCTTTTTGCCATCAGAAATTATATGAGCCTTTAATGAAAACTGCAGTTGAAGAAACTCAGGTAACCGCAATTCCTATAATCTTACAACAAAACTCACATCCCAGTCCTAAGTTTTGGTAAAGAGGCTTTAAGTAGTCAAAAAACAGGAATGCAGTTTTGTCAAATGATAGGAAAAGGGAGGTAGAAAATGAGGGGAAAAAAAAAATCCATGTCATACTACACCTTTATTAAGCTGTTACCACTGAAGATTTTTAATGCTTAAGGCCCAATCCAGAAAACGAGGTCAAAAAGGCAGCAAAACTTGCAGAAACCTATCTTAATTAGCAAAGACTGGGAACGACTGAAGACCTATTAATGAGCCCTCTGAATAGACAGCATGTTGATTAAATACAGCGTGGGCAAAAACAAGATGAAGCTTGTTTCAAGAAAAAATAATTCGAGCTAGTCGTTTCATAGTGCTGGGTCATAAATTAACTAACTGCTTCCAAAACAAAATACTTCAACAATTTGCACCTCTATACACAGAAGCTCTTTACAAGGCACCAGGTGAAAAAACAAACAAAAACCAACAAGATTAAAAATCCCTCAAAGCATAAGGCATATGGTAAAAACTTCACTTGGAAGTCTACTTGATTTAGTTCTAAGTTATCAAGCCTAGAAAGGGGTTAGGAACTATCAGAGCTTGTAAAAAGAAACTAGAAAAAAGTGGATTTTTTGTTTGCTTAAAAAAAAAAAACAACAAAATATAGCAAGTGTATAATTGACTTTCTTAACATCACTGCCATACTCAAGGTACACGCTTAGATTTACCTAAATAAAGAACTAGATGTTAGACGGCAAAAAAACCTACATTCTCTGCAGAATTCTCTTGTGAAGATTAAGAAGGAAGCCACTGTGCTGTCCTTCCGCAAGCAGACTGTAAACAACTGGCACTTCTCACCAGCTCCCTAAGGAAAGCTGCTCTGTTCCCGGAACACAGCCATAGGTAGTGCTCGCCAGAACAACACACAACTGCTCTGGGCTGTCCTGAATCTCTGCTTTCCTTCATGAGGCTGGACCAAGCAGGAGTTTCAGTGCCCAATTTTTAGTTAACACATACAGAAAACTACAGTTGCTAAAGAAACAAGATTTCAAGAGCGGTGGGAAAATAATATGCATGTAGAACTTGAAAAATCGTACTTGCCTGCCAGGGCTGAGCAAGAGGGTGATTTCACTCCCAGAGGTACCAGTGCAGTCTCCTGGCAATGGTATGGTTTGCACCACAGCAGACCGGTGTCTGCTCTGCCTATGCTGCAGCTACGCACATAATACTACTGGCTGAAACATAAAATCTGTAAGGAACGTGTTTTAATTGAGAAAAGGTACCAGAAAACAGCTCCCTCTTGCAGTTTTCATTAAAGCTATGAACAGACTTATCACAGAAAGAATCACCATGGAGGTCGTTAGACGCTGCCTCATATCAAACTGTACTCTACGGTGGCAAATTTTTTTTTTGTTTTATGTCACATAAATTCCAAGAGAAACAAACTCAGAATTTACTCTATTTCACCTTGCTAAAGGAACACCGGGACTACCACCCAAGGATAAATGCAGTACTCCATCGTGACATAATACCTTTTTTATTACAATATCCAAAAAACTGAGTATGCAAGATTTGGAGATCCTAAGATCCCCTTCTTCAATCTCAGGAGTGTGCCATCTAAAGACTGTATATTTAAACCATAAAGGAGTTTAAATGTAAAGAAAAGAGAGAAATGCATTTTCTTCATAAACATTCTGTGTGTCTCTTCCTACCAATCACACCATCCTCTGTAAAACCTGAAGATTTCTTTCTGTAAAGCAAATATATATATAGTGTTGGTAGCCTGCCCCACCCATCCCAAGATCATTTTTTATTAATCTTCTGTATTAGTGTCAACAATCAGCTACAGATACATATTACTTTGAGAATTAAATACATAACTGTTTAATTCAAACAAGCAGAAGGGCAAGAGGAAAAAGCATTATGTGGATGGCACATTTGGTTGTAGATTACCAAAACATTCAGTCTTTACATTTCAATGATTCTTTCTCTAGTAATCAACTTTCAAATAAAATTTCTCTTTGTTGCAATTACAGACCAAAATACACTAGATAGTTTTCTTTTACTACAATCTTACCATAGTAGTTTAGGAAGTACTATTACAAAATGCTTTAATTAGTGTACTCTTTGCGAAGAGTCAGAGAGGCAATGTAATAGCAGAGTACAGTGTAAAGAGTGCTTCTAGGAGCTAGGAGTTTCTGTAATACGGGAAGCAAAATAGCTACAGAACTCACAGCCACAACCGTCATGTCTACTGTATCTCACTCACTCAGCTGCAGCCTCAGTGCATTCAAGCTGTGCCCGATGTCTCTTAACGAAGAGTTCTGTCTGCGTGAGCCGCTGGAAGAGGTTAACACTGCTTTGAATTGCAAACCCCCCTCCTTCTCATCCGAGCTACCTCCGTAAACGTACGCAGAGGAGGGGGGTTTAGAACTCGGTCATGGAAGTGAGCGCTCGCAACGGCCACCTAGTGAACGGCTCGACCTGAAAGGAGGTGATCTGAGATTAACAGAACTGAAACACAAAAGTAGGCAAACGAAAAAGGACAAATAACAACCAACAGAGCAAACACGTTGGAAAGAGCCTACTCTTTAAGCCTGCTTCAGATATTGCTCTGCTCTATAAAAGAGAATTTAGGACCTAAGGCTTGGAAGTTATAAGAGGCCTGGGCGGCCGAGTCCATCTTCAACGTCACTGAAGTGCTTTCACAAGATATAGCTTTTCCCCGTGTTCACTGGTGAAGATGGGAGCCTTTTTGTAGTGTTCCACCAACTCATCCATAGTATTAAAGCGACGCTGCCCAATACAATAGACATTGTCCACGAGCTGCACCTTGAAATGTTTGTTCTTCCCCGATGCCTTTAGAGATACCGAGAAGTCACTGGGCTGTTGAGAAGAATTCAAAAAGAAAAGAAACAGAGAATTACAAGAAAGTCAACAAAAAGAAGGCTGGATTTTGCTGTTTCAGGAACAAACTGTGTAACAGAGCTGACGGTGTAATTTATGCTAGTCTTTGTGCTCCACAGCTCAGTGCTCTAGCTACTTAAGAAACCCAATAGTCTATTATTCAATAAATAATTGCCATTGTTATTAACATGCACAGTTAAGTCAGTTAAGTGAAAGCTCCCCAGATGCACAGTCTGAAGTTGCCAATTACACGACTAAATTGCAAAAATTATCTTAGTTCCTCAATCTAGAAGCATGAGAATGTCAAGGAGAAGAGAAAAAACTTTCATCATTTTGGTTTCTTTGCTAGTTAGAGTGCCCTGGAGAGACCAATTATTGCAATATTGCTTGGGTGAGGTGAAGAAAATCCCCCTATCACTTTTTTTTTTTTTTTTTTAAATCTGTGACCACTAGAGGGCCGTTCTCGCTTTGTATTGCAAAAGAAAACAAACACCTTTTATCTTCATCACCACATGTATGAGAAATAATTTCTCCTACTGAGTACACCTTTTTCTTAATAAGATAAAGCTACAGAATTAAAACACAAACCACACCGTCAAGTCCCCAACCACAAAAGACAAAGTTTCAGCACTAATTAAATTATCCAGAACAGAGTAATTTCGCACGGTAAATTTCTTAAGTCTTCACAACTGATTACTTTAACGAAGAGAAGGGATGAGACCCTTCCCCTTTCTGCACCATATGCAGAGGCAGAAAAGAAGGAAGGTGCCAGCTCCCCAGCTCCCACCCCCACCCAGGCAGAACAAGACCCACGAGGGACCAGCCGGCTGTCAGCACTGCTGCCCGGGGCTGAAGCAGAGGTGTGCACAA
The DNA here is from genome assembly GCF_040182565.1 of Anser cygnoides. NCBI lineage: Eukaryota > Metazoa > Chordata > Aves > Anseriformes > Anatidae > Anser > Anser cygnoides. Next base: position 145,137,894 of record NC_089873.1, on the reverse strand, counting down.
GCAAAGCTCTGAGCAAGCCCTGGGATGCTGGTGCTTCTGACGGTGATCGTATGTCAGATGAAAACTGGGTGATGAGGGTTGGAAGGCCCTCATTTTAAATGGAAGAGCTTACAAATGGAAAGTTCATAACCTGAACCAAAACCTTGTTTTGTTTGCTTTTAGAAATAGGAAGAGTCTTTACGACAAAGGTTAAAAACTGAAATAACCACTTTGTGCTTCACAAAGTTGTAATTTTTCTAACCAAGCAGTTGTTTCCAGTATGCCAGCAGTATGGGTTGTCCAACTTCCTTGTATTCGCTAAGAATCATAGCCTTTAGTCCAGCAAGGTCGCAGCGCTGACGAACAGAGAGGTGCTGGAGCAGCTCCTAGACCCCTCTCCCAGGCGCTGGCCATGCTTAGATCTTTGTGAGGTGGCCTGCACAATATGTTAAACACATTTCCTGCCATTTTGGTTACACACTTTAATGAATGAATGTCCTCCTGAACTGCTGTCCATTCTTCCCAGCCTCTGAGCTGCTAATTAGATTCGTGCATAAAGAGAAGATATCATTATTGCTGATTTTTTTCCCAGAATATATGTTACAAAGTTGCTCTTTTCATCCTCTAATTTAATTTTTAAAATAGCGGAAAGGCTGATCTAACTCTTTTGAGAGTCATCATCCGGTGCAAGGAGATGGAAGAGCCTGAACAGCTGTTGCAAAAGCCCCGAAACCCCTTCTTGGCCTCCAATTAGTAAATTCGCCAGGATATGAGAACAAACAGCAAAAGCACCCGGGCCTTGCGTTTCCTTTTATTTTGGTACTTTCCCACTGTAACAAATATGCAAAATGATTAAAAAGATTACCTCAAAAAATAAAAAATAAAAAAATCTGTAGATAAAGCAGTGCTTTTAACGCTGCTGTTCCAAAGTATGCTGGTTCGATGCAGCTTGAATCGGTTCCCTGCTGTCCTCCTTGGACTTGCTCCAAGCCTGTTTATTTTATTTACTGTTTAAGCTATTTTGTTTCAACTGCTGGCCAATTTTTTTCTCCCTTCTCCCTCTTAAATTAATTGCTCCATTTGGATGTTTGCACACGAACTTTTCCAGGAATAAAAGCCTCACGTACACTGAATAAAGGCACATCAGAAGTTAAGCTTTAATCCCTGCTATCTATGGGGCTCTTGATGACTCTGCAACTGAATTACAGAGCACAGCCTCATGGCAGGGAACCTGGGAATACTGTTGAACTGTCATAATTGGGAAGACCTAAATCTGAAGTTAAATCGATTCCTACCACAGACCGTTGAAGATTAGCCGTTATGTGTTTGCAGCTCCTCAGTCCAGGTGTGAAATTTCTGATATTCTTTCAGAATCCTTTACTTCAACTCTTGCTTAGTGACTAAGACAACAATAGGCTGCTGGTGCACGTGGGAGACATCAGGCAGGAAAATGTTCCTTTAATTTTACTTCTTTGGTCTTACAAGGGAAAACAAAGCAAACCGTGGTAGAAAGTACCCTCTTTACAATCTCCATTTGAGAATGAAACAAGACACTTTTCTCCTAAGTGGCGATGCTGGGAAAATACCCCCCTCTGAAAGCCTTTTACTGCTCCCATCCCTTAACTTTCCTGTTTGGTCCAGTTTCACCTAGCACCACCTTTCCCTCCATGGAAGATTTTCTCATTTTGCAGGTTAATCCGTGAGCCCGCTCCCCAACTCCTTCAAGTTACAAGCCCAGGTTTTCCTCGCTCCTCCTCCTAATTCAGTCACATACACATTAAAAAAAAAAAGCAAGTTATAGCTCAAAGGTCTGTGGCCAAGCTGGAAAAAACAATGTGGGAAGGTTTAGACTTCGCTTATCTACCCCTCCCACCCTATTCAGATATACACAAATACCTTTCTTCTTTATGTAACATCCACCACGGTCTCACGTAAATGGTACACAGGTAAGAAACGTGAATCAGCTCCATCGGTTTCAAATGCAGTTCTAATAAAATTCCCATTTTTCCATTGAAATAAACCACTGGGATATTTCCTCGAGCCCGTTTTAAAGCTAAGCTTCCTCCTTCTCTCTGCCATAGCTGTCAGTCACAGCACGTCACAGAGCACAACAAGTGCTGCAGTTTTTGAACAGTTGCCACGTTTCATCGCTTCTACCTGACACTTGCAGGATTGAAACTCCAGGATAATAACATGGGACACCCTGAATGCTACCAAATTAGCACCTCAAAAAGCATACAAGCTCTCGGCCTACGCCTCTTTACTCTGCTGTCACTCTGAAGCAGCCTTGCCTCACCGGGGGCCCAGCACAATTTCAGGCCCAGCCGCAGCAGAGCGCAACGGGCCCGCAGGTGCTGGCAGCAGCTCCCGTTGGGCCTCAGGGCACCAGCAGCAGCAGGATCTTCCTTCCAGATTTGCTCCTCTCCCCAGCAGAAACCAAGTCCTGGATCTTCAAAGCACGACCATCACCCGCCCAAAAGGGTGAGCCCAGACGTCGTCTTGTGCCAGGTGCTGCAGTGAAAGCACAAATCTGACCGCCTGCAACTCAGAACGGGTAAAAAGTGGCTCTACAGAGACTCTGCGGAGATTAAATCTGCCTTATTTGTTAAAGAGTGCTACTTAAAAGAGACAAACTTTTTTTTTTTTTTTCCTTAAATCAGCCGAGCAGCCTGCAACAGGAAGAAGAAATAAAGCCATTTTCTGTGCTCTGCTTCACTCTCAACACCAAAAGCTAAGGTGACATTACCTCCGTGTAACAGAGTTGGCAAAAAACTTAGCAGCAGGTAACTGTGCCTGTTACATAAACTGCGGGCTTAAATGGTTCAAACAGGTTTATGATTCTAATAATAGTATTTCGTAATTAATGAAGATAATCAGACTGCTAGCTACCCAGGAGTTCATCTCAGGGTATTCTCCAGTGCAGCAGCACCCCTTAGATCTGAGCATAACTGAGGACAGCAGTTTTGGCTAAAGGAATCTGGCTGGGAGACAAACAACTGGTAAGTCAAATCTAGAGAAATATTGTAAAATATTGCATATAGTGAAGTTTTAAAAGGAAAAAATGACAGTCTCCCGCTCATTCAAGGGAATGCAGAACAACATAAACCCTCACCTATCCAAACAGAGCTCGTCATAGCTAGTAGGGAGCACAGAACTCAAAAAAAATCTAAGACTTTCTGTAATTATGTTGATGGAAGGCTACAGAAAAAAAAACACATCAAAGATCAGGCACAAGAACACCAGGATGACTCTGGTTTATCTATAGGCCTCTTTAGAAAGGAAAAAATCCCCTGTACCTTTGGCTTTAATAGGTGGGTTCATACTACAATGCAAGGGGAAGTGCTGGTCTGGCAGAAGATTGAGCAAAGGGAGAGCCAGCAATCTCCCTCTGCTCAGCCCCGTCCTTCTCAGCGAGATTTTCCCTCATGCTATCGAGTGCATCCATTAGCTTATTAGACGATTCCTGGTACTTATAGAAAAATGAAAACAATCTAGCAGTCCCCAATACTTTTATGAATAACATACATTAAGAAATTATACGATAATACAATATACATAAAAGATTAGGGCAGAAAAAAGCTTGGGATATAGTAAAATATTTCTTTAAATCTAAAAAAAAAAAAATGAAATTCCCAAGTGATATCACAAGGAAGTAGGCATTTTCATGCCTAACTACAAAGACTCTCATTGCTTAAAAAAGCCACGTACAGGATCTGCAAGTCCAGATCAAGACTGGAAAAAGAAAAACGATGAGTTCTTCAGATCAGATTATTTTTTATTTTGTGTAAAAAAACCTTGCTGTAACATGAACTGAGTAAACTCTCTGGGATTCCCAGAGGTGTTAGATGCTGGGAACAACTTAAAGACCGCAGTCTGAATGAATCTTTTGCCTCAAAAAGCAACGATTTCCCCAGTAACAATGAAGAGAACGAGTCTGGAAATGCTTTGAACACAAATGTGTTTAGTGTTACGATGTCATATTAAATTAAAAGGTTGCCTTGTCCTTTCAAGGAAATTAGTTTACTCAAGATGTAGGCTGCTAAACGCAAGGAAACGAGGTGTAACGCAATGGTCAGTGTGACACAGCACACACACCAAGAAATGGGTGTGCATTTCTGTATTTTAAGTAACACATCCATCTTCAAACTGTCCAAGACCATTGGTCACTACCAGCCAGGATAACCCAAAATACAGCATCCGGATCTGAAAGTCGGCCTCCATCTGCTGGACAGACGGACCTGGCAGCCAGGGTGCTGGGCTGAAGGGACGTCAGGACTGCTGCAGAGCAATTTAATGGTCACCATCATCCTCTAGTGGCTTGCCACATTTGGAAAACTCTATGCCCTTACCTCAGTCTTGTCTTTTGTTGGCTAAACAAACTCAGTTCTGTCAGCCTCTGTTCATAAGTCATGTTTTCTAACTTTTTTTTTTTCCCCTTCTGGGTCTCCTCTGATTTATTTTCATTTAACCTGTTTTTCTCTCCAGTCTTCCCTGATTTACTTGCATTTGTCTTCATTTTGTGCTTACAGTTAACTAACAGCAGAAATAGGAACTCAACAAGAGAGCTTCAAAGAAAGTAGTCTGACAGCTACGTGTCTGCTGCAGAGAAAATCAATTGAGAAATGATGCCTGAAAGTTACTCAGACCATTTTCTCTATCCAGAAAAACTTCTGGAATATTACAGATTTCTATTTTCATCAATATGATGTCAAAATTTCAGGGAATAAGGAAACAGTAATAGTGAACTACCAATGTTTTTCAGAAATCAGAAAGCAATGTTTAATTTGGATTTAAAAAATTCTACAAAATTAACAACTTCATTGTCTTTATGCTTTTTTTCTACTGTCACTAGAAGCCTCTGTTCATCTCTCTCGCCAAGAGCCAACAAGCCAGCCAATTCCAAATTTCAGTCGTTACATTAGAAATACAGGCTCTGTTAATTCAGAAGATATTCCGCTGAACTAAAAAGCGGCCTTTTAGATTATTAAAGTAGAGAAAGAAGTCGTATTCCGAGGGGATAAAGCGTGTGCTACCTGTCTCTGCCTTAGTACTACCTGAGATTTTGACTTCATCCTGGGACCTCTTCTGAGTAGTAGAGATTATAATTTAAGAACAAAATCAGCAAGTGAAAAATGTGAAACACACTTCAGAAAATATCGAGAACTAAAAGGATCTTTACTTCCAGATTTGAACTCAAGCTTCATTCTCCCCATTACTTAGAGCCCGTTCTTCATTTCACACCACAGGCATGCCAACACGTCCTATCGACTGGTTAATGAAATCACTTACGTTAGGAACAGCACACGGGAGCAGCTTCTCCTCCATTCACAGGCAATTATGATAAAGACTACCACCAGTTCTAACCACAAGTGATTTATGCGATCAATACAGTCTCCTGAAGACAAAGCGGAGTCAAGAAGATGGCTCCGCTTTAAATTAAGTTTAAGGCAGTTGACACTGCTTTAATTTTTATTTGTAATCCACGCTGCCAACCAGCGCAACCTACAATATGGGGAAAACCTGAAACAACTGTAGCATAGAGATAGATGTCTGTAGCTTACTGTATTTTGGCAGTTGTGTACCCTCAAATTAAAAGGCTGAGCGGATATAACTGTATTGATTTTGAATTTTTATACCTGAAGCAGCTAAATACTTAGGTGGAAGCACGTATGAAACGATTTGTCCTCATGGAATAATGGTCCCACAGTTGAAGCAACGAATGCTGAAAAGCCCTGATCCCAAATTAAGATTCCATTTATCTTCAAAATATATATATTTTTGTAGTGTTAGAAAGGTGTTTGGGAATTATCAAAATCTGTCATCTTTTAAAAATCACAGCAAAGGGATAATTATTTTTTGAGTGCTTTAACTATGCTTTCCCTGGCTTCAGCATACATGAAAGGCCTTTCAGGGTAACTTTAAATTTGAACTTTCGGAATTATAATAATCCCTAATCAGCGTTAATTAACATCCCTCTGATGTCATCAAGGCTCAATTTCCAAGTAATACGAGCTACTCACTTGGCCTTTTTTGTTATGCATCATAATCTTAACAGTTAGATGTAATAATAATTTTATCCTATTACAACCTAAATCATCTAAGTAGAGCAGAAACACATGAAAATAAGTTTTTAATCAATAGTTTATATAACCTACAGTATTAACCTATGTTAATTAAAGGCAAAACAAAACTGATCAATGCAAACATCCCATTTTAAACTGGCTTTAAATTCAAATTAATGACTAAATTTGCAATTTGCAAGATTTTTTTTTTCCTTGGGAGTGCCGTAAATTTGAGGACTGCATATGAGGAATACAGGAAAAGTCAGATGGAAGCTTTAAATATCTAGTTACTTGTCTGCTAATTAAGAAGCCCTGGATAATGCAGTCCGTAGTTGTTGAATTTCAGTGTAAATGTCACTGAATTTCTGAGAGACTGATTCTCACACTCTGTACATGTATCAGTTTGTACCACTGAAGCATTGCTTGTTTCTTTACTGATGAAAAGCCCTTATTTTTATTCTTATTTTTTTTTTTAAGGATATGGTCATTATGAGCTTCCACACTTGTTAAACCAAATATCACGTCTTACAAAGACCACGGCGCTGAATAGCACTTACCGAGGATTCACTATCTCTAACAAGGAAGTCTCCTTCCACTCCCCTCTCGTTTAGGGCACATTCTGCTTGATGTCGGGTAACATTCCCATAATACCACTCTCTTCCAGCAAATCGTCCGGTGGAAGATGGTCCCGTGTAGCTTATCTGAGGTGGATGGGAAGTGTTAATGGTAGGACCATCGCTAACGATTACTACATAGTTTTTAGGAACAAGACCAATTTGCCCTCTGGAATTTTTACATTTCCACCATTCTGGGTCGTTTTCTGGCTTTTCAATGACTTCCATTGTTTCCCCTTTTTCAAAATTGAGCTCTTCTTCTGTGACGGAGCTGAATGGATACAGTGTCTGAACAACGTGGAGTACTTTGGTGCCCTGGCCGTTACTCATGGAAGCGCCTTTCCTCAAGCTCAGGAAGCTCGGTGAATCTGCAGTGGCCTCCTCAACTTCCTCTACCACATAGTTCGAAGGAAACCAGCCGATCTGTCCGTTGTAGCTCCCTCTCCACCAGCCATCGCTGCACTTCTCCATGACGATGACCCGGGACCCCTTGACAAGGGACAGTTCATCCTCTCTCTCTGCCACGTAGGCGAACTTGACATAGGCAGGAATGTTGAGGTCGTAGATGCGGTCCCCGCTGCTGCCGTTGGACGGGTACTCCGCATCTGTGCTGGGAGTAGGCGAGGCGTCTCGCGCGCTCGTCTTCCTTTTTGTTTTTCCCAAGCCTGTTAAATAAAGACAGAAGCGTAAAGCGGTCACTGAACGTCCTCCCCATGCTGCAGACGGCTCCTGCGTCACTCCAAATTTCATCTCGTTATCGGAGAGCTCATTTCTAACTCTGCAGACAGTCAGGAAACGTCAACACGTTTGAGAGATAATCTTTAACATCTAGCTTACACACCATTAGGTATGGTGCAATTGGCATTAAAATCGCTCTCTTCCCTTCCCAACAGTACCAGAGTCTTAACACACACTTAAAAACACATACTTTCTTCATTATGAATCACTGGAAGCTTCGCATAGCTTGGTGTTATATCTAAAAACCCAGTCAACTGATCATGCCTTTTCATTTTAGTGATAACTTTAATTGGCTCAAGCAAAACAGGAAAATAAAAACCCTCTGCAAAAATAAACGACTAGAGTGATAAAACTTTTGTTTCTCTACAGATTACATTCTGCTTTCTTCATTCTTTGGTTCAGTCCCCAGGCAGCTACAGCCGCAACCATTTCCAACAGCAAGCCCACTTATGAATTCTGCACCTCTTTCTCCAAAGCCTAGCCACGTATGGTAGAAGTGCAAATCTCACAAGGTGACTATTTGAGTACGCTCCCCCTACAATGTGTAAGTTCTCCTGTAACTGTCACGGCTTCAATTACAGCATGAAATACAACATATAGAATAAACACCAGTATCATTAAATGCATAACTTTTCTTTAGGGGCCATGCTAATGTAAGTTTACATATGGAAGGAGTGCTACACAATTCACTATCAAACTTTTGCAGCAAGGACTGCTTAACAGCTTATATATAAACAGAAAGATAAAGTGAGTAAGTAGCCTTCTATTCTGAAATCCAGCTCTAAAAGTTGAGAAGATAAATACAAAAGATGAAATCTCACTATATCACAAACCAAGCAACACCCAAAATGTCATGCCTTGGACAGAATGCAAAAAATCAACATAGAAATCAGGGCTTTTGTACTTTTCTTCGTGCTTCTAGATCCTTGCCGGGAGAAGACACAGTCACTTGAGACACGATGAATACAAACTGATTATGGAAGACTGAATGAAAAGGACAGAACTTTTTGTTTCTTTAAATAGTCTTATTAGAAAGAGATGCATGCAATTTCATTTTAGCAATTCAGGACTAGTTAAATCGGGCCGTGCCACTGCTGAAAAGCGTGTGCATTTTATATTTCTATATATACATGTACACATTTACAGAACAGAATAGCTCATTTGGAAGGGACCTAGGGAGATCCAAGTCCAGCTGCCAGACCACTTTGGGGCTGGCATATAATAAATAAATTCTGCAAAACTATTTTTATTGTCTTGTTTAGTGCAATTGAAACTATCTGGCATATTTCACAGGTTTAGCCAAACAACACACACAAACAGTGGAGACGTGACCACAAACTTAATGCTTACTACAAGTGCTAACCACGTTAACTCACAGCCTTAACATCTCAGAAGACGGCAGAAAATTACGATGATCCTGAAGTGTTTCCTGACCTTCCCAAGCAGTTCCTTGCTTCCTGTTGGAGCCTGCTTACATCCTAATGTAATTCTGAGCAGATAATTGGAGCTGAGAGCCGATGGCTGCCCTTTCGGGCAAAATGACAGCGACCCACTTATTGTACTGGGGGAGACAATCGCAGGAAAACAGAGCTTTTATTCCAAGCGAGCTCTAATCGGAAATTGGCCAGGGGCAGATTTCTGCCAAGAGTGAAAATTTTCATCAGTTTAGAGAGCATTTTCAACCAAAAGGCAAGGAGGTATAATAGCAGAACTACGGGGCATTAAGTTGGGGTAATATAAACAAACACAACTTGAGGGGCGCTTAGTTAGGAAATCCTCGTTACAACTTCATGCAAAACAAGAAACTGCATCTCAACAGATCCAATCCGCATAAAGCCCTGTGCTAACATTGAACCTTTCCAATTAAAAGCTTAGGCTTTGATGAAGTTTGTAAGGGAGATGTGCAGCACCACGCCTTGGGTTATAGCAGGAGAACTAATAAAGTGAAAAAAAAAGAGCAGATGATGGAGTAGCTGGCCAGAATATGACTACTTCAAAATCAAAGCACAGAGATAACTATGAAATACAGGGATGCGGTGTGATAAGAGAATGCCACGAGCAGAAGTATCTACAGAAAACAAACAAACAAAAAGTCAACAAACAGTTGGAAAAAAAAAATGACAAAAGTTATAAATCAACAACCTGAAGTCTGATAAAGATGACTAAACTTTTAGGAAAAGGTTATCATCCATGCACTTTCTTGGAGTTTCATAAGCTGCAACTTTTTCCACAAACTTTCCAGTGCCGTGCCTGACATTTTAAGCATGCTTTTCCATCCTCCCCATTCAAAACAAACCGTGACCACATAGGAAAGAAAAAAAAAAAAAAAACAGAAATTTTGCTGGTTTTCATTATCAGTTAGGGCAAAGAGTTGGAGTTTTTCAGTTTGAGCTGTAACGTTTAACGTAGCCAAGCTTTTTAAGGCTAACAACACGCCTTCTGCAATAGCAGTGAGGTGCACCAAAGCCTTGGTTTCCAACCAGGCTGGTTAAGGTAAGGAACCATCCCGAGCCCCATCCGCAGCCAAGCACAGAGGAGGGCGCACGCGGCGTTATCTGCTGCTATTTTTAATGCGAGGTTGTAACATCCGTAGCCGCGTCCATGGCAGAAGAGGAAACAGGTTGTTCTGTGAGCAGAGCAAAGGAAATCTGTTGCTGTTTTTCTCCTCGCGCCGCCTGCCGCACCATTCCCCGCCGCCTGCCCCGTCTCTCAGCCACAGCCCCCTTACCAGACAGCTGCCTTTGCTTCCCCGCGTCCTGCTCACACCTGCAGCCCCCTGCTGCAGCCTCCAAACTGCCTCGAAAGCCGGCTCCATCTCCCCACTTGGGGTTTTACCGGCTGGCCACGCGCCGTGCCCGGCTCGCTCGGGCTCCCCTGGTGGAGCCACGAGCTGGGCTTGCTGGTGTCCAGCGACCCTCCCAGCCGCTGAGCTGCACAGAAGTTGTTCCTTTGCCTCCACCAGTCTGTCAGGTTTGCTTGAAATTGGCTGAGTTATCGAGGGTAGGCAGATGGATGGACAATGACAGCTGACTGTGACAGCATGACTTAGTGCAAGCCTCGCTTCCTTGGGAAGCAAGACTAAAAATACGAGTCAGTAGGATGGCCAAGCAAGAACGAAGTTAGGGCCATTATAAATTTCACATATATCCGTAACAAAAATCACAACTCCGTTAAAAAACTATGCTCTATGTGAGTAATCTCTGGAAGAATCAACAGCAAATCTTCATTTACTGCTATTTATAAGGGTACCCCTATTCCTGTCTCCAAACTGAACGAAGCCCATGTAAGAAATTTCATGGAAAATTGAACATTTGGGCACTTCAGGAGTCACACCTCGAAGAGCCAAGTAATCTTGTGGCTGCAGCCATCATTTTGGCCTTCTTACTGTCTTTGTTGCCCTAGCAGATGTGTTCGCATTAAAAACACAACGGTATTTTCACAGTCCAACTCACTGCTTGCAGTTCACCTGAAATGATAATCCTCTGTAACACAACTAATAATTGTGAAGAGAAATCCAGACCGATGGATTAGCTTTCACATGAGGGGAAAACGAGCGGGAGCACAGCAGAGAGCCTCTTTCATGGTACGGTGCCTAATAGGAAATAACACTGTTCGTAATTTACAGTTGCCCCATGCTAAACTAGTTCACTTTTGTTTCTTACAAACAAGTTGCCAAGTACTGTGAGTAGGTTTAATGTTTAGGTGGACATATTGCCGAGATAAAAAAACAAAAACAAAAGCAGCTAGCACCGTTTCTAGATAATGTTCCCATCCATAGAAGGGATCCACTGCAAATCTTTCTTCTCTCAACAGAGAACCAAGCCATCTGGCCCCAACACTACTAGGGAGACCCAGACGCGTGCCTCCCACCTCACCTACCCTCTTTCCTTTCCTCTCTCAGTCACAGCTTTACAGAGCAGACTGTTTTCTGAGTGGCAGCACGGAGGAAGACCTCCTTCCTATGCATTTGCTTCCTGTCTCCCTGGCCCCACTGGGAAAGCCCAGCTTTGCACCCTTTCACTACTGGCTTGTCCCTGCCGCAGCACCCGGGGGTCCTGCGGCCCTATCCTGAACTTCACAAAAGGGGAATTTCCTCCTGATCACCCCTCAGACCCAACGCTGTGGCACTGTCAATTCCCCAGCCCTAATCTGCTGCCCCTGGCCACACAACCTGCCCAAAGCTTTGCTGACTGAAAGACAGTAAGCAGAGATGCTCCTTACCTGAGCAGTCCAGCTTTGAAACCAAAAAGAGGGTTTCTCTTTCCTCCTCCTGCCTCCAGTGAAGGCACTAAAGCAAGGCTGCTTAGCTACACGTTGTTCTGAGAACTGCTGCTTAGGATAGAAAAGTTCAACTGGCTTAAAATTGTATCCTACTTTACCAAATGTACATACAACGCTTGTATACCAGTGGCAAAAAAAAAACAAAACCCTTTCTGAAAACTTATATTCCATTTGCTAATTGTGGTTTACATTACTCACCGTCTTTGCCAGACAAACGCCCATTTACAACGCAGATATATTTGCTCCATTTCAGTAAGACTTATTTGCTAAGGCTTTTCGTGCTCCTGCAAGCTGGCGTCTTTGCCTGAAACTGATGAGTTGCTACGTTCTGCATTTTAACTGCTTTTCCTCATCCCCAGAGGTGAAAAGAACAGATTCACTGATGTGGCTGCGTAATGCATCTCCACTGGCTTATCAATACTTCCATTTATTTTATTGAGTTCTCTTGAAGAACAACATCCACTACACACTGAAGGTATTTGTAGTCAAATTGCCCAGCATCCCTCCACCCCGAGACTGCTCCCTAAGTTTTACTACGGCTTTCATCTAGCTTAATTTTAAATAGACCAAATACAGTTGCATTTCTTTTCCAAAGGAATTTGAAGGCTGTTTGATACTGCAGATACTGACTTGTCCATTCCTCCCATCTTATGTGTATCAAGTCAAACAATTCCCAAAGCCCATTTCTGAAAAATATTTGGCAAGTGAAACTAGTGTCATCTAAATTCTTACAACCTATTCTTTCTAAAACGTTCTCTGATTTTAATACATAAAACACAGATAAAAATATATTCTGTAGCTTACTATATATCAAATCAACTTATCAATTTTGCAATACAGAAAAAAAGGAAAAAAAAGGACCTTTAATAAAAAAAGCTGTAATAGAAAAAAACTGTATTGCTTTGAGAAATCATCAAGGCAATGCTAAACAGTTTCCCAACCAGAATTTCTCGATCGAGAAGTCATTGAAAGAGATCATGTTACTAAATATGCTACGTATGATTACTTAAGAAACCGCCAAAAATTTATTATTAAAATATCAAGAACAATTAAAGATGGATTTATTTTTTTCCAGTTGCCTCCCCAGTCCCCCAAGCAAGTAAACTTTAAACTCTTAAAAACGCTGCAACAACAGAAGTGCCTCAAAACAACAGAGTTCTTGGAAATTACTTCCTCTTTAAGTCACTAGATTTCTACTAAATGGACAGTGTCCTTCAGATACCCTGTACCAGTCACAGGATGGCTGAGGCTGTCAGGGCCCTCTGGAGGCCACCAGGCCCAAGCCCTGCCCCAGCAGGGCCACCCAGCGCAGGCTGCCCAGGCCCATCTCCAGGCGGCTTTTGAAGGCCTCCAAGGAGGAGACCCCACAGCCTCTCTGGGCAGCCTGTGCCAGGCTCCGTCACCCAAATAGACTTTTGTAATCAGGTTAGTACCCCAAATCAATGCATTACGCAAGGCTCTGTCAAAATCTGCTCATTAACTGGCCTGACTGTAGTGAGATCAACGCAACCCCCCCGACGTTGATGCATCGGCCAAACACCGAAATCTTCTTTGGTTCCCCGCTGTCACCAGTCCTGGTCTTGGGACTTGAGCCTTGTGGTTTGCAGGGCCGGGTGACTCAGTGATTTCATGTGATTAGAGCTATTGCCCAACTTCCCAATTTAGGCTCGGTGACAACGCCTTTCAGAAAGATGCTTCATTTCAACATTACTATTCAATAGCAAATCGACTAACGCATGAAAAGGAAAGTACGAAAAGAGGAGGAAAAATGATGATGTCTTCAACTACTGCCTGAAATCTTACCCACTCTACCACAGCTCTCATGCAAAACTCAGATTTAAGCATGAATGACAATTTAAAATACATTTATGAGGAAAAATTATAATTTAAAAAGGATCTCCCATTGGTGTTGCAAATAATTCAATAACTGAAATTTCTTTATATTGTTCATAATTCTCTGAATTAAAAAAAAATCCTAAGCTTACTTGTAAATTTTTTCATACATCTTTTAATACATTTCAATTTGTGTACTCTTTTAGAATAAAAGGCTTTAAACAGTACTACTTGCTTTATGGTTCAAAGTTCAGCACAGAAACCGGCACAGAAAACATGAGCAGAGTACTACTTTTTCATGAAAATATTTTCATTTTAATCTGATTTTTTTTTAATGTTTTTCTTCTTGAAAGTAAACCCATTATAATTCAAATTGAAATTAGGCACTCCAGAGCTGAAAAATGTAGTATTACACAATCTATTAAGACGACGTATATTTATGTTCAAGCAAAATATGTTTGAGGCTGAAAAATGTAAGGAAGCCAAATAAGCTAGCAGAACTCCTGGTATAAATACCTAGAGTAAAAGCTCATTTAAATCTTTAATAGTAACAGTAATCTCTGAACGAGTTAGTAAAATATTGTTTGGGAAAACATTTCAATCGATTTCAGTGACTTATATAAAAAGTTAAGAAATTAATTTCAGCTGAAATGGAAATAAGTTTTCTTTCCCTCAAATATAAAACCATTTATACAGAACAGATCTTGTTCTAAAATCCTTAAAAACAGGGTAACCAGAGGAAGTTTGTTAAAAACACATTAATCACATTATTTAATCAACATTTTACCTAATTTTAAAGGTACTTAAAATCATGACTTTTTGTGCATTTTAACAGAATTGCAATTCTGCGTGGCTTCACACACATGGAGTTAAAACAATTCCCCCCTTCTGTTTACCAAATAAGTTATTCATTTCCTTTGACTACGGCTCTGAATAAGTGCATATGAATGCATACAGCTAATAATTATGCAAAATGCACACTGCCTTTCTTAAACAAAAACCGAATTATTTTAAGAAAGAAGTAATTAACTTTTCAAGAAAATTCTTAAGAAATATATAAAACAATTTAATGTAACTGCTTAAATTAATTCAGCCACTACAGAGGTAAATATATAACTTCTTGACAGCTGGAATGTGCAGATCACACATCCCTGGAGCTTTATGCTAGTGGTTATTATTTTTAAAATTGTAAATTAACTTTGCTTCATTATTAAAAAGGCATTCAGTAGAGTGAAGTTTCTTACATTGAATGGAAAGAAAAAAGTTTCTGCACATTTTCAATATACAACCTCCCACCTTCTTCTCCCCCTCCAGCTCCTGAAACAATGCTCAAAGGCCAAGTGTCCATATGGGACAGGCAGTATTTCAGATGATCTCCATCAACAGCACACTTTTTAAAGGAATTTGCTGCTGTAAATTCCCCCAAAAAATCTCCAACTGAATTCGTGATACAGAAACGAAGTCTCACAGCTCTAGTAACGATTTTTTTTCTGTGCTCTTTAAGAAGCTCAATATCAAGAGAAGTCTCACTAGGACAAATCAGAAAATGGAAACTCTTCTTTAAATGTCAAAACGAAGTTCTGACATTTCTACAGCCCGGCTGCTTTATTGCCGGCTGCCCACCCCCACCCTCCCCTCCACATACAGGAAGAGGCATTGTCAAAGTTTCCCACATATCAAACACTGTGGTACGGAGGTTTCCACGAGAAATCAACCCGACAACTGCACTAAAAACAAAGACTACTTTAATTCTTTTCATTTAGATTAAAAGGCTTCCATCAATGGCCTCATGTCTGTTCTTACTCCAGTGCAAAAGTGGAGTGGATTAAGTCGTACTGGGGAAAATCAAAAGAGCCTTGGGATTTAAAATTCCCTGTGGAACCCAAAAGAGTCATATAAAATGAACGGGCTTTCTCAAAGTTATCAAGGTCTGTGGTTCCCATTTCTGTCTACAAACTTGAAGACAGCCTACTTTAAAATACAGTCTTTGCTTTCAAACAGGAACAGTTTTAAAATGTTTCCACCTACTTTGTAATCTTATTAAGGATGCCCCACTGGGTTTTGTAGGATGCCCTGATAAGAAAAAATAACCGGGACTACCTTAACCTAAGGTAGCCCTATAATTCTAAGAATAGGTTAAGAAAAAAAGGATTTATAAGGTATGGCGAGAAGGCACAGTAGCCCCACAGGACTTCCAAACACCTTCTCTGCCCTTATGTAGAGAACGAAAGCTGCACAGTTTTGCCTCACCTTCACAAACACTATCAGAATATTGACAGACCCGCCTCCAAAACCCACAAAAACAAGTATGCAAGAGGTGCTCCAACGCGTCTACCCCAATACATGTGCCTATCCCTCAGTACATATAAAGTAGATTGCATTTCCCATCTGCCTCCAGCATTTAATGTAACGATGATTTGCATTCAGGTATCTCACATTTATTAGATGAAGTAGAAGTGCACAGGACAGCTTTGGATACAAATCCAACTTGCTACCATGAACACACACAATCTTTATTTATTTTTTAAAATAGTACTGTAAATAGAAAGGTATTTGCAAAAGGTATACAAATACCCTTAATGGGAGATGATGACCCTCCAGCTTAAAGGCTCTTGAAGATAACTGAGAGGGAATAATTATTTTTTGGGTATAGGTGAATATAGTATTAACACGGTATTTTCACTATTGTTAGCTCAAATTTCTTCTTAATTCTATATGTGAAAATGGAAGGCTTAATAGCTGTTACAAATACAGATTGAAGTTCAGATCATCAAGCCCAAATCTAGTAAGATAAATTACAAGACACTCATCATACAGCTCCTCAACTCAAAAAAAAAAATCTTTAGGAGAGAATGATGCAAACATGGACTGAATAAGAGGAAACTCGCAGCATCAAGCTCATAAGGTAGCCTGTCCTGAAGCTGACATGGTCGGCACGCCTTCCTGTTAAGAATGTTTTAGTCCATCTGGCCCATACCAACACCTGAAGGTGCAAGAATCAAAACCAAGCGTGATGTAAATCCGCAGCATTTTACGAGAAGGTCAGGCTGACAATGCTATAATAAACTAGGATTTGCAAGCACTAAGTACCATGGTACAAGAAAATCCAAGTTGTTTTTTTTTCCCTCTTTCTCCTTGGAAACCATTTAGGAGCATCTCAGAGACAGTGCAATTTCATTCAAAGCCCCTTTTATGAAAGGAAAGCAAAGTAAATCCCACCTTTTCTTTACTAACTTCCTCTCTGAACGTCAATGTCCGCAGCTTCGTTAATCAAGGGCTCTCAGATTACTTGCTACTACATATGCAAAACCAGACCTTCCTGCTACAGAGGGAGAACTCACAGGGGAAAATGGCTCAGTTACCAAAACAGCCTGTCTCCTCCTCCGTATTTTCCTCTGAATGGCACTTTTCCCTACATGAAAATACATTTTCTTTTTTTTCCCCCCATTCATTTAAAAGGTTCCAAAGACTGCTAAACAGGATCGACAGCAATATATATTATATATATATATATAAACTATATATATACACATTTATATATATATATAAAAAAATTTATACACACACACACACATATATATAAACTGCATATAGTTTATATGGCCTATAGCCAAAGTCCTAAGTAAATTTTCTGGTTCAAGCTTCTGCAACAAGTCCCCACCTAGCAGAAACAGCACCCTGAATACCCACCTGGTCAAAGCCAACACTCCTTCACATTAAGAACTGTGTCTGCCTAAATCTGTTTGTGATTTGGACACCAACTAAAAATACTTACAAGCAGTCATATTTAATGTTGAAGTGACTCTGAGAGAAAGCCATCTTTGTCACTAGAAATCCTACTTCTCAAAACAAGAGGTGGACACTGTCTCTTGCATACCAGGTTTTTCATCTGCTGTATGCTTGCATACACAGCCTGCTTTTCGATTGCTGCTTGATGGCACGCTCCACAACATGAAACATCTCTGAGACTCCGGAAAAGGAAGGAAATCTTCTTTTGTACATGCTAAGACAAAACCCAATTGCTTTTTGGCATGAGTGCTAGCTTAGAAACTTTGTGCAGTATGAAAGTACATCACTGGATGGGCACCTATTGTCCAAGTCTTCCAAAAAAACCCAAGGGACAGAGAACTGTGGAACCCAAGTGGACCCATGCAGAGAAAAAGAAGAACCGATGCTCTGAGAGTCCCTGGAAGATGCAGTGTAACACAGCCTGAGGCCTCAAGAAAATGAAAAGAAAAAATCACCGAAGAGATCCAGTAATATTGAAAGAATTATTTGGGGATGCACGCTGGAGGAAATACTTGTATCTGAATCGGAGGAAATCCTCCCGTGATGCTACGAGAGCATAAAGAGCAGCCACTGCCCCAGCAATAGAGAAAAATAGCTCACCCTTTGAGTCACTGGCGTGCGCTGGGAAGCAGTGTCCCTGGGAGCGCTCCTCGTGCACCTCGCACGCACAGGGCTTGTGTCAGCCACGGCCCCCCAGGTTGCACAGGGGTCACAGCTCCGCACGGCAAACCAGGGACTGCCTGGGATGCCTCTGCTCCACAGGGAGCGATGAGTTGGGATCTCACTTCGGGGCTTTGCTCCAAGGCCAAACGCAAACAGGTGTTGAAACGTAAGGCTCAAAGAGGCACAAACAAGGCCCTCAGACTGTGTCAGTTTAGGGCAGCGATAGCACCAAAGAAACCACCACATTGCGTTAAGGTGATCATTTTATCTTTGCAAAACGTGTTAAAAGACTAAAACGAAGGCTCGCTCTGCAGTTTGTATGTGTCAAATTGCACCTCCAAGCACGCGTGCACAGTGCATAGGGAGCAGGGAGAGAAGTACCCACTACACAAAGCTTCTAATACAAAGCAAAGAACAAATTTTTTAAAATCAGCAAGATTTCTTTACGCCTTCAGCTTTTTGACATTTCATGACACCTGGCTTATTAGAAAGATCTGCTGAAAGGTAGGGCACATCCTGGTTTCCATTATATGCCTTTTTTTTCAAGTTCTTAAAGCAGCAAATCCTTTAATAATCCATCCCAATAAACGATCTGCACAGAACATAATGTATGCAAGTGTCAACTGCAACAACAGCCGAGCTGTGCTCCAGGTGCCAGCTAACGCCGGAGCTCAGGGGCACTGCAACAAGCAGCAGGCTCTGCTTCTGCTGCCACCGCCCCTGACTTCACACCTCGCATCAGATAAAGGGCCTCTTGTGCGCATCCGGCGTGAGGAGCAGCAGTGCTCTGCGCCTTGAGTTCTGCCGAACAGTTACCTGCTGGCTTTACTTTCAAGTCTTTTGGCTGCAGGTAACAAAAAAGAGCCACGTTTCATGTTTTTTTCCCCAGTAGTCTGCTCTGGAGTTTCAGGGGTTTTTCCTCCTTAGCACATGTTCTTTTCGAAATTATAACCTGATGTTTTTGAGAAAGTCTGGGTTTAGTTCCACAGAATTTACTGGACATAGTTTACTTGGCATAAAAGTTATATGATTTTTTACAGGCATACTGTATGCCCAAACCAAGGAATTTCTAAGTTTCTGTTGCATTGTGGGTTACTATTCTAGCATTCAATGAACAAATTCTTCTGCCATTACATATGTATCAAGCACTGAGATAGCAGACCTACCATGTCAGCAGTATCCTCTTGTATCATGGCCCATGGACAGAGCTACTGCTGTTCGTTGTCTCCAGGCCTTCGAAGGTCATCAATGGACTAAAAATAGCTGTTTAAGGCAAACTCATGTTTTGATGATGATCATGAGGCAGACATATTTCCAGCACATCATCTGCTACCACTCTAGTGGTAGCAGCACCGCTAACTCCTAACCCTGCATGCTACAGATGGGAATGGAAGAGCTGTATTCCCAGCGTTGTGAAGTCATTGCAAGCTACTCCCATTTCTCCCTTCTTGGCATCTAATGACTTATTTTTATTGTGAAGATAGAAAAAAATGCAATTGTTCCAGCTTCCTTTTTAAAAGCGCTAAAGACACCACACCTAGCCAGTTTCCATCTGCTTTTGCCACCACCACCACCACATCATGTTCCTCAATTTCATCATCAGTGGAGTCAGTAGTTTTGCCACCCTGCCTCACAAACCAGCACGCTTATTTTGAGCAATGCAACTAAAAAGCAGGATGTGGTGCAGCAGCAGAAGTGCTTCTGTGAAGGAAATACAACTATGGAATAAGCGACTTTAACCACATTCAAGGAAGCTTAGCAAGAACTTGTACTGCATATGAAAACCTCCACTGCTGCTTTTCTCTACATCTGAGCTTAAATTCCTGCATAGCCGCTGCTTAGAAGTGCCGATACACACTGATTTAGCCAGTCCTCCAAGAGACACGACAAGACACCACTGTTGTCACGCTTACACTTTCTGACAAGCTAGAAAACTTAGAAGCAATATCGAGTGATATAAGAAAAATACTTCCTGTTGTTTTCCTACGGGAGGATTTTACTGCTAATTTCAGCTAGAGATATTTCAGAGAAATCCTTGAATCATTCAGGTTGGAAAGACCCTTAGGATCATCAGGTCCAACCATTCACCTAACTACCAAGTCCACCTCTAAACAACATCCTTAAGCGCCACATCGAGACGTCTCTTAAAGACCTCCACAGATGGCAGCTCCACCACCTCCCTGGGCAGCCCGTTCCAGTGCTTGACCGCTCTCTCCATGAAAAAATTCTTCCCAATACCCAATCTAAACCTCCCCTGGCGTAACTTGAGACTATTTCTTCATGTCCTATCACTTGTCACCTGAGAAAAGAGACCGACAGCCTCCTTGCTGCGACCTCTTTTGAGGTACCTATAGAGGTTCCCTCTCATACTTTTCTCCAGACTGAACAGCCCCAGTTTCCTCAGCCACTCCTTGTATTTGTTTTTAATCCCTTCACCAGCTTCATTGCTCTTCTCTGCGCATGCTTGAGCAACTCGATGTCCTTCTTGTAGCGACGGTCCCAAAACTGAACACAGCACTTGAGGCGTGGTCTCACGAGTGCCAAGTACAGAGGGACGGTCATGCCCCTCACCCTGCTGGCCACACCATTTCTGATGCAGGCCCGTATGCCACT
This sequence comes from Anser cygnoides, assembly GCF_040182565.1. Classification (NCBI taxonomy): domain Eukaryota; kingdom Metazoa; phylum Chordata; class Aves; order Anseriformes; family Anatidae; genus Anser; species Anser cygnoides. Next base: position 145,117,322 of record NC_089873.1, on the reverse strand, counting down.
GGCCTTCTTGGCCACCTGAGCACGCTGCTGGCTCAAGCTGAGCCGGCTGTTGGCCAGCACCCCCAAGTTCTTTTCTGTGGGACAACTTTCCAGCCACTCTTCCCCAGGCCTATACCGCTGCTTGGGGCTGTTGTGACCCAGGTGCAGCACGTGCCATTTAGCCTTGCTAAAGCCACGCGACTGGACTTGGCCCACTGACCCTGCCTATCCAGGTGGCTCTGCAGGGCCTTCCTGACCTCAAGCAGATCTGCAAACGTCCTGGGGGAGCACTCAATCCCCTCAACCAGATCACTGATAAAAGACGTTAAGCAAGCTGGCCTCGGTACCGAGCCCTGGGGAACACCACTTGTGACTGGCTGCCAACTGGACTGCACTTCATTCACAACGACCTTTGAGCCCCGCCATCCAGCCAGTTTCTTCCCCAGCACGCCGTACATCCGTGCGAGCCACGAGCAGCCAGCTTCTCCAGGAGAAGGCTGTGGGAAACAGCATCGCATGCTTGGCTAAACAAAAGACTTCCTATCATTCTTTCTTTGAAATCTTCATAGATGACTAATAACTTGACAAGCTACGTTCTGTAGAGAAAAATCAGAATGCTGTTTTGATTTAAAAGATCAGATTTATTAAATGCCTGCTCTTGAGTGGAAAGACTATCACTTCTTACACGTCTGCAACAAGGAAGTCCAACAACACTGGGAGCTCAGTTCTGAAGAGAATAAAATAACTCATGTTTGTCTTATAAGGCAGGGCTGTTTTTATTAAAACGAGCTCTGCAAGGTTTAAGAGACTGTGATATACGCAAATGAATTTATTATACAATAAGAATGTGTTTATTCTTATAGTCACCATTTTTTATTCTGTAGTAAATTTTACCAGAAGGTGTCCAGAAAATATTGGAATTGAAGACAGCTTATTAAGAACTAATAAAAATATTTTCAAAGCAGTACTTGACCATCCTGTCATATTGCTAATTTAATGTGTTTTCTGTGATACTCCAGCTAATAGGGCTATGGCAGTTTGTAGATAAATGACCACAAATTTATCAAGCTGAGTTTATGGAAGACAATTTATAGCCAGGCCTGTGACAGAAATACTGCGTGCATTTCTCATGATTACACTTTTTAAAATAGTGTTGAAAAACTGGAAAACGTTCAGGTAAGAAACACAACAGGGAAAAGTCAAGCAAGCAAATTTCACCAATGAAATACTTAAGTAGTAATCTAATTTCAGGACTCAATAAAAGATTTAGGAGTGATTTGATGAATGTCGGAATACAACCTTGAACAAAGAAGAGCTTTCTGTTAGTAGATAGCTCTTAAATCTAGGGGAAGGAGTTATGGAGAGTGACAGCCAAATGGAAGCTAGAGCAAATCAGGTAAGACAACAAATTTTTACATGAGGTTTAACTACAGGTGGAGGATATTTTCTGAAACCTTTTAGTCAAGAAGGGTCAAACTTCTGTGAGGTATTGTGGCTAAAACACAGCAGCCTAACTGGAAATAATCAAACAGGAAAAAAAATAATCTTGGGCATGTACTAGTTGAAAAAACCTTCGGCTGCTGCCGGCATCTGTCAGAATCTGGGTAGAAAAGAGAAAGTAGGACATAACATGCCAGAACTACCCAAGTTTGGACACTAAGAGTTCATTTTTTTCCTGTTTGTTTGTTTTTTATATCCTCAAAGCCAAAACAAGAAATAAAGACTGACCCCCCACACAAGTTAAAGGCTGATGACATATTTGCGGAATTAGATTTCATGGCAATGGTTTAGCTTTGAGTTGAAATATTTGTACTAAAAAAGGAAGTACGCCAAGCCTCTTAATCAGCAGTGTTTTCCAGTGTTAAAGAAAGCAATGCATTAGAAATGACCTATTCTGTATTTCTACATTTTACTAAAATGAGGTTGTTTTAAGAAAAAAAAAAAACAAAAAACTTCCCCTGGCAGTTTCCAGAAAGACACAGTAAAGGCTGTATTAATTTGCCCTCATAAGGGAAAATGTTAAGAATACACGTGGAAAAAAAGCTTTTTAAATAAATACATATATATAAAGGAAAACAATTTGGGGAGGGGAGAGGTGTAAAACCAACGATTTCTAGAAATGATGATATATAAGCACTCGGGAACTGATGCACAGATCTCCAAACTGACACGGGTACACAACCCGGAGGTTGACAAACACAGGAAATTGTCCTGTACACTCCCAACACGCTGAAATAACGCATACGGAACCGTGATGCAAGGTTTTCTGTGCTTTATAACTCGTCTGGCAATTCTTACTTTCCATGTGAAACATCCGGCATCCTGAGTGAACTGAATCAAAAAAAGTTACTGAAACATTTTGCTGAAATATGTAAGCTGAGTAAAGAAGAAATCTGAGGAGTCTCTCAGACAACTTGGACACTTCCATGACATCTTCACAAGATGACTTATTTGCCTTCATTATCAACACTCATCCCTAGCATGTCTCTATTGTTCCTACACATACCCATACACTTGTCCTGTAATGGTGATGTCCAATCTCACTGCCTTTTAATAAACCTTTGTTTTCTTTTGCTGGGCATCTGTTAAAACAATACATTAAAACTACCAAAAAAAAAAATCCTTTAAGGGTTTTTTTATTTGACTGTTTATTAAAGGGAGCAAGGTGAGACACCTTTAAGAAACTACAAGCCTACAGCACTGGTTGTGAAGCAAAAGTATTGGACAGAAAATCATGGATTCACACGAAACACTGGCACAATGCTTCTTGACCCCCTTCATCACTCACTTTTGGCAGGCTGCTGTCTGAGGAGCTGTACTGCTGCTAGGAAAATGATCTGTAAATGTGTGAAAAAAATGCTGAAGTGTTTTTTTTTGCTTACACAAGCAAGTAAGTTCTTAAATATTTTTGCTTTCTTCAGGTAATGGTTCTATTCAGAATGACAGAGATGAACCAGAAGATGCAGATCACTGATGCCACAGAAAAGGGATCTTGTGGCTGTGGATTCAGAGAACTTGGAGGCAGCTCTGGGGTGGCACTGGCAAACACCCATTCGGATCCAACCAGAACCAGGATCCCTTCTAACCTTCCAACGCGTGGGAATAATTATTACAGAAGATCTCAGTTTGGAAGATGTGTGCTGAAGGTCTCTTGCTTAGTATGACTTAACTGAAACGTATAAGAAATACCCTCCCCGCAGAATAAATACTGTGCGAGGAAACTATTTTAAACTTCATTACAATGAATGAAAATGAAATTTTAATCACAGGCCTGGAAGCTGGCTTTTGCCTAAAGAATAGTAATAATTACCAGATTTCATTCAATATGAGCAAACAGAAGACAGTAATTTGACATGGCTAAATTGCCATTAACTTTCTACTCTCAGCATTACTCAATTAAGACAGAAAAGGGAATGAGAAGTTAAATCATTTAAAATACTTAGTAGGTGGCCTATACTCTACATTTCCTTAATTAAAATGGTCAGTTGTAGCTATGTGTCTAGGAGAGTTCACTTGAGAAAGAGATTTAAGAATACAGAAGTAATATCAAACAGAAAAATGATGAAAACAGACAACCGTCAACATAAAAATCACAAGTCTTGAAATCTCTTAGTCATTTAATGAAAGAGAGAATCTTTGGAAAATTTCCCTGATGGCGGGACTAAAAGAAGATAGAAAATAACAGGGTAAGCCCTTAGAAGGAGGAAAAAAGGTTACTGGTGCATAAAAGGCTCTTGTTTTGCAAAAAGAGTAGGATATCTTTTCAGAAATTACTGGGGGTCATTTGGGATATGAAGTGAGCTGGTTTTCTGTCCAGAAGTAACCGATTTAACGAATGTATGCCAACAAGTGTTAATCAGCCTTCTAATTTGCATCCAATACATTTAAAAGAGCTGGTTCTGAAGGCGTTTTATTTGCTGATAGTCTTTTTGCAAGATGCTGAAGTACAAGGGAAATTCCAGAAGACTACCACAGTGCTGAAAAAAGGGAGGTATTTTAAAACAGCAAGCTGCATGACCCAGGTACATTCACTCCCCTGAAACCCAAGCCAAACAACAGTAAAGCTGATGGGATTCCATTAATAAGTGTTAAGGGTCTGAAATTCAATTAATAACAGTCAACAGTTTTAGGAAAATCAGTTCTTATCATCAAACATGCATGAGTTAATTCTCTGATGAGATTAAATTTTTTCCTGATAAAGGCAAGTGCACAGAGGTAATAAAACTTTCGTAGTGCACTTGGCTTTTTCTATATGAGACACCGATGTATTAACTGGTGCCATAAACTTTCATCAGAACACACATTACACGGATTAAGAACTGCTTAGCTGATGCATCTTCAACAGCCAACTACGGAGACTATTAATTAAACAGCCATAGATCTTATGGGGTCTCTCACAATTTGAACTATGACTGGCGCTTTTCATATTTACTGAAAACTGGGAAGTATAAATCAGCCACTGGTAATTGCTGTGGATAACCGTACAACTGGCAAATAGTTACAGGCAAATGTATGAGGTGGATGCCCCATCCCTGGAGGTGTTCAAGGCCAGGCTGGATGGGGCTTTGGGCAGCCTGGTCTGGTGGGAGGTGTCCCTGCCCATGGCAGGGGGCTGGAACTGGGTGGTCTGCAAGGTCCCTTCCAACACAAACCATTCTATGGGTCTGTGCTATACTGGACAATGCACTACATCACTTGTGTGGTAACAGTGCTTTCACACAAACTGTGTTTAAACACAAAGAAATGCTATAAATTAAGGATGAGGCAGGGAGAAGCAGATCTCCAGGGCACAACCACTTGCTGGAGCGCAAGGACTGACACCCATGACCACCATGCCCATCCGTGCTGGGTCAGTGGGTTTTTAAACGTGAATTTTCTTGTGATCTTAGGAGAGGCGCTAGACATATTCCTCTAAGGAGAACCTGAGAATTTGTTTCCTTGGATTCAGCAAAACTTCCCAAAACTGCTTCACTAGATCAAACATTAGCCTTCAATTAAAAAAAAAAAGAAAAGAAAAGCACAAAAAAGCACATTCTTGCTGCTCACTCTGAACAAAGGATCCTCTAAGGAAGGACATGCACTCTCCTCGTTCTGAATGGGAAATTAGTCCTTAAGCCTTGCCTGTCTTGCTGTACAGTAAGATCTACTGGTGGACTTCAGCTCAGGAAAGGTAAAAAAAATTGTACAGATGTGTCTGGCACACAGCACAGATTTAAGTTTCGTTATGCTAAGCAGTTCACTTTACTAAAACCATAAAGAAAGAAAACTCAAGCATCTGCATTTCTGTGTGTGAGGGGATGTCACGTTTAACTTGAGCCAACTTGTGGGCTACGTATGGCTAAGGCAGTTTCTCACCCTCACAGGATGTAGCATGAGAGCTGCTTTGCACTCCCTACGCTTAACAGGTACACGTGGTCACTCCAAAAGAAAAACCCTGGCCTCTGCTGTTATTTTTTTTCGGCCTCTACTGAATAAACTTAACACACAGATAAAATTACAAGCACAGGAGAATCGGTAGATTGCAGCTGCGGTCCTTCAGAACTTAGAAGGCTGTGCAGCTACACTCAGAGGGCTGAGGGTTAAAGACGTGACACGAGGGAAGGTTCGGACACGAAACCACCAAGGCTCTTCTCGCACCATTTTGCTGGTCACCGCCGTAACGCAACAAAGCACCCTGCAGCATGCACCTCTCTTAGGGTCAAAGGGGTAAACGTGACCACGTGCTAGGACACTTCTGCGCTCCTTCACAGAAAAGAGAAGGAACCGAGGAACACATTGCTCTTGGATATAAATAAAAAATGTGTTCATTTTCATCAGGTAAATGCTCTCCACATTTTACTCTAACACTTGATGCGTTATCACAACAGAAATGCAACTGGTACATAAAATAACTTCAGACAATATATATACACATACGCACACACACACATTTTAAATAAGTTAAGTCCATGTAAAGGAGCTTAAAATCAAAACTGGGATTTGCATTTCAACTAGTTAACTTATGTTGGAGCTTATTCTTCACACAAATCTTCGGAGAGTCATAATCACATTTTCTGGCATTTTAATGAACACATCACAAGAAAAAACTGCAGAAAGGTCTATTGTTTTAAATATTACCACTGTACATTTGGTGATAGCCTCATTTGCCTGCCACCCATTCTGCTGTCCTCGATTTCCATATGCTTCACGGCAGCTCAGCAATGGAGGACATGATAATGACAAAGTGACCAAGAAATCTAAGCTGTTGGACAACAACACTAGCACTTGACACCCAAAGTAAACCTGCATGAGCTATTGCCATGTTACTTTTAAGTGAACCTTTTCATTTCCTAAGAAGTCTAATCCAACCACTATTTTTCTATTAATGAGCTGATATTTTCTACAGAAAAATGCAGCAGAATGAGTTTTCCCTACATAAGAGTTTGCAAAACACAGGCAGAAATCCAAACACATGCAAAAACATTTCCAAAACACCTCCAGGTACACTGTTTTATTTATTACATCCTTAAACACCACCAGCAGGATTTTTAGCCTCTATATGTAAAACAACCACTTATCACTACGTTTAACTGTCACCAGCCCTATGCAAAGCCCTTTATTTTTCAGTCACAAAATCATTGCAAAATCAAAGATCAAACTCATTTCAGCTGACTTTCAAATACATTTCTTCTAAATACACTCAATGTTTTTGAAAGGTATGTTATAATATAAGATGATACACTGTCATGAAAAAAATAAATGCAAATACAAAACGCAGTACATATTAACAACTTGTAAGCAGAATGATTGTCATCTCAGACCACAGAAGCAGAACCCCTTGACACTGTGCACGGCCACACTACATAACCCCATTCGTGAAGTGACTTGGCTTTGCTATGACAGCTATGCTGAACAGCCCATCTACACCCTTTTATTTCTGAGAAGACTTGGCATGAGAGGAGAGGACTCCACAGTTTGTATCTCAATGAAAACACTGATCTTCAGCCACTGAAAATATATAACCTTTGACAAACTGGAACAGAAGTAAAATACCATTCTCCTGGATGTGATGTGAGAAAACCAGTTAGAGACCACACCATTCTCCCCACCCCCACTCTCTCCTTCCTTTCCCCCCTCAGTCATCCAACATTTCACCTAAGGAAAGAAGGACGTTAAAAATATTTATATGCACATTGCCAATCTGAAGCTCAGCAAGCCAACTAAAATTCCAAAAAAATAAAAGAACTTACCCAATGTGTCTTTTAGATTTTTAACCAGAGAACCTTTCTTCAAGCTGTTTTTTCGCTCCACATAATTTGATGGCACATATCCCGTTTTGTTGGCCGCGTTTCTTACCCTCCACCATGTCTTCGAATCATCTAATAGCCAAAGACGTTCATTTTTCTTGATGTCAAGTTCTTGGTCCTGCTGTGCAGTGTAATCCCACTTTGCAATAACAATAACTTCTTCTGTCATCTTTCATGGAGTCCTTCTGCAACAAAATAATGGAACATGTTCATCAATAAATTACATCATGCAACTCTTGCTCAAATTTTTCAAGCTCTTCTGAAATAGGCAAGAAAAGGGAAGGGAAAACAAGAAAGCCATACAGAGAAAAAAATCTCAGAAGCTTTAAAAATAAGGAAAGTCCCGATGACCTTTCTTGCTTTTTCTGCCACTGAAATATGACAACACCCTGATAATGAAGTCTAGTCATAAGATCTTCGCTGTATATGAAATATTATTCAGATACATATTAACACAGTGTAAGTTATAATCCCCATTCAGTTTTTGCTATATGCATTATAAAACTATCCCAAACCCAGCATTCGAAGTTCTGATTTGAGAAAAAAATATAGCAGTACTCCAAAAATGTATATCCTTCCATCCTAGTTTTCATACTTAATATATAAATCCTATACCCACAGTCAAACAGACATATTACTTAGATTTTTTCTGCATTTAAAGTTATCCGTCTTTAAGTAGGAAGCTAAAAATACTTCAGTACTCAATACATTGGGTAATGTATTTTAGTGGGGAAATCTCTAACACCAATAGGGTACTGTTTTAGTAAGCCTTTGTCCAAATCATCTTGTAAAGGCAGCACACAAGTGCCATTTTAGGAGAAGCCTTTGCTTCTGCTTTGCTGCCAAGATGAGCACCCACTGCATTTTCCTGGGACCTGCTGCCATTTCTTCCCTACCCTAAACTTCTCCAGAGTGCCAGAGAAGACTGAACAAATAGTCTTTTTTGACTTATCTGTAGCAAGAACTATCTTTTCAGAAGCTATTTGTCATCCGCAAGCCTCCACAGTTTCCTACGCATCAGGTAATTGCCAGGAACAGAGCAGCTCCGTGACAATCAGCGAGCACAACAGCGAGCAAGGAAGAGAGGAGTCCCAGGCCAGTACCGCCGACATTCCAGCATATTGTAATGCCAACCAGAACAGGGTTACTTTTATCCCATAAATTAGGATCACAGAATCATCATGATTGGAAAATACCTTAGGGACCACCAAGTCCAACCATCAACCTGACCTGCTGAGCCCCATCACTGAGCCGTGTACCCTAACGCCACGTCCCCACATCTCTCAAGTACCTCCAGGGATGGGGACTCCACCGTCTCTTCAGGCAGCCCATTCCCACGCTTGACCACCCTCTCCATGAAGAAATTCTACCTGATATCCCATTTAAACCTCTCCCGGTGCAACTTGAGGCTGTTTCCCCACGTCCTATCACTTGTCCCCTGAGAAAAGAGACTGACACCATCCTCGCTGCAGCCTCCTTTCAGGTAGCTGCAGAGAGCATTGAAGTCTCCTCTCAGCCTCCTCTTCTCCACTAAACAGTCCCAATTCCTTCAACCACTCCTTGTTAAATCTTTTTTTTTTTTTTTTTTTTTTAGAAAATCTTTGAAAAACTTCTGAGAAGTTGCTTCAAGTTTTCTGATTGCTGGGTTTTTGTTTGTTTGCTTTTGGGGGTGGAGGAGGAGGTCAGGAAAGAGATGGGAGATGAGAATTTATTTGAAAATCAGTGTAGCAGACTACTTTTTTTAAAAGGGAAAGCTGTACATTTGCAATAAATAACAGTTTAGTAGAAGCAGATTCCAGACTACTTCGAATTATTCATCTCCAAGGATCTTTTCAGCATGATTTGACTTTGTTGCCTAATCCTTACCAGTCCACTAACCTAGTGGTAAACATGGACACTTTAATAGTCTACTTGACAGAGAACTCAAAATCCATAACCTCATTCAGAAATTGTTCTGTTCAGCACGTAAGTTACACCACTTCTGTTCAGAAGTGATACTGCATTCTATTCTGCAATTTGTAAGTACACACATACACTTCCTCCCTTTCCAAACAAAAAACGCAGAGGAACATACAGCAGCTAAAAACACAATTTGAGTATGGGTCTACGCAGCTGACAGCCCCAAAATTAATTCAAAAAGTTGTGATGTTCTGAACAGTAAAGAAGAAACAGAAGTCTTTCCGTTCAAAATGACTGTGGTGTACGCATACAGAATTGTGATATTTACAAGAAAAATCATTATACCCTTAAAAAAATCCCCCCCTAAAACAGTAACGCTGTCTGACACTGACAAAGACATAGGAGAGCCTGAGCTCTGGAACGCCGTCTCCCATAAAGCACCCTGGTTTCTGACTCGCATGCAGTGGGCAGATAGCCTCCGGATTGATGCGCTGATGTAGCCATGGGGAGACTGCAATCAAGCGTGTGCTGGATGCCGCTGCCGTCAATACAAACTCTCTCTCCAAACTAGATCGATTCATTTTATCTCGGCAATTGTAAAATGGTCAATTCGCACTATTCCTGGGGATATGGAGAACGTGAAGAAAGCGAGCACTAACAGTGCAGCTGGCTGATGGTGCTCCCACACAGGTTCTGCTTCTAAAATGGTTATTTTCACAACACAGGCAGGTTGAAGTTATCTATTCGTATTACAATCTGTTAATTAAAAATAACACATTAGGCATAACATTGCACTAATGAGCAATGGAAAACTCTCAAACTCCTCCCATTCCTCTAAAGCTAAAAAAAATCCCTGAGTTGTCCGCTGCTGTAAGAGTCATTGAGCTTTCCCCAGAGTGTTGGGCAAGGACAGAAGAGAAGCGCAAGAAAAAACATGTGTCAGGGCTGATGAGGTCAACTATAGGGTCCTTGGAAACTCCCTCAGGACAGGAGCCCTAAGCTGCCTGATTTCCACAGCTCCAGCTTGGCGTTACACAGGACTGCCACTCTGAATGAGAACTGCCATCACATCACAAGCAGACTCCTCGCACCTGTTGAAATGTAGGAAAGCCAAGTTTCTCAGGTGGCATGCTCATACACAGCCCAACTCAGTAAAGCAAGCTGGGTTTTGCTTCATGTTAATGGCACAAGCATCTCTACACAACAGCAGACAGGAATTACTCCTTTTTTATAAAGGGTCAAAATGCATCGTACATCTGCAGTTAAACATTTGTCCACTTAAAGCTGTCTGCATACATGTGGAGGGGTTTACTTTGTGTTTTTTTTCTTTTTTCTTTTAAATGTGAGGGATCAGTATTAAAGTTCTTAAAGTTACTTTCTTGGGGTTGCTTCATTCGACTTGCTCCATCGAGGACAATCCAGTTCTTCCTGTGACATTTGCAGAGCTAAGATTTCCTTGTACGTGAATAAGGACACATTTGTTCTCCAGGAGGGGGGCTGCAGAACTAATGGTTTTGAAATGTTTCTGCCGCACAGCAATGTGCCAAACAAAGGATTAGAAGCAACGACATAACTAGATCTGGGGGAAAATGTAAGGAACAAAAAACAATGCAATCTTCCAAAGCATTTGAGTGTTCCATATAAATTTGACATGCACTCAGAAGGCAAAAATTCTTCAGTATATTGCTTTTAGACTGCACAATCAAAACCAGTTCCCGCAGACTCTAATGTTAACATGACTCTTTCATATCAAGAAAACCCATTACTGCTAGGAGCATGCTAGCTTCTGGCACGTTCCTCTGCAAAAAGCTCACAAGTCCTAACGCTGAATTACCAAACCTCCTCCTCACATCAGATATGACAGCATCTCGCACTTCAGAAAGCACCAATAAAAAGCTTTGAAATACCTATGCAAGCAACTCCGAGTTCATCAAATGCAACATGGCCACTTCTCACTACAAAGGATTGTTTTGCTTTAAAAAGCGTGTGTGTGGCCTTGGGTTTTTAGCTTACTGCATCCACAACCCAGACCTTCAAAAGGCGATCTCTGTATTAGCTACAGGACGTAACACTTCCAACCCCTCTTCTGCCTCCACTGCTAGCAGGGCTGGGTAAGCTACTTGTTTTACCACCCCTGTATTTGCCAAAATGTTGGAACCGATCAGTTGGAAACCACCAGTTCTGTGCTTTCACTGAATATTCATGGCCTATAAAAGCTAAAGCCAAGCTTGTTTAGCAGACAAGGGCTTTTGGAGATGGCATCCAGCTCTAACAACAAAAACGAGTGGTAAACGGCAAGGCTTCCAACTGGACGGGAGCACATCCCTTACTGGCCAGGCCTAAGCACTGAAACACAAGAGCAACCAGGCAAGCTTTGGTTATATCCCCAACACAGCTGTGAGAGTCCAAAAAATAAAAGCTATCTCTTTCCCAGAAAACGAGGCTGTTTAAACCCGATTTCTCTAGAAAATACACCATGTTTCTTTCTGGAGATTATAGCCAGAAGTTAAATATGAAGCAAGGAGAAAGTGAAAAGAATGACTGCAAAGCTTTGCAGGAGAAAACTCTGACCAGTGGGTACTGCATTGAAATGACAAGTGGTTTTCTTAAGGGGACCTCAAGCAACTCCACTATAATGGCAATTTCATTAATGCTATCAATGCTACCATCGAAATCCCAAGTTATCTTTCCACGAGCTTCTGTGTCTATGGCTCCTAAGGTAGCAGCTAACTCGAGAGGTAACATCTGCACCGTGCTTCACCCAAGCAGCCACTAGCAGATAAAACCAAAGATAAAATACCTCAACGGCGAACTCCGGCACGATGTTGTGCGATACTAAAAGAGCTGCAGTCTTTGAACTGAAGACAGAACTTACTGAAGTATAAATGTCACGGAAAATGTCTTTGGGTACAACAAAATTATTTAAAAAAAAATTATTTAGCTAGAAGTAAAAGAGCAGCTTTTGGCAGCTACAGAAAAATACACGCCTTGGGGAAGGAAGACGAGCAAAAGTTAGATGGAAAAAAAACTGAGTTATTGAGAATGGATTTCTAATTCATGCATAAAAACAACAGCTACCAGAATTTCCACTCTGTTCCTAAATGTGGGTGGTTCTGAATCGGTTTCCAGAAAAACTGCAACAACGCTAGGAATACCTGCGTGTAAGCATTGGATCGAGCTCAGCTGTTTCAAACAGCTTTGTCTCTTCTCTCCAGCTGATGGCTTGGTTAGGAGACAAAGTCCTCCTTCAGTGGCAGCTGCACTACTCCAGAAGCCCACATGCAAATGTTGTAACACAAATACATCCCTGGGGGAGAGAGTGAGGCTGGAAACTCTGCTAGGCTAGGATGGCAGTGAACAAAATCCCAGCCAAGTTAAAGTCAGTTTTAAATAGACTGTACTTAAGTCTGCTCAAACAGGTGAGGGACGTTAGCTAACCCTATGGCAGAACAAGGCGAACATCTGATACTGCTGCTCCTGCACGGACTTTATCAGAGGAAAACCTGGAAAAGAGGAGACATCCAATAACTATCAGTGGTTCAAGAATTTAACAGTGTTGAGGGAGAAAAAAAAAAGAACCATCCCCTTACAATCTTTGGAACCAATGCTCTTAGCACTGAACCATGGAAGCAACACTATTTGTGGGAACTTCAGCATAGAGGAACTTAATTTGCTCCCTCCCACAAACTTGTAAAACTGCTAGTGATTTGTCATATGAAATAAATTACTTGGTCAGTTGATAGCATCATCAATATAAAACTTCCTAAAGTTGTTACACAGATCTCACTCTCTACAGAGCTCCCCAGGCCAGGATTCTTTGTTTTCCTCTCCAGACAGGGATAATGGGTTTCTTCCACAAAGATAAATAGAGACGGGTCCACTCCGGTATGTCATTCGAACAGGCACCTTCTGCTTGAGCCTGACACAGGCACAGAGTGCCACCAGCTGAGTGCCTGGACCCAACGGGCAGCAAAACATCACCTTCTCTTGCCTCCAGGAGGAAGGCTGGGGGCCGTGCAGGGACACACAGGGTTAGCGAGGACAGCACGCGCAGGGGGCACGGCTGAGCTTTGAAGGCACCCTGAGAAAAGAAGCGGTTGCTCTCCCCCTGTGCACGATTCAGTTTGCAAAAAGGAACATGACTGAAAAATGACTGACAGTAATGCCTGAAATGTAATCCCTCAGCAAGGGAACAAGCAAAAATTCTATTAATAGGTGGTGACAATGCATATAACAGACTGTTCTGGAATTGGATGTGCTCCTAAGAAAAGAGAGGCATTATGCTTAACTGGTACAGAGGCTCTTAGGTGACGCTGATGTACATAAGACAATCACTATACAATATTAAGTCAATTCTCTTGGGTCTCTGCAGAATGAAAAGATAACTAATGAAACAGCAGAGTTTTCCCTAAGACCTGAGGGCTGAACAACCTCCCCTTCTCCCAACCTGAAACTTTGAAACTGGGTTTTGAACCTGCACCCTGTGGTGCCGAAGGCCCAGCCACCCGCTGTCCCCTCATTTCCTCTTTCACAGGCCACAGCAAATGAGCAACGCTTGGTCCTCCAAGGCAACACAGCTGTGGAAAATAAACATTCAAAACAGTTCTTCCAACAGGGACTCTTTCACAGTAAGTGGATGGGCCTGCTGCATTCAGTAATTAATAAAATAACTTTTATTGTATCACTTCATCTGAAATATACTTTATTACACTGAAGCCTTCCTATTTATGAAGATGCAATCTATTCGAGCCTGCCTACTGCTTCAGGAGGTTTGAAGCTTCATCTTCACTTAAAGTTGTTTTATTTGTTGCATGTGTGTTTTTTTGTTTGTTTGTTTTATATGTGCACCTGGATGGATAAACCAGCCATTCCATGCAGAAGGGGTTCAATAAAGTGCTGTTCTACATTGAGAATTAAGTTTCACTCAGATCTTTAGGATCAGGAAAGCACCAAAGACCAAATTCAGAAGGAATTAAAAAGAACAGAAAAGCACATTCAAATGAAAACTTGTGAAAAAGAATACACTTTTTGGACATGCTGTTAGCTATTTCCAGTAGTGTAGCATTTCTGATGTTTAAAGTATGTATGTTTGGGGAAAACCAGGAAAATACCATCTCCTTCATGCAAAAGCCAAAGTTAACATAAAACAAGCACAATGTTAGATATCTAACGATTGCTACAAGATAGTCTCAAAATGCAGAAGCTTAAAAAGAGTAAACAAGCCGACCCAAATTACAGCAAATAGCAGCCCTTTGTTGAAACTGGTAAAACCCTTTGGATGCTTTGTCACGACAGCTCTTCGCTGGAGCTCAGAGAAGTGGAGGTGGATCACATAAATGCCACCTTTTCTAGCTGCTTCCGCAGCTTAACACTTTAATACTGTATATAATGTGTGTCAGCCAACCTCAGGAGACATTATTTCTTTGGAAAGAGGTCACTGCAACAAAAATTATAACAAGGATACTTCCCCCACTTCCTTCTCTAAAGAAGGTTTCAACTAAATAGCAACCAAACATTCACCATCTGGCTATGCAGTTTTGAGGTGTCAAACAGATACCTGAGCAGAAAAATCTGCAACAGGGTAGAAGAGAAAGCACGATGGAGACTCACAGTCGATGCTTTGTTGGACTTGAGCTCAGCAACCCTCGATCTCAAGCTTTAAATTCAAGAACTGTGACTGGCCATCGAAATACAAGCTCATAACTGGAAATTTAAAACCAATGGATGCATTGTTTTTACCAAAGGGAGAGTTAAGAAAAAGCTGAAATTGAACAAAGACCTCTCTTCATACTTTTAATTTAGTGACCGAGGAACAGCAGAATTTGAATGCTTAAAGATCTATACGCATACTGAAAGCATCACAGTGTAACTACAGATACCAATACCTGTTGCAAATATATATATACACATAAATAACCTCATACATATCTCACACACATACCAATATGTACACATCTCACTGGAAACCAGTGAAACAGTTCCTAGAATACTATCTGAACATATAAAATATGCAGACAAACAAAAAACAAATCAGAAATTTAAGGAGGCTTCAGACTGGGGATGGAGGAAAGTGATAAATACTAGCACAGAACCCATGGTTGAGTATAAAAACATACCTGGACTGCCTAAAGTTGCTGACTTTTAAAGCAAATGTGACAATTAGTTCGGGGATATTTCAATGCTAAGTCTTATTAGGATGCACTGACTATTGAGCTAAAAATGATAGCTAAGTAAGTGCAAGTGATTATCATTAAATTTAATTTGATGTGCATTTGATGGCCAAACAGTCACAAACCATAGAAGCTGAAGTTGACACTTTAAGGAGGAGGTCGGTTTCCAAGAGCTGAAAACAATGATGAATGGAAACTGTAAAGAATAAATGTGAACAAAGATGTAAATACGTTGATTAACTCTGAAGGAAGAATGTTTTATTACATTTTCTAAACTACTCTCACAATTTTGCATTTATGAAAGAACTATTATATGGTCAAAAGGACAGCCTATTTTTTAAAAACATGAGCTCAAAAGCCCTGAAGATTTTGTGTCCCCTCCCCCATGCTACTTTTTTTTATAAAAGTCTGACAGCAACAAGCACAAACGTTTCTGGAAATGCAAACTGAAGTATCAAAACAAGTACAGTCCATCTAACTAAGAACTGTAAAACATTATTAAAATGTGTCTGGCATAAATTAAACATTAGCAATAGAATTCACATAAAATTAGAATATTAAGTTTCTTAAACATGTTTTAAGAAAAATTAAACATGATTTAGGAAAAAAGTGTTCAATATGTATTTCTACGCTATGGGATTATCCTACAGTGACAACTATTTTCTGTTCTGTCATTAAATAGGGTAGTAAAAATAGTAAGAATAATTAAACACTTAATCCTCAAACGCACCCTAAGATAGCAGAACTGCCCACAAAGCTTTTACAGTTTCAGTATCAACTCTGAAGAAAATTTGGAGCTATGAAGAAGTTCCAGAGAATTAAATCTGTGCCGCTAATTTGAAAGCATAAATTGAATGTCTTTGGTAACACTGCCAAGTAGTCAGCTTAAGTCTAACTCCAGAAAAATAAAGAAGAGACAAAGGATCCCCCCAAAAAACACAGTATCAACACATTACGGATGTGCACTTAGTACTTATTAAAAGGGCTTTCAGGAAGACAGGCATAACGATATAAACTTTTTAATATATATATATATTAAAAAATTATGTATGTATATATATTTCATTTCAGCTGCTGATCTAGGTCTATGCATCTACCTAAGTCCACATCCACGAGCTGACTGGCAGATCCAAGGAATAACTTCCCAGGAAGGCTCAGCAGAAAACGCGAGTGCTTCTAGAAGGCCCTGAGCCACTTGCTCTCGGGTACAATAGTACAATAGTACTTAGCTTTGAGTCACCTGGAGAACAAAAAGAATAACTGCAGATAAATACTTGAGGGAGGGCGATACAACCTGGTGGACTGGTTAATTACGTTTGAGATTTTTTTGGCCTATTCACTGCAATGATCCATTTCTGGTCGGCTCTAAAGATTATGGAAGTGCTTTTTTTTAATATGCCAGCTCTTACTAAAACATAATTGGGCTGTGCATCTTCAAAAAAGTGAAGGATCAGTCTTAATCAACCAGCAATTTGAAACTAAGCTAGCTAAGTAACATTATTGTGATGCTATCAAAACCCCTGCCCACACACATCTCGAACCCTCTTCCTCTTTTTGCCATCTATTGTTTAATGGCACAGTGCTGTGAGGTTTTGTTTTTTGTTTCTTCAAACGGATGCCTCTGACAGCTTTTAACCAGCGCTTGCTCCTCTCTGCCCTACCGTGTATCTGGTGTCCCCATCTCTAATACGCTGCAGCTACACCACGGTGCCTTGCATCTTGGGTTACAAAACAACTGCAAACAGGAAACCTCAAGACTGGTTTGGTGGTAACGAATTTCTGCCTAGCTCCAATACAGCACAAAAGTTAAGCTTGTTTTCTGCCTTAAGAGTGGTTTAGAAGCCTTTTAAAAAGCTGCATAAAGGCGTAAAGAAGAATACAAACGAAACACACCCAGAAAAATCTTCCTTCCTGCCAAGGAGCCAGTGCGGCCTTTTACCACTCGACAACACGAAGCCTCACTTCATACACGTTCATGTAACAACATGCTGCAAAGGGGAGTTTGAGAGAAGCCTCGCAGCCAATGTTTTCGTGAAGCCTGCCCCATGAACCAGTCCGTCCAGAGGAAGTGAGCAGGGACAGACCAAAATGCTCGTTCAACACGTGAACTCCCCGTTTAGGAAAGAGCAGCACGAACCGCAGAGCGCGCGCCCCCTGCGTGAGGCCTGCGGCCCTAAGGACGGCCGCCTCGGGGGGACTGGGCCCTGTGGGGCCGGATCCAGCCCCCCAGCTCTCACCCCTGGGAGCAGGGAATAAATTCGTACCATTTATTTGAAAAAGCAGCAGGTTAAAGCATTCTTTCTCTACCTGAAAGTAGAGAGAGAAAACCCTGGACAGTTACCAGACAGGCCGCAACCAAGAACACAAACCTGAGGTCCAGCCTCCTATTAATTCACGCAGCGATGCCCTAGTTGTATGGGGCATTCACTCTGCTTCACATTGTAACCTCCATACCATCTTCCCGATTTCAGATTTATCTTTTTTTCCAATTAGTGATACCACG
Organism: Anser cygnoides; assembly: GCF_040182565.1. Classification (NCBI taxonomy): domain Eukaryota; kingdom Metazoa; phylum Chordata; class Aves; order Anseriformes; family Anatidae; genus Anser; species Anser cygnoides. The sequence continues at coordinate 145,099,485 of NC_089873.1, read as the reverse complement.
ATGACCCAAAATTTCCTGGTCCAGGACACTTCAAGATACAAACACATAACAAATATGACACTCTAAAACACATAACACTAAATACTACCTTTCCTGTTTATGTGATAAGCACCAAGCTGTTCTGGGAAGGCTAAGTTCTAAAAATCTTCTGATGTCTTACCTGAAAAGGATATTTCTATAGCCCTTCTGGAACAGCATGCCTATTGTGAGGTAGGCAGTGTTCATTTTTAGCTTCTGACAGATGATTTAAATTTCAAATTTCAAAAGACAAAAGCTGGTATTCTACAGGAACAAGCTGGTATTACATTAACACACGTTCAGCAATACTAGTTCCGAGCTTTGTAACTTACCTATGCTTAAAACAAAATAAGAATAATAGAAGTTACGGAGAAAGCACTCCCACAGGTCTTGGCTAAGCTAGAACAGAAGATGGTCACCCATGCATAGGACAAAGGGTTTATAATAAAAAGTAATCTCAAGTCTTTCCCTACAGGTGGGATTACTATTAAGCCATCACCCAAGGACAACCTTCAGGAATTTAAAACCAACCAATTCACCACCACCAAAAAAAAAAAAAAAAAAAAAAAAAGGAAAAACAACCACCATATTTCAGCTTGGTGGTTTTGTCTCTCTTTTTCCTTTAGAAATTCATCTTTACTTGCATTTTTATTCTATTAGTTAATCTTTCGTAACAAATATTAACAACATTACTAGCAATCTTCTCGAGACCAGGCAGAAAATGCTAAGACAGAGTATTTTTGGAGTTAGATGACTTTAAAAGTGCTTCAGCCAACCCAGATGGCATTTTTGGAAGTAGGTATTTCTCCGTACCTTAAAGACCACACAAAATTGCATCTCTTCCTGTCCCTCTTATTATATACACGTACCAGAGAACACAATGAGCATCAGTTTAGTTAGCTCTGGTCTCAGTCTGCTGCAAGAAATAAATTTAAAGTAAAAAAAACCAACAACGTCTGACACTAAAGCACCTCCGACCGCAGATAGCCAGCTCGCATCACCTCTTACCCATCGCTTCCTCTGCCCCCAGCCCCCTGTGCTCTCCCCACCTGCCTTCAAAGCCTGGCCCTGTGCCTCGGGCTGGGGGCTTTCTCCTCCGCCCCCCCAGAGCCCTGTGCAGCTGCAGCTACTGCAGCTGAGCTGCTCTGCTGTGACTTCCTCCACGACCAGGCGAGGAGCTGCTTCTCGCTTTGTTCTGAATGCACTGCCATCACGAGCAATGCTTTTCTGCACTCTGGATAGCGGTGGTGCAACCCCACACCGTGCAGAGAGGAGGTCTTCAGGCTCTTCAGCTGCACGCAGCACGAGGGAGATGTGAAGGAGAGATCTTATTTGGCTGCAGAGTAAACCAACCAGAACCCCAACCTCTGCCTTACTCTTAGGTAAATACGGCAACAGCAACAGAAAAGAGCAGCAGCTTACCTTTTACTGAATTCTTTTAAAAGCGCTTCTAGAAAAGCCACTCGGTGCAGTTGAGCTGGTTATTAGCTAAAGGAAACTTTTTTGGGGGTAGGGGGTGGACAACAAGACCTCGCTTCTGCTCTATAAACAGCAGCAGTGATGAATGGCCCGAACTCAGAATTACTTTATGGCTATTTCTGAAAGTCAGAGATACGGACAACCTTAATGTTTGCTGGTGTTTAGACCGTTAGCTCCCCCGTTCCTCCCAGCAGACAAGACTGAAGTCTACTTGCACATTCGAAAATAGCCAAAAACCAAAAGCAAGATAGAAAAGAGGGGAATATCCTGGAAGAATACAACACTCACGAAGTGTCTAGATGAGACAACATGAGAAATCACTTCCCAAACAAACTTCTCCCCAGTCCCTTACAAAAGCGGGGTGTGGGAAGCCAAACACACAACGTCGTAGAAAAACAGACGCTGGTTTTAAAGTCAACATTTAGGTAGTATTACCTACACGACAGACTGACGAAACACGCTCTGTGGAATAACAAATTAAGCTTGCTGCCGCTCATGCACTGATGGTCTCACTTTCACACCAACCATCAATAAGGCTTCCCTCTCACCTTGAAATTTCAAGTCAGCCACTTAGGACACGGCGAAGGTTATGAAATTTTATAAAGGACGCACGCTTTAATTTCTTGAAGGACTCAGAAGGAAGTGTTTGAATGATTTGCTTCCGCTGTTTCTTCTCTTCCCTTAGCTCAAACATTCAATGATCTGTATGAATTATATTTCATTAGAAGGGCTAGTACATTTACGCACTGTATGAACAAAGAACAGTCCTCAAATGTAAGAAGTTTAACCTTGATCCTACACAGAAGGACACAGCTCAGAATCACTGTAGATTGCTACGTTTTGCAGCTAATCCCTTGAAACACTGCTACCTACTTTTCCAGGGATTTCACTTTAAACTGTCTATAAAATGCTGAAAATAAAATTGAACTGTTGACCTTCTGTTCCCCAATAGAAAAATCATATATTCTAACTAGGAAGAGGAAGAGATGTTTTTTTTCAGTTCAAAAGAGCATTTATTCCCACCAATAAAAGCTGTTTAAGCATAAAAAGAGGACATTTTTAATTTCTAGGCAATGCTCCCTTTACAGTTTTAAGCAATTTATCCACCACTTTACAAAAACCCTCATTCAATCTACCTAATGACATATTTTGAAAAATATGTATATTAAAACAATTTTTAACTTTCTATTTCACAGAGAACTAAGCACTTTAAAGTCCCTGTCCAGTCTCTGTTCCTGTGAACTTTCCAGTTTGCTGCTCTTTCAAATACTGAACAAATCCTTACACTTGTGGTTTTATTTATTTATTTTACCAAATTGCCTGGAACAGAATTTTTATCCGATACAGAAAGGTGTGTGTGGTGGTGGGGAAGACAAATGACAAATGCTTCTTTAGTGAACTCTCACAGCAGAATTCTGTGCAGAATCTCACCAGAGCTCATGGTTACCCTAACACCTATTGCCCAAATCTAGAACAGAGTTTCTTAGGCAGAAAGCTACTTTCCAGAAGCAAGGTCTTTGACTGCTACAGGTTAAAATAATTGCTAGATATAAGGTATCATCATTCTCGATTCTGTGCTTATGTGTGTAACCAAAGAGGCAGCTGGAAAGGTGCTGTATTAGATTTCATTAAAAGACAGCTAATGCCATTAAATTTATTCCTGTGTAAATTTGTGCGTTGTTCTGAAGAAAATCAACCCAAGACAGTTACTCAGAAACCCATCTTTTTAATTTCCTGATAAAAGATGTACACAGAGAAGGCATGATTTAAATGAAGAGACCTTCTTGCATCTTGTGTGAGATGTAACTCCATGCTACAACATCACAAGTCACTTACCGGTCAAATCAATGACCGCTGTGCTAATGCTGCACAACCCAAAAAGCATACGCAGTGGTGAAAAACGCTTGCCTGAGTCTCCCCCTAAAGCTATCTGCCCCCCTTTGAGCTAATAACTTTGCAGAGTCAAAACTCTTACTACTCCCAAAAGACAAATGCAGGTGAAATTCTAGTCATCCCCCTTTTCCCAATAAAAGAGGCTTCAAACTAACCTGTCCTGTAGATCTTAAATTCATTTAAATTTGAAGTCAAGACTGAGCTCTTGGTCTGGAACGTTAGCAGCATTCATGTATTTTAAGAAAATTATTTCTTACATATCTTCCTCCAGTTCGAATGAGTTCCTCTTCCAGAAGAAACAGCACTTGTGAATGCTCTGCCACATGACTACAGCAGGAAGCCTCTGTTAATTCCTCAAAGGGGAGGGCTACAAGGCAGCACCAAAAAGCAACACCATTCACAGAACAGGGACGTTATTCAAGCATTTCTGTAGAACGTGCTCCAGAGAACTCAGATTACTGTGAGCAAGCTAAGGAGTGCACTTGATACTGAACTCTTACCTCTCGGTTCAAGGGTCAGCTGCTCTAACACCGCTTACACAGATAACCTAGAAAGACATTGCACTGCTGTTAGCCCTAACGTGATTCTCCACTGCTCCAGAAGGTGAGCTTCTGAAAGCAAACTTTCACCAGGCAGAGACTAGGAGTATCTGACTTGTTCCATACAAACAGTTAACCAAGAATAAGTCATTACAAGAATCTACATTTCTATCAATGAAATATATAACCAATAGAGACCGACACTGCCTGGCAGTGCTAGACTTTTTCTCCTTTATTCCTACTCTCAACGCCCATGATTGAACAAAATTGAGTCTTCCCAAACTTCTCTAAATATCCTCCTACTCTTTCATCTTCTGCCAGAAATTTCTCCTCAGCTCACTTTTCTGGATAAAATCCGCCTGCAAAAAGGAAACCAGTTCAAAATTAAACATTTGGCTTTGGTTGCTACATTGCACTCCCTTTCATTTAGAAATGTTAGGTACCCTTACATGGATGGGATGTTCTATACTTGTGCTCTCACCACCCATTTTCATCCTTCTTCCCACCAGATAACAAAAAAAGGCATCAACAAATGTGAAAGGGAAACAGTAGTAGCCAAATTTCCAAACACGAGAGAGACTGTGAAGATTAGTATCTGTGCTAGAAACAAAGTTAAATAGAAGAAAAACAAGTTCAGAATCACACAGCTCTGAAAACTGGAAGTTTAACTACAGGCTTACTCCTTCTAGATGAATACAAATAAAAATTTATATTGCTACTGCATTTCTATAAAAGTGACTATGCCATCATTGTTTCACATATAAATTTAGTTGGGAGCCACATAAAGAATTGAGTGCTCAACAGCTTCTTGTAGTACTTTAGTATTGCTTGCACTAAAAATTCAAGAGTAAAACACCACAACTCTGTTGTAAAGAATATTACAACAGAAGTAGACCGTTTCTTTGTTATCTGTATCTTTGACTTCGCGAAGAAGCCAGTGGTGTTATCAAATCTGTCTCAGGCCTCAATGACTAACTTTTCATAAGAATTCATACACAAATACTGGAGTTACGGAGAAGCATCTGAAAGGAGTGGAAAGCAACAACCCCCTGGCTCACCAAAAAACAGTATGCTAAGCATATGAAGAATATTCCTCTAAGCATATAAAAATTCACAAATCATCTTCTTACGGTGATGAAGAGAAAGGTGGGTGGGGAGAAGATAAAAGCACCCCTTGCCCCCCTCGACATCAGGGAGAACTTAGGGACATGTACGAAAACACCTCCTTTCCTGGATCACAGAGCCTGTGAATGTTTAAGTGACTAATACCAAGCATTTTTAGTTTATTTGCTCTTGTTTTTGAGGTCCTTGTTGAAAATTAAGCTCTGAGGAACAGTTCTTGGACTGAGGTGTTAATTGACACCACATTCTTACTCCTCCTGTGTGTAATACATTTAGGTTCAAAAATTCTCAACCCTGAAACCAGGTTTTAGTTCCACAAACGTAAGCAGTCCTGTGCATTGCATCAAACACTTCCTTCAGTGTTTCTTCTTTTATTTTTAAGGATTCAAGAGAACTAGTCAGGTTACTGACTTAGGAAGCAGAGATGCCCAGCCACCACTTACAGGCTAGGATCTGACCCAGGGCTTGCTTTGTGCTATCGTTTTCCTCAGCTTCTCCTAAACCACAGCCAGGGAGGAGGCTGCAGCAGCCTACTGATAGCTCTGCTGCCACCTTTTTTTCCTAAGAATCGCAGCAGCTGTTCCTCACACAATTAAGACATAAACCCAGCACACATAGGGGACCAAAGCCCACCACCACCACCTTTTTAGCCACATGATGATGGTAGTACACGGCTCTCAAGATTTCTGTAAGTTTCACAACGTACGTTGTAGCAGCTGTGCTCCCAAAGAGTGCCTGATGCGCAAGTCAGCATTTGAGAATGCAAGTTTCCGTCATTCCACTGATGGAAACTTTCCACTTCCAAAGAGCACAACTGTCAAAATCTCGTTTACAAGGTAGTTTTCAAAATCAGTTTTATAAACATTTATATATATATATATATATATACATACACACACGTATAAATAAGAGGTCTATTGTTCTAGTGAAAACTTTTAAGTGAAACTAAGGATGTCACACCCTTTGATTTTGAGATAAATGCTTTACCTCATGAAATACCCCAATCTTTCATTATAAAGCCGTACTCTCTCCGGAAACAACGGAACAGACCTTTCCAGATCCTATACAAATCCAGGGCTGGCAGAAAATGCCGTTCAGTAATCTTCAGGAAGAACTAAGAACGAAAACCAATACTTAATCTGACTGTTTAATCTTGAGAGACAAATTCATTAATCAAACGTAAAAAGACGTCTAAGCCTCATCTCAACAGCATTTTTGGAAGGGTACATGGTAACTTGAGAACCAGTACAAGACAACCTAACTTATCAGGGAATGTTCTAGACACCAATGGACAAAGAATCGATGATTCTGGTGCAAGACAGAGAACTCACCACCAGCCTCTTAGGAAAATCCAGATCCCCAACAACCAGCTGCTTCAGGTAAAGGATCTCTCTGACGTTGCCTCCTGCAGCCGACTTGCACCAGGGGTAAAGCTCAACTTGCACATAGGAATGTGTTGGTTAAGATGTCAGCATTTCCCAGTAACAAACCAACAAAAAAAAGTCTCAGGCTATGGGTAAGTTTTCTAGGTTAGTGGGAACAAGAGGTCAGATGGAAAAAGAAATGCTAAGAAGAAATGCAAGGACTCAGACCAGCAAGGAAAAAACAGTGCAAACAGCCAAGACAGTTGCAGGGTAGCAGGGGGCCTGCTGGAAGGATTGAGCATGCAGACGTTGCATGCTCCAAAAGCATTCAAAAGAAAGGAAGGGAAACAAAAAAAAAGGTGGAAGAACAGGTAGACATGTTGCACAGAGGCTCTATTGTGGGGAACAACTAAGAGCAGCTGACATAGGAAACAGCCTCCAAATTAAGGAGGGATAGGATGAGAGCTGCAGGGGATCCCTGAAACAAAAGGTCTCGCAGAGAGAGCACAAAGGGAAGGGTGTAGAACCCAAGAGACTGCAAGGAGCCTACAATGTCTTAAAATGAGGCTCAAAAACTTAAAACCAGGGACAGAAAAATAGAATTTAAAAGGTTTATATCCGCATGCATGGTATTCTGTGTTTCTTACTACTACTGGCTTAAAAAATACACAACAGGACAAGCTCATTTTCTCAGTCCCCTCTGCTTAGCACAATCCCAGCTTTGTTACTGCAGTGCAAACAGTAATTGTAATCCAAGATTAATTAACCGAGTTATTAGCAACAGAATTCCACAGCAAATATATCGCGGCAATTTTTGAACATTTTGCTTTGTGACGTCTACCAATTTTAGCAGTTACCAAGAATTCTTCAACACACAAAAAGATCATCCACCAGATACGAAATAAGATGAACCGCATGTACAGTTTCTTCCCATTCATTAAAAGTATGTACAAAGTAAACTTGTTTTTTAATATCATAATACATTTAATAATAACATATTTAATATAAAATTCAAGTGATATGTATTTGGATATGGAACATGTTAAGAGCACTACTGAAAACATGCACAGGTGTAGTTTTAGCTGCATTTTTATTATGTCTTTTTTCTTTTTGAATACAAACAATGAATCATTTAAAGTTCCCTCAAAACCTCCCAAACAGAAGAACCGTCTTCCAGCAATTACCGAATGGAGAAACAATTCTTCAGCTGATTTGATAACAAGGACCAATGCCAATGCTGGCCTGTGTTCCCAGCTCTGTGAAGCCCCAGATCCAAACCCCCCGAAGCGCAGAGCCCTGAAACACACATGGCATCCCTCAGAAAACCGAGGGGAGGACATCTCCAGGAAAAGTTTGCAGGCAGCAGATAACGGCAGCTCCTTCAAGGGCAGGACAGAGCTCTTTGGGTAACCAGATCTTGGAGTAAACTTGGTAACGCCAGCCTCGGCTGCCTTGCTAATCTGTTTCCTCCTTTAGGAGGGCTGCGGATTACTGAACCGCCCCGGCGCTGATACAGCCTTATCACACTGCACAGCGCTGGCACACAGACCAGCAATCCACACATCCCGAGTCCTCCGGTCGACTTTCCCTGACAGATGCCCCCACATACAACACTTACCTAACTAATAAATGCTTTCGGCGCCACGGGATCCTGTTCCACTAATGCAGCTTAACTGCATAAGCTATCAGCAAGAGTTTCTCAAGATCATATTCTAAACCACACCAGTTGTCCCTCAGAAGTGCAGTGCGTATTCCAGCCTTTGCATTGAAACTGGTTTAATGCGGGGATGTGTTTGTTTAGTAATCCAGGAAACATGGGCTCAACCGGTCCAATGGCTTTCCAGTTAGCACGGGTCAAGACACCACGGTCTGGTCACCGAGTATTTTGTTGTCAGTTCATGAACAGGCACAAACTTCATCTTAGCGTGTGTGTTTGCGTCTATAAAGAATATACAGCTTAATTCACAGCAATGTTCATAATTTAAGTAACGTCAGATTCTTTTCAGCAGGCAAAGCTTTTTTTGGCTCAGAAAAAAACTGACACGCAGGATGAGAAGACAGCCAAAGTCCATACTGGCTATCAGACCACAAAGCTACTTCCACCAAGGAAAATGTCGTCACCTTTCCATTGTTTCTAAACTGAATTTACACTTATTAATGAAAGCTGGAAACTGTTCTCTGTGACTAGGAATCCATATGGATCACAGTTAGAGTATAACACAAAGGCTGTTTTGGGGTCATAACAGGTACTGTTGGTATCTGCGACTTTAAGCTGTACCTGAAGCTATCAGAAAAAAATGGGGAAAAAATATAAACAAATGCCTCTAACTCTGTTTTGATATTATTAGTAAATATAAACATGATTTTTCCCCACTTACTCAGTATTTATCATACTTTCATGCAAAGACCTACAACTTGATTTAAAAAAAGGTAATTGAAATCTGGAAAAAAAAAAAAAAAAAGCCCCCAAAATTACTTAGTTCAATGAAAACCTATTCTGCAATATACTGACGCAGTCAAAGTATCTGGGGGTCTACTAGTGGTTACAAGGGCAAGGGAATGGAACGGAAGTGTTCTTTACCAGCCACAGCTCCAGATCAGAAAGCATTATGCCACCAGCACGGGAAAAGCAGCAGTGTTCTCTGAATTTCATCACTATACTAAACTTCCGTAAATAATTTTCAGTAACATTAGAAGTTACATCGGAAGGTTTAAAATCAACACTTTAGGCACTTAGGATAATAGACATAATTACACAAGACTTTTTTTTTTTTTCCCTTAGAAAAAGGAATCTAGACATCTAATCAGTCCGGAGCTTTCAATCACTTAATTACCGTCAGAATAAAGACTTCCCATGAAACCAACTCATACGGGTCATTAAGAATAGCTACTATTTTCCTCGGGCTTAAACTCCTCAAAAATCCATGAACAACTACAAACACACTGAGCCACAGAAAAACACCAAGAAAGACTTTGATTACAGACGGTTGCATCAAGTTGAAATTTCTGTGGTGCTTTTACCTCTTCACAGGAAGATGACAGCTGATCTTTCAGATGCTACAAGCCAGTCCCCGGCCTTGCAACACGGATGCACCCATGTAGCTGCTGTCTAGCCTCACAGACCTGGCTCTCCAACAAAGCATCATGGTACTGTAACCACTGACACCTGATCTCAGTTTGGCAAACCTGCTGAGTATGAAAGACTGTGGTAACTTCGCTTTTACCTGCTTAGCTCTCATCTCATCAAACTATCTCCCTTCTGTGTACACACAGACCCCTGCATAACCAAACAGTACATTCCATAAAGGTGCATGAAGGCAGGCTTATTCATGAAAAATTGTATTATTGAAGAAAATTTCCCAAAACATTATCTAAACACTACCACTGACAGGCACATATTAAAACTACGATCACTTTTTGAAGTATTTTATTGTGAAATACAAGATGCATTTTTTTTGTTTGTTTTATATTCAAAGACACTGTAAGTGAATGTCTAACAAGTTTGAAAGCACAGAATACTATTACAAACAGTATCACATTCTAAAATTGTTAAATGCTTCTAGGATAGTTGCAGATTTGCAGCAGCTGAATGACTGCAATAAATTGCCAAAACATTACACTTGGTAACTTCATACTAATGTAACTGCAGAAGTGACAGAACGTTTTATCAAACAAGCAACAACAAAAAAAAAGATGCCTTTCCATACAGTTCTCTTTTTTTCAAAAAACAAAAACAGAAACAAATAGCTGAAAATAGCTAGTGTGCACAGCTAGATAAAAGATGACTCGGCGGATTCAACAACCACGTACAAATTATGCCATAGCTCTCAGACTCAACAAAACTCTGTAAGGACACACTATTGTCTGCAGTTTGGTGAAGTTCAAAGAACATTTTCAGCGTAATTTGTGAATGCTGACCAAAGGGCACAGAATTTACCATATTCTGATTCTGCAAAGCACTTCAGGTACAGGCTTTACCGAATCTACAACCATGCGTTAATTTCCGTTTTGGAAAGGTATCAGAACGCTCTGTGTTCTACAGAATCACCTTTACCAAGCTGAATACAGGCCACCAGAAACACGCACTTTGGTATACACGTGCACACAAAGGACAGAGAAAATGTTAAATATTAATACAGAAATTAGATTTAATTTTGCTACAGAAACAAACTGTTGCCTGACTGGACATAGCACATATCCTGGGTACCTATACAGATAGACAGTGAGAACAGAGCAAAAATTGAGATGTCCAAAGACAAAGTTCCTCCTCTCCTCCTCTTACTGAGCTATTATCTACTTACAGCCTGTTTGGGAAGTATATAAAACCTTCACATGCTGTAAACATTTTCAGTTTGAGTATTTGTGGTGTTTTGTTTTTTGTTTGTTTTCTTAAGTTGTTGTTTTGAAGGGTAGGAAAAATATTCAATAAGCCAAATGTCTCAGAAATAAGACAAGAGAAATATATGGTTTTATATTAAACATTTGAAATTAATACAAGATTTGGGCCATAGTTAAAAAGCTTAATTTTGAGTAGAAATTTTAGTGGAAAAGTTAGAATCATTTAACTAGGACTAAGTTCATAGTTTGACAAATCACTGTCTTTGGGATTCTATATTTGTTTTCCATTTACATTAACAAACTTTTCAAGAGCTTTTCAATTTTATTATGTAGGTCTGCTACCTACATAATGCACAAAACCAAAATCAACCAAACAAAAAATTTACCAGCACTTCTAATCTAAAAATTAAGTCAAAAGACTTCTCAATATTAGTCTTCAGTTATATTCATTTATTGTTCAAGGCTATACACTCTGATCTGCTGCAAAAGTTAGGGTTGTAAATGCATCTTTAAATGTAATGGACAAAAATCAATTGATCTGAAAATGTAGTGTAAAAGCCCACCTGTTTCAAAGTATTTCAGAATTTCCTCTTCTACCTTGAAGGAAACCCAAACATTTCAAAAAATATATGTAGATGTTAAGTTTAAGACTGGATTAAATTCTTAATTCTAACTGGTTCAGCTGCATTTTATAAAACAAATTAAGTCTAATTTTAATGTCTGATAACACTTCACTGAACAACCATTTAACACAACTCACAGCAAAATCGAGACACACAAGGACTTCATACATTGCTTTCCATCTAAGGGCTCCAAAATGTCAATGATTATCCATCATAACTTCCTTCTGAAGAGGGTAACATTATTTTTATTTTATAAACAGAGAGCTTGAGTAAGAAATAATAAATTTGTCTGCTAAAGTAATGAGGTAAAACTGAAAACTAGGATTCCTGGTTTCCTGTTCTGTGCTGCAGCCAGTACAATGCTGAAAGTTCATTCACTGTTCTGCCTTTTTTGTATTGTTGGTACGGCTGTAATGATGTTTCATTTTAATAAAAGTTTCTGTTAAGAAATCTCTGCTAAACCACAGAGATCAACTACAGTTACTAGAAACAGATAACAAGGTACATGAATTAACAAAAGGAAGCCAGACACTGCCCCAGAAATGAATCCTATGGAAAACATCAGCTTCATAACATTACTTCAGGTCTTCAGCGACAGCCCAGAAAGGTACACTCTATATCTTAAAAGCAATTCTCATCTACTCTTACCATAAAAAGAGGACAGAAAACCTACCACAGGTATACAAACCTTCTTTCAGTATCATCTAAGTTATTACTTATTTTTAAGAAACGAAAGAATACTGAGCCTGCTATGCAATAGGCTATGAACGACCACACCAATATATTTCATCTACAGCTCCTCTAGAGGAAAACTGCCTTAAGTTAAAGAAGTAGGTAACAGGATGTAGAAGCCAAAAAACAGCTGTAACAATATCTAGTGCTTAATTAATAATCTAGTCTTGCTTTTAAAAAAAAATTCTAATCATCTTTTTTTTTAAATCTTCTAATCATCTTGCCTTTTTTTTTTTTTTAGAAAAAGGCAAGATGATTAGAAGATTTTTTTTAAAAAGATTAGAGGATTTTTTAAAAAAAAGTTGTTTTTTTTTTTAAAAAAAAGCAGGAGCTAAATCAGACTTATCTCAGGTTACTGAAGGAAAAAGACCTGTTTTTTAATAAATGATCCAGCAGTTTCGAAAAAAATTACAAGTACCACACCACATGAAAGCACAACCAAACAATACATCTAGTTAACTCCTTATCTTTAGTTACAAAAATAAAAGCCGAATCACTCACCTTTGGCACGCTGTTAAAAGGATTCAGGCAGTGAAAGGCAGGACTCTCCAACAAAGTTACGTACGCAAGTATCTGAAACAACAAACACGCATTTTAGTTTTAGCTCTAAAATTGAAGATCATTATCAAGGCAATTTCATTTTCAAACTACCCAAATCTCTTAAGAGATTACGAAGTAAGGGAACTCGAGCACAGGCAGCGGCCTGAGGGATGGACTGCCGCAGGGCACCTGCAAGATGGCGCCTGGGCTAGGCCGCATGCTCCAGGGCCCTTCAACACAAGGGCGAGCGAGCTCTGAGGGAGGTCAGGAAGCTGGCCAGATGGTGGAGAAGTCCCTTAAGGGAAGTTCTGTCTGGACATGAAGAAGAAGGGTTTCCCCACTGAGCACAGCCGTGTGTAATCCAAGGTGTTATGGGAGCTTCTGCCTGGGAGAGGCTCAAAAAGTTCACCTCGATGGAGCCGCAACTCTGGCAACTGCAACGAGCCACACGCTGGACCACACGACCTCCAGAGGTCCCCTCCGGCCCCAATTGCTCTTTTAACTATTCCTAGCCATAAATATAGTATTTCATGAGAGACTTCAAAGTATTTAAACAGTTTGTTTTTATTTTCTAATGAGACTCCTCACTCCATAGAATGTCTGACAAATTCAGGCTGTGTAAATCCATGAAGATCCAAATCAAACAGAAGGAAAAAATTCTGAATGTCTTCCTGTGCTTCAACCCTTAGCTTGTAACGACGCACAGTTACAACTCTGACTCATTCGGAGGCTATGCGTGCACAAATGTTTGTGTTCAAAATCTTCCCTGAACAGTCAAATCAGTTGCCACACTACAAAAGCATCCTATGAAGAAATTCAATTAAAAATAGCAATTCATCTAGGGTGTAGAATTCATCTAATTCATGAGCGCACCGTAATGGAAGGGGGCTAAAAAAAAGTATTGATGAAGTATTATAAATACCTTCCACAGACATTTAAAAGCGAGATTTGGACCTCCACCCTTTAACAAATGGAGCAAGAGAACCACTGAACCCCCAGTTTGATAAACATTGAAGCCAGAATTGTTACGGGCTGAAAAGCAAGAGGAGAGTCCCTGCTCCACAGCTCCACTGCAGCTGCGAGGCAAGCGGGATGCTGCTCACCCTCTTGACATGCAAGGGAAAAAAATACAGGAGGCCAATTTGCGATGAAGTTTTGTTCACTGCATGAATGAAAATACACCTGTGGCAGCAGAGAGCAGATGGGAGAAGAGAATGACCTACCACCTGCCCTCCCTTCTTCCTTTGCGCACAAGTGTGAGCTGAAATGCCTTGTATGCTGCAGCCTGGCTCTTTCACCGGGTTCTCAGTAGATACAGACAACTGCATTTTACCAAATCAATTTTCCTCCCCACTTACTGTACTTTTATTCTCCATGAACTATATTCTCCACAAGAACTGCTCTATCTTTTAAATTACAGGACAGATCTCAAGATGTATTGTAAAGGGAAAAGGTACTTTAATAAATGAAGCATCATTAAAACCCTGAGGCAGGGTAAATCTGTTTTCCTGCTGGCTAAATGTTTTGTAGTACATTTCCTCTCCTGCCAATAAGGCAAGAACATTGTTAATAACACGGGGAAAGAGAGAAAATAAAAATCACATCATTTTGTTACAAGATCATCTTCTAAACAGCGTTCTTCTTCCCCCCCACCTCACAAATCATCCACTGCCCATCAACATCTACAAATAAAATACTGTGCCAAGCTTCTGACTTGGTTTAGGGTTCTATTCTCTGAAGAAAAACTCAACACTTCTCAATTACTGCTTCCAACTTCACAAATACACATCAGTGTATAGAGCTTGCCTCTGAAAGTGAGCAAAAAGACCAGGATTGATAATCACCAATACATGAAAAATTAATCTTTATTTATTAGTTAACTGGAGAAGCAGTACAGTTGGTGAAAATAAAAGTCCAAATCCTATCTAAACACATAAGGAAAAAAAGAGTCATGAATGTATTTCAATACAACCGCTATTTTCTACAGCAAGAAAGGCCTCATTTTCACAGCTCAATTAACACACATTAGAAGTACCTGAGGACATTAATGGCAGTAGCACAAAGAGTTAGAGGAGAAAAATACACCAAAAAAAATCATTCCTACTGACACTTTGACTGAACTAAAATTTGGATGCACAGATACACGCACGAGATGCAGACTGGTCTGTCCTCTCTGGGCTCAATTCCATTACATTTTGACCTCTATTTCTGTTTTTCTCCTGGTAAAAATCTTCATTTTACTACAGAATAGCCAGAGGAAAATTTCTACTCTGACTCTTGTTAAGTCATTTCCCGCAAAACACGAATCTACTGCCATCACACCTCCCCTGCCGAAAGCTGCATCGGCAACACTGCAACTTGCCAAGTGACTCAAACTAAGGGTGGAAACCTGCACCACGGAGAACTCACTTATACACCAAATATGTTCCTTGAAACAGCATTTCAGTTAGAGATGTTTGAGATCTTCCTTCTCACACACAGTGAATGGAAACAGTGGTTACGGTTTGAGATGGCCTGCCCCCGAGCCACAGGCTTTGCACCATGAGCAGGGATTTTTTGTTTGGTTGGTGGTGTTCTAGCAGCCAAACTCTAGAAAGCTGTACCTGCTGATAAAGCCAGGGTGGACTGGGAATATTTAAGCTTAGAGAACACAACATAAACTCCCCGAACCTCCAAAAGATTTTGAATATATGTGGAAAAGTCACTGTCCATCCACATGACACAATGGTGAATCATGAGGAAACTTTGGAAATGAATGCACGGCAGACAGCCACAGCTGCCCAACAGCTGCACAGAGCTAGGCGGGCTTCTCCATAGACATCATCAGTGTCTTTCTTCTCTTCCTTTTGGTGTCACATCCATATGCCATCTCCATTTGTCATATCTCAGTTCAACTCCAAGCCATGCCTGGAATGCTGGGTCCAGTTCTAGCCCCCCCCAGTACAAGAGAGACTTGGATGTACTGGAGAGAGTCCAAGAGAGGCCACCAAGATGATGAAGGGCCTGGAGCAGCTCTCCTGGGAGGAGAGGCTGAGAGCTGGGACTGCCCAGCCTGGAGAAGAGGAGGCTCAGGGGGATCTCATCCATGTCTGTAAATACCCAAGGGGAGGCTGCAGAGAGGACGGAGCCAGGCTCTTGTCAGAGGTGCCCAGGGCCAGGACCAGAGGCCCTGGGCACAAACTGGCCCCCAGGAGGCTCCCTCTGAGCCCCAGGAGCACTTCTGTGCTGTGCGGGTGAGGAGCCCCGGCACAGGCTGCCCAGAGAGGCTGTGGGGTCTCCTCCTTGGAGGCCTTCCAAAGCCGCCTGGAGATGGGCCTGGGCAGCCTGCGCTGGGTGGCCCTGCTGGGGCAGGGCTTGGGCCTGGTGGCCTCCAGAGGTGCCCTGACAGCCTCAGCCATCCTGAGGTGCTCTGATTCTCTAATGCCAGTACTACCACAAGAGTGTCAACGCTCACACATGCAGTACGCCAAGGTCCCTTACAAGTCACGACTGTCTCAACATGCTACACTTACTGTGAGGTCCACAACAGAGGCACGGAAGATGAACATAAGGAACGGAAACTGCAGAGTAGCGAGCCAGGTGAACACATGGTTACAGACACAAGATAGCAAAACAAAGCTGTCTACATATGAACTGCAATCTCAGTCACTCATTTGTTTGCTAGACCAAAATCTTCCAAACCCAAGGACTATTCAAATCCCACAGTTAAAAGCACTTCTAAATGGTCAAAAATGGGTTTGAAGATAGTACTTCCAAACAAGCATCGAAAGATAAGAATCAGTAGCATCTAATGAAATAAGCACCTTATATCTGTGTAATCTTCAAAGATTACAACTCTAAGAATAAATTAGTGCTCTCATAATGATTATTTTAAAAGCAACCTCCAAAGTTATTAACCACCTTTCCTTTCACTAATAGCTGTAATGTGCCCCATTTTCTTTATCCCCATGGCTAAAATCCAGATTCAGCCTTACAATAACTATTTCAATGACAATTCTCTCAGGCTCTTTTCCCAATACCCGGCCACCTTCTATTTAAATTCTGACATGAAATAGCTAAAATAATCTCTTTGATACTTAATATGCTAATACACAGAAATGACCTGACCATAAACCTGTACTGCACAGACTGGGAATTTTAACTCAAATGATAAGTCATTCAAGTGACTCTGATAACTATGATAAAATTCAACAATTGACGTATTGCTGGTGACCTTCTGGAGAACAAATGAAAAGCACCACATTAATACAAATTCTCCTGCAGAGAAGATCATACTGGCAATCTGCCAGTTCATTACACCATCTAGCTCCACTTCAACATTAAATATTGCCTTCCTTTGTAATTGACTCAAATACACTAGAGCAATTGCAGGTAACCACTTTGGGCTATTAAAGTATTCCATTAAGACTTCTCCATTAGGCAGATATTTCAAATGAAGTTACATCAAAATATGCTATGCTCAAAATATTTTAACTGTACAGACAATTGGGCAAGCGCAACCCAGTGCCATGCAGGAGCAGACAGATCAGCAATAAGCACTCAAAAGCTCAGTGCCTGAATTTGAAGGGAAAAGGAACCATAAAATGTATTCAACATTCCAGTATATCCTTAGTATTTTAACGACCTACTTATATATCCTCACAAAACACACTTAATATTACCTTCTGAAACTAAGATAATGGTAAAGTTAAAATATGCAATTATTCTTTAACTCAGATAAGTCAATGCAATTAGTGAATGCTACATTTACAACCAGGTATACAACAGAGAGAAAGCAGAAAATAAGACCGGATTCACGTCATAAGTTTCTATGTTGCATTACAATGTGTACGACATCCTGAAGCAAACAAACAAAATCTAGTATCTTCTCTGCGGCTAAGCTTTTCTTCTCTAAGACTGTGGCTCCTTAAAATGCATGTAAGCAAGTAAAATGAGACAAAAGAACAGATTCAATGCTTTGCACGCAGACAAGATTGCCAGGTACTTAAAACGCTGGAAAAGATTTAAGCCTGTATGCCAGCTGCAAAAATGAGACTAGCCCTTGAAGCAAAGGCAAACTTCAGTGTTTAAATGTGTCTTCTTAATGGTCCTGGTTTGGAGCCACCACCAAAGGCTGTGATGGTAATCTTAAGAAACGTGCTTGTCTCCCAAACAGTGCACAGACAGTAAGTTGTGCATCAACTAAGCTTAGATGTAGAGCTTAGGGATATGGTTTAGTGGAGTACTTAGTGTTAGGTCGGAGGTTGGACTCGATGATCTTGAGGTCTCTTCCAACCTAGAGAAATCTGTGAATCTGTGAATCTGTGAATCATCTCTGTACCTCTCTCTCTGGGGCGTAAGAGCTGCAGTACACCTCCCGTCCACGCCCTCTGCGGTGAAGAAGCAGCAATTAGGCATTTAGGTAGCACTGGTCACTCAAACATTTATTTTTTCTCCATAATATACCTGTACTTTTTCTTCTTTTTTGGTGTGCGTGGGGAGGAACACAGACAGTGAAAGCATGCAGTGGGTCACACTTGACCCCACCACAAGCAAAGAGGCCAAACTGACCTGTATTCTCATTTGAATCCTGCAGTCAAATCCATATCCTCTGCAGATTCTGGCACAGATATGGCATGTTTCCAAAAACAACGATGACCAAAACAAAAACAAACAAACAAACAATTTTACATCTACTTGCACAACCACCAACTCCTAATCCCCTACTGAAACACAGGTAGTTCATTTTCTAAATAATATTGACATTTATTTTAAATATATTTCAAAAAACAACTTCCATTATCAGCTTCCTCTGAAGCTGCAATCCAAAGTACATGCATAAATAGCATCTTTCTAATTTTGCTAGAAATGATGAGGAATGTTTTATCTACTTATTACTGATTGCATCTGCTAAGTCTACTACATACAGTATACAGAATCACATTGTTTTATTAAGGGAATCATGCATTTCTTACATTATCTCAGCCAGAAGTTTCCCTCAAAAGTTCAAGCTATTAAATAACCTAATACTGATACCAAATTACTATCTAAATTCGTTATAATATGCAAAACTTAAAAAAAAAAAAAAAATCCTGGCTTAAGCAGGATTTTCCATCTTGATACTTATTGATATTGAACTTATTCAAATTTGATTATGCTCAGCTGCAAACTTCCAGTACAGTCCTTGCATGAGAAAAAAGAAAAACCCACAAAGCAGAAGTGGAGAAATCATGAAAGCAAGGGCAGAAAGCCTCATCCCACTTCGGGTGCAAATGCTTGGAGAGGACACACGGGAAGCACACAAGCAAGGCAGTGTGCCACCAAAACAGCCCGCGTTCTGCTGAGCATTCCCATTCAAAAGCAATCTGTGGAAGGAAAAAAATTCAAACTCCAATTTATCTCCATTCAGCTACTTACTCTTTTCTAACAGGAAATATGAGCTCAGACCCTTTCTAATTTTCCTTATTTAAGAGTTTGCAGTCTGGCTGTGCACATATACATATCCCTGAAGCCCACAGAAGCAACAAAGGTCTCCATGAATGCTTAGGGCAGATCTAGGCATCTCATAAACACTTACAAAGGTACACTGAAAGACCTGAATCATCAGTTAGAGTTGCAGATAGATAAGCAGAAACCCAACAACACCTATCAAGGATGTTCTTAAATGTTGTATCACAGGATCTTTGAGGAAGGGAAGGATCAGACTTCAAACCTTACACAGTGCTTAGCTTAGCAAGGTTCTCAGGCCGTGGTTTGAACATGAGGTAACTATTTGCTTTCCTTAACAGGATATCTTTTTATTCAAGCTATAAATTTGTTTTTTAAGAAATATCTTAGAATGTATAGTTAGATAACTTTCTACAGTTAGATCAGCACCTCAATCTAGAAGGCAGTATTTGTACTTAGGGCGTAACAATTTACTCCATGGGAACTTCAGCCTCTTTCTGGTTGATATTTTAGTTTTAATTTATTACTTGTAAAAACTGCACCTTGACAGTCTTTTCCATGAAGATCAGTTCAGAACCTTTCAGGACTTGCACAGTGATTAATAAGCAATCAGCTCAAGTAGCTCCCCAGCAAATCTACACCTTCTATTGTAACTTTGCCATTTAATGTTCAGACACCAGAATACATAACTACTGAATCAGCCAATTTTTCACCATCTCTATTCAAGTCAGAGCTTTTAATTCAATACTTGCGGATTTCAGATTTGCGGAAAATGTCTACAAAGAGCACGTCAATATTGTCTTTACGGTAATCTAGTGATCTGCACATCTAAGTAAAAATGCTTGCCTCCACTGAAAAAAGGCATTCACAGATGCCTTCTGGAGAAGTGAAAAACCACAGATTCTGATGAATTAGCTACCACGGGAGGATGCAACACTTAGTCACTAGCAGATTATCAGAGCAACACAAAGCAGACACTCCTGGTTACCACTCTTGGCTAGGGACACGTGTTTGAAGTAAGTGAAGAAATCTCACATCTAGGCAATCAGATAAAAATTTGCTCTGGGGTGAGACGTAACAGAAAATGGACTGTAAGAGGGGCTACAGAGAGCTTTCAGGCAACTATTATGGTAGAACGGAGCAAGGCATGCTTAGCTCAGTGGCAATTCAATGTTAAAGTCCAGCTGTAACCCTTATCAGAGCCCCTGTTCTGCTAAATTACTCATTATTTCTTAGTCAAAAAGAAAATCTTTCCTATTTCTGTATGTGTGCTTTCAATGAAGTCTCTTGTCTGCCTTTCAACAGCAGTGCCACGGCTCTCTCCGTGCCACAGCTACAGACACAGTGATGTTAGAAGGGCTACTGCAAGGTCAGTGGTTGTCTTTGAAACCTCCAGGGAGATGACGGGAGTCAGAGGAAGCGCACAGAGCAGATTCTGTGCTTTTTTTTTTTCCTTCAGTTGGGCCATCAAAGGACATTTGGAAAAACGTTACATCTGGAATGACAGTATTTCCCAGCCTTGGATATACAGATGTGTTGGGACAAAAATATCTTGCACCTCCCACAGGAAAGATCCTTTCAATCAGTGCATTGCTGGATTTTACCACCAGGTGCTATTTGAGTATGCTCCAATTTAATTACGGGATTCCCCCCCCCCCCTTCCCCAGTTTCACTAACAGTTTCCCATTTACTGTCTGTTGATGCCAGTTCTACACCCCTGCATTTTTTATTACTGTGGAAGAAATACAGAGCCCGAGTACACACCTCATCATTGCCAAAACTACTCTTTCTGCCGGTGGCAATTCTGAGACAGATTTCTTTAACTTGTTCCCTCAGCTGAAGTCATTATGGATTTCTTAGCCTGAGGGCCAGGGTGCCTGGACCTCTTGCTGCCATCCCTTCACAGTGAAACGGCTCCTGTTTGTGCTACCAGGATTTCAGGTGCAGTTTGCCTGAAGAGGCTACGGCAGAGCTTGCATACTCTTTAGAAAAAAGATGCTCTTCTTTTGGCAATGCCTCCAGCATCACTGCATACCCAGTCACTGTGCACCTGGAGGAAGGGAGCGAGCCAAAAACCAATCATCCTCAGCAGAGAGGCGATCAACTGCTTTAACAGCAAGGGGGAAGTGCCGAGACCAGGCCTTGTTCTCATCTGAAAGAGGGTAGGTTTAGATTAGACATCAGAAATAAATTCTTCACTAAGAATGTGGTGAGGCCCTGGCACAGGCTGCCCAGAGAAGCTGTGGATGCCCCATCCCTGGAGGTGCTCGAGGCCAGGCTGGATGGGGCTTTGGGCAGCCTGGTGTGGTGGGAGGTGTCCCTGCCCATGGCAGGGGGGTGGAGCTGGGTGGGCTTTAAGGTCCCTTCCAACCCAAACCATTCTGTGATTCCGTGTTTTTCTGGATGTTGCAGAACAGCAGTCACCAAAGTCAGCACCTCGAATTTGCAGATCAAAACCGAACTGTGAGGTTCCTCAGATCCAAGAAAAGAAACAAATACTTGAGTTATTAGATAGTTATTTCACAAGAACAGAGATCCTAAAACCACCTCTTTTTTCTTCCAAATTTGTGATAGGAAACCGTTGAACCATTTTTTCTCTGAAATTACTGAGAAATTTCACTTTAGGTGGAAAGGAAGAACAGAAACGTTCACGTAGCTTTGGTACTACTGCAGCACAGGCACTGCTATTACTGCTGTTTGAATGATAACTAGATATTCCCAAATCTCCTAATATCCAAATAAAATTTGGCAACAGCTTAGCTTCTGATGTTTTCAGCACCGATTTTCTCCCTTTCTTGTCTTGCCCACATCTGATGGTCTCTTGTTCTACTCATTTTATTCACACCACTTCAGTGAAAAAAGACAACAAATGAAAATGCAATGAGAATTTTGCAGGCCTTGTAACAATAGCCAAAAACCCAAGATTTCCTATGGCAGCTGTCAAATTAGTGACATCTCCAAAGCTATCTATATACAGTATCTGGGCAGAAATCCAATTATGTCATTTCTGTCTGAATACCCCAAAAGAGAGTCCTACTGGGGTTAGAAGTGGAAATAATTGTAAGCACAGATTAGCTACATAAGCAGCTCCACACTTGAAACCAGAACAAGGGAACAAAAACCTGAACGCACGACATTTATCTGGACACAAGGGAGAGGGAAAAAGAACCACTAGACATCTGGCAAAAGGTCAAAGCCAATTACGTGGTCCAAAGTTGCCCCCCACAAGATAATAGCTTCCAGGTTTGTTTCTTACAAATAAGGTGTACTGACTCCAGGAATTAAAAGATTTCTGCTTACTTCTACATCCTCCAGTATCACTGCATTTTTTTCCAAAACTTCTTTTCCCCTCCCAATGTATTTTTCTAGACTACAGTTTCAGGCTGTTATTATAAACCACAATTACAAGTAATTGTCGACATTTTCCATAGGCTTTTAGAAAGCTACTGGTAGGCAGTAACTGAGAGCTCTGCTGTAGCAAGGCTGCATATGTCTGACTACTGGAATTACCTTCCCAAAAACACAAACTACATTGATCTAAAGCTTACATAATCAAAATAACAATAATAAAATTCTTCCCCTTTAAATACTGAAACCCTGAATACCATTTGTCACGGCTGATTTAATTCAAGCATATGGTTTCTTGCTGCTTTTGTTGTTTTCCTTAAACTATTCCAGCCACCGATTTCCCTTTTACCTTTGGAAGTGTCTGTTACTGCTTAATTATGTGGCATTTGCAGCTTGCTGAACTTCACCACAGAATTCTGTTTATTTGCGGTTTTAAAACACACAACTATCAAATAGCCTTTTAATTCAACGAAGAAAAGGGAAGGATTTTTTTCTTTTTTTTTTAGGCATATTAAAGTAACTGCTTCTGAAAATATAGGTAAGTACAAGTCTATCAGTGTTTCAAATGAAGCTATCCAAGAGATTGGCTGCTAAACTAACAAAAATGCAGGTGACAAATAACTGAAGGAATATAAGTTGTTACTAACTAAAAACTAACTAGAAACCTTTATCTTAATTACAAATAGATAACTAAACTTTTAAATAAATAAAGTGAATGATGATGAAATGCACCAGGCTGATTTAAACCATGTTTCTTACCCTGATCCTGGATCACCAGAGTAAACACTTTGAAAGGTACGAATATACCACACATATACCATAAGTGCTTCTGCTATCAACATGGTATCAAGTTCAGGAGAAAGGGAAGCTAATTTTAAAAAATAATTCAAAGAAATGGGTAATGCACAAACACTGGGTTGTGCTATACGACTCCAGACAGTTTGAATTGAGATCAGTGCCTGTGAAGACCAGCTACAGTCTTCACCTGCTCAGTACGTTTAATCTCAAAGCGACTTCTACAGGCATGTGCAGAGACCCCTTTCCAAGCCAGCAATTCGGGATATTACAAGTTTAGACCAAATTCAAATCAGAAACTTAACACGTTTTCTGATGCCACAGCATAACGTGGAATATCAGACTTTAATTTTAACTAAAATCCCTAATAATATGACTGACTTCAATTATTATTTTACAATGAAAAACCCCCCACCATACGGTTTACTCAAAAAATAACTTCCAGCTGAACCATGCAGTCAAGTAGCCTGTCAGACACATTTAGGCAAAGCCTAGAGAACAAATTTCTTCAGCTTCCAATTTATTTATTAAGGGAGCAAGAATATACTCGAGGAATCTATTTGTTGCCACTTCTTTATTACAAGAGATTTCATTTTTGCGTTTGCTCTCCATAGCACACAGAGCAGCAGTATCATGAATCCTGCTCTGTCATACATGCACTGCAAATCCAATTACTGCTCTATTAGATCTCATTTAAGTCCCATACGGCGCGACAATAAACTGCACAAAACGAACACCAGCATGCTTTTCAACCATCTTTACAGTATGATATAGGTGGCAATCACAGCTTAATAAAATTTAATTTATAACAAAGGCAGCTCCAAATTGTCTCTGTCTGCCACGTGTTCCAGGGAGAATTCAAAAATACCCACCAACCACAACCCACTGAATTCAATTTCTACTCCAAAGGCATCATGGTTTGGTTTGGACTGGTTGGTTTTTTGGTTGTCATTTACTTTTAAACTCCCTTGGGTAAGCAATCACATTGATCCAGGGAAACGTCAGATTGGGAAGTAGAAAGGGGAGAGCAAACTGAAACTCTATAGAAAAGGTGATATGATTTTTATTTATTTTTTTTTTTAGGTAAGCTCTTACCCTGACTGGCTGTAAAAAAGAAAAGAAAAAAAATTCTCATTGCTGAATATTGCAAAGTAAATCTGCAGACATTTCAGAAGCTCTGAACACTTCATCACTTCAGTGGAGTTATTTTATGGATATTATAATCATGTGGCCCTCTACTTTCATTACAGTATTCTAAACTTATCCCACTACCCAGCAACTACTATAGTTAGACATGTTCAGAGGTATGTCCTTTTTTTTTCCACGAATTCAGTGGGGAAAAAACAAACAAAAAATCTCAACATCATTTAGTAGTAAGCACTTGCCACACTCGGAGCTCTCTCTAAAGGATGCATAAGAGCCCTGTTGAATAGCTCATTCTTTAGCAGCTGACCTGACTAAATCGTCTTTGTCGTGTGGGCTAGAAATAAAAATGTCACACTGACATTTACACACACAATCTGTTGTTAAAACATGAACGCCAGGTAAACATATTCCATCCGCTTTCAAAACGAGTGCCCAAATCTGGACACTTTGCAGAACAGAAAGGCTCAACCCTTCCAGAACTGGCTTTTAAATATTTCAGTCACCATGTTAAATAATTTTAGTAGTAACTTTAGCACTCCCTCCCATTTATCTTCATTGTAGACCTAGAAATATGGGCAGGGTGTAGCAGGGAATTCCCTGACAAGAGCTGAGGACCACAGACCCCAAATTACCATCCCACTCCACCTGCAGCTTTGAGCCAAGTAACAGACCTTGAGGAACGTAGGCTTCACCTACAAAAATATGAAGGTGTCAACTTCCTGACTCAAATGTCTTGCCTGAAAGCACAGCTAAGGGTATCTCCCAGTTTGAAAATCTAATAAGGAACTGAAAACATTAAGTTTAAGGTACTTGCATATTTAAATGACTGGGAAAATTCTGGTTTCCTTCTAAGGAAGTGGAATGATTTCCCCTCATTTCTAGAGAAAGTTCATCACGTCTGCTTTCATTTTATTTTACCATTCCTTCAGTAGCCTACGCTGGTAAATACTCTCTTGAGAAGCTGCACCTCTCCGGCTGTGGAAGAACACAAACTTCTCCTTGGGGACACAAAGCCTACTGCCGTGACATCCAAGGGTAACAGCCTCAGAAGCTCCCCATCGATTACTAAAGCAAACACGCAATTTTGGCTCTCAAAAATCAATTAGAGGAGCCTTCCATTTAAATCAGTAATATCACAGATGCCACAAGTGTTTTTCCTCTTGACAAATATAAAGAAACAGTTCCCAGTAAAACTCAAGGAGTTTCAAAGACAGTAACACTGTAGTCTGTATTTAGGCTCTAAGTGCTTAAATTATAGTTACTGCATTTTTGGAAGCATCAGATACCTCAAGAAAGCAGTGAAACAAGCTTCAAATTCTTAACACATTTGGCATATGGTATCAAAGAATTATAAATAATATCAGTTCAGGAACAGACATCCTGTGCAAACAGGATTCAAAATTCTGGTGACGGTCCAACAATCAGAACCAAACACACCACCACTAAGGAATAGTGAGGGCAAAATGAACGATGCATCATCTAATACTGGTTGTGCCTCCTTATGAAGTATGCCATTAATTTGTTCCTTTGCCAAAAACCAATTCTCACCTTACATTTTACCAACTTGTTGTAGTACGTTTACGTGCGCAAACTTATTTGTTCAACTACAATTACCTTAGCCTTCCTGCTGATTACGTATATTAATGACCTCAAGAAGGGAAAGACAATATTCAGCATTTCGAAATACACCTGGAACAGAGCAGTTTGGGCTTACCGATTTTCACTACAGACAGATTACCATCTCATTTTGTGAAACACAAAGGAAATAGGAGAACAGGAAAAAAAGCAACCCTCAGGAGTGCGTATCCACCAAAATTACCTACCATGGATGCGTATGGCTATTACCGATCAGTGCTGTAGTTTTGAAGAAAGCTGTGTTACAATTATAAAACATATAGCAAAGCCTTAAACACTTGGCATAAGTTATGTTTCTGAAGCCAGTTTTAGATGTAACACCTAAAAGCTGGCAGGCTTCCTCTAAAAGAAAAGTAAGAAAATTCCTTCCAGCGGAATAAAGCTTCAGATTCTTGAAGGAAGAACCACCACAAAGGAGGGCAGCATTGCTTCCCGATCAATCCTTTTAATATATCCACAAGCAGAAAAATTCTTTTCCAAGACTTCCAGAGAACTGCTTGGCCTTCTGATGAACAAATAAATATGCTAACAAGAAAGAGAGTAGGCAAGATGACAAACACAAGCTTTAAAAAGTTCTTGGCACCTATTGCTCCAATTTATGAGGTCAACTGAAAGAGTGAGCCACCAGACTAAGGAACACATCTGCAAACCCTGAAGGTATCCCGCACACCTATACAAAAGCACTACTGAAAAACAGAGTAAGACTGTAGAGTCCCCAAATAACTATAGAAGTTTTGTAGGTCTCAGTTGGGTAGGATTTCCCCCAAAATTTGAGTCTGACTCAGGCTAATTACCACCAAATGATAAAAACAATTAAAAAAAAAAAACTTGCTTCAAGGAAAACTTACAGAACTAAAAAGTATTTGTACATCGATTGCCTGAAGGCAGCCTGAGTTCTGGAAAAGCCCTGGAGACCTGAAGCAAACAGCACCAAAGTGTAAACCAGAGTACCAAATCTACAGGGGATATATTCTGGTTGCTAGACCATACTCTCCCATCTTCATTACTGTCATTACCTGCAATATCTAGATTAAAGCTTGAATGGGCATGCAATCATTTCTTAATTTTATTGCAGAGAGATCTGCCAAATTGCTTCTCGCTGATGTCTTTTAAATCTGCTATCTAAGCACTCATTTCGTCTTTTAATAAGCGACTGGTAAAGATCCCACGCCTTGCATAAGATACGGAGCAAGAGACTGGTGTAAAATATAATGGTGTGAAAATAAATAAGAAGGTCAAGTGGTGCAAAAACCGAGGAAGAAACAGGACAAAAACGGTCAAAATGTAAGACAAAAAGACATCAAAAAGAGGCAGAAAGATTTTATGCAATTAGTAATTCCTTGTACAGACAAGGGAAAGGAAAACACATACAGAAGCACTGTGCAGTTTTGTTTTGTCAATTAAGCTGATGACATATAAATGTCATTAATAACCAATTTTTAAAATTATTCAGAACAATCGGACAGAAAATAAAGGTAATAGCCTAGGGAAGGACATCCTTTTTGATACATCTAAGTTTCAGAGTTAATAAATTTAGAGACATTTATAAACAGTTCAGAAAACGTAGACCACCTACACTGAATATTGCACCAAAACATCACAGGTTTCAGCTGAAGTTTTGTATTTGACAGCTTAAAATTTAATCCTGAAAACAAACTAAAATATTAATGTGTTCAAGCCAGCCTTTCAGAAGACAACTGTGGAGATTTTTGTTGTTAATTTTGATCCAAGTCAAAGGTACAAGATGAAAAGGTTCAGTGTACAGGGATTCTTCCAATGTCTGAATCCACATTCACTTGGCGATTTTAAGAGTTTCTCTTAAAAGGTTAACATGCACAGCTTTTCTAGAAAAAGCGAGAGAGGAGTTTTCAGATGAAGACACAAAGAAAAACGCCTTCCTAACAAAGCCATGGTGTATTAACATTGCTCTTAAGCTATTTTACAACCAACATTTCTGCACAGAGGGAAATCTGAGAGTTGCATCTCACAACGGGACCCGCTTATAGCATCAGGAACAAACAGCACGCTGTGTGTCAGCCCCTGTTCTGGATAAGATGCCCGGAGCAGGAGGGACAACAGTGACCTACCTGTACCTGTACGTGGGGAAGGCACCCCGGGATGCACTAGGGGAGCCTGCAGCGTATGCCCCAAAGAGGCTCCTGGTGCTCCTGCAGGAACCGCACCTTCCTGCTTCTCAGTCCTTCTCAGCAGAAGCTTCATCCTTGCCAAACGGGTGTATTAATTAACATAGGCTTAACGAATCGATTATTTCCCAGGAATAAGAAAAACATTTTTCCACTGGGACACTGCAGAAGGAAGAACTGCTAGTACCTACACACACACACACACACATCACTGCCATACATCACTTAACAGCACCCCTCCACGCTGATGCTGCTTCTGCGGTGGGAATGCACAACCACATTTCCGTCCCAAGGTCAGAAACGGCAGTGACCGGGCACACGGCGCTGAACCGAGCTACGGAGATGGTCGAACACACAAGGGTGAGCTTACAAGCAGGGCTGGAAGCTGTTAGGAACAATCGCTGTAGCAAGGTAAAACTGCTTTAAAAAAAAATGGGGGGAGAGGGTTTAGTAGAGTAACCCTTTCCCCAATGAACTGTCTCGTACTGCTAAAGGAAGACAGAATTAAATTTAAATTCTACCAGCTAAGTGACTTCTGAAGCAAAATACTAATCATTCAAATTACATACGCCCCAAGAAGATTTCCCCCTCCTCATATAGAAATGAGATTTTAAAATTCATCATCTTTAACTCTGTCAAAAATGTGTGTAACTGATCTTAATAATGAACTACCTTATTAGTTGCCTCTTCAGACAACTGAGATGCTTTTTCTAACCTAAGCCAAATTCCCCAAACATCTATTCTACATTTAACAAGTTTTCATAGATTCTCTGGGATTAAAAACAACCCTGGGACAAAGATCTCCGGTAAAACTTCCTCAGCTTTTGCTAACCAACGAGAGCTTAAGAAAGCTACTCAGGAAAAACAATCAATAGGGTACTTTTGAAGGAGACGCGGATATAAAAATAACAGTTCAACCATACGTAAGAATTAAGTTCAGTCATTAAAGCCTGAAAGAAAGGTTAACTCATAGAAATGGTAGAAAATTAATGACTGAAAATGGTAACGGAGCTGCCAGGAGCAAAAAGAAGCGCAGGGCACGGGCTCCCTATTCCTCAGCATCTGTGAGAATAAACACAGCCTCGCATAAGCCGACAGTCCTGAAATTAGCGTGCGTTTTGGCACATAAATTACATCTACACCTTGCTGCATTAGGGCTGCAGCTCAGAAATAAGCATGCGATCCCTCAAGCTGAATTTACTTCAAAGCCTCCCCCGTCATCTGCCTACAGAGCTCCGCAATAGATAAAAATTGAGAATGTGGTTTTCATTCATTTCTTCCAGGCACTCTAAAATTCGCACATGCACCTCAGAGTGGCTTGAAATCTGGTGTGCCATATGGCAGTGCATTTGTCATTTCCAGAAATATGTTGAGTATCGGTTCCAGAGATATAAAATCCCAATAAAAAAGATACAATAATAATAATAAAAAAGCCCACAACTCCTGAAGCCAACAGATTCTACCCAAACGCCACCAACTTCATACTGCACACAACCGGAGAGCTCAGGCTCTGATCAGGCTTCAAAGAACCTCTTCATTCGCCCCGGAAAATAAATCTAATGCATTACCTCGTGGAGGCCCATTTCCCTACTGTTTTACAACGATGTAAAGTTATTTACACTTTCCTTAAGTGAGACTGAAGCAGAAACAATACATGAACATTGATACCCAAATTATACAAATGCGTTGCACTCGTGGCACCAAGTAAATGATTTACACGCTGCAGAAGAGTGGAGAATTGGGATCAAGAGTTTTATGGCTATTTCAGCGTGAACCAACTGAAGAAGAAATAATTACTTCTTACCGTTCCTGCATACAAAGTTTAATGGTGCACGTTATGAAACAACATTCAAAAATTACAGAACAATTAGCAAACAGATATAATTTTAATATTTTTTTTTTAACCCGGGAAACAAATAAGATCTCCTGCTGGCTGAAAGAACCACATAGTCTCCAAACTAAGCAATTTAGGGTGAGGTTTCAAAAAATTGGCTGAGCTGAACTAAACATCTTGCTGTTGCCAAAATGAGCAAGTCCTGCGCCGTAGGTACGAAGCAACTAGTTCATCCTTCCACTACAACTTCTGCTTTGCAGGGACGTCTGCTTTCCACTATTGGCAATCTGTGACCAAATGATCCTTTTTCAAAAAATATGAAAAAATATGGATTAGCAAGCTGCATTCAAATCACATTCCATGGCTGGAATGACTTTCTTCCTTGCTTTCTTTAGCAAAGTCAAAATCAGAGATCATAGTATTTTCCAATAGACATAAATGAAAAATTATTCTTTTGTTTTGTTGGCACGCTCAGTTTTCCCTGTTTTTTTATCCTTATGTTGTCTCTTGGATCTAAATTACCTTAGCAAATAAATATCTTTTTACCCCAAGGATGAAAACGAACAACAAATAATAACTCTGCTGACAAGAGGTGCTATGGGGTGGTACTTAGTTTTTTGAAACACACAAACATAAATTAAGAAAAATCTTACTGCAGACAGGTGGATCCGAGAGTCTTTGAAGAACTTCCTATGTGCTTATTCCACAGCAAAAATTTGTTTTGGAAGCAGAGGATCTACATAATTTCTCCAAAACGTGGAGGTACTGGAAAGACTGAAAGCAAGTACAGGTGATTCTGTAATCAGAGTCATCCAGAACGTCTATGAGCAAAAAAGAAGGGAAGGATGCTACCAAACAACAGCACTTCTATTCTAATGAAAAGAAACCACTCGTGAGCACCTAAAGCACCTTATGGCAGCAGCAACTGGGATATTTACCGCTGCATAGCCACTGTTGCAATGCCCTCATGAATCCTGTTCGTCCCAAACCAGGATCCACTCAGCTGCTCCAGCTCCCCAGAGACGAGGTTACCGCGTGGCTGCCACTTGCATCTGCTAACGACGACAGCGCATCTACTCACTGCTGCTGGAGGCAGTGGGGTTTGAGAAAGCCAGTGCTTTTCTCCCCCAGGCGTAATGAGCACAGAGCTGCCAGCTGCTGATGTTGCCATCTAGGGAACCTATTCCTAGAAAAGCAGGAAAAAGGTGTGGGCTGAGCTGCAAAGACAATGTTGAAACTAAAGCAGGCAGACGAGTCCTCTGTAATAAAAGAAGAAGTGAAAAAAAAAGAGTCACCATGCCTGCTGAGATTTAGGTTGATGAGCAGACCTCTCCCCCTCAGCCAGTATCTGGGCTTTTTTAGGCATACTGAGCTTGTGGGTGGGATGAAAAGTAGCTTTCACATGCTACAGCAAAGTTTTACTGTGCCCAGCAGACAAGCGAAGTATGCTAGATTTCCTGAAGATTTTAAGATTCATTGCAAGGTGGAATAAAAACAAACAAAACCCCTGCACTTTACAGTACTTTCTATGTGTTTTGCAGGTTGCACGGAAACCACCTGCTGGTGCTGCCAGAACAACTCAAGAAGAACCCAAGACTGAGTTTGACACGTCCAGACCTGCTGCGAAGAAAGGAAAATCCCACTGGGGAAGCTGAAATGAGAGAGACTTCAGTATGATACACGGAGGTGTTTCTGGATAAGACAGAAGAAATTCCTTCTGGTCTTCTGCTTGCAGGAAGACACAGCGGCCATCGGTTTGAAATTCACCATCTATCACATTCTGTAACTCTCGGCGTGGGAAGCAGAAGAGAAGTCAGCTAATGAAGCTGCACACACGCTGCCGTCCTCCCACTGCTATTTCCACACCGTTGGCGGAATTGCTCCAACTACAGCTGCCCGTGCAGGCACGGTCACGCAGCTGGGCCCGACTTTTAACCGCGCCGTCACCTAGGCTGGCTCCTGGCCACACGAGGGGCTACAAGTCTGCGGTAGCCGTCTGTCCTAAGGCTCTCTGGAGTAACTACGGGATAGAAAGACAAAGTTTTATAAAACAAGACAGCTGTTTTGAGTGCAGAATTAAGATTTAACAAATACACGAGTATCGTACCCCTCTGCAGCAGGCAGATTATTGGCTTCCTATTACAATGGGGTTTTAGTCTGTAGGATTTCCTTCCTTTGAAGCAAAAGCTAACACCCACTGTCAATGGCAGGATACTAGCCTGGCTACATTTGGGACAGCAATACAGGACTTGCCTGGGTCCTAAGGACCTATCCTAGACAGAAATATCTAGAAAAACAATTCTTACAATGTCACAACTAAAACGTTAAGAAGACGGCACTGATTCTCAGCTATGCATACTCTTCTTTCAATCACTGTTTTCTTCTTCACATATGTTTTTTCTTCCCAAAGTCCCAAATCTAAGTCTCTGAAAAGTTAACTAAATATATTCATGCGTAAGTGGTTTAAGTATCCTAACTCGGTTTATTACATTTTTGGAAGAGTTCGACTGGTGGCTTTGAACTGAAGCAGAGAACCAAACCAGAGCTCTGCAAGTAATAATATACTCCTTGGGGATCTATCATTAAAATGGTAACAACCCCTTAGCTGAAGCAAAGCCAGAAGATTCAAGATGGGAAATGAAGGCATAAACAGTAAGAACGCAGAAGTTCACTTCCTGGGCCCAAGGTTAGCAAACTGTTACAACTTCAAGGTACAAGCCAGTAAAGCTATTTTCCTTTCTCACTTACAGATTTAGCCTTTAAGGTGTTCTGTGCAATTTTTTTTAAGCTTTCTGCATATTTTAATTTTACACTTAAAGATCTTCCTGCATTCTGAGACAATTCTTACTATTTTCCTTTGATGCTTTTTTCCTTGGATGTTTTCCAGATCAAGCTCTAAATTGAAGTTCAGTAGAAAAACGATCAGAGCACTACATTTCAATAACAGAAGCACTGAAAATGTGGCCTTCAGTGTATTAAACTCATTGCTGGAAGCTACATATGAAAATATATTACCCACCTCAGAAAACTCTCCATTGTTATAATTTGGTCATTTCACACACCAGTGATCAATCTCAGCTGAGCACATTCTGTAAGTCCACACATAATGATAAAAAATTAGACATACCAGAGAAAAATTAAAGCCCTTCCTTCACGAACAAGTTTATTCACCTAGTGATTTCATATAAAAATCACTTTTCTACTGCTTCTTCCCAAGCTAAACTAGCTGAAGATATATAAGTTGTTGATTACAAGGGTCAACAGCTTAGCCACCTGCCTTGTGCCTACTTTGCAGTTTAAGATGGTACACACCAAGAATCATCTTTTATAAATATAGAAGAAAACAGTCTTAGAAGTACGCTCACACTTTTTTTTTTAAGCTACAAAATGATTTAATACTAATGAGTGTAAATCATGAATCCCTCTTTTCAGTCTCTTTAAGCTCAAGTTTTATAGTCTCCAACTCACTTTCCTGTACCTACCCTTAGAAATAAAGTTTCAGAGTGCACTAAGGATCCTTAGCGACTGGCACAAAGCACATTAAAGCCCATATACAAGCTGAAAACCTAAGGCTACGTTTCAGTACCAAAGAACAGACTTTTCATAACAACAATGTTATGAGGAATATTACTAAGAAATGAACATCTAGCTATTGGAAAACAGAAATACTTAGGCAAGACCATATCTGTTGTTCCTGCAACTCCCTATCGCACTGAGACCCAGAGCTGGACCTCAACAAAATTGCTGAGAGTGGGTAAGCAGAAGGAGGACATTGCCGAGGGAGGGAAAGTTGGGTTTATGATCCATTTTAGCCCAAAGCCAGTTCACACTGCTAAATCCTACCCCCAGATGGGCCACAGGGATATTAAAAAATTCAGTTCATATTTACCAAATCATTCCCAAATACCAGGCTGTGGGCATGCACATATGTAGGTAGAAAATAGAAAATACGGTAGAAATAGTAGAAAATAGAAAAGTACAATATCCGACAGAAAAATCCATAAGGCACCACGTACTTACTCCCATCCCAAACAGATGAAGCAAGCGGACGACCGTGCTTTTGTGGCTGGTGTGGCACTACATGCTTAGCATAGTGAGCCATCACAGCAAGAACAAAAATATCTTCAGCCAAATCCTCTTTGCAGCTGTTAATTTCAAGGAATGACTCCCTGGACGTGAAGGATATACGAGTAACAGCCTCTACAGAGACTTTATGAGGGGGCTGTTGGACAAGGGGCTTCTGACACACCAGCAGGATGCCATTCAGCTACTCGACAGCCACTCGGAAAGTGAATTAATCCCAACACGTGCATTTCTAAGGCGATGCCCAGCGCCCACATGGGACTGCGGAGGAAACAGAAGGGAGGCTGGGGGCAGGAGGCACACACGGATGCTCTGAAAGAGGGGTTAGGGCACGGGGCTGCGGGATTTCCGCAGGGGGTGGGAGGAAAGACAATGTCCTGCCACGGCGCTCGCACCGCAGCTGCAGAGCCACACAGCCTTCTCCCCGGGACTGCTACAAAAACACAGCACTCCTCGTTTCAGCCGTCTGCAAATTTACTGCCGTTTTAAAACAATTGCACTGAAAACGATACAAAACCGACGCAAAACCTTACGATTTTTCCTCAGTGTGAAAGTGCTTCTTTTTATTTGGTGAAAACCTTTTATTGACTGAAGCGTGTGGGAACTCACCTTCCAGCTGAGCCCAACCCAACATCCTGCTGCACTGCCAGAAGACATTAAAGGAAGAAGAAGCCAACTTAAAACAATTCTACAGAAATGTTGCAAACAAGGGTTCAAAAGTGTGGATAAGCTGTGCTCATTTCAGAAACCTCACCCACTGCATTTTTATTTTTTTTTTAACAAATTTTAACTGTGGCGTTTGAGTCAGCTCTTGCTGATTTACTTTTTAAATGAGCAGAAATATGCTACGCTAGATATAAGGGGTTTTTTTGGTTGGTTGGTTTTTAGTTTCATTTAATGATTTTTTTAATTGCTAAAATATTTCCGCCATATGAATGGAATATAGACAACTCCAAAATATATGCACTCGCTTTCAAGTCTATTCCCACTCAAAGCTACGTACAAAAACACCACAAAATGGAAAAGCAGGAAGGAAGAGACTCACAAACTCCCCAAGCTGAAAGGCAAAATAGGATTTATTTCCCCCCAGCCCAAGCCAGCTGGGCTGAGAGCTGGTGGGTGGCAGCTGGCTGGGGGATGTGACTGAAGCTGTGTGATGCTATGTTTCGTGATCTTGGTTTTTGAACTGCTGGCAGCTTACAAACCCTGCCCTGGACCTTCACAGGCACCTCCCACATAAGCAGAGAACACCAGAGGTGACACGCAGGAGTCCCACGGTTACTGATTCCCAACCACTCCTTTGTCAAACACATCTAGTTTGTACACTGGAAAACAACTTTTAAACTGCCAGCTGCACCTGGAACTAACTCGAAATGCCAAGCTGTTCTTTACATAGTCAACGGCAAAAGAGACTTTACAACCTCCGGGTAGCCGACAATTATTTTGCTGAAGCGCACACGCCTTCCCAGGCTGGTACTGGCATCTCAAAAATGCGTTCTTTCTACAGTTAGCTAAAGACACAAGCAGAAAGTGGAGGTAAAGAAAGATGACTATTTAAATACGTAAGCACGATTCTAGCCAAGACCTTGAAGAGTTGCATCTAAAATGCACTGTATTTCCATTTTTAGGTATTACCTGTTAAATAGGGCAGTTATGAAAACAGTTTATGACTGCTTGTAAATCGAGATTTCAATTTTTTACAAAAGCTTAATAAAGACTACAGAAATGGTATTAATAAAGTTAACCTGTAGTACCCATATTCTGACCTTATATTTATATATTCAAGTTATTTTATTTTAACATGCTGAAGTATTTTGACACTTACACATCTAAAACCATAAGCCATTTTGAGTGAATGCACCACTTTTAATGGAAGCACTTGCCACAGCACAGCAACCCCCTACTAGATTTGTTGGTAGCTGAAGGGACTTGATAAAATAGCAACAGGTGCTCTGCCTGAACTATCAGAAAAATAATCTTGTCTGGTAAAACTCCACCTTGACTACCTGCATTCATGATTTTCTGGCATCAACCTCAGGATTCCCATCTTTGAAGAATGCAGCATTTAAAATTACACTAGCTACTTAGCAAGCACAGCATACTGAATACTAAAGCTGCTTCTGATGCTACACACGCATGCTTACTAACATACGAATGCCATTTTTGCAGAAGAGCAAGACAATATCCATTCGTCCAGATACCATAATTTGCAGTTACAGGTGGTATCATCTTTTAAACATGAGTACGTAGCTTGTGTTACCTCCAAGGAACCCAGATGCCCAACTACTTGTCCACTAAAATTATTCATCCAGAAGTAAGAAAACCAAAGAACACAGCAGATAAATCACAAGGACAACCTGAAAAGACTTATCAACTATGTCTAGTTACACCATTAAACAATGTATTATAGTTAAAATGTGTTGAAATAAGTAGTTTTTAAAACTTTCCCCAATCAGCATTAACACACATCTCAATTCCTCCAAAAGAGAGAATTCTCAAAGCATTTCAGGGCTTTTCTTGCACTGTGCTTTTTACTTTTTTTTCTTGCTTTCATACAATCTGCTTTTCTGTTTTCAGTTCTAGCTTTCCATATTTTAAAAATTAAACACCAAACTAAACTATTCCTTGTTCTTCCCAGTAAAGACTTTCCTTTGTCCATCACCTTCAGCAGGCATTCCATCAACCACCGCCTGATTCATCCCTGTTTTTATATCTCAGTATTGTCGTTCATTAAATAAGGCTAAACTACCAGCAGCCCGACTAATTTTATGGAAATGCTTAGGGTTATGTCATTAGTTAGCGGATAGGTGTTGAGTCTGGCTGTATGACACTGCAGACAGGAGTTCAGCACATAATTTAACATGCATGTCTTGACAAGTTAAAGAATGTATAGCTTAAAAAAAAAAAATAGATGACCGGCAATGCAATTTTGGTTCTTGACTCGAGAAGACATACTTATGGGCTTAGCTTCGTGTTTTGTAAATACAGACAGGCGTTTCAATAGGACCACTAGCAGTAGCTAAGCACATGCCTGCATTTTCACAGGGCCGCAGTAACAACAGGAAAAGTTGGGATCCAAAAAAAAAACAAAAAACATTGTGACTAAGCTCTAACAACTTGTCTTCCTGGCATTCCGGGTCGACAAAAGGAATATCTGAACAAAATAAACAGCCAGAACCTCTGATCAGCAGAAATGGAAAAGGCCCTAGCGGAGTACAGCCGTCAGTATGACAAGGTAGTACTCGCGGCAGAAGGCTCACAAAGCCCCAAGAACAACATTGCACAGACTTCAATAGTTTCCTGTCATAGGAGGCCTGTAACAGTTCATTACGATTCCCCGCGCATCCCTTAAGAGCCTCAGAGCTCATAAAAACGATGTGTCATATTTTGATACTCGTGCTAAACACAAGCTTTATTATTACCCATGTTTAAACCCAATACAATCCACACAGTCCTCACTGAGAGAGATCTGATGAAATTTCTAATATTCATGAACTAGATTTTTAATATTGAATGCTCAAAATGATTCAAGCCTTTTGATGTAATGGAACATAAGTCATTCAGTGTCAAGTGGAAGGCAGATCCTTTATTATAGCATTAATTATTTGGGATATTAGCATTAACTTCTTTCTCTATTTGAATTAAATGGAATTCAAAACAGTGTGAATTTATGAATAGTCCACAATATAATTATTTCTGTTATCCCCACAGCACTAGCAGAAAGAGTGCCTACAAACTGAAAACATAAAGGAAGGATATTGATCACTGTTTTTCTTTCAACCTTTTTTTTCTTTTTAAAAGACAGACACAGTGAAGCTCAATATGTTTTGCTCTAAAAGGCTTACACTCTTTTGATGTAAAAAGTTTCAGCCTTTATACCTACAAACATCATCTACATATTTTTTTATTCAAGACGTAATGATTAAAGGAAAACAAATTTAAGCAAGATATACTGTAGCCAATTTCTTTTATGACTGGAACAAAAACATTCTTAATTAAAACCACAAAGCTCCAAAAATAGCATGGACTTTCACAAAATTTCAATACTCACTGGGAAAAATGCTGTGCCTTAGCTTACAGTACCAAAGTTACTGCATCAACAGGGTTCTGTGCAGTTCTGGTAGGAAAGACTAAGGATACGAAAATGGTGCTTTTTTCAGCAGCTAAATACCTATTTTTAATTCTTTTGTGGTACAGGCACAGACAGTGTTGCTAAAAAAACCACAAAGCACTACTCAAAATAAAAAAATAGAAAATAATAAAAAAGTCAAATACTACTCATTAAAAACTGCTGCTTGCATATCAGTTGAGTCAGGGCTACCACAGGGTGCTAGATACTTAAGGATTATAACCCAGCATAACATTCCCAACCTAAATACACACAATCAGTATTTACAGGTTTGTATTCAGCTTGACAAGACTTCTGGAGTCTGGTTAAACCAAAACCAGCTGTCTAACTGAAAGTGCAACGTTATGAATAAACAAGAGCCGAGGCCAAAAATAAACCAAACCAAACGTCTGTGCCACCGTCCCTGCTCTCCCAGCCCATCTATACAGGTGTGAGCTCCCTGCCCTGCACTCCGCAGCGCTCCTAGCACGGGTGTTTGCACGCTCCCTGGCAAGACAGCAGGAACACTACGTGAAAAAACAAAATAAAGATCAGTAAATAAAGTGCTTGCTCTGGACTCAACACTTGTCCTTCTGGTTTTGTTGAAGTTCTTAATAAAAACACTGAAAGCTTTTGAAGCGTACTGATCTTTAAAGTGACCAGATGACGTACAAATATGTTTTCTCTTCTGTTAATCTGGCAAACTCTCAAACTTAAATTACTAAGTAACTTTTCAACAAACACTAAATCTATTCAAAAAAACAAAACAAACAAACAAAAGAAACCCAAAGGGCACTCGTTTTTTTTACCTGAGCTCAAAACCAAGGAAAACCTGCAATAAGTTTTGTGAAGCCAGACGGAACATTCATCCAGCCCCAGCCTCCAGGATCCCCGGCACGTCATCCTTCCAGACCTGTCAAATTGGGTAACACCCCTCGTATGTTTGGAGGCACACCATCCATTCAGAGAAATGAGCATGTGATTTGTTGTCGTGACAGCTATCACAACTCACCACAAGAACGTATCTTATCATACAGCCGCGTATCTTTCCTTCCACGTTACAAAGTTCAAAATAATTCCCTCGCCTCCATCCACAACAGCGTTAGGATGTCAGCTCAGAAGTAACTTCATCACCAGCAGCAGCAGCCCGAGGCGGCACTGGAACCACGTCAGGACCCACAATGGGCGGGGGAGAAAACGAAGGTAACCAACGCTCTGCTATTGCAAGGACAGGAAGGAAAAACAGCCACACCACGCCGTGCCGAGGGTGCTCCCCGTGCATTAAAGGCAGGAGGTCGTGCCGATCGATACCTGGGATCCCTCCCTGCTGTTATCAGTGCCAGGCTTTGCTAAACAGGCGGCTTAATTTATTGCTGTTCCTTGAAATGTTTGATTAGTCCAGAATGCCCTAAAGAAATCCAGAGTTATACAACGATTTAACTCCCTATGTGTACAGTAAGTTTTAGCTGGACTTAGCGTTCTTCTTCTGTCCTTCTCTTCTTTTCCTCTTTCTGTCCTAAACCTGAGAAGGGACTACTCTTTTCCTACATAGTGAAGTAACTTAATCAGTATACAAAAAAGCATGACTTTGGTCATCTTAAATTGGACAAGTTAGAAAATCCTATATTTACAACCATAGACTTAACCTATATTTTGCTTACTTAATAAACGCAATTCCTTTCTAAAGCATTCCCAACCTGCAATGTTCTGTTCTCTTTCCGAAGGGTAAGTTCTAAAACCATGCTCAGCGACTACTCTTTAATGTAAGGACAATGAAGTTAAATCATAAGAGAACTAGACTTGCTTTTAACAGCTTTTATCTTCTTTAAATAAAAAAAACACACAAAAAAGGCCAAACCACCACGCAGACCAGACCTTTTTGCTAACCCTGCTCCCACTGTCCTGCAGTTGGACTGCTTCCCCAGATTTGCACCAAGCTGACCTAGCATAACCCATACAAAAAGGCAGCCAAGCAGCCTCAGAGCAGCTCCTCGCACCCTAACAGGACATGCCTCAGCGCTCCTGCTTCACCAAGGGGCCTCAGCATCCTCCTCTCGCAAACTGGGCTGTCTGCTTTCATATCCCTGACATTTCTCCTTATTACAGCCCCCACAAATACTCTGAACACTCTAGACCTCAAGAACCGTAAAAGGGTTAAGGCTAAAATTTGACTTTCCACAAAAGGAAAAAAAATCTGAAGGCCTGCTCATTTATTTTTGGTTATTAATCCATTTTGGCTAAACGCTCCGGCCCTGACACAGCAAACATTATCCACACTCTTCCATAGATGATGCTTTAGGTCCCTGCTAAGTGACAGACAAAGAAAATGTCCTACCTATCAAATGTGTTTCAGCACAGCCTCCTGAAACCCTATGAGGTAATGAGCTACCATCTAACTGCACTTTCATTCCAAAACCATTTTTAATTTTAAAAATGTATTTTGTTTGACTTTTGCTTCACGTTACTATCAGATTTTGTAAACGTCCTAAATATAGTAGGTTTTCTATAGTAAAGTTTCAGCTACACTCTACCTGTGGTATCTCTCAGCACCTGTTTTCACATTTCCATAGCTATTTATATAGCTGTGAGCTGTCTGCAGACAATAACTTAAATGAGTCAAGGTTGAGTAAAACTGGATCAAGTTTCGTCAGCTTAGATTAAAAATGCACCTGTATTGCATTCATTTTTCATCTGTATTCTCATGACTAAGAGAGATGCAACATTTTTCACAATTCAGGTATCTAGCAAAATTTCCAGCACGTTCACTCCATTGTGCTTCGGAGAATAATGACCATTAGTTACATGTTACCATATTAACACTTGTTAACGAGATCAGGACCAAAAGCAGGGCAACAAACCTATAGAGGGAAAAATCCTCTAAGCCACGCAGTGTGTTTCTACCCCTCTGAACAGATATTGGACATGCTGCCACGTCTGAGCTTCCACTCTAACAGACGTTTTTCTCAACAGGAGTATTTCTAAAACTTCACCGACAGCGGTTTATTGTGCAATACCTGTAATAATGTAAAATGCAATGGGTCGCTGTTCTCTAATCAAGATTTATTTCTCTGCGTAGGAATTCCCTAAATTTACAATACTCTACCAAGGCTTAAGAATGTACGCCGCCAAGCCACCTCACTGCACACCAAGTTATTTATGCTGGTTTTAAAACAGGAACTCAGTTTGTTAACGGAGAGAGACAAATTCATTTGTTGCGTCATATATATTTAATGGGATATAAAAATATATATTTCATATGTCAATGCACTTCCAATTTACTCACTTCATTAGCATTTATGAAATAATTAAGAATCCTCATGACAGGGGAAAAAGATTACTCTAGAAAAAAAAAAACAACACTTGAAAGAATCGCTTTACCCACCACTAAACAGAGCAACAGTTTAACTGGGCAGAACACCGATGACTACGTTACGATGAGGAAACTAGTGGATCTAATTGAATAGGCAAGAAAAAAATTAAATGGAGCACCTTAAAACAGGAAACAGCTTAGGATACCTGGGCTGGCCAACCTTCATGTACTTGCAAAGCAAAATAAACAGAAAAGCTATTTTTCAAAAGGCAGAAGTCACCAGGTCTCATCCAGCATCTTTTTCAAAAGACCACATGAGAGTACGCTAGTTAAATTAATTGTATAGGCCTCATCTGTGTGCTTTAGGAGGAAGAAACAATGCTATCTGCCTATCTGCCACATCACAAACGCCACCCCTGTTGTCTGTGAAGGCCTTCCAATCCAGGAACTCCTAGGGATCCTTGACTCTCAGGCTCTGGGGGAGCTATCGTTTTGCAACATTTCTGTATGCCTGGTAAATAGAAGGATAAAGGGTATTGTCTGTAAGTTTATTATTTCAGCAGAAGCAGACAGCAGCTTGCCTGCAGCGCGCCTCAGCTCACAGCACAGGCAGACCAGACCACGCGCAATGACCTACTTCAGCTCAGCGGTGTGTCCAGCACCTTACCTCAGGTCTGACCACACTAACCAAAATACGGCAGCATCTTGGTTTTGTTGGTACCTTCTTTCAAACATCTCTGCTAACTCCCGCCAGCAACCCCCCTTTCGGAGAGCACAGGGGACAGGAGAGGGAAGGGAAGAGCCATGGCTGAGAAACCACAAGTCCTCTCAAACAGAAATCATTTTCTAGAACATCCGTAACCATCAGATTCATAGACATCTTGGTTTTGATTTTGATCCTGCAGCAAGTAAATTGATAGAGCACCTGCCTCTGTGAGTCTGGAGCAGGTTTTATGCTTGTATGGCATGAAAAAGAAGGACACTTCAGGTAGTTCTGCTGCTGCTCGAGGCTATGACCAGCAAACGATACTGCCCAAACATCGCTTTTGAGTCACTACTGTAACTGCTAAGGAAAGCCATGAGCACCATGAGAAAAGGAATAACAAATGTCAATA
This sequence comes from Anser cygnoides, assembly GCF_040182565.1. NCBI lineage: Eukaryota > Metazoa > Chordata > Aves > Anseriformes > Anatidae > Anser > Anser cygnoides. Next base: position 145,056,893 of record NC_089873.1, on the reverse strand, counting down.
GCAACACCAAGATAAAAAAAAATACAAAGGCTGGAAACAAAGCAGATGCTGCTGACCTTGTCCTTCTTCTTTAGCACACAGTTGATGTGACGTGACACATAAGAGAGCAAATACCTTTCCTTAACGCTCCCAAGCAGCTAGGCAGGAAACTATAGAGAAAAGAGAGGAAGGAGAAAAAAGGGATAAGTTCCCTTTTCATTGCAGCAGCAAGGCAAAGGCTGAAGTTTGGGATTTATCATATATTCAGCAGCAAGGACATAATAAAATCAACCATCCATTCAATCAGTGACTAACTCTGCTGTTGGTTTTGGAGAAAAACAGCAAAAGAGATCCTGAGTCCCACTGTACCACAACAGAGATCAGAAATATCATCTAGCAGAGGTAAAAGGCTAGTACAGCAGCTAACAGCGCAGTGACAGAAAAGCTGCAAGGAGAGCTAACGTTGCAATGAGTCTATATCTGTTTCATGGCCTATATTAAAATATTTGCTAATTACTGTCTTGATCTTAGCAGTACAGGTGCCTTCTGTCTCTACGTTTACTCGCTGCTCCCAAAAGCGACATCTTCTGTCAAAGTTTCAAGAAAGTCAGCTACGAGGACAAGACCGCTTAAATCGACCGGGGCCAGCCCTGAGACTTCAATATCCAGAGCTGTAAACCCGGGTATTTCCGAGAAGCTACAAAGTAATTTTCCTCCAGAAGCTCTAATCCTCCCTCCCGCACACGCTGTGCCCCTGCCACCATCTACGCGGTGCTGGCTGCTGAAGATTCCTCAAAAGCAGGAGGAGAAGCAGCGCTCTCAGGGAGACATTCCTGCCGAGCTCCTGCCCTGCCAGCCCTTTCAGATTCCTCCATGTTAAGCTCCCGGCCCCGGCTCTCGATGACATAAGGCACGCGTGGCTAGGCCGGGGAGGTCCGTGTTTATGAAGGCCACTCGTGGACGACGAGCCCAGCTCTCCTCCGTCGGCCGGCCACGAAGGCGGCGTGTTCCCGGGGAGCAAATATTGCCTCACGGCACACAAAAGGAGCGGAGTCCGGCTAGGGGAGGCACGCTGGGAAGCGATCAAGTTTGAAACTAACAAAAGAACAAGACGGCGGTGAGCGGGTGCCGCATTTAATCCACGGAGGCACCTCAAAACCCAGCGAGGCGGTGGGGCACCCTGCTTGTGCCTTGCCCTGGGGGGGGGGGGGGCTGTTAACTTTTGGGGTTTTAAAGCTTTCTGTCGTCCCGCTCACGGCGAAACCCCACGGTTTTGGGTCTTACGTTGTCCCGCTCATTGCTTTTTCGGGCTTCTGAAGTGGAAGCTAGGGGATGGAGAGAGGGCTGGGGGGGGGGGGGGGGGGCATTGCGAGAATATTCCCCACCGCCTGCCGCCTTTCACCCCTGGGACGAGGACACGGCCCCATCGGGGTCCCCCTCACGGGAACTTTTAGGGGGACGGCGGCCGGCCCCCCACCCAAAGGACCCCCCAACCCCCCCGGGCCAACTCCACTCGCCTCCCCCGGACACAAAGCGGCGGCTGTCGGGGGATGGAGACTGGGATTAGGATTAGGATTAGGACTGGGATGGGGGGGGGGGGTCACCGCCCGCCTGCCCCCCCAAGGGTGACACCCACCCCTCCCCCCGCCGCCATGCCCCCCCCCCCCCCCCGTTCGCCACAAGTTTGCGGCGCGGGGCCCGTCCCGCACCGCCGCCACCGCGCTTACCTCGGCTCGGCCCGGCCCGGCCCGGGCGGCGGGGAGCGGAGCGGAGCGGAGCGGAGCGGGGCGGGGAGGAGGCTCCCAGCCCGGGCGGGCTCCGCTTCTTTGTCTCCTCGGCGGCGGTGCCCGCTCGCTCGCTCCCCCCCCTCCGCTTCCCTCTTCCCTTCCCCGGAGCGGATGCGGGCTGCGTGCTCCGCTGGGGGCCGGCTCCCCCCTTCCCTCTTCCTCCTCCGGACGCGTCCAAGGCCCCGGCCCTCGGCGGCTCCGGCTCCTCCGCTCCCTGCCCGCAGCGCCCGGCGGCGGCCCCGTCCCCGGCCCCTCCTCCGGCAGCCGCCCGCCCGCCCCCCCCCCGGCACAGGCACAGCCCCGGCCCCAGCCCCCGCCCCCGCCCGGCCCTTCCTGCCGCTGCCGCTGCCGGGATGGCGCGGGAGGAGCTCCCCGGGCTCCCCCTGGCGCTGCGGGAGCGCCGCCCTTCCTCCCCCCGCAGGAAGGCCCGGACGAGCCGTGCCGAGCCGTGCCGAGCCGGGCAGGGCAGCTCCGTGCCCCCCCGGGAGCGCTCGAGTTGAGGGGGGCACCGCGGCACACGCACCCCCCAACCATCCCCCCCCGTGTTGAAGTTGACGCCCCGACACCCCCTCGAAGTTGAGGGGGGCTTGGCCAAAAAAAAAAGCCCCAGCCGCAGGCTTGTGGTCATCCCAAAAGCCGCCGCACACCGTGGTGTGGGTCATCCACCAGTGGCCAAACGTGGGAGGTCCCACAGATGTCGAAAGGGTGATGTGGAGGGATGAGATGGCGGTGCCAGGTACGGCCTCTGTCGTGCTGCCAGCCCCATCCCACCCCCACAGATCTACAGAGTAATTTGGGTTGGAAGGGACCCCGAAGATCACCCAACTCCAACCCCCTGCCATGGGCAGGACACCTCCCACCAGACCAGGTTGCCCAAAGACCCCATCCAGCCTGGCCTTGAACACCTCCAGAAATGGGGCACCTCCACCCCTGGGTGGGTCTGTGAGGTGGTGAGCTACGAAAGGTTTGGCCTTGTGGAGGTGGCCACCGGGTCCAGCAGGTAGAAAGCCACATGCAAATCCAAAATACACTCATCAGTGCCGAGAAACCGCTGTCCTGCTTTCCCCGACCAAGGAAAAAAAAAAAAAAAAGTGGGGATAACCTCATGCAGATTTTCAACTCTACATATACCAGTTACAGAAATACATGTCCCGAGACTGACCTGTGTTTCTATTTGAAATATTTCAGAAATCTTTGAATAATTCCCTCTTCCCCTTCTTAACTTTTACATGTTCTTACAGCGTTTAATTGATGGTTTTGGCAGCCCTGGTTGCCTTTTGCATGCCTGCTAGATAAAACCGAAAGAAAAGCGTGGCCTCTTGTTTCTTCCAAGACTTAGTGTGCACCTCAGGGAGGGACAGAAAGACTCAAGCCCTTTTGTACACACATTTGACTGATTCAGAGGGTTGTTAATCTCCCCTTCTGAACAATAATCTGACCCTGCTTTTTGAGAGCTGGGAAATATTTGGGGTCCCAGGAAGGGGAATTGCACTCTGCTCCACAGCCGCCACCTCACCATGAGGTGAGGCCTCGCTCCAGCCTCCCTCCAGGCTTCAGCCTGCGAAGGATTACACCAAATTTAGATGAGGCTGGCTGTTGAAGTACTTTTGGAAACACGTCTTTTGTTCCTGGAATAAAATACACTGTAGAGGCAATAGTAGAGAGGTGAATAACCCAGCTCTAGTTCACATTTATAATGCACAATCAGGTTTTTTTGTTTGTTTTGTTTTGTTTTTAGTTTTGTCCCTCCTTACCACAACTTGCTAATTTCATCATGCAAGAATCTCCTTTTTTGTCATTTTTTCTACAATGCCGCCGAGCTGAGGCTGTGCAGGGGAGGGTGGCAGGACGGTGCCAAGTCTCCAGTCCAAAAGAGACCTCCAAAAGTGTCCAGCAGCATAACACACCAGTAGAGTGTGGCAGTAGAGTAGGGCAGTAGAGCTCAAAGCTTCCCAGGTACCTAAAGAAACAAAAAATAAAATAAAAACGATGAAGCACACCTAGCTCAGGCAGATTAATGCTAATAGGATTTATGGATGAAAAATGTTCTGAGACAGGATTTGAATGAAGACATTGTCTTCAGGCAAAGGACTAATTTGAGGACTCTGAAGCATACTGTTGTTAAATATATTTAATTACGTTAAGAAATGATCCATTAAAGCTGGTTTTTCCATACTGTGGCTTATGACAAACAGAGGACACCGTAGAAAGGGATAGGAGTGGTATGTTGAAGGGTGCTCAGATTGCCTGCTGGAAGTATCCTTTTGTTTCGCCAACAAAAAAAGACCATGATGTTGCTTTGAGTAGTATTTCAAAATGTTGAGCCTACTGAAATATTAATGTACACTTTTTGAAATATCATAATTAGCTCTTATCTCTGGAATAACTGTTATTAAACAGATCTGACTGCTTGTGATTCTAATGAGAATTATGTTCTAAATATGAGAAGATGATAAATTTGGGGGAATGCGCACAGAAGTGAAAGCAGTACATGATGCGGTGGGCATGCTATTTTGTATAAAGAAAGTAAATATGCAAAACATATACTTTTGCATATGCATAAGAGTGGCGCAGTCCTTAGAAACTATATACACAGGAGAGAACAGCATGAATATTTCTCCCAGCCTAAGGCTATAACTGTATAGTAAAAATAAAAGAAAAAATGGTTAAGCAATAGGAGGATGTCTCTCCATCTTGGTTGAAGAAGCAGTCTGCCTCACACTACTCAGAATAGGGTTACGTGCAAACTACAGATCTAAAGGTGACTACTTAATGGCAGTGATTTGCACAAGACACTGGAAAACCATATTCTTTTCTTTTTGCTTTTTTTTTTTAATTTTTTTTATTTACCTTTCTTATCTTTTTGACCACCTATTTTCATTCCCTGTGTAATGCTACCTGTGCTGTATTGCCCAGCAGAGCCGTAAGTTCCCCAGGACTGTGATGCAGCTGTAATCTCTGCCACGAACTCCAATCCTGCAGATGTCATGCATTTACAACTCAGAGAGACATGGATGGGATTGCTGTCTCTGAGATAAGTCTCCTTCCTCGTTCTGCACAAGTCACTCACCCTTTACCCAGATACTTCGGTTCTCAGCTGCCCAGTCTAGACTCTGAGTTAATACATGTTCCTGAAGGCCGGTGTGAGAAATTCGTGTGAGGATGTCAGAAGGAAGAACTTTCTGTTAAAATCTGGAAAACGGCATAGCCCAGATCAGATATGGACAGCAAAGGCATTTTGCCCCTCTGTTAGTTCACTGCAGAGAAAATACACTTAAATCCAAGTATACCTCTTTCAAAAACTGTTACTCCTGATTTACAAAACTGCCTTTTAAAGGCAACAGTATTTTAGTAAACTCCATATATACATGCAGTATTGTAATACTGTGATGGAGAGGTGAAGGAGCACAAGGTACTCTGTCAAAAAAAAAAAAAAAAACACCACAGGGTGGCTTCTAATTCTCTGTAATCTGAAAAGAAAATAAGGTTCATTTTAATAACACCTTTAAGAAAAAATACCAGCTTACGATTAAGTAAATTTTAAAATACTGAAAGCAATATCAGTGTGTTTTCTCTCCCTCAAAAAAAAAAATCTCTTTAAAGGGTTTACATTGCTACACATCATAGTTTCTACTTGAAGCATCTGCTTGATTCCCCTGTACATGATGAGGAATTACAAGACCACTACCAAGGGAGAATAGATCCCAAATACTCAATTAGTTACTGCTGAGTCACTTAAGTGTATTTGCACAATGATTCTAATTCAGCCTGACAGTAACACGGCTGCTTTTCGCAGTTGCTGCATGACTGCTGCATCTTCAATGACATTTACAAAAAACATTGAGGGGGAAAACGTGTCCTCAGAGCTCCACATACATCCAAATTCTTCTATTCAATGGACCAAAGCTACCCAAAGGTGCTGTAAAACTGCAAGCTAAATCTATCAGCAGATCACATTTTATTATGACAAATTCTATCGTTATCTTTTGTAGACAGTTGCTAAGATTCAGTGTATTTCTGCAAGGAAAACAAACCCGTGTTGTGGGCTTTGGAAATGTCAGGGCCCTTGATTCCACTGTTTATTTAAAAGTGGAAGCGCGCTGAGGGATGCCTTTTGAACTCCTTTCAAAGGTTAAAACTGATCTTTCATATAGCTCTGAAATTCAAAATACTGCTGCTAAACGGTTTGACTCTGCAGCGTAATCTCCGCTTTGCATTTAAATACCAAGTCCTGTCCGGAGCTGGCTGCTCGGCAGGCTGCAGCGACCCGGGCGCTGCATCTTCCAGCCTCCTCTCGAGGGAGGAGAACGACCCAGACACGTGGCAGCACCGTGCAAGAGTCGAGAGCAAGCTGCGCGGGACGTGGAGCCCTGCCACCAAGGTGGGTGATGTTGGTGGACGCTGGACTTTTCTTGGGGCCGGAGGCTGGTAGTTCCTTCTCGAGGGGAAAAACAGGCAGGGAGAAGCAACGGAAGAGAAACAGAGCAGGTCACACCTCACTCGGAGCCCCAGCAGGCTGCCTGACTGATCTAGAGGTTGCATGTGCCCAGCGGTGCGTTTCTTTGCAAGGAGCGTTTATTTGTCAGCGTGTGTGTGTATGCGTACCCCTACTGATGGAGGGCAAAGCGCAAGCTGGTGGTGGGCCTCTGCCAAGCCTCCCCCCCTCCACGGATTGCTCGGGGACCACCAGCCGCGGCCCTGCAGCAGCCGTGGGCATGGGAAGGACTTCTCTGCCCCCCCTAACTTTGGTGTGGCAGCTGTGGGCTGGGCAGGAGGGCTATGGCAGGTCCATACATACCTTGGTTGGTCCCGTCACCTCAGGGCCCCAGGCACGCGGAGCAGAGGGATGGTGGCAGCGGTGCAGGCCGAGAGGTTGGAAAAGCAGCTGCAGGTTGTGAGCGAGGGCAACTGGGCACTCCTGTGAGGTGACTCGGCCTTAGCTTTACCTTTAGACTGCAGAGACGGAAAACAATACTCCTTCTTAGCCTTCCCATGTCTTTTATAAAAAATGATGGCCCCGCCTTTGAAAACTGCATCACCAATTGTAGTATTGCCATTGTTATACATAATATTTGGTGTCTCCTAGAGCCCCAGCTCCAAGAAGCATAAGGGTATGCGAGAAGCTCAACTTTCAAAAAATATTTTTATCCTCCATGACTGACAGGGTAAGTCTGGAAACCTAATATCCCTATGAACTTAGAAACCTGTAGAAAGAAGAAAAATCAATGGGCTTTTAAATGAGGACTTTATGTTGGTCTCATGGTTGGTGTCCTGACTGAATTTTTGAGTATTTGAGGTTGGTGATTCTGAATCAGGTCAGAGAGTGAAAGTGTTTTTCTGCTGTTACAGGCTGGCTATGAAATTTAGCTTCATGCAACGTTTTGTATCTGAACGTGTAACGCGGACTGTTACCAAATGGCACACAGCGTTTTAGTCTGCGATCCACACAGATCTACACATGTCAAACATCATCTAGGGTCTGCACAGGTCATAGCCATATCTGCTTTGTCTGATTCAGGCAATATGAAACTGCAATCTATATTTTACATTTCAATCTAGAATGAGAAGACAAAAAGCCCGTAACTGTAAGGTGATAGTGGAAAGTATGATTTTCCCTGCATCTACAAGATCTATAGTAACAAGAGCTAAAACACCAGGGATATGTAGTAACAAACCAAGACTGCACCTGCCTCTGATGAAAAACTTGACTTCAAGATGAATCGCTTGGCCAGTTTTTAAAGTTGTTTCTTAATCTTACAGAGCTTACAATCTCCACACTTAACAAATGAAGTCATCCTTGTTTTCTAATGAGAAAATTGTTTTAAAAGATTGGAGGAAGACAATGTATGACAAATGTAACGTCTGTCACATCTTTTGTCAAGGATGTTTTTAAGCAAGGTTTGTTACACAGGGAAACATTCGAAGTGAGTGTAACTAGGTGTGACTTTAAAAGCATCACTTGGATATACAAGATGATATACTGCTGTTTCCAGTAGAACTGGTACATAATTATTGTCAAATACTGTGTACTCTGGTATTTTGCTGTCACTCAGCAAATAACCTCAGTCACCACTGCGGAATTAATTGAATAGTACATCAGCACAATCAATTGCTGCTGTAACTAATTAAAATTAGAATTAGCTGAAAGAAAACTAGTATAAGGAACTAACGCGATTGAAGCAGAAATTGTCCTGTGACTCCATCAGTTATAATTTAAATTGCGGAATGATTATACATAATAGGAAAACTGAATACAAGACAGCAGTGTAAAAATCACTGGTCAAATACAAATATTATGTAAAAGAATCTAGAAACACTGAATTGTTAAATTGACTATGGTGAGACTTTTAAGCTATACAAAATGATAAATATAGGTTGTTAACTGAAATCAAGACAAAGTAAGATTTATTTTAAATGTTGATTGTATTTTAAATGGAACTCATGCTCTGTATGCTTAATTATTTTAAGGAACAAATTTATTTTTTAGTTGTCACAAAAGAGCTGGAAAAAATAATCAGGTTGCAAAATGTGGTTACAGGTTTCTTCTTTTTTTGCTGTTGTTGTTTGTGGGCGTTTTTTTTTTAGCTTTAAACCAATCCATTTTTCAACAGCTATTGCAGAGACAGCAACCTGGCTACAGCAAATGGTTGAGCATATCTAACCTCAGATCTGCTCCACTACAATTCTTTTAGCTGATCTCTATTACACACAGGTATTGTCTAGAGACAAGAGAAATAATTCAGAAATCAGTGTTCCTGGGCTTTGTTTTCTATCTGTCACTGTCACCAAACTGCTGTATAGCTTTAGCTTAGTCAGTAAAGCTTTGGCAGTTTAGCCCTCCTATATGATTATATATAGGAGCGCTCTTTTATATGATTATAGTTCACTGGGATGATGGAGGGCTAATTTGTAGATGTAAAGCACGGCGGGTGTTGTATACAGGTAGTATATTTTAGTGTTATGACTTGCAGCAGCTCAGTCAATTCTGATTTAGCTGAAAATTTCTGCACTCAGCTGATGTGTATCAGGTGCTTTTTAAAAAAAATATGGGGTGGATCTTTTGAATTTATAGTTTTGACACTCATTAGGCAAATACTTTTGTCATACTAATGTAAGTCAAGCTGTGTTGAACTGTAGCGTGTGAACTTAGATGGGCGCATGAAACAAGAAGATTCTGGACGTGCGTCTGCGCCATTGCCATCTCCCAAAGGAGGAGGAGAAGCTGACAGCGCTCCTTAGAACAAATCCTGCTGCTGGCAAGAAATAGGCAACTCTGGGCAAATGGTCGACATGGTTCTGCAGATTCCCGATTTGAAATACCACGACTCTTTCAGTGCCAAACTCCTCTTCAGCAGAGACCGTGGGTTCAGCCATCAGGCAGGAGGGACACGGAGCAGGTGCTGCAATACTCAAAACACCAGAAAGAAAATGCAATGGTCCAATGCATTTAGGATCTGTTTGACCTAATACTAATGACTGGGTCTATTCTCAGTTTTCAGTCACCAACCCGTTAACATTTAAATGTACGTGACGTGAGTTGTTTCTCACAAGCATCCACGTGGTGTTTTCCTCTTGGCCTGCTGGAGGGGTTTCTGCAGAGCTCGCCACCACAGTATCGTTCTGCTCTCCTGGGGTTTTAGCCGTGGTTGGTGAGGTCCCTAGCTGGCAGGGCACATTGTGAAGCAACTTTAATTGCAGCTCGTTTACTTTATATCAATACCAATAAGCCTCGATGGTTCTTTCTCAGATCAATCAGCCAACAGCCCGTGTCCTTTCCCCACACCCCACAAAGCAGTAGGTTCATTGACCACGGGAGCTTCCCTGCAGGCCACAGGGAAACCTGCAGAGAGCTGGAGGTCCTTTGCCTCTGCAGCACCCCCTCCCACCCCCCCAGTCCCCAAAATCCCTGTCAGCACAGCCGTAGCCAGCTGCCGATGCCGGAGCTCCTGTGGGAGGAAGGCTTCACGCCGTGGGAGGGCGGGCAGGCAAAACGATAACGGGGAGTGGCTGCATTCTCCCCATTCCTGCCCCAAACCTCCCAGTCACCGGGCCCTCCCCACCAAAATACCCACAGGAGAGGAATTCCTGGGAGGTAGCCAGGCTGGAGGGAATGAATTGTGCCTTGGGTCTCGATGGTATTGTTTATGGAGACCTAAAGAGCTGGCCCCCACGCTGTTCTTTGCCAGGTGCAGGACATCACTGGCACTTTTTTTTTTTTTTTTTTTTTTTACTAGGAGATAAGTAAAAATAAGTCCCCCATCACACTTTTAACAGTGCTTATTTGGGGTCATGAGCTCCGAATAGTGGTGGTTGACAGTCTGGGTGTTTGGTTGCTCAGAATTTCCAGGTATCTCCATGTGGAAACCCAGAAACTGCATTAGCTCATCATTAGAGCATCGATGTTTTAACCCCTTGCAGCAGGGTTTTGAGGCTCAACAAATGTCCGTGAAGCACTTTGACATCCACAAAGGGAAAGCATTGAAGGAATGGCAATGCTGTGTTTCTTCAAGTGCTTTTGAATAGCCTAGGTCTGAAGAAGGAACAGAAAGCAGGGCCAGAAGGGACTGTGGTGGGAGTCTTCTGAGATCTCTACCACCACCTGGCCACCCTCTAGCCCAACATTTCACTTTCTGCCTCAACATGTGGTGCAGAAATGAAGTCAGCTTCATGCTCTTCTGCCAAAGCCGAGCCTATGGAGAGCACCGATTACAGTGAAAAAATTGAACTATGCTTGCAGGGGAACCCCTTCTGCTTTTTGATGTGCTGGAGCCAGGAAGTCACTAAGTGAGTGCAGCCCTCTGAGTGGTGATATCTCTGAAAAGCAAAATCCATCCCGGTTTTGAGAACAACACATTCAGCTCCACTGGCCAGGCTAACAGAAGGGTAAGTTATTTTTCCCACAATTTGGCTAAAAGTGGCCTAACTATGGCCATTACTTTATCAGAGTTGTTACCTTTGCAGTTGTAAACAAGAAAGCCTTGCCAGTTTTCCACTCAATGGGAAAATTCTGTGTGCTTTGATAGCAATACACCAGGGACAGCACATAATGGAAATGCTATCACGGAGTGCCAGCTCAGAAACAGAGGAAAATGGCTGAAGAATTAACTCACAACAGTCTTCTTTCTTTTTCTTTTTCTTTTTCTTTTTCTTTTTCTTTTTCTTTTTCTTTTTCTTTTTCTTTTTCTTTTTCTTTTTCTTTTTCTTTTTCTTTTTCTTTTTCTTTTTCTTTTTCTTTTTCTTTTTCTTTTTCTTTTTCTTTTTCTTTTTCTTTTTCTTTTTCTTTTTCTTTTTCTTTTTCTTTTTCTTTTTCTTTTTCTTTTTCTTTTTCTTTTTCTTTTTCTTTTTCTTTTTTTTTTCTTTTTCTTTTTCTTTTTCTTTTTCTTTTTCTTTTTCTTTTTCTTTTTCTTTTTCTTTTTCTTTTTCTTTTTCTTTTTCTTTTTCTTTTTCTTTTTCCTTTTCCTTTTCCTTTTCCTTTTCCTTTTCCTTTTTTCTTTTTTTTCTCTTTTCTCTTTTTTCTTTTTTCTTTTTTCTTTTTTCTTCTTTCTTTTTTCTTTTTTCTTTTTTCTTTTTTCTTTTTTCTTTTTTCTTTTTTCTTTTTTCTTTTTTCTTTTTTTTCCTTTTCCTTTTCCGAACAGCCTGCCCTGTTCAGAGCTGTATTTTGGTCCTAATTCTTTTCCTGCAGCAGTGCAAAGCCGTGTGTTCAGCCCAAATACACCGAGTCCTCTTTAATTCAGATTAATTATTTGCTGACCAACAACAATTGATTATCTGAAACAAATGAAAACTTTACTCTAGACATTTGTGGTTTCCCTAGGGCTAATTCCTAGATTAAATTGTAAATGTTTATACTCTGGGATGAAAAGTTTATTTGAAGCTCGGAGGGAACGTATCCAGTACGGACATATCCCCCAGCAGCCGCCATCTAGGCCGTATGTCACTACTTGGACAGCTGCCTACATTCAGGAAAATGCTCGTTCATCTTTTTTTAATAAAGTTGTACCAACATTCGTCACACGTCGGAGCCTCGGTGCGAGGCTGTGGATGCAGCCACCGAAATGCTCGGCTCAGAAGAAAGGGGAGAGGGCTGGCATCTCTGTCCCCCTGGTTCATCATCCTAACTGTTCCTCACTGACTCATTTGTGAGGCGCAAATCTGCACGGGGTTTGCTGCTGTTTGCTTTGTTTTCTTCCAGGCTGTTGAACTGAAGTGGTTCAAGTGCAGAGCCGACACACGAGCACCAGCGTCACTGCAAGATGCCGAGTGGGACTGTGCGGTGGCCATGGGTGGGATCTCTGGCTTTGGGGTCACCAAGTGGTTATTTGGCTCCCCAGGACTTGTGAAACCAAATCCTTGGGGCAAAGGGTGACAGTAAGGATGTCCTCAGCCAGCACTGTCTGCAGGGAGCTCCTGGAGGCACAGGGATCTCCTGAAGATCCCACCCCTGTTCCTCCAGCCAAACTGAAGGGAGCACAAACTTGTTTTGCGGATGAGCAGATGGGCATCTTAGGATCCATCTCTGTTTTCACGTGCATTTTATTGACTCTTTTCCACGTGAGGGCCTGGTACATTAAACGATGACACCACACACCCGTACTCTGGCCCCATAAATCTTGCCTTTGCCTTCAGAGACAAAGCATCAGGGACATCCTGGGCACGGAGCTGGCGGTGTCCTGGAGTCAGACAGCAAGGCGTGGATTTGGATGCTGAGTGTAGGCACCTTAATAACACACGAGTCTTTTGTTAGTCACTTAAGCCTTTCATTGGGTCCAGCCCTAAGCATGTCATTTAGCTCCATTTATGCAATCAGGAAGCCAAAGCAATGTCCTGTAGAGTCACTGCCCCCACCTTGTCCCTGCTGATTACCTGCGAGAGCATGGTAAGAAATCCTGCCCAAAAATGACTTCTGCCAACTGTTTCACAGCTACTGGAAAGTAAGGTGCATGCTTGTCATTCGCGACTGACTGGAGAATCAACCTTCCTATTCCCCCTAGTTTTCTTGAACATTTGGTGTGCTATTTGAGCAACTGTCTAATTTCTTCAGATTAAATTGACAGTTATATTTAGACAGGGAAAAATCCAGCACAAGTGTCTTATTTTACAGATTCTCGTGTATTAGGAACAAATCCTTTACGTACTTTAGGTGGAAGTGGATTTGATGAAGAAACAATAGTCTGAGCATCAGCCTTCGGGAGCAGCATTTTGTTAGCAAAAATAAAAAATACGAAAAACAGCTGTAGAGAGGGAGGTAGAGCCTATATCCGGAAATTATGGGAAGATTGCAGCCAAAGAAGAGGGAGGCTGAGGGCAGGATTAGCAAATGAATTTCCCTAACTCCTCTCCTACAAATAAGTCAGTGGAACATGGCTGACCCTAATTCTGGGAATGAGAGGAAGCAGGCGGTAACCCTACCCGCCTGCTTGCTTGCGGCTTGCTTCGCCCCCTGCAATGCCCTGACCCCACTGAGCAGGCATCCCAGCCTTGTCCCGGGTATTCAGGGAGCCCCAAAGTGCCAGAGCATCGCATCTGCGTCCAGCTGGAAAGTCAAACTTCTCCTGCAAAGTTCATCTGTTCGCTGCTACTCAAAAAATGTTCTTCCCAGCATTCATTTTTTAGAGAAGATATATCGCCATCCGAATGCTTTGATATAACAAATGAGTTTAATAACACTTCCATTCATTTACTGCTTGCTGAATGAACAATGTAATCAGTATGTCTGATAAAAGAAAGCGTTCAAGAGGGATGTTCGCACTAGGACAGACTTAGAATAAATAGTATATATACAAGAAGCAATTTACTTTGGCTTTTCTTTTTTAGGTATGTTGCCTCCTATTCCATATGATGCAGTGCTGCCATTTGGGATATAAATGATTAATCAAATATGATTACTGATTGCTGTATTCATTTTTACTGAATCTGAGGAGATAAAATATATCTGCTATAAAACATGACCGTAAACTTCAGATACATCTCATACAGCTCAGGCAGGCAGAGAGAGAAGACACCTCTACATTTGATATATATCCTGGAACTATGCATGTCTTATTCATACATAGGAAAATTTGGCTTCAGGGTTAAGTGCTCACTAGTTCAGATATTAGGATGATGGACCAGGTATAAAATGTTAAACCTATTGCATAAGATGAACACATACACATTGAGAACTTGGGAGGGAAAAGGAGATCACCAGGCACAATGCAGAAGCATTCTGCAGAAGCAGCACAGAAATACCAATCTCCAAATTTCCCCTCGTGGCAGCTTTTGCGGATGATTTTGGGTCTGGGCAGAGGAAGAGGCAGTGAGCACATCCTCGTGCCCCAGCACTCGCTGCTTGGCAGAGCTGATGCTCACGTTAGGGATGCAGCCTGAAACACCCAGGTGAAAGGACCAAAACAAATGCTCATCTGTAGTACCGATATAACCCCTCGGTTTAGTCTGAAACACTCAGCCAAACCACAATATTTTGAGAAAGAGAGGATATTTAAGTACCCATGTCCTTCCAGCCAGTAAAACAAAATAAAATAAAATAAATGCGGCACACAGCCGCTTATAATGGACAAACATTCCTTTCTGGAAGAATTTCCCAAGTCAACCATTAAATTCAATACACTTTTCCCTGTTTGCTCTGGGCTCCTAAAGAAAGGGTAGAACTCAGGGGAGGACAGGGTAACTGAGGAAATGAGATAAAAAAGCTACAGAAATTGAATTTCCTTGCAGAGTTATTCTTCCATAAGGTGCATAAACTTTCCTTACTTAAACAAATACTTAGAGGCCAACAAGTTTTTACATTTCCAGTGTAACTAACAGTGGCCTTTGCCCTATGTTGTGACTGTCCAGGAATCTCAGAAAATAGCTTGTACATTTACATCCTATATAACACCTTGAGATAGACAAAATATAGGGAAGCACAAAACTCTTCCAGACATTCTGCAAATACCAGAGCCTTATAAAAATGAAATCTACAAATGATTTTAAATATATATTTATATAGAAACCTTGGTCTTTTTGGTGACTGTACCATAAACACCTCTGTTTCTTTCAGTGTCAATGTTTGACTGATTCTGCCTGGACAGGCCGCATATAAGGACAAAAAAAAATAATGGGGAAAGTGTTTCAGATGCTTAGGCTAGAAAATATCAACCTGAATATCAGCTATAATAGCACTAATGCAGTATTTTCAGTATATACAGTTCTGCTCTCTCCTGCAGCTTCCCATGAGGCAGGTGTACTTTATAAAGAGCTCCATTTAGGACAAAGAAATTGTGGCATACAGCAGTTAGGAGAGTTGCCTTTGATCAGAAAGCAGTTCATTATTAGACATGAAATTCACCGCAAAGCTCCTTATTCCACTGCTCCCATCCGTTGTCTTAACAGGAAGATAAATAATTCTACATTTATAGGATGAGAATTAAAATTATTTTTGCTACAAGTGATTTTCGCAGTTCAGAAGTATTCCAGAAAAGAAACTCAGCCATCAGTTTCTTACCTGATCTGTAATCTAAATGAATGATAATAGCCATCCCTTAACCACTAATGTCACATATGTGTTATATAGCAGCATGGAGTCTAATAGCATCAGCTCTTGACAAGCAGAGACGGATAAAGTCTTACCTCCTTGATCTACCAGAGCCAGCCTTCGGAGAGTTTGTTTTTAATCTCTTTCCTCTCTATTAAATGAACAGCTCAAATCAGATGGATTGCCTTAAATGTATTAATTTATTTTTTCCTCCCTGAGACTCCTTTATAAAGATCTATTTTCCGTCCCTGAAAGAAAAATAAAATCTAAATAAAAGCAAAGAACAAGCAGCAAAGCAGGATCTGTGATTTATTCAGTCTGGTCCCCTCCGAGGGTCCAAACAGCTGCAGTCTGCCAGGAAGGCATCTCACAGTGCCGGAGAATCAGTTCTTCACTCAAAACTGAAGCACGGAGAATTTAGAGCCAAATTAGCTCCTTTCATTCAAAGAAAAGACAATGAATCATCACTTGTTTACACACAGTCTGTCTTACTCCGCTCTGGGTAGAGGAAGTGCTTTCACCCACACATTGCTCCGCCTGACCTGTTCTTGTTCAGATTTCGTTGTCAGATGTCCTTGTCATCAACAATAACAGGAACTAAACATGGTTTTGTAGTATTTAAATTGTTTCATCCAGACCGTCAATAAAAAATAAATAAATAAAGACACCTTAAAGTTAACCTCCTCAGCAGAAAGGGGATAAAACCCATCATCCATATAGATTTTTTTCCTTCACTACTCATACTGCGCTCTGCAGTGTGGCCTTCAGCTCTGCATGGCTGGAGTTAATTACCTTTAGCAGAATTTTGCTGTCCCCTCACTTTTATTGTTCAAAGTAAACTCTTTCATCATAAATTATGACCGCCATAAACTGAACCACGGAACTAAGATGATGATTATTGCTACCACCAATAATGAAAAAAGTTATCTACCATACTGGAACAAATCCCACAGCCTTTTAAGTTTCCTGCATGAATAATCTCTTATGTGCCTGGTTTAAACCTTTACTAACATTGTCTCCCGGTTTTGAGAGCTTTCAGAGTTTGACAGGGTAGTTTTAATTTATTGCAGCCTAAAGATCTTTACAAGACCGGGAATAACAAGACTCCTTGTCTAAATGGCAGGGAAGAGACAGCTGCAGGCCCATTACCTGCTACGTTTGCAAATACTGCGCTAGCTGATGATACTCACGGGGGCTAAAGCCCCTTCCGTGCTTCTGTTTTCCTTCTCCTCCCCTCCCATCATCTCTTCTCAGTGGCTGAAAACAATATTTTCAATAAAACGCTGCCATCGGAAATAAGGGAAATACAGCAGAACGAAAGGTGAATGTATATTTTTAGTGCACTGACCTGAAAACTCAAACCAAATCGAACTGACTCATTTACAGTACGAAGAGATTTATGTTATTTGTGCTGGCTGCATGCATACTTCCGCAGTCTCTCTTACCAAGAAAATACCGTCGCTTGAACTGCTTGGAATAGCATCAAGTGAGTTCTATGGTAAGAAGACACATAAGCAACAACATCACTCAGATATGAAAGCAGTCGTAGTAAAAAAATTATTATTACTCTATAATGAAGCATTACTTTTACTGGAAACATTGGAGAGTGTACTAGAATAAGTGGCTGTGCACCTCCCCAAATTTCTTCAATCTACCTAAATTTCTTCAATCTCACATAAAGAGGGACAAAATTGATGGGAAAATTGCTTTGGGAAAATGTATGAATAAAAGTAATATTTAAATAATTCAGTTCTCTAGAACGGTCTCTGAAGTCTTTTCCCCATCATATTGAAAAATGTAACATCCACTTGGGGCAGCCTATAGATGAGGACTGTGCTAAGAGACATTTAAATCAGGATGTGATTCCAACTATTTCCAACTTCCCATGCCTCAGAGAGCACTTCTGACATGGACTGAGGTTATAGGAAGTGTAATAAATATTCAATTTATTCAAGAGCTTACACAATTTTTAGACTATTTACTACCTAGTAGCAGAACCTGTCAAAGAACAGAACTTAAAACAAGGAGAGAAACCCAGCTCTCCCACAAGATTTCTGTCTTTGCAGGATTTGTGGAAAACAGAGTATTTTGCATCGACTAGTCTAAAATTCAGATGTAATGGACAAGGATCGGAACAGAAGAGCGTTTTTAAATAGATAGAGATGTCCCCAGAGATACATGGTTCTTGGGACTGCAATATTCTTGCATCTGTGCTTGGGGGCAGGGCAAACCTCAAAAGCTATTCTTATGGGTGGTATCTGTAAAAAAGAGCTTCATACACATGGGTTTTTTTTGGAGGGGAGGGGGACATGACACGGGGGACACTGAACAAGAGATATCCACAGGGTAAAAAGTCCTTTCCCAGGTCAAGTGACAAACACCCCATGCAACACCCACAGCACCTCCAGGGAAGAGGGGGGTCTCAAATCTCTGTTCCTTCCCCTATAGATCCCCCCAGCACATAGGTGTCAAAAAATGAAGACCGGACCTTAAAATGCGGTCAAACACAAGAACCACATTTTGAAATATACATTTCTGCACAATCTTTATTAGAATTTTGTTTTCCCAAAGTATGAGGGCAACAGTGTTACAAAAATAAAGCCAGAAAGATGAATTGGAATAAAACATTTGGGTGGAAACACTGAGTTGTTGCCATGACTAAAGGGAGCTAATTTATTTACTTATACATTCTTTGTAATCTCATCTTCTCCCATGTGACTGTCAGTGACTCATAGTTTGTTTACTGATGAAGAAAACATGCTTTCTGAGATCTATAAATGGAGGCAGCCTCTCCGGACGGACCGCATTCCTCCCACGCACAAAAGAGGCTGAGCCTCCTCCACGAGGCCAGCCCCACGGACGAGGCTGAGCATCTTTGGGGTCGGCAGGGCAGGAAGAAGTGGCGAGGCACCTGCACAGGTGCTGCCCATAGGGATCACTTAGGCAGATATTTGGGCTTGGGCTTGATTTGCTTCTCCCACAGGGTTTCCCGACCTTGGTGGTTTGGGGACTTTCTGGACAGAGAAACTGCCTAGTAATGATGCTAGGAGAGCTGTAAGACCAGTAGTTCAGAGTCAGCTCTGGTGCACTCTGCTGCTGTAGGTTCAAGCTGTAGGTTCAAGCCTCCTGCAGCCCTTCGTGGGCATGGGCTGCTTCTTAGGATCAGCCAGGTTGCGCCACATGATGTTTTGTCTGGTTGCATTAACAACCCTCTGCATGGGGCTTAACCAGAGAGAGAATTATCTGCCTCATTGGCACCATAATGCACGAGGAAATCTACTTAGCAATCCCAAAAGAAAACAAAACAAGGAAGTGCATAGTTTCTAGTTCACAGATTTCTACAAGGATGCTCCAGCTTCCGTACTGAGGCCAGTCTGCTGTACTTCTGGGCTTGATATATGCTGTTTCAGACACCACCACTGAGAAATACAAAAAGGGAGATGTTTGTCGTGTCTCTCCTCTCCTCTCCTCTCCTCTCCTCTCCTCTCCTCTCCTCTCCTCTCCTCTCCTCTCCTCTCCTCTCCTCTCCTCTCCTCCTCTCCTCTCCTCTCCTCTCCTCTCCTCTCCTCTCCTCTCCTCTCCTCTCCTCTCCTCTCCTCTCCTCTCCTCTCCTCTCCTCTCCTCTCCTCTCCTCTCCTCTCCTCTCCTCTCCTCTCCTCTCCTCTCCTCTCCTCTCCTCTCCTCTCCTCCTCTCCTCTCCTCTCCTCTCCTCTCCTCTCCTCTCCTCTCTTTCTTTCCACACACTCACATCCCCATCATGATAAAGATGAGCAGAAATTGAAATCTAAAGATGTTCATGGGATCCTTCTTCATGTTAGAAAAACAGAAAATTTTCTGTTGTTAAAGAAAAGAACAGAAATTCATAATTGCTAACAAAGAAAGCCAGCAAGAATCACTGTGGTAATCTGCCAGCATCTTGGGAATGAAGGAGGCTTGCTTATAGGTGTGTCATGCGAAAAGCTGCTACTTGATTGTTTGTCTTTCAAAGGGATTTGCTGGACCTGACTCCAGGAGTTGCTAACTGGCTGTGTACGTTACCAGCAGCGCGGCTGAGCACGTCTCCTTCTGCCTGTCCCCAGGCCACAGCCCAGTCCTCCGTTGGAGGTGACGGAGAGCCGCAGTCATTTGACGCGGTGGCTTTGCATCACTCTAGGCCTCCGCTTATTAAAAAGTAACAAAACTGCTTGCAGATAAACACATGAGATCATCAACCCTCCCATTAATTAGAAGGGAGTGTTCCAATACTAGCCATAATCATCTCAAGCGGATACGGAAGGCTAGCCTCGTGGTAGGACTTACTACAGCAGGGAAGCTCTTAACACCAGGAGGTAACGTTAGTCATCTGGGAAAGCCTGAGAGGCCTCTCAGAAAGTGAGGCTAGGCTGCTGTCTGCAGCTGGAAAACAAACGATGTGCTGTGGGATAAGTCACGGCATGTGCCTCAGCCCACAAATTCTGTCCATTGCTTAGCTGTAGACTGGCCTTTGACAGCCCACTTCATGGTGCTGTAGCTCCGTTCCTGTAACTGTAACATAATGCAAAAAGAGAAAGCCCTGGATTCAGAAAAAAAAAATAAATAAATGGTTGAATATAGATGCCTAAGTCAAAAACCACAGCTTTGAAAGCCTCTGTCTTAGGCACCGCTGATGCCTTGATTTGGCCAGTGAAGCCTTCCCCAGCCAAACCTACCGGTGCAGCTCATGCCACTGTTAAGGTTTGCTGTACTGCAGCGGTTAAATAGATTACTAGAAATATTTTTAGTTTAGTTAAGATCTTAACCTGCACTAACCTTACGGGTGCTTTTTTTTCATAGAAATGAGCTGCAAAAGCAGGAAGCCCTGTCGAGCACAGCACTCCAGGAAGGACACAGAGGGTGCCAGCAAACCTGACCGCCTCAGAGTATGGCGATCGAGTGCTTTTATGCGTGTTCATCCTTGAACCTTTGCTTACACGAAGATTCAGATGGACGTATAATTTATCTGTCTCTAACCTAAAATTCTCCAGGGTGATTGTTTAGCTTGTAAAATATTTAGATGCACACACCCACACATGGCCCATTTTGTTTTTTGAACGAGGTCTGTATAGTTGTATGCCTAATTTGTTTGTGCAGCTTCTGTCACTGAATATTCAGATTGTAAATGGACATGCAAATGCTTAGATACAAAGATACCAAACTCACTTTTCCTCATTTTTTTGTGAAAACGAGAAACGTCGAATGCATTTTGTCACACAACGAGTAGACAGCAGTCTGTGCTTTTTAAAAGGAAAGTGGACACAGGAAGAAAAAAGTTCCAATTACCCCACCACTAAATGCATTAAGCCTAAAATAAGTTGTTCTAAAAATATATGTACCAAAGCTGTAAGTGGGAACTATTCATAGTGGATGGCCACATTCTTGACCCCAGTCTGTGTTGGCTGTAAGATAACTGAAGGAATTCCCAAGTTGCATTTAGAAGTGCTACCCTATTCTAGAAACACTTGAAAATGAAGTTATGCTTACTGTAGAGAGGTACTTCTGATTTTTATTTATTCACTAATTCAAAAAAAAAATTTAAATTAAATGTAATTATCATATTCCTAGACGTTTGTTTATGTTAAACTTCACCAGGGTTTTACCAGATACCTTACATAACTCCTAGTTAAAGCTTCCATAAGTTTTAAACTTGCATTAAAGGAACAGATGAAAATAATGTCACAATCAAGGTGCACAAAGAGCCTATATAAAATCATGTGGTGTTGGCACATCAGCCAGTGCCATGACTCATGTTAAACTGCATCATGAGCACCATGCCACTGGGGTACAGCTATTGCCTTTGAGAGATCTTTTGCCTTACAATGCTCTATTGCTTCCTTCGTACTTCTGTAAATTTGCAGATGTCATCCTCGTGGAATTCCTGATTGAATGCCCACCCTCATCTCTGCAAACTGCCTGTCTTCTAGTTGCACTCTGCATGTCTCTCAAAGCAATCCCTTCCTTCTCCTTGGCATTTTATTTGCCCTCAGATTTTTCTCCACTTCCCCTCCGAACAACCACCTTGTGTCTCCAGAGGCTGGGAGGGAGACCAAGTGCTTTCTATGTTTTGCTAAAGGCCAAGACCAGAGACATCAGTTGTGATGGACTGGGGAGTCTGTGAAGTGTCTCCTTCCTCTTCTGAAGTCCATGGGACATTTAGGGTTGAGTCTGGGGGCTGCTTGTGCCAGCTGATATGCACAGGGGGAGCTGATATCCCCACGTGGGGCTGGCAGATGTGAAACAGGACCTGCATCCTCCTGCATCAAAGCCAGGAGTTTGGGGAGCTACTGTACTGGCTAAGTGTAGGTGCCTATACTAAGATTGGCTGACATCATTTTAGACATGACTTTTAGCTGTCAATAACTATATTGAGCTATTTGTCCATTGGGGTAGTACAGTAGGAATTTTAACATTCAGCGTGTGTGCAGAGACAGACATTTGGAGTCTTCATCTGGAGCTAACTCCTGCTCCAAGCTCTCAATTCAGTTGGTTAAATGGAAAAACCTGGAGCATTTTGAGATGCCCAGGACCTGTCCCCTCCTGCTTGGCCTCCAGCTCTGTGCTCCAGGGGGACATGGGTTTCCTGTGGCATATCTGTCAGTTCCCAGTGCATCTCACAACCTCTGGGGCCACCCGGCCATGTCTGCATGTGAGCGACTGAATGAAGCCTTAAATCACTGCCGATTATAAAGGGACATTCAATATCTCTATCACGTGTAGACACTTCCCTGTTCAAACCAGCAAGCTGAATCTTTCCCCATATCCTTTTCCCCCATCTTAATGTACTTTTCATTTTCTCTGAGACACAAGAAATAATATGCAATTCTATAATACTTCCTTCAATATTATGGATGAATTCTGTCAGGGCAGTTAATCTACCAAATATTTTCTTGCATGCTTTTTTATCAACAGCTAAAATGTTGTCAATATTTCCTAAGTGCCAGCACTCCACCTTCATTTTTCTTTCTATTTAAAAAACATAAAAGTTTGAAAATAGCTCTGTATTATTCCTATTTTGTAACAATTTATTTCACTTCCATCTATAGAAAGAGGCCTGCTTCCTCTTTGGTACAGTGTTCATTTTATCTGATGTCCCTTTGGCTATCCTTAACTCATTCTGCTTTCTTGCTGTTTTTGTCTTTTCCTGTGGACTTTAATCGAGTCTGACAAGCAGTCTTTCTAAAGGCACACTGTCTGTTTCTTTCTCCATTTTGTTTTCTCTTTCATGGGGACTGCGGACAGATATGCTGCGAATGCAGTTTCTTTTAAAGTTCTCCAACATTCCTACAAACTCACGTTTAGCTGTTTGTTCAAGTGCTCCATTACATCGCAGTCACTAGTGTTCTTAACACCTTCCAAATTTCATTCCACACCTCTTACCTCCTGTAGTAAACATCTAATCCAAAACTTCTGATTATCGGTGTTTGTCTCCTATACAACAGATTGTTTTGGTTTTGCTTACTTGAACTTGTTTCACTGTGAGTGACAGGATCAAACTTTCCTACTACTCTCACATACCTAATTCCCCTTCGCTGGACAGAAATAACTCAAGGCTGACATCTTCTTTGAAACAATTCCAGCTTTGCCAAACCCAAAAACACGAGGAACTTGTAGATCAGCCTTTCGGTATACAACTATGTGATACTGTTTAAAAAAGGAGCACTGGAGGTCAAGAAATCATGGAAGTATGTCAGCTTTTATTTGTGTTCAGGTCCTCTGAGCATACGGGCCATCCTTTTATGCTTTTCACTGCATGAGGGAGAGAAAAAGAGATAGGCAGAGGGATGAAGGAGGGAGGGAGGGAGAAAGGAGAGACAGAAAGGAAGGGGGAGAGAGAGAGAGGGAGGGAGGGAGGGAGGGAGGCAGGGAGGAAGGAAGGAAGGAAGGAAGGAAGGAAGGAAGGAAGGAAGGAAGGAAGGAAGGAAGGAAGGAAGGAAGGAAGGAAGGAAGGAAGGAAGGAAGGAAGGAAGGAAGGAAGGAAGGAAGGAAGAAATTTTTATGTAAAAGGACAACTCTGACAGTGATGTTTTAAGACAACTCTTAAGAAGCTCACATTAAAGTTAAAAT
The DNA here is from genome assembly GCF_040182565.1 of Anser cygnoides. Lineage (NCBI taxonomy): Eukaryota > Metazoa > Chordata > Aves > Anseriformes > Anatidae > Anser > Anser cygnoides. The sequence continues at coordinate 145,033,535 of NC_089873.1, read as the reverse complement.
GGTTAGCAGCACAGAGGCTCTTTATTATCTGAATCATGATGCAGCTGTGTCTGCAACTTAGAAATGCCTTGATATTTGCAGTAGCTATAAATGTCACGCCACAGATGTCCCTCTGGGGTGGGGTGGCCCCCTGGTCCCGGTATTCCCAAGCTCTGCGGTTGTCAGTCCCAGGATTGCTCAGATTCCCTCTCCTCCAGCCAGGCCCTCGCTTCCCTACTACTTGTCCCCCACACCCTTTCTTCATTTTCCCTGTTAAAAACAGCCTAACTCCACATACTCTGCCACCCCCTTTCCCGGCCTTATCACATCCACCTCTGTTAGCACCCCCTGCCCCATCCCTGTCTGCTGTGACACCGTGCCGGGCCTAGGCCGCATGCCCATGACCACCCCACCATGGCACAGCCCCGTGGCCTCTCTTCTCTGCTGGGACCCCCGGTGCCATAGGGACTGCTCCCTGCCATGGGGTTGCTGCCACGGGGAGGGTGCCCACCCCAGGGTGCCGTGCCTGAAAGCCCACGTCTGCAGGATAGACGGAGTCCGTGCTGCAGGTGGCCTGACACAAGTGCCTCACTTGCTGGAAAAGAAGGAAATTAGGGGGTTGGCAGCTATCAAAACTAATAGAGGCTTTGTGCTGGAAGCACTGGATAGAGGCAGTATGAAGACAAAATTATACGAAAACACCAACTTCGCACAGTAAATCAATATTGTTAATATAACTAAGACCTTCTTGAAAGGCAAGGGCACAAATTTCTGACATTAGTTGTTGTCATAACAAGTGGTCCCTACCGCTCACATTTAAAAATTGACCTTTTCGTCTTTCATTACTGCCACGGAGATCAATAATCTCATGTGTGAGGAGAGCTACTGGTATCTGTAGGATGTCCAGAGGATTAAAAAAATAGCGTTGTGGTACTTCTTGCACTGTCTGCCTGGGCACCTTTCTGTGAGTCTTCCAGAACAACCTGGGTGAATTTCTTCTACGGTGCGGAGACGGAAGATAAGACGAGAACTCATCATCATTCATTCTACATAATTAATCAGCTATGATAAAAGCTTGATGAAGCAACATTTGCAGTAATGCAGACTTTAAAAATAGATTGTATAATTCCCTCCATGTTTTCAGTCTCAGTCTACACTCCTGCAGAATGCTATGCAAATGCATAATCACATCCTTTACTCCCACACACATGTACTGGTAGGAAAGCTTGCTGATACGTACAGGAATAAAACACACATTCCAATGCAAAAAACATGCTTGTGTTGAGGTGTATAAATTAAACATGGCAACATTAAATATTTACATTATTTTCATCGTTCTTTTCAACTGCATATTTCTGTATGTGTTTACATAGCGTGCCAACATAAGATATCACGTAAGCACAATGGTATCCATATATCAAGCTGCTGAGACATGAGATGAACACTGCTGGTGAGGATACATTGCTCAGATGTATCTCCATTACATACAGGTGTTCAAAAGATTTTTGTCTTTCCTAGGTATATATCACCAAATAATTGGTTCCAAGGCATTTTTAGTTTCTATTTATTAGACAATACATATAGACAGGGAAAAATGAGAAAGGAAAATAAAAAAAACAATTAAAAAAATAAATAAACAAGGGAGAAAGTAAAGGGGAAAAAAAGAAGTAAATAGTACTTTCAGTGAGTCTCTACATAATGAAGATTACAATGCGTACAGAGTCTTTCATAAATGTATGTACACTGTCCTACATCTGAAATCTTTCTTTTATTTCTCTCTATATATACCTATAAATCCATATTTTTATTTGTGCTTGTACCTATGCACACAGGTGTGTGTACATACACGGCATATGAATACTAACCCAAGCACAAAACTTCTGTAAGGTGAAGACAGCAGCGAATCCAACCCCAAAACGCCTTACAAAACAGGGCAGCCAGCTTATGCAACCTGTGTCTGCAGCTCACCCTAGGCACAAAGGGCTGCTTCCCGGGGGATGCACCACTGCTGCCAGCAGCGCCTTGCAGGCAGGTTTGCTGCACGAGCAGCATCAACCGCAGCAGAGTGGGGATAAAGTCACTGAAATTGCTGACACGGCTCCTCAGCTAGAAAAAGCCCCGCGGTGGCCCAACAAAAAAAAAAAAAAAGAGTCAGCCAATTTCTTTCCTCATCACATCCTAATATACACTGCTGTCATGTCTTGGAAGAAATTCAGGGCTTTCTCCTGCAAGAAAGAGCAAAAAGGAGGATAAATTGCTTTATCTTTGGCAGAAGTGGAGCAGGCCTTCAGTTATATCCCCAAAGCTGCTCCAAGGAGAGGATTTCCTCGCATGCATTCAGGCAATTATTTCACACTGAATGAGGAGCAGAAACGTTTCTGCTTTGTGACTGAGCCTCCCCCGGGGTCCTCTGTTGCGAATGCCTGGAGCCTGCCGTGCCTGGGGACAGGGCTGAGGGCAGGTCTGCTGTCGGCAGCCCTTTCCTCCCCCAGGGTCACGCTTCCTTCATCAGCATCAGTTTTTAGAAAGGCAATGGGCAGCCAACACTGATTCTGCATGCAGAGTGACCATTTTAATTCTCAGCTCCACACAGTTTCCTTCTAAACTCCGTGATATAGCTAGAGGTCAAGCACAGCCCTGGGTAACAGCAATGAGGCATTCATAAACGGAGGGACACCTGAACTTCCAGCACTGATCTAGTTATAATTTTGTACAGCAAAAGTTTGTTTTCCTGACTATCTGCTTACACTTATGGGCATCAGACTTTCAAATTTACTGGGGCACACCCATGGTGAATACTGTTTTCTGCAACTTTTATTATTATGGAGATTGAATCCCAGCAGAATATTAGAAGAATAAAATTGGACTTGTAAACTTTATGTCCTGAATCCACCCACATGTAATTGAAATAAATACTTGGATGGTTCAGTTCCACTTAACTGAAACTCATATTGATTGTGAGGGTGACAAATATTACATAAATATATACGTATATATGTAAAGATTTGTCGATCCTTTGCATCTCTAAATGATCTTCACCTGAATTTTCACATTGATATGTAGCTTTGACAAGTGAAATCGTTTTCATTTTTGCTACATTCCCATGTGAAGACTAGCTCTCAGCATGGATTTTTACCAGAACTACAGCATCTGACCGACTGCCACATTGCCTTTAAGTGTAATAATTAGTTTCCTGGTATATTGAAAGCACTTGGGACAGAGGTCAAGGAAGGGGAGAGAGTTGTTCTATTTTCACAGAGTGGAGGCAGAACAGATTTGGCCAACTGTGCAAAGTTACAGGGCTGACACTATTGCCACGAGTAATTTGGGTGGAAGAGGAGCCTGCTCAGCACTTGTCCATTTCCAGGTGCTTTCTGCACCCACGTGCACAAGCTAACACCACAAAGAAACCAAGTCTTTGGTACATCACTGTGAAGAGAGTGGAAACTGTAGGGAGTTTTATTTGTAAAATGGATGAAGGATATTTCCCAAGACACGAGGCTTTGCTGAGATAAGAAGAAGCCATGAGAAAGAGACAGGAGCAGCCCGCTGAAGAGCAATGTGTTTGCTTTCAGTGACAGGGACGTGTCTGGCACAGAGGGTGCTGCCGCTTGTCTGACACCAAGGTGCCCTGTGGGATCTGTAGCATCGGGGGCTGGGAAAACAGGGACCATTTCTGCACAGAGAGCATCCTGTTTGTGGCACAACCACTGCAGTTAAGGGAAGAAAGGGAGACAACAAACACGGCATGTGGCAGGAGAGGAAAGAAAGCCGTATTCGGTGAAGGCTTAAAACTCAGAGGCATTGGCTGGCTGAGACACCCTGCCTGTGGACATTTCTGAGCTCTCATTTCACCTTGGCTAGTTGACGGCACACTATCGCATCCCAGCACACCCACCACAGCCCTGGCGCTGCCCAGGCACGGCACCCGCAGAGCAGCTGGGGCTCGAGTCACGAAATGCGTGACAGTAAAAACACAGCTGAAAGAGAAAAGACGGAGGCTTAGGAAACAATTAAGCTGCTTAAAAGCTGTGTGAGACTCTTGGGGGAAAACAAACGAAAAAGAGTTCTTACAGCTCTCAGCAGGGGAGCGGGGAGAGGTTTGCGCAGCTCTTTCTCGCAGTGCTGTTCCTCTGACATTTTGCAGATGTGAGCTCACCTTTGTTTAAGGTCAACTTTCCGGAGCTTGAAGTCACTAATCCTGCTGAATAGTCAGGCCCCAAATGAGCTCCATCCCGAAGGGAGCTGTCAAGCAATGCTTCCCTGCTTAACTGATTAAGACCTGTTCCTAGTTTTTTTGCAGGCAATTGATGGATCTAGTAGTTGTCTTCCCCGTGCACGGTAGATCAATTGACAAGAAAACTATTTAATGGCAAAGCTTCTAAATGCTTGTCTAAATTCTTTTTGCATTTTAAGAGACGAGACAAGTTATTCAATCAAGCGTGGCACTTCACACCACGGTGTCTAGTTAAAACATATCAGCCTCTCTGAAGAAAATGCTTCGGGTCATATTGTGGACAGAATATCCTGAGGAACATTTAATGTGACAGGCTTTGTCATCCAATATCTATGAGTTTTGGTTGGAAACGAGCTTGCAGAGGTACTCGAAAATGCCATCTGAGCTTGCAAGCATGTAGCCTGATTTGCTGGTTTAATCCCTAAGGGCACCGCTGTGGTTGCAGCAGTGTGAAGGTGCAGATGGGCAGCTGGTGCCGTGCAGTAGCCCCGGATCTGTTGTCTGCTCGGTTGCTGGCTGCAGGCTTTGTTTCACCTCTACACAAGCATTTTTCTGGTCACGGTTTTGTTAGGCAATGCCTTCTCACAAGGTTTCTGTGTTTTCCCTACCTTTACTAATTGGAGGCACAGTAGATTACACTCTTGCTGAATAGACTAATTTATTTCTAAGTCACTGCTCTTACGCATTTATGAATTTGGCGTGAAGGAGATCTTACATCAGTCTGGAATGTTTTCAACCACAGTCTGTTTTCCCCGTATTAATAATCCTGTTCATAAAGAAATTTGACTGATTTTATACATTTTGTGCATTTTGGGAGAGTACCAAACTTTCCAGCACTCCAAGAGGCAATGTAAACCGTGCACATATTGCCTTGCTGAGCAGGACTTCAGTTCAAGAGGAGCCCGTCTGAGTCATTGTGGTAATGGCTCTCAGAGAAGATGGCATAACCCGGTCTGCTTTGAGATATTCAGAGCAAAAAGCAGGCTGGCTCCAAGGTAAGAAACTATTCTCTCTGGATTGGATCCTGCTCCTCTCATCAAGGAGTCATCTTGCCCGGCAGTCACTTCTAAACTGAGCATTTCAGGCTGAAGAGGCTGCCACCTGCATAGGGTCAAACAAAGCAGGGGAAGCCAGCCTTTTTTGTGCTGAGGTACGTGCCCTTCCTGAGCTCACTAACAGCAGAGTCGTGCTTCAGTACTCCATCCTTCTGTCAGAGAAACAGCAGAGGAAAAGCAAGCCTGGAGCAAAACCACAGGTTGCCCTTGGGATTTTCACCTTTTCTCGTCGTACCTGCTTGTCTAAGGCAGGTCGTGCTTTCTAGTCTTTCATGTTTGTGGGCAGTCTGAACTCAAGACCCCAAAATGCAGACAGTCGCAAAGCTGCAAACTGTTAGAAAGCACTCTCTGTTGCTCCAGTCTGAATTGTGGCATTCCTGCCTTTAACTATCTTTCCCCCTCTCTGGCACGGACATTTGTTAATAGAAGCTGTCTCGCCTTTTAAGCATTAACATGAAGTTTATTGGCTTGAAAGACAGGGTAAGACTAGTTAGTGTATGATACCACACTCATATCTATCTAACTGAAAACGACCATAATTTCCCTGCAAATTTATTTGGCCAAAGAAACCAAATAGTTCCTTTCATGATGCCCCAGCTATATTTCTTTTGTGCTACAGGACAATAACGAGTCCAGAAAGTACTGCTCTATTACCATTGATCGGAGGCTGATGCTCCAGCTGCACCTCCTGCTATGCTTCAGCCACCCTCAAGATCAGGACTGCTGTGAGTATCACTTAATAAGCCTTCTTACACCGAAGTTTTGTCAGCCGCAGACTCCTGCAGAGCACCAGCTGCCTCGGTATTTACTCTGTTTTACAACAAAAAAGTTGAGGCTGCCAAAAAATTGCGAGACAACTTCCCATTTTTGCACATGAAACAGCTGCAGCTACGTTCCCTTCAAGGCATGAAAATTGATCTGAGAATGAATTTGGGGTTTGGGGAGGCTTTAGGAAAAAAAAAAATCTTTTTCTATTTTTGAAGTAAAAGAGGGTGGAAGAGTAAATAAACTGAGCAAACCACTTCCCTAATACTCACTGTGTGGTTTGCTCAGACATCTTTGGAGGGGAAAGGCGAAAGGCAATGGCTTGAACACGTCTAAGAATATGTAGCCCAGCTGGGTGCAGGCAGGTGTGCTCGTCTTCCACCTGCGTTTGAGAATATGCAAAGCAAAGGCACTCATCCGCACCTGTTTATGTAGACACATCCTGCATTTTGAAGCTTGAAATTTGGTATCAAAATAATCCCTTCTGTGCTGAACAGGTGCTTGAGGAGCTGCATACAGCTCGTTGTAGAAGAGCAGTCCTGAAAGCTAGGCGGTATGCACCAGCTCTCTGGAGCAGACTGCAGGCTTTGGGCTGTTGGTTCAGCCCGAATGCACCCGCAAACAGAGTGCATTCAGCTCACCTGTCTCGTGACATCAACCTACAGCCATGACCTAACACATTAACTTCTTACATTTCAGGGGAAGTCAAAATGATAATAATAACGTAATAGTAATGCTGAATAGTGATGCTGATAGCAATACAGTAACCACTGTCTGCTGGGGCTGCTATTGGACTTCTGAAGCGTGAGATTTTGCTAGAATTGCAGTTTCTGTGCAGTTTGGCTCCATATAGCCAATGAACTGAGGGGGCACAAACCACCTTGTCCAACTCATTCCCTTCCTCTCCTTGTTGACGGCCGTTTTGTGCAAGGACTTGTTCTGATGGCTTGAGGCCCCAGTGATTTTGGCTTTCTGTCAAGCGTGTTACAGACAAAGTTGGATGCAAGTCATCCTGTTTACGAAACAGAGAGATCTTTATAATGACACGTATACACTGTGGCAAGACAAAGGAACATCTACACTTCTAAGAAATTGTTTTCTTTCTTTGGGGCTGAGTTTGTTTAACTGCACTGCCCCAAATCTTTTACTGGTAATACTGAATGCCTCCTCCATGAGGTACCTTTCCAATGCACAAGTACCTACAGGGGGTGGCCTAGGTGTCACTGAGCCCCCTGAATCTGGTGAGGGGGTAATTCCAAAAGCCATTGGAGCCAAGCACTCTGATCATTCTGTGGTCTTCATTTCCACTGGTTTTCCATCCCAAATCAATTGGCGTCCTTGCTTTGACATTCTTCAATATCCCCACAGCAAATACTAATAACAAACCTGCACACAACATTCCTCATGGGGGTTTGTTGATGTGGCAGGCAGAAGTAAACTACCTACCTGCTCAACATGATTTTAGGTTTTTAATTGATGTAAAAATAACTTTTCTGCTTGTGTATTTTAAGTAGATCTTTTCAGAATGCTTGGAATGCTTTTCTTTTTTTCTTTTTTTTCTTTTTTTCTTTTTTTTTCTTTTTTCTTTTTTTTTCCCCACTTAGTAAGACCTTGCTTTTCTAGTCGAGCTGATCCTTCACTACCCTAACCCTTAGTACTTGGGCTAGATGAGAAACATGAATGCTGAAGGCTTTCTCTGCAGTCACTTGTAAGCTACCTAAATGTTTGGTGCCTTTAATTATCCCCAAAGTGAATGTTGCAACATGACTGCACCACCTGGATGGATGGCTTGGGAGCCAGAGAGCTGTGCTGGCTACCTGTATGGTGCTTGCAGGGCTTTATTTTGCTCCATAGCAGTATCTATTAGGCACACATGCATATGCATTTCCGCAAGACAGGGATTGCTCTGTGCAATGCGTGCACTGCCATGCTAGAGCTCTCCAGGCTACCAGCTGGTACGTCTCCGTGGTGCACGGCAGCTTTGATCCCAGAATCTCCATAATTATGTTACCGTATTGCTTCCTCCCAACTGCTTAGCTAAGCCGAGAAGCCATCTGCAAGACGCTTTGGGTTGGATGACGTCTTGCTCTCCCGTATCAGGTGGTGATGCAGGTTTGCTCCCAGCCAGCTCTGGAGCTGCCAGCCTCTCTCACCTGCCCCCAGCCTGGAGCTCCCCAGCTGCGGCTGCTGTACCACGGCTCGGGCACCGCTCGGCTTGTCAACCAGAACGGGGTGCCTGCACGCCGACACCCGCTGCTCAGCTGCTCCCACCCAGGGCACAGCGAGACCACAGAGATGAGCAGAGCTGGGGTTGTTCCTCCCACGCTGGATGGTGCTTCCCCCCCGCCCAAAGTACCAGCTGCTTATCCTGGTGATGGGCGTTTATGTTGGATCTCTCTGTCTCTGTTTTTCAGGACAACACCTGAAAACAAACCTGTCAAAAACAGAGAGACTACGTGAGGGTGAATCCAGATAAAGAGGAAATTGCCTGGGTTTAAAATCCCGGGGTGAGAAATAATAGAAGGAATTTGGGGAACTGCAGCTCTTCAATCAATATGTTTTCTGTCTGAAAAAGAGAGGAAGAGAAAGAGAGAAGACGCAAAGAGTAGGAAGGATTGCCTTGTGGTTAAGGGTCTCAGGAGCTCTAGCCTCATTTCCTGACTCTGCTCAGGCTTCTCGTGTAACCTTGGCCAAAGTCACTCAATCTCCCTGTGCCACAGCTCCTCTGCTATTACATGCATCCCCACCTCGCAGCATTGCCCCTCTTCTTCCCTCCTCACCTGCTGAGACTGTAAACTCTCCGAGCTGCAGACTGCCTCTCATTTCTGATTTGCCTCTGTTTTGATTGTCTCTGGTTTGATTTGTTTCTGTTTGTACCCTATCCAGCAACCTCAAGCAGAGCCTATAGGTGATACCATAACACAAACAAAATAACAACTGAGATTTTGAAAGCTTCTGTATTAAAAAAAAAAAAGTCTGAAATGTTCTGCTTCTGATAAACTGGTAGTAAATTCTAAGAAAGATTGGCTTGTCGTAACAGTGTAATGGATTTGCTGTAATGCAGACACTAACTGGCAGATTCTTATGGAGTTACTCTATGGATTTTTACATAACACATTTAATGTCGTAATCTTAGTCTGCTGCATTTAAATATTTGAACATAGTCCTATGCTCAGGGGCTGTAAACTTAATTTTGCTAACAGTCAGCAGAGCCTTCCACAGGTGAAACTCTGGTGTAAGCAGTAATCCCTGACATATGGCTGTTATCTAACTGGGCTCCAATTACCTCACTGGTGATATCCCTGTTGCTGGTAAGAAGCAAATTTCCTTGAAGTCACAAGGTATCAGTCAGAGGGCTCATAGATTTGCTGCGCTAGTGATGTAATCCACCCGTTTAGATAACCGCTGTTCACCGTAGGAATGAATAAAGGTTAATTCAGAACCTAATGTACGTCGGTAAACAAGGAAGACAAAAAATGTGAAAACTTCAGGTTCATCCAGAGTGTTTGTTTCCTCTTATCAATAAGCTCACTAGCAATAAAGCTTGCTGCTGTTTCATTAGGGAAAGAGAGTGCAAATCAATGTGTACAGGTACAGTCATCGTTCAGAGTTTATACGCTCTTGCTCAGACATACCCGCAGCATTTTCCAGGCAGTAATGGCTCTATTTAAGGTGAATTTTGTTGAGATCTTTGCCACTGGATAGAGGCAGGGAGATCCTTTCTCAGCGCTGACCTCGACCCGTGCACATGCAGAGAGGGTAGGCTGGAAATGGAGGGAGCACGACCCGGGGGGACTGCCAAAAACTCTACTTTTCTCAGCCTGGAAAGGGGAGAAGCCTGGCTCAACAGTTTATAGGGTTTTGTTGCTTCTGTCAAGTGGGAAAGTGATCTAGTGACGGTCATGGCTTTCCAGTTCTGACACATCCAGTTCTGGAGAGATAACACCGCTACTCGCAGGCCTTCGGAGCCAACTGCAAGGACGTCTCCACCGAAGCCATTTTACAGCACTTGTTCTAACACAAACCTTGCATTAACAGCTTAAAGTGAAGCGAGATAAAACAGTTCCTTTTATGTGCTTTATTTATTTATCTCTAGATCCGAGATAAGTGCCTGGCCAAAAACAAAATCTCGCGCGGTCCCGGTTCAGCGTCTGAAAACAGGAACCTGCGAGAACCCACCAGTCACCAACGCCGGAGTCTCCTTGCCAGGCTCGTAATTAAATATAGATACGCAGGAGATGAAAGCACGCTACAGTGCTGAGACAGTTTGCTATCACGGCGCTGAGAAAAGAGGAGCAGCCAGCGTAGAGCCAACTGCGGAGTCAGTGGAGCTCATTTGCAAGGGAAATGCAAATCCCGAGCTGATTGCGTTCCCTTAAATGGGAAAGCGTGCTAAATCTGATAAGGGTGCTCCAAGGGCCTCCTAAGCGTGGGCTTGTCTCGGTGCTGAGTTTCTGTTCTTCAGTGGGTGAGGGAGTGAATGCTCTTCTGAAAGCGCGCACAGGTGAGAGATAGCAATTATTTCCCTCTACTTCTTCCACTATCTGCATAAATTATCATCTAGATAGCCTTCATATCTCCAAAGCACTCCACATATATTAACTAATTAATGCTCGCTCTATCCCTCTATATTAAAGAAAGAATTATCCTCATTTTGCTAATGCTGAAATACAAGGAGGAAGATAAAGTGCCAGGGAGAGAATCCAGCTAAGCACTTTAGTTGCTGAAGTCAAAGGGACTAAAAATAAATCATATGTTTGAGAGCTTCGGTGGGCTGGGACCTCGGTCTTGCACAACGCTGAGCACCTTGGAGAATCAGGCGTGCCCAAAGCCACGGAGGAACGAGAACAAAAAAAAAAAAAAAAAAAAAAAAAGCAATGAGTATGAGAACATGGCATGGGATTGCTCTCCAGGAGTCATCAATCACACGCACTCTGAAAGAAGCTGAAAGTGAGCTCTAGAAATGAGCTTTGGAAACGTATGCTCGTACAAGGTAGATCTGAGGGGAAAAAAAAAACAACAAAAAAAAACTTGAAACAAAAAAGACATTTCCCACATGTAAATTGTGCATGTTTTCCTCATGGTCACATTTACAATGTGCTAATATACAAGCCTGGCACTTTCCAAAACTTCACTCTGTCATTACCTGCAGCGCCCATGGCAGAACGCATTAGCTGCTACCTGCACGTTGCATACAGCTCTCGAGGAAGCTCGCTGCATCTTCCCACAGTCATAAAAGCAAACAGTGAATTTTGAAATATTTTTCCTGGCTTCAGAGCAACATTACCAGCCAAGTGACTCTGACAGTCCTTTCCAGAAGAAATTAGCTGAGGAAAAGTATTTAGAGGAGCCATGCAGACAGTGGTCTTTAATTACCTGCATTTGCATATATGCAAAAGAACTTTTTGAGAGACAAAGAGGGGAGAGCTCTACCTGAATCTTTAACAAGTGCTTGTTTTATCACGTTCAAGTTCAGGACTAAGCCCAGATCAGATACCCAACAAAATTTACATAGAGCAGTCCCAGGGCCGCTTGAATGTGCCTTTCCCTTACCGATCTGCTGCAGTTTACTGATACTGCACAAGATTGTGAGTTACTTTTGTAAGCAGCCCTGAACTGCTCATATTAAAAATCCTCCTGATTTGTGTTTGTGGGGGGCCTTATTTGGGGATAAATATTCATCAGCACCTGACTATAGCGAGCGGGGCATTTTCCTTTTCTCAAGAAATGGCTCTTTTGTTGACATTGAAAATAAACGGTGAGCTTCGGAACAGACTGGTCTATTGTAAGAGTTCCCAAAATTAGGCTAAATGGCTGGTGACTCATTGCTGGAAAATTATTCAGAGCAAGATAAATGTGTGTGCAAAGCAAGGGACATGGCTTATCTGATTGGGTTATTGATTGATTTGGAATTAATTTCAGAAGGAGACAGGTGTTGAAGGGGGGTGAGACCACAGCCATAGAAAACAGTAAGGGCTCAGCTCCGTCAGCTCCTCCTGGCGCTGATAAGCTGAGAAGAAAAATGCTTTCAGAAGCAGAGGAGGGATAAAGGAGAACAGCAGGGCAGGGCAGCTTGCGAAGCCTGGTGCTCACAGGCAAACAGGAGGCAGCTTTTGTGTGTGCAGACAATAAAGTGGCAATGTGCAGGAGGGGTCCAAGGGCCAGCGAAAGGGAAACCTGGGACCGGGCAAGCCTCGTGCAAGAAGAAGACCTGTGCCAGCCCTGCTGCCGTGGCTGCTTGTAAAAGAAAGCGGGTATTGCTATGAAATGAACAAACCCAGGCGGACTGGGTATGGCAGAGCAGAGTTCACCTGCGGAAGTTGTCGGGCCCAGCAGTTGTGACTAACGTGGAGGGAGGGCAGTTCAAGCGGCCAAGTGTGGAGAGGAAGCTGCCACCGGTCCCGGGGGAAGGAGGCAAGCAGCGGAGAGAAGGGCTGGTCCTGGGGAGGCGCAGTGAGCACCACATGGGCGAGGAAGAAAACACCAAGGTGGAGAAAGTTACACCGAGGTAGTGACTTTCAGCAGCTCCCAATGAAGTCTGGAAGAGAATAAATGGAAAGAGTAAATACCCTTCTTTCAAAACCAGCTGCCTAACTTGACTATTTTGGGGGCCTGCAGAATTTCCCTGTGCGATAGAGATGCACTAGACGGGCACAGCATGAAGGCAGTCCTTGGTATTTAGCACACGTCTCCACATTACAGCTATCGATATGTTCTCACCCTCTGAACTATGTAGCACTTATTTTTCACATGAGTAAACTAGCTTTAATATTGGCTTTGAATGCAGATAAATACACAGAGCATATAGATTTCTCTCTGTCCCCATAATACTGCATGCATCTCTGGCCTGGATCTCTGGCTTTTCACACTGGTAGCCCATCACTAATATTGATCTGGGACGTAGATAGATAGTACACACATTATGGATTTATTTCAGTCTTTGTTGAATCTCTGTTGGTTTGGAAAGTAGATAATCTGCAAGAATGATTTTTCCCCGTAACATAGCTTTTTGCACGTATAGGGTGTGAAAATATTTTAATGAATATCTTCCAGTGCACTCAGTAACTTCCCTTTTGCTGACTGTACCTCATCCTCCCCAGCATCTGATATCTGTGGCTGACTATCTCAGTGAAAGGGCTGTGTATTGTTGTAGCACGGCAGTTTCACAGTGAGCCATCCCATCTGTCTTCCTTTCCCACAGAATTTCAAGTGTCCCTTCACTTGAATACCAGTTGCTGAGCCTGCCTTTCATCTACTGCTGCACATTCAGAAGTGGGAACGCTGTAAAAATGTCAGACTGCTGGGTTTGGGGTGGTTTTTTGTTTTCTTTCTTTTTTTTTTTTTTCTCCTGATGGGTTGGAGGTGGCTTTTGGTTTTTACTTGAGGGTGGCACATAGTTTGTGACAGATGGCATGCTGTAAAATATGTGGGAGCATGATATGCTACCACCAAGGAAACCAGTGTGTCCACACCATGCCACACTGCACAGCCCAGTGTGGTGACATGGGTTTGGGTCCTGAGCACAGGGAAGCCAGGCATTGCCTAGCATTGACAGTTCTTCAGAGCCAGGAGCCTGAAACTCTCAGAAAACAACTTGAACATTTTGTGACTTCTCTCTTTGTAGCACGATAGGATGAATTCTCCGGCTTCATTTTTACGGTGCTGTCAGGTTTGTTGCTTGCCAGTAGAGGAGGGCGCCCAGCTGGGTGGTGCCCAGGTGGCTCTGGGTGGATGCCTGTGCCCACCCCTTAGAGCTTCTGGAGAGGAACAGGCACTCTCAGGGCCTCTTCCATCCCACCCAGAGGGGAACATCGAAGATAAGTTGCAGTGGCTCCTGTCCTTGAGGTGTCAGTTTGTAATGTAGGATGACCAGATCACATACAGACGTCTGCAGTATGACTGTCAGAAGAATCCCACTTCTTGTGACTAATGGGCAGGCTCCTGACCTTACAAAAGCACAAGAAATACAAAGGATAGTTGATTCATTTGCCTTGTCATTTCTCCTGCGTGCCCATGTACAGTACCAGCCACCACAGTAACTGGACTAAAATAGTCTTAACACTCGTCCTGTTAAGACTTGTTCTGCTTTCACTTGTTTTTGGCCTACAGAACATTTTCTGCATGCCTGTTTCATTATTAGCCAGGCTATATGTAATCCACCTGCTTACTTTAATAGGATTTTGTTGTCAGATAGGATTCCCTTTAATTTTATAATCAGTCTTAGTTTCCTTAACATCTTGCTGTTCTTTATTAGATTCATCAGAATTGCTGGAGGGTTGATGTAGGTCTGGCCTCTTGGGGAGGACCCCTACATTTTGGAGTCTTTATGTCAGTGGCTGGCTATGTGCAAAGCATCTCAGGTACCATTACAATCAATGGTACCCCAGACCCCTCTAGAAACCTATTACTAAACAAAAGTGTTTAATATAGTTTGAAGCATGTGGGCAGGAAGAAAATGTAATGCTGGTAAATATAACACAGGGCTTCTGAAGACCCGCGCCTTTTTGGAGCAGCTGCTGGAGGCAAGGCGGGAGACCCCAGGGCTTCTCAAATGGCATGAGACCCTTGCATGGGTGCTAAGACATCAGCTCTCCAGCAGCCACTTGGCCATGCCCCGGATGTGGTCTCATTCACCCAGGCTGTAGAAAATACCACCTTCACCAGCCAAGGATTTCTGTGCAGCACCATGCTCCAGACCTTCATTTTTTTCCCTGTTAATTTACTGCATTTAGGGGATGTTATCCAGAGCCTTTACTTGGCATTGGGATCACAAACATAATCACATCACTTCTTTTTTGCTAAAAAAAATACTCATGAAAATAGTTTTCAGTTATTTTTTTTCTTTTTTTTTTCTTTTTTTTTCTTTTCTTTGTAAGTATGTGTTTTGACTTTAAAAATGCATATAAGGCCTACTTTTCCTCCCAGGTCCCCAGACCTCAAAAGGCTGGTCATAACTTCAGCCAAATATCATCAAACCTTCATTTCCTGCCCATAGCTGCTCTTATACTGAAGTTTAATAGGGACTTTTATGAATTTGAGCACAATGGAGATAAAAATAGGCAAAGCACAGAATGTTCATCAGGACTCCTTTGTAGAAGAGCCTGAAGCTGCTACCTCTCTCTGGATCCCCATTGTTTCCCAACTTTACCCCTTCAGGGAGAGATGTATCCTCAGCCAATCGACAAGAAGGAAAATATGCTGCTAGAGGAAATATCTTACTGTGATTTCTCTGCATGAAAAATATGTTTAGCTCATTGCTATCCTTAGCTTTCACGGAGTGGAGTATGGATAGGATTGTAAGATCCACCTGTCTTCAACTGTCTTTTGCTAGAGGGATGAGATGCAGAAAACCTATCCATGATACGTAGATGAATGCCAAAAATATCTAGGTCATAGGAAGCTCCTGATTATATCTCTATCTATTCCTTTAGAGTTAAAATTTAAATTACGTCACCTCATCTCCAAAGTTTTTTTGTCTGGAGTAGTTTCTGAAAAATTTAAGCAAAATTCCCTTAAATAAAACTGCAGCTGAGCTTGTTTTGCTTAATTAGCAGGTTTTTTTCTTTTTTTCTTTTTTTTTTTTTTTTCTTTTCACGTCAGGGAATAAGAGCAGAATGCTAAGAGACTGCTTTAGTAGATTGGAAATTATGAACATTTTATACTGTGTAATAGGACTTTGTGCAAGTACAACTAGCAGGCTTAACAGCTCAAACTCTCCTAGCTTTGAACACTGAAAATGCTGTTAAATTATTAAGCTTAGTCTCAACTGGCAAGGACATTCAGTGTTTGAAACTTTACCAAACCTCAAGGCAGTTGCCAGCAGACAGTATAATGAACAGAACAAGGAGAAATTAGGACTTTTTAAAGAATTGATACTTCAGTTCATCCTTCAAAACGCAAAATTTTAAAAGAACAGCTATAAAACACGAACCAGGGTTAAAACATTTTGAATTTCTTTGGTAGATTAAAATGGTAATAATTGCCACTTCAGGCTGGAGGAAAACTTATCAAATCTATTTCAAGCTTTTAATCCCACATGAAATGAATTGCAAAATATAGGCATTGTTCAAAACTGAGAAGGAAGTGAAGAATGTAGTACTTGCTTTATACAAAAGCTCACGGGTTAAATATAAATTGAATGAGAGGCAGAGAAAGATGGATGGAGTGGAGGTCAGGGTGTTCATCTGGGACTTGTGATACCAGGGTGCCAGTTCCTATGCCTGTAACTTTTCAGGTATGAAGAGAAGTTGCGTTAACAGGAGCATCCTTTTATTACACAGCTCAGTGTTTAGGCACTCCTGGGAGGTAAGCGTAGGTTCAAAACCACCCTGGTTATTGCAGAAATGAATTATGGATGTCACATATTCTAGGGATCACTTTAATTTGTGGACTTCAGCCAAAACATGGGAACATGTGCAGCAACACTTTCTTCTCTGTCCACCTGGTTTCATGCAGGCAAACCACCCATAATTCAGTTTAACCTGTTCCTCTGGTTCAGAAGCCCAGGTATTAACATTTTCTAAAATGTCGATTTTATGTATGACCAAAATGAAAATTATTTGCAGATGTTGCACATAAAAGTAGTATAACATTCGGATTGTGATCAGAAGAAACCTCAGTGGTATATTCACTAGCTTCTGAAAAGAGTTATAAAGAAAAAACTGTGTAGGGGCAGGGGGGAGATTATGCCAGTTGAATCTGTGCTGACTTTTACAATACTGGATTTCTGTAAAATCAAGTGAGGAAATGTTTCTTTCACACAGTAGAAAAATATGGTTTAATATGGTTTAATAAAATTTCCCATATGAGTAGTATACAGAGACTCCACATTGTATCACCTCGTGTCTCCAACGCCATTGAGAGACCCGCCACAACAGTGCCTGGTTCCTCCATGGGATCTCCTCCTGGTCTGTGTGTGCTGCCATTCCCCCTGGCACTTTGCAGCAGTGCCAGGGAACAACGTGGAGCATCAGCTTAAAACGCTGTCACCCTACTGCCAAGAAGAAGCCCGTGAATCTCAGTCATGTTGCGTTTCCTACACTCACAACTAGTCAAGGTCAAGATGTCCTAAATGTTTACAGGAGATCACTGATGAATGAAGCGCTGTTCAGACATGCTGAATTGCAGATAGCTACTTTAATTGACTTAATTAGAACATGCTCACTATAAATGCTGGGTGAAGATGAATTTTGCTTCTGCTAAAAGCTAAGTGGTCTTTATCTAGAGGCTAAATAGGTTGAAAAAAAAAAAGAGGTATGGCCAAACTTCAAATAAATCATAAAAGGAGGGTGAACAAATGGAGAATTGAGTGCAAGATTGAAATACATATGGTGTTTAGACAGTATGCATATATACTGCGCTCTCCGACGGTAGTGTCAATTTTCCAGGTCAAGCAGAAAGAGTTATGAGAGAGTTTGACCCAGTTATTGCTGAGACCCTCTGAGGCAATTCAATATTGGATTACTGCTAGTAAAGGGCATGCAGAACAAAATACAATCTTTCTGCTAATTGCTGTGAGCCTGCAAACACTTTTTTTTTTTTTAATAATAATAATAAAGAAAGCCAAGTGTTATTCAGGACTCTTGGATGGTACTCAAGATCTGTCACCACCAGCAGATGCCAGTAATAAATACAGACATGTTTGCAGAAATGCAATAATTATGGAGGTACACTCTGTTTTTTCCCATTGGTTCTGTTTTAGAATAGAATATATACTGTAAACAAGAGGAAACAGTATTTTGGTATTCTCATCTGGAATTTATCAATTAATTTTAAATATTTTATTGTTTCTTTTCCTCCCTTCCATCCAGATAACACAAGCCTCTCTCTCTCTCTCTCTCTCTCTCACACACACACAAAAAAAAAAAAAAAAAAGGCACAAAATAAGCACACGGCGGAGAGGTACAAAGGGTCTTTGTTCTGAATCACACTGCAATGTTTTCCTTTTATTCCCTTCTGGAATAGAGAAAGATGAAACCTTTGCTGGAGATGCAGGGTGCAATTTCATTGCATCCCTAAATTTTTATGGAGAGCACTTCTGTCTTTTATGTTTTATCACTACAGGCGAAGCTGCCCTATTTCAGTTCTGACTTCCAGAAAGAAAAGGACTGTGCCCTGCAGCAAACTATTACATGGGAAGATCCTGTTTTGAATGCAGACTTCCTCTATTATGACAGATGATTCCTGTCTGCCCTACCAAAGACACAGAACACACTGGAGAGACACTTGATAGCATTCATCTCACCTAACCTGAGGCACCTGCCAGGTAGATGTCTCCACCTGAGCAGGACTAGAGTTCCCTTCCTAGACTAATGGATAGAAATGTGCATTTCTAGTTCATGATTCATCTGATCTGGTTGGGGTGATTACCTTAGGACAAGATGAATCACAAGTGAGCAGGGTTCATTTCTCTCTGCTGATAAGAAGAGAGTGGGTAGGAGAAGAGCTCTAATGGAGACATCTCCTTTGTAGGCGCCTACATTTATTTGAGTGAATTGCACCTTCTGATTCAGAAAGATCAGAAACTAGTGTCTGGCACAAATTCCATAAAACATGGGCAAACAACTTTGCTGAGCCCATTTAGATATTTTGTCCATGGTTGCTGGGGTTTTGTCAAAACATTTCTGCCACAGGTAGGGCTGTGCTTTCTCTGGGTGTATCACTCTCAGCAGGAGAGTTAGCCTGCTAAACAAACTTGCAGGAAATAAAATGGTTATTTGCTTAGTGTTGGAGTTAATCTATTGTCTTGTGATTTTAAGGAAATCGTGAAGCTTAAATGCTGTAATGAAAACCCACGAGAAAATCACGCAAATAAAAACCACACAATTAATTTATGTAACGTTATTCCTGAATGTCTAGCTATACTTCTCGAATCATTAGTGCAGAACAAAGCATTACAATTTTTCCTTGTTCTGCCTAAAAGACTGTCATTTCGATACAATTTTATCAGCGAGTTCTACAAATTACTGCTACTTATTTTAAATATCAAGTTAACTAGAAGGCCTGGTAGTTTTTGTGAAAAATGCAGGATTAAAATATCACTGGAGGCCTTCTCTCAGCTGCAAGGAGCCTGGGGTTTCTGAATGAGACACGGTAATTCCTCCCACTTCACATTTCATATGAGTGGAGCCCCTGGGAAATAGAAATGGTACCAAGGGCAGGTACCAGAAGTGTTACTCAAGTATTAGCTGCATTTTAACCATCTGTCAACAAAAAGGATAAACCAGAACTGCATGACCAGCCAGCACTCAGAGAGATCAAGAGGGTCTAATCCAAGCAGTACAATGTGAAAATCTCTTTTCCACTCTTCAGACAAATATCATCACTCCTCAGCTCCTGCATATCTCCGGGAAAGGACCACGAGAGCCCGCACAAAGCTGGTGGCCCATAGACCAGAAGGAAGATGTATGCTCCAAGGAAAGAGTCAAAGTTTAGCTCACTATAGTGTAACATAATTTACTGAGTAACTCATCATTCAGATCACATTGTTTAGACTTGGGGATCTCAGTCAATTCTGCAGTAGGTGCAAGAGAGTGGGGAATACAGGGATTTGTGAGAGGATATTAATGCAGGAGAAAAATCAATATTAGGGAAAACTTGATTTTTCTAACTGTTATGGCTTTCATGTACAGTCAAGGACATCAAACACTTATTTCTGATTCTGAAAACATATTGGGATTAAAAAAATAGGCTAAATTAATACTATTGCTATTAATAACCATAATAACACAAAAAGGAAACAAATCCCTCTGTTCTAAATTTATTCAACTGTCTTTGAAAAGACGCATGTGTCCTTATTAAATCAGATGTATTCCATTTTCTCATCAATTTTTGTTCTGTTTTTTTTCCCACTTGTTTTCTTTAAGAGAAATTCTGGCATTCTTATTTGAAATCATGTAGCTAACTGCATCATGTATCCATCTGATACAAATGGTTATGTATTGCCTGTGATAAATTAACTGGTGATGTTATACACCCAGATATTGTTTGACAAAACTGTCTTCATTCTTTGCATAATGAAATCACTACATCAAGTATTTTTATTGAGGCGTTGTCCAGATATAAACAGTATAAACACTTAGGCGAAACTTTATTAAAAGCTTCTGCAACAATTAAAGACCCTGGTACTTTAAAAAGAGCTTTATAGAACTGCAGCTAATATTAGAAATACAACGAAACTGAAGTTTCAATCCTATACATAACCCTAACTTTCATTCGTAACACCTGTCCCTCCAAAACCCCTTCAAATGGACCCTCCTTGGCCAACCAAACGCAACACTTCCAAGTTACCAGTGCCTAATGCAGAACACCATCTACCGCAATTTAAATGAAGAGTCACAAGCTGCTTTGCATCGCAGAGATATGGGTTGCCAGCTCAACACATGGTTATCTCCATTTCTACGTAATGCCTGTTGACAGCACAGCACTTCCCCTGTCTCAGCTGTCACGTACTTTCCATCTACATCTGGAGTCCCCCTTCTGATATATGTGCATTCAACTCATCTGTGTTTAATCCTTCTAAGTATCCCCTTCCCCTCCCTTATCCAGTTCCTGAAATATCTTAAATATATACTGTGAGCCTCTGAACTCTGATGTTATGCCTCAGTTACTCATTCATACAAGTTAAATGAAGTATAAATAGAAGGTAAGTGGGAGGTAATAGGATGGAATTAACGTCATTTTGGTGGATCTTGATTTGCAGGCATCAAACCTGTGTTTCAGGCTTTAACGCCCTGAAAATAAAAGGTCCTGTGTGGACACAAACATTATGTTATGGCTTAAGACAAATACATCAGAAAGACATATTAATATTAAACCTTCTATTGATTCATTTAATAGATAACACTATTCAACTGTTTCTCAGCCCTGAAAGAGCCGTAAAATGAATCCCATCTGATCCTGATTTATCGGTATTCATCCCTCCCAATATGTGTGGAGTCCTTTTGGCAGAGGCTTAAGTTCTCTCATCTGCTGTATCCTGGTACACATCTGCTCGTAAGTGTCACATGTAGGTCAGGCACAGTCAGAGCCACAGACAAATAGTACAAAGGCAGATGGTTACCAACTGCATTCTGGGCAAGATTTTGGCTGAACAAGGTAATCACTTGCTCTGCTCTCAAACGTAGTCCCTATTTCTCTAAAGTTTTTTTTCCACCTTTTTTTTTTGTTTTTAATGATAAATTTTGGACAAGGAAGATTTCTCTACTGAGTGATGCAACTTATCATTGCCAGCAACCTTTGTTATTTGCCAGTAGCTTTAGCAGAATCATATAATTTAGCCATAAATTGTTCACATATCGCTCTTTAGAGAGGTCATAAAGGGGGGCAGTTTTTGATTGAGAAGGATTGCATGGAACCCTTCCACCCTGATCTCTAGTGTAAATGTTAAACCCATCACTCACACCTAATCCAAAATTAATAACATAGTCTAGCAATACCTCTGCTGGAGTTTGCATCTCTGTTGCTTCCCATGTTTTATTATCTTGACAGCTTGTCTTCACAGCAACATAATAGTTTACCCCAAAACATCAGATCAAGCTTCTATTTTTAAATGCAGAACAACAACTGTAGCTAAATATAAAAACTGTAACTTACTCAATAATCTGTGTAGGAAGGTTGTTTTATTTCCATTAGGAAGCTGTTTGAGGTTTGGTATTTTGGGATTTATTTTCAGTGTCTACGTGATGTGTTTGACAATACTAATGATGAACTGATAATTATATCTTGGGCTATTGTGTGATGTCTAAAATGTGATGGGTGTTTACCCTGTAAATTTTGAGTACAATTCTGTATCAACCAGTGATTATTTAGCTACATGAAAGGCTACTGCAATTAAATGATCAATCTTATGTGAAGATTAATGCTGTTTTCAAGGCCATTGTCCTTTTCACCAGTCATCTATACTGAGTGAATAAACTGGTAGAATATAATTTCCCCTCACCCCTTATAAAAATCACTTCAATTCTGTTGATATGTGATGTACTATTGAAGTAATATCTCAGATGAATATTTATAGGCATTTCTGCTCTGTACACATACATTGATTGGGTTCATCTGCACTGTGCAGACACACGTTTCTTGTTGGCTAATGATAATAGTAATTATAATAGCAATACTAATACTGCTTTTCTTTGTAAGGCATGTTGATATCTCTGATTCAAAAGAATTAGAGAAGAAATAGGTATGATTGGTATAGGTTGTTATTGCAATAGCAATATCTTATTTCAATATTTTTTCAAAATCTGGGCTTCTTAGGTATAGTAATACTCTGAATATTTTTTGCACATCCTTCTGTTTAAATGCACAGAACCCAAAGTGTACAGAGAAGTCAGGTTTATATATGTTGTTATTTAGGTGTTTGTTTATTTTCCCATTCAGAGCTTGAGTGAGAATGATAGCTCTCAAGCCTTAGATTTTCATATTTCAAAGCAATGAGATAACAAGGGGCACAGTTCAGCTGAAATTCCTGTTTACTTTCTTGACTCTTTGCCTATGTAACAAGTACGGGATCTGTGCCCCACACTAGCTCCAGTTACTTTGATGTGATGAATATTATCTGTGACTTTTGAACCATCACTGGATGCTGAGAGATGTGCTATTTAGTTGTCATGGTTAGGACTACATCTGACTGTGTTACTCAAGAAAAGTCATCATCCTACTTAACATCAGCACACAGCTACCCACCCCTCTCCAAAAATCTCTTCTCCAGTGAAGTACCCTAAATTGGTACACACAGGCTGAAAAGAAGCCCATCTGCTCCATGAATGCCCCTGTTAATAGTCAGTATTTGTAAATACTGCAAATGGTATTTTTAATATGTTGCAATCACATTGTGAAATCGCTTATTTTGTGAAATGACTGTTTTATAATGTCACTGTAGCACACACATAATTGGACTCTCTCAGAGGAGACAAACTGACAGAACACATACTGAGAAAACTGAAAGGTCTGTGTACAGCTCCAGATTTCCTAACGAATGAAAATGATTGAAAAAGTGTTCTTTTTTTTTCTTTCTTTCTTTCTTTTGGCAGCCTAGTCAGAATGATGAGACACTCAGTATCTAAAGCCAAATGGCTTCTGCTTAATGACAGCAAAGACACAGGAAGACAGCACTGACCTCATTGAAATCTACAGGACTTTTACCTTTGATTTCAAAGGGTGAGAAATTAACCATTTATTTCTAATGGACACAGAGGATTATGAGCTACAGAAAAGTGGAAAGTAGGCTCAAGATGACCAGATGTTTCTTGTGCACTTATGGAACAGAGCATGAAAAACTTCAGTGAAGCACCTTTGCAATGCTTAAGAGCAAGAAGAAAGCAATACATTACCGAGCCAAAAAGCAGAAAAATTATACAATTTTCACATATCTGATAGCAATTTTTTTTCCCTGCTATGCTGTGCACATGCCTGTGTGTTCTGCACACAGCAGATGCACAAAGGCAATTGCATAGCAGATGTTAGTGCAAGCTCCAAGGTCCTGACTCACCAGACTGGGGACCTGGCTGGAAGGTGCCATCAGGCCTGGCCACCCAGGCTTCCTTACCATGAAAACCATAAAAAACAAAGAGAGAGAGATTACATACTGGGGCTCATCCTGACACTGCAACAATAAGTGGTCAAAGACACTGATGTCCCTCCATTTGGATGTAGACAGACTTAATTCTCTAATATTTGATCAGCTTGCAGGGAGGCTGCATGTTCAGAGACCTACTATCTAAGCAAGTTGCCAATTAACTAATGATCCTCCAAGACAGGCTGTAATACTGCCCAGTCCCTTGGGAAGCAAAATGACTACACAGCAAGAACAGATCCCATTTGCACTTTTTCTCCAACAATATTAAGAGGGGAAGGGGCTTTCTTTGTCTGAGCTCTGAAGATGTGCTGACTGGGGACAGCAGTACTCTTGCATTGGACCTGCCGTGGACTTTTGGGAAAAGTAGGGGCAAAATAACTGTTCACTAAATTGTCCTCTTCCAAAGCCTAGCAAGAAGATTAAAAACAATGTTTGTGAAATGTTTTGAAAGCTATGGATTAAATTTATGTGCCTGAAGTCACGTGGAGTGCTAAATACTATTATTGTCTTCTGAAATTAGAAACACCTTCCAAACACTTTCAAACTCTTCTCCCACACAGTCAAATAAAGGAAATTAATCTTGGCCACAATTAACTTTCTATCCTCATTTCTCAAGCTGTTCTGTCTGCTACTTCATCTGACCTGTTCCTGCACTTCACTGATCAAATGCAGTTGTGAGCTTATCCATCATCTTTTAACATAATGAAGTGTAAATATTTTCTGCATCAATCTATCATGTGAGCCATAATTTGAAGCTCAAAAGATTGTGTCCAAGACCATTTTGAGCTTTAATCACAACCAAGCTGAATGATGGGCTACTTGCTTTTATGCCCTTTACTGCTGGACACTCTCAATGAATCCAGAAATTTTATAATTTTAATAAACATTTGGAGTTAATGAGAATTTTCAAAACAAAAACAAACAAAAAAACTAATTTCATTTTTCCAACATGACCTTGTTTAATAGCTATCTTTAATCACTAGATTGATATTTGAGGTGAGTACTGAGGAAAACATGATAACAAAATTATCTCAATGACCTGAAAGCAGATGCTGGAAGCAAGGATGCAAGACTAAGGATGATTATACCAGGGGTATTGCCTGTATCTTTCAATTTTGCCTCATAAAGTCCATTGCTACATAAAGGCCATTTCAAAAAATTCTGCAGAAAAAGTATCCACGCACCATTTCAAATACATTTTGCATATATTGCTGAGGTAATCAAGCAGCAATATAACACTGGTACACCAACGACAAAAAAATGCCATCACTGGTTTTCATACTGTTGTCAGAAAATATTGATAGCAACTGACTCCAGCATCTGGTTCTCAGTAAGGAAGAACAATCTTTCTCCACTAGTCATCACATCCATAATATATAATACTGAGTTGAGAACAAACAAGTTTTAAAGTGTGTTTCAAACAGCAAGGAGCAGGGAGGACATCAAGGAATACAGGAGAATAGGAGGAAGACAAAGGAAAGCACAGGTCCAACAGCTCACAAGGGAGAAGAGCAACAATGGACAAAGTATTCAGCAGCTTCAGTCATCACAAAAAGAGGTTAACTAGACCTAGATTCTTACCACAATTAATTTCAATAATGGGGAAAAAAATTAGGATGAACTTGCAAAAGTAGAGATTAAACAGCATTTAGGTAAATAAAGGTATTCATATTGGTAACACCCAGTGAAAGATGCTGGAAAACTTGTAGGGCTAGCTGAAGAAATTTTCGAGTCCCTAACAATTATTTTCAAGACCTTATGGGACAGCTGAGAGAACTGTAGAATGGCAAATGTGGTGCATGTTTTTAACAGGTTTGGAAGAGTCCTAAAAATTAGAGCTCAGGGAATATAACAGTGATGCTTAGAGCTTGTTAAGTGAACACCACAGAAGCACCTAATGGATAATATGGTGATCGAAAACCAGAGATTGTGGAGTTATCAAAAGGAATCATGTGAAACCAATCTAATTCCAGTCTTTGAGAAAATAATTGGCCTAAGAGATAAGAAACTTAATTTGCTTTGATTTTCATACAGCTTTTCAGACTGCTCTGTATGGCATTCCCCTAAGCAAAAATGAAGATAGGTAGGACAAGATGCAGCTTCAGATTTGTGGTTCATGCAGAGAGATTTCTCTTTTTACTACGGAGGTGTCCACACATAAGCTAATTTTCTGTTTCCTTTGCAGTGAGATCTAGGCCTCACTGCATTTGCCCACATAAAAGTGTCTTGTGCCAGCTGCATGCCTCCTGGCTGACCTTCAGCTACCACTTCAAAGCCAGATGGACCTCCCATACATCCTGTGTCGGACCTGCCAGCCTCATAAGGCTGCTCTGAGGGCATCATGGTATGAGTACTTCTGGGCAACCGATCAGAGCAATTAGCCAATGCAACCAAGGGAGCCTGGAGATGAATTCACCTGACCATGCTGTGTTTACTCAAGGATGAGAAAAATAGGTCTCCAGCCTCCACTGCCTGTGACAGATGTTTAGACACCTAGCTCATAGGTGGACACATACACTGAGGTTTTATTTTTGTCAAATTGGGATGCATTTCGAATGATGTTCAGTGGAGATTTACCTTAGATTTGGTCTTGTTAGGAAACCTGCAAAATGGAACAGAAAATATTTTTCTGTCATTTATAGGTGACAGAAGGCTGGAAAAGAATGCAAATACTTCAGAGGACAGGGATAACATTTAAAATGATCTTGACAGGCTGGAGAAGTGACTCAAGGCTTGTAGGGTCTCAGTAAAAAGAAACGCAAAATACTTCCTTTAGCCATTAGATTCAAATACAGAAATACACAATGGAGAGCTAACAGTAAGTCAGCAGTGCAGTGGAAAAGAATTTGGCAGTTGCTGTGATTCACAAACTAAAAATGTGTGTGTGATGTTGCTGCAGAAAAGGCAACTCCCATTCTTGGATCTTCTGGCAGGAATGTCATGTGCAAGGCATCGGAACTATTTAACATGCTCTGATTCATAATGATAAGGCCTCGGCTAGGGTGTTCCTCTGGCCAGGGCTGAGGACACTTTAAAGACAGATAATGACAAGCTGCAGAGAGACCTAAAGAGAAAATGAAATATGATAGGGGAGTTATATTACTTGTGCATAAATTCAGGGATTTTGCTGTGCTTATTCTGGAGAAGATTGGAGGATAGGGGTGAGGGAGGGCAGGAACCAGTCACCCAGCTCATCAAAGGTTATAATAAAAACGAGGGAGATCAAACTTCCTCTGTCTGCTAAGAAAAGAATGCAAGATAATTGGCCTGATTTGCATCAGCAAAGGTGTAGTTAAATCCTAGAACCTGCAGAAGTTGCTGAGCCTCTTTTATGTTAGATTTTTAGGAACAGGTTCAACAAAAGGGGAAGGTTGAAGCTGTCAGGTGTTGTGATGGGACTCAGTAGGTCAGGCAGATGGTTGGACTTGATGATCTTGAAGGTCATCAGAAAGAAAGAAAAATAAAGAAAATAAAAACAGCTGCTTTAGGGCAGCAGAAGATGGACTTGTGCTTTTCTGCACACCATCAGCCCCCTAGAAGGAGGTAGGATGAAATGTTAGTCAATGGGAGTGCTTGAGAAGGCCTTGAAGGAGGTGGCTGAGTGCTACAGGAATCAAACCTAGTGCGTGTAACAAGTGGTCCTTGGCACCAACCCACCAAGGTCAGATAAAATGCATAGCTAACTCCAGCACCTGGTCCTCAGCGAGGCAAGTAAGGAGGAGCCCTGGTGGGGTGGCCTTTCTCTGCAGAAGGCATTCATTTCCTGGGCCCCATCGCAACCCCACTGCAGCACGAAGCTGAGTCTTGGGGGCCTGTGTCTCTGTGATTGTTGATCGAAGGCAATATGTAAACATTCTGCTCATTTTATCTTTTCTTTTGCTGTGAAGATGGAGTGATGCGAGTTTTATTACAGCACAACAGTTCCTTAGTAAGGTGGTTAATGAGCTGTCAGGATTTCTGTAATAAACTTCTCTTTCAGAGGGGTAAGTAATAACTCACTGCAAGATGAAGCACACTTTTAGTCATTGCTCAGAAATGTGTTTTACCAATTCTGAAAAATAAACCTCATTTTATTCAAGAACCTTATGTCTCAGTAAAAACAGGCTACGGAGCTTTCTCAGAGCAACTTGTTTTTCAAAATATGAATATAATTACTCTTTTATGCTTATATTGAAAGTACGTGTGTTGTAGAGCTGTAGAACCGTAGAGGGAATCGGGACATTCTGGCTCATTAGTGTCATTCTTTCTATGTCTAATGCTATTTCCCTCTCCTCTAATGCTATTTCCATCTCCTCATGTGTATCCCTCGCAGGAGATGACTAATCCTGGCCACCAGTAAGTGACAGCGCGCAGAGCTCCAGCCAGGACATGGTGCTGCTTTACAGCAGAACCAGGTACTTTCTCTGCCGCACAGCTGCTTGGCTTGTCACTTCCTGAATTTAAAAAATAAAAATAAAAAATTATCATTTTGTTTTAGCAACCCTGACCCTTTCTTTTCCAACATACATTGCCCGCAACAGTGGTCAAAGGGGCAAGAAGAGGAGATCATGTTATGTCATGAGTAATTTGTCTGATTGTGCCTTGCCTTTTGCAAACAATCTGCACGCAGTTTGCAGTTCTTGACTTTAATAACTGTTTAAAGGTTTATGGTGTGGATACCTGAGCCGATTTTCACCCTGGGCTTTCTGCAGCCTTCCCAATTTTCCCTTCTTACAGCTGATCAGTGAGATCATGTGGTCTTGTTTCTTGTCCGTGAGCTGATCCAGGCTTTATGGCTGGGAAAATCCCCCCTCTTCATTGCTCAGATGCTTTTTTAGTATTCCAGAAATGTGCTTGCAAATAGTAAAAGCACAATTTCAGGCAAGTGCCTTTTCTGAATATGCACGCAGGTTTTGATGGGGCTTTTAGGTTCTGCACACATTCTTGAAAAACACAGGAAGTTTCCTGCATTAGCTTTCATGAATAAGCAAACACAAAAGGACAACAAACGTCAACAAATCCGTGTTATATTCAGCAAAGGGTGCAGAGCACATCTCCCTGCCCGTCTCCCAGCTCCCACGCTTGCAGGCTGAGGGTCGCATCGCTAAACTTGCCTCCTTCCCTCTGAATTGCTCGGGATCCTTTATAATACGGTCTTCATTTTCCTCATTGTGAATGAAGCAGTATTTTTGCTGATTTTCCGCTTCACCCTCTCCGGGACACCGATTGAGGAAATCAGGGCTCAGTGGCGGGGCTGCGATGCTTTGCTTCTGACCTCTGGTGGTTAGAGGGGGCTCTGCAAGCCCATTACTTTGAGAAATAAGGGGCATGGAAAAAGCAGGCAGCCTCGGTGGTTTCCTGCTAAGAATCAGATTTGATGTGGATGGATTGTTACCCAGCACTGAATTTACCTTAAGTACATCCTTACGTGATGTTCAGTTGATTGAATGAACACAGTCGTGCAAACAACGTGATGGGCAGAGGCACACTCAGGGACACGAGTACCTGCGCTCACCCTCTTCTGGAGTGCTCACCCTCCAGTGAGTGTCCTTATTCTGCATTTTACATGGTGTTTTATTTTACCAATCCTCCTTCTCTAAAGAAAAGTACTCAAAATAATATATATATATATATTAGCATTGAAGACCTTGTTTATAAAATTCAATTAAATCCTCATTTCCTGAGTACTTTTTACCAGGTAAGCTGTGATCCTTTTTCAGCCATACAAATCTGTAGGCAAGGGAGAATCTGGCCATAGCTTGGTTAACTAATCTGCAGATCCACAGTGAAGTGTATACACATAAACTGTGCATTCATTAAGTATTTATAAATATTAACTGCGCATTAGCGAGGAGGAAGTTGTGGCGAATGGAAATCGGGTAACACGCACACATCTGCATAACAAAGCCAGGGCTGGGTATAGGACAGGAATTCCTGCAGTCTAGTCCTGTTTTCAGCCAGCTGCCAGGCAAAAGCAAGAACCAAAGAGCTTTACTTCCTTGCACCAGCTGTAGCTGCTGCCCTGCTCCTGCCCAGGCTCTGGAGGTGAGCAGCCGTGTGTCTGTTGTGTGGTGGATTTTAAGTCTCAAGCTTTATCTCTGTCATGCCACTCTGAGAACAAAAAAAGCTAGGATTTCACCCCTGCTTGAGCTGCCTCTCCCTGTGGGGCAGTTATCCTACACCCCGCAGGGGTAAGATCGTTCTCTGATGGAGAACAGGAGAAGGCAAGTCTCCGTCTCCATCACAGTCCTCAAACTGTGTGGAAAATCACACAGCAGGGATTTTTGCTTGAATCGACAACCTCCTCTTGAACTGCACAGCAAAATGAGGTTTGGCTTCCTAGACCCTCAGCAGTACTTCAAAATCCTTTCCCTATGAAGTCCGATGTGGGAGAGCTAGGATTAATGAAATGGAAGGGAGGGGATGAGCTGCAGGAGAGCACGTTTCCCCTGCAGAGTCCTGCAAAGAAATCGGGTCACCTCAATGGGTCTGACAGCAGGACTTCATCCTGACAAAGCATGTCAGCCTACTTTTAGCCTTGTGTACTGATCCCACCAGCCTGTCCTTAGTTTTAAGCCCACTGACTGCACTGGGATCTTTCCCTTGCTTAAATCTCAGGGCTTTTTTTTTGAGACGGGTCAGCAAAATAGGCCTTTTCGAGCTCACTGGGTTTGAATTAATGAGGCTGGGGTGTTTTTGAAGTAGTCTTTTCAAAAGTTGATTTAGAAATCTTTATCCTTTATTATCCGTGCCCTAAGAAGGTAAACAGCTCCTTTAGTGTGATGTGGTATCAGAAAGCATGTCCGCGCAGCTGCAGCTGCAGATACATTTTCTTCCCCGAGAACTCAGAGAATGTGCAATTTATTCCAAGGCCAAGCAATTTAATTGTGGTTGAGAAGAGTTTCATTACGGGTAGCAGACAAAGTCCTCTCAACAGATGGATGTAAAATCTACACCGCATTTCACACATTTGCTTGAAGGCAGTCCAAATCTGAAGTCGCTGTGTCTAATGTACATGTATTTTTATTTTTATTTTTTGGCTTGTTGTACCATACATGCCCCAGCTTCTACACCTTTACACCAGCTGCCATGGACTTGGAGAAGGGGCACAGCAGCTCAGACTCGTGCCCAGACCAGTACATCCCTCCCCATATCTATCTATCCCCTGGTAGGCTTATCTCCAGGCCTCCTAGGGATCACAAATGGAGACAATGACTGGGATGAGCCATTTATCAGCCATTCGATTCCCATGTGTGAAGGTAGTCCATGAATCTGGATTGAAAGATTTACAGTAGTTACACAGGAGAAGTCCTGGAGAGAGAAGAAATCAGCTCTGCTAAGTGTGGGGTGGAGTGCTGGAGGATCTGAGGACTCGTCCAAGTGTGCACAGACGATCTGGGTGAGAGCCAGGGATGAACACACCGCTCCAGTGCCCCTGTCCTAGATGTCCCAGAGAGGTGTGAAATGGGTAGCTGCAGTCTGACAGCTCTTCTCAGGACTGGCGGTAAGCAAGGAGGATGGAAACAAGGATCAGAAGAGTAGAGATGCCCAGCCAAGTGCCTGTCTATCCACTGTCTCACACTTCCAAAGCCAAGATATTCTTGGTAGAGGAATTTCACTGCATTCATGTCAAACCTTTGAGATCTCTTACTGTACCGAGAGCCTGGAGTAGAGGTAAGAGATGAGAAGCCCTGAGGCTGTTCCTACCTCTCCAAATGATTTTCCAGATGGATGGAATGGACAGAAAAAGAGTTTGCAGTTTATGATGTGAAATGCTTGCTTTGTTCTGAAGCAAAGGTGCTCAGCTTCTGTCTTAAGCTTTAATGTTTTAGAAAAAGGAAGTTTGAAAAACAGGCTGAGGTGGAATCCAAAGTGTGAAAACAAAATGTTTCAGTACGGGGAATTACTTCTAGCTGTGTCTTCTCTCACCCCACCCACGGATGAGCTACACAGTGAAGTGAGAACACAGGAAACGATTTGGTGTTGCCGGGTTCAGATATGGCACCTGAAAAGAGCTTTAAGGGTGAGGAAAGGAGAGGAGGGGAAAAAAGGCCCTTTTTTACACCTTTACATGCAATATGGAGGACATACGGAAATGCTAAAATCCAAAGACCACCGGCAGGTGTTAGGTATTCACCAGACAGCAAGAAAGGAGGGGAGCCAATTTCAGCAAGAAGCAGCCAACGTTGCTGTGCCAGGCTGAAGGCAGTGAGGAGAGGCAGGCAGCAAACGAAACAAGAAAACAGGCAAACCAGCCAAAACCTGCACAAGTCCCGCATCAGCAATACCTCCCCCGAGCCTAGCACCATCTCAGCCTGGGAAGCACGGAGTAGGGCACGAGGGAGAAGAGAGTGAAAAGACAAGGGCAAGCAGGAGAAGGGGGAGAGAAGCACACACATCCCAGCAGAAACCTGCTTCCCTTTGCTCTGTGTGCTTTTCCTATCTCACCCTACCAAGCTTGCGGCTAGTCGATTAGATCGCTCTCTCCCCCTTGCCATTTGTGTGTCACTTCTCTGCTTATCTTGGATCTTCCCCAGGGTAGGGAGCATATCTACGTGTACACAGTCTAGCTGCACTGCAACACAGAGGTTAAGGAGAATAGGAAAGTGCTCACAGAGAGAAAACAGAGCAAGTAGAGATATATATATATTTATTTTTTTCCTGTGAGCAAAGAAAAAAAATATAAAAATGTTAGTGTCTGAACTGGTTGCATGTAACTGTATAAACATATTGCAAGTCTGCTGCCCTCTGTGCTGTCATTATTCCCATGTACCTATTTCCCTAACCTCGCTTACCCTGTGCAGCTAAGTATGGTGCCCTTTTACTGGAAATCAGCCCTGCCCCTGTCAGCTTTGAGAAAGATCATTGTAATGCTTGCTGTAGGGGAAAGAAAGAGGAAAATCAGTGCCTGATGTGCTAGCAGACAGTAAAACTTGAGGGTCAGAGGAAGCCACAAATCTGCCAGAGATGATTAATTCAGTGGAGAAAGTGGAAGCCTGAAAGTTTTTTCTCTTTCATCTGTATTGTCAAATTTCTTTTCGCTTGATGCAAGGGAAAGCACACGATTAGGAGAGAGGGCTGAAATGAGGTGTCCTAAGGCATGGGAGACATCGGGATACCAGGCTGTTGCAGGGCAGCGTGCCACCGATCGGGACCTATCAGAGCATGGGTGACACGTGCCTGCCTGGCGTGCCGGCCCCTGTCCCGTCCTGTGAAGTGGCACATTGGAGGATGTCGGATGCTGCCTTTTGGATGATCAGATCAGAGCCATCTTCGATAGGATCCAAGCTGTGGTGCTACCACCTCATCTCCAGATTTATGGTTTTAGCTCTCCTTGGAGCAGCACCAAGATGAGTTGTGCGAGGCTGAACTGTGCGACAAGGAGGGAGAATTATGGTAAATACAAATGAAGCTGCCAGAAGCACCTCCATAATCCCATAGTCATTGGGAATTCCCAGTAGCATATTTATTAGAAAGGAATGAACACATTTGGAAAAAATAATTTCTTAGTTGCTGACCCCTCTCTGGAAAAGGACCAGCTTCCTTCAGACTGAACGCACCGTCTGTCTGCCCCTTTGTGTTCCCACCCTGTGTTCCCTGAACCACACGACTTAAAAATTTCAGACATCTCTATTCCACTATCAAGACCCTATGTAGTCCTTGCTCTGCAAATACCCTTCTGGTCTTCCCTTCCCACCCCTCTATCCCCCATAAAGCCACTAGCATCATTTCATTCTCTGTTTACTTCTCTCATTCTGCTGCCTCCCCTTTTGCAGCTCTGCAATGCATGAAAAAAGTTTTTTGTATTCTTGCCGTCTCCCCTCTGAAGCTCATATCTGTCATGGATCTGACAGGTAGCGCAGTAATATGGTAGCAATAACACATACACTGGATCTTCAAGATGTACGTGGGGGATATATGTACATAAGAGAGCTGTCAGAGGATGTAACCAAAGGGATGCAGGACGTTCTTCTTATCCTCCTCTCCATTCATCCATTTCCTCCTGCTTTCTGCATTGCCTCTTCATTTTGTCAGTGAACTCTGAACCAGGGACTTTGTTTCTGTCACTGGTGAGGAACTAAAATGAAAATAATAACAGACCAAAAAACAAGCAAGGAGTTTTAATATTTGGTCTTCCCTGGCGGTGGTGCAGAAGTTTTTGAGTAACTGGTAAGAAACCAGGGCGCAGAGTGACGGGAAGGCTTCCCTGCAGCTGTGGTGTCTCTGGCAGCCAGGAGGCAGCAGGGAAATACAGCACCTGGATCTTGACACCTTCTCTCACAGCTTTGGGCCCTCCCCAGAAATCACCTTCACTACAACCTTGTCCAATTCTTGTCTTCAACTGTGGGCTGTTGACAAACCCCGCAGGAAACTTACTTTCATTACCAGGTAAATCAAATGCTATATGTACACCTTTCAGACTTGACTTAATTTTAACATCTTCAACACCCAAAGAGCTAGCTAACATTTTGTGCGTTTTTCTTATAATTTTCAATGCACTAACACATGCATGGTTGTTCCGGAGCAGCACTGATCTAATAGAAGACAGTTGTCTGCAAACAAGGATCCCAGTTAGTGCAAACCCAGTGATGAACTGGAAGTCATGCAACAAATCTCTCAAAGGACTAAGATTACAAATCTCACAATTTTTAGACCCATAAACTATGTCTACACTTAATGCAAAATGGAAAAGGGACTGATTCCAGCTGGGAAGCAAAGTGGTAGTGTATCCTCATATCCAGCCAGCTAGAAGCCATGGCCTCTCCTTCCTCCTTTCAAAAATCCCCAGTGTGGCCATGTCTGGACTCCTGCTGGGATTGTCCCTGCACATCCTAACCTCTGAATTGTTCCCAGCCACCGTGTAGGGGATTGCTGGCTGTCTTGGCCAAAACACTTTAGGGAAAATGCTACTGACAAGCTGCATGGTCACCTAAAGGAATAGTGCTCAGGCTCACATCTTGTTGCTGTTTAATTTACCAATGCAAACATGTCCATGTTGCATCCATTCCCTAGCATTTTTGTTTTCTTGTTCTTATCTTTCCTTGACAACCTCACATGGCATTTATCTGTGTACTGAAATGTGAGAGGCTAATATCCCACTGTGTCCAGAAGAATCTGAAGAAAATGCTATACTGAGAAGCAGATCATGAAATCCTGCAGGTCACTACGTGCATGCCGGACTCTTTGACTAATTTATAAGGCGTTCTTATGCACACGAGGCTGATTTCCCCCAAAGACGCAACAGCAGCATGCTTTGAACACAGACCCTGAAACACACCCGTTGTCAACCTGTGGCTTGTATGTGTACATGAACAGGAACAGAGACATGTTCTCAAAATGTTTTTCGTAAAGAAGCAGCTGAGGAGATGATGACCATTGTTTTAATCAGATGGGAAGTTTTCCCCACACGTTTTCCTAAACTAAAATCTTGGTCTGCCAATCTGCCTTGGCAAAAGAGCTGCCAGATGTAAGGCATACAGACCTGTCATATGCTTTTGGTTTTGAATGAATGTAAACAAAGTAATAAACATACCTTGCAACAGAAAATTAGCTTACAAATAATTTCAGTACTCTGAACTCTACCACAGTTAGAACAAGCTTCAGAAACCTAAGCATGCACTGGGATATGAAAATTAACAGCTGGGAAGTGATCTTTGATGAAGTGTATCAAAACCTTGGATCCAAACCTCTCTGAACCTTTGATAATGAACCGTCATGCTTGGACTGGCTGCTGGTGCCTTTTTTCTCCTGACTCTACAAACTAATGAATTCACTGATCTTCGAAGCAGAAGAAACTGCTATGACTGACAAGTGTGATCTTTTCCACTTTGCTGGCCACAGAGTTTCACCAGACAAAACATGCCCAGGAGGGAATTCTGGGCCACTATTGTGTAGGCATCTACGCTGGAAGGATCATTTCTTGCACATAGTATCAGTTGGGATGGGATGAATTTGGCACTTTTTGCTTCTGCAGTTTTGAGGTCAGATACCTTTCCTTGGAACTAACAAAAAGTACACATACATTTTGCTTCAGATTCACAAAGACTCCATGTAGACTTTTGTCCTGGGAAGGAAAGAGGTACACCTGGGATATTGGGTGCCTGCCATATCTATAGCAGGGATCTGCTGGAGGTCACCACGGTTGTGTAGACACACTTGTCAAGGAACATTGGGTAGTGAGGGTTTGGGTGGTACGAGTTAGGTACCTTAATGAAGCACAGTTTCCCCCAGCTTTTTGGCCTCCAGGAAAGGAAACTCAGCTGTCTGAGCTCAAAGTGCCCCTCAGAGTGGCTGGGGACCAGAAAGTAGGGCCGTGTCATATTCTGCATCTGCTCAGCAGTTTGAGTTTAGCTCTTCCTATAAGTTCCAGTTTGTTCATTTATTACTTGCTGTGATTGATTTCTGTGGGTATTTGTTCAGTCATGCGACAATAACTGAATATAAGCTGGTTATTTGTCTGTTCTATATGCTATTCAATAGGTAAGAAATGTCCTTACCTTTATGAAAGCTCAACAGGCATGAAGCATCATTTATTAAAGCAGGGAGAAAAAAAATACTGGACTGAATGTAGAATGTGCCTGCAACCTGCCTGAGAAAGAAAAGAGATGGAGTTCTCCATTTCTGAAAACCGAAGTCCTAGAATTGATATTATTCATTTTATCTGAATAATTAAGCACTAATGACCATGACATAGGCTATTTCAGGCAATTAATGATCAGCTCTAGGGGTTGATGGCCTGTGAGGAAGCTAAGGGACATTAACCTCTGCTGGCTATTAGTCATCCAGATATCGCCATGTGCTGACTCTATTGCAAATTCCTCCCATTTTTAAAATATACAAGTTCAAAGTTACACTAAAAGCATCCACGGTGAAATGACTGCAAGGGAGACAGACACCTCTGCAGAAATAGCAAGCAACAGGGGCGGTGCTGTGATGGCCCAAAGACCTCTCGAGGATGTCTTGGCTTCTCTGAGAGTCCTGGGGCTGTGGTGCTGCTGAGGGCTGATGGCAGAAGGGCCAGGAGGCATCTTCTCATGCTTTCGGTTCCCCAGCAGTCAAATGGTCCCCTCTTTGGGGGCCAATTTATGCATGTTGTCGTATGAGGACAGGCTGAAAGAATTGGGTCTGTTTAACCTGGAAAAGAGAAGACTGAGGGGAGACACCATTAATGTGTATAAATATCTGAGGGGAGGGTGTGGAGAGGATGGAGCCGGTCTCTTTTCAGCGGTGCCCAGCGACAGGACGGCAGGCAACAGGCACAAAATGAAGCACAAGAGGTTCCGGTTCAATATGAAGGGGCACTTCTTTACTCTGAGGGTGACAGAGCACTGGGACAGGTTGCCCAGAGAGGTTGTGGAGTCTCCTTCTCTGGAGATATTCAAAACCCACCTGGATGCCATCCTATGCAATGTGCTCTAGGTGACCCTGCTCAGCAGAGAGGTTGGACTAGATGATCTCCAGAGGTCCCTTCCAACGTCAGCCATTCTGTGATTCTGTGATTCTGTGATTCTGTGACTCTGTGAATAGTTCTTTTGCATAATAGTTCTTTGTTCTGCTTCTTTTGCATTTTTGTAACTTTCTCTATGGATGTGTAAGTAAACCTGAGATTATATATACATACATACATTTACATATATGAAAAAGCAAAGTATTTGAATATTTTGTGTAAAGACTACTTATAAGGGATATTTATTTAGGCCTTTCTTTTAATGAGAACTGGTTAACAGAGTGTGGTGAGGCCCTGGCACAGGCTGCCCAGAGAAGCTGTAGATGCCCCATCCCTTGAGGTGTTCATGGCCAGGCTTTGGGCAACCTAATCTAGTGGGTGGCATCCCTACCCATGGCAGGGGGTTGGAACTAGATGATCTTTAAGGTCCCTTCCAAACCAAGCTATTCTTTGATTCTATGATTCTATGAAAACATTTGATCTGCCCTTCTCTCAGTCTGCCCTGACATATCCTTTTGTAGCCTATTAAACTGTCCCTTTGCTGGTCACACAGCACAGAAAGTATGGCCCTAACAAAGATGAAACAGAGCTTCAAGATCACTGACATTTCAAACTGCAGCCTGAAATGTTAGACAGAGACTAACTATGTAGTTTAATAAGAAAAAGAAAAAAAGAAAAAACAAAAAACAAAAAAAAAAACACAAAAAAAAACAACACACAGACTCCCAAGTCTGTAATAATCAAATTAACATGGGTAACAAGTCAGTTGACCATCAGCAGAGAAGAAGAAACCAGAACAGTAATTGTTTTCATTTCATTGGCAGAAAATTTACTTTATTCACTTTTTTTATTCATGCGTGTCCTGGAGAAAAGGGGGGAATAAGGAGGGGTTTCATAATGAAATTATACTAGAAACAGTCTAGTGGGTCACATGTATTGTTGGTGTAATTTTGCTGCAGAGGAAAGTAGTCTAGTTCTTGTGAGATCACTATATGGCTTATTTCTCTGGGCCACTTACAACAGACTCTGGAGAAAGAGAAGTGTGAAAACTGTATGAAAAAATACTTAAAGAGCATTTATCACTTCTATGGATGATAGAATTCTTATCTGTTGCAGAGTTTATTCATTTTGTTGCATATTACTATATCCTCAGGCCCAAGCTGTAATTGTTTTTTCATTGCAAAGAAGAGAAAAAGTGATGCCATCAGACCAAGTGTATTACTGGATGAGAAGAGACAAATTGTAAATAAACTTTTTGCTGTGGCCTATGTTTAAAAACTGCATCCAGATTTCACACCAAATTGCCCTATTAAGCTGTAAATTCATGGTATACTAAAAGCTTCTTCTACAGTGCTGCCTGGTCTTTTTCCTTTTTTCTTTTTTCTTTTTCCTCTTTTTCTTTTATTTTCTTTTTTTCCTTTTTTTCTTTTTTCTTGTTTTTCTTTTCTCCTTTCTCTTTTCTTTTTTCTATTTTTTCTTTTTTTCTTTCTCTTTTCTCTTTTCTTTTTCCCTTTTTCTGTTTATTCTTTTTTCTTTTTTTCTTTTATCTTCTTCTTTTTTTCTTTTTTTTCTCTTTTTCTTTTTTTTTTCTATTTCCTTTTTTTTTTTTTTTTTCCCCAAGAGTCTAATCTTTTGATATCGCTGTCCAGATAAGCTTTCAAGGGTTAGTATTTTTTTAGAAGTGCTTAATACATGGGATTTGGGAAGGTGAAGGTCTAAGAGAACTGATGGCCTTGAAGTTTCTGAAGAAAACAGCTGTAGGGAGGAGGACAGAGAAACTCAGCTTGACCTTACCAACCCAATGAAGTCAGCTGCCCTGTGTCCCTTTCTGGTTTAATTAAGACTGGCAAAATATGCTTGCCTCAGCCCAAATCTCATCTCAAAGCCTTTACTGCTGTGATGACTGAAATGAAAATGCTCAAGCTATTTTGTTCACCTATTAAAAAAAAAAAAAAGCAGCTTACTTTAAATGGGTAATAATTTGCAGCTGGTTGAGTTTCCCTGGTAATTAGATTTATCTCTCTCAGAGTTTTTGTACTACTCATATTTTCACAGTTTCAAGTCTGATAGCCTAAGTATTTAGAGTAGCTTCTCATGTCCAAACTACACACATTAGTCTATTTATAAACCTTTAGGTTTACAAACTAATTCATAGATATAAATCACCTTTAAAGTGTGAATGTCAGCCTTCATCCTTTCTTTTCTCATTTTTTCACTTCATGGTAAGGTCAAAATGCTCAAAACATTCCCATAGTTTCCTCACGTATTTTCACAAGGAGTAAATTAATTTCAGATTCAAGAAAAAAAGGTGCAGTAGGTGCCTTTTACACAAGAGGGCAGATCTGCTTCTCCTTTCATACTCTGTAGTCCCCTATTCCACCTTGTTCACCAATAACTTCTGCATTCAGCCAGGTATCTGGGTCTAGATGTCACAGAGAAAGCATGGTGTTAAAGAAGGGTTTTGGTCTGAACAGACACTACCATCTAGGGATGGTCTAAAGGCTTTTTATACTGCTAAAGAAATGCCCATAAGAGTATAAGCACACACTTATAAATGCTCTGTTATATAATTATCACTGTGGTTACAGAAGCTAACCTTTGGGTTTGCAAGCCCTGAAAGAAAAAGAAAAAAAAAAAAAAAAAGACTTGCAAGCCTACAAAGAGACAGGTTCACATTTGGGTTTTTCATCCTGTCCCTCACCTCCCTTCCTCCCCTTTCCCCAGCACAATTTTGAAGTCTCAGACCGCAGGTACCAGTTTCCAGCCCTCTCTGCTGGCTGAGGATGAAGATTTCATTTTGGAGCCTTTTGACAGGGAAGAAATGGCCCCAGCCTGGAGCCACGCTGGGGGCTCTGCAGCTCACTTCAGTGTCTAGGGAGTCAAGCCAATGTCTGTGACACACTCCTCAGGCTGTCAGCAACCCAACACAAGTGAAAGTCCGCTCCTTCTCCTATAAAGGATTGATTTAACTTAAAAAAAAATCCAGGTCCTGTATGATGATACTGTTGTACAGCTGCATTTTGTACACGATGTACACCAAAAAAAAAAAAAAAAAATATCGCAAGTTTTGAAGAGCACCAAAGGGTTACTTTTTAAGAGAGAAAAGGCATTCTATATCAAACCCTTGTCTTGCAGCTCCTGGAATTTTTAGAAAAAAATATGCACAGTGTTTGCCTTCTGAATGCCCTTAGGCAAAGGCTGGAGTCAGAGAATGGGAAAAATAGGACTTTTTACGAGAAGAGAAGAGATCAGATAAGCTCATCAGAAAAAAAAAAAAAAAAAAAAAAAAAACACAGAAAAAGAAAACTGACCACAGCTTATCTGTATATCTTTCCCTTGTACTTTATGGTGTCCTTTGACTCTGTCATACCCCATATATTTCATGTACAGGAGCAGATTATTGCTGTCACTACTGGTCACTGTCACTTGGTAACTGTACAGCTAAAGCCACCTGTTGGAGACCGTGTCAACACAAGAGCCAAATGTCGCCAGCTTTAAAAGAAAAAAAAAAAAAAGGAAAAAAAAAAAAAGGAATAGCAGTAAAGCCACTTATGTCAGACACAGTTAGAGATTTACTGGGACGTTGCTGGAAGAGACTCTGGAACTTTCCAAAATGCTGGGCTGGTGACTGTCAAATGTGTTTGCTTTTCCATTTTAACAATCAATGGAAGCTGCGTATGTGGAAAGACTGATGAACTATTTCTCACGTCAATCATAATTAGAGAAGTGCTAATCATGTTAAGGAGTTGTTATCATACATTAAATTAAATGAATGACACATGCTCTTGTACATTGCACTCACCAAATGACAAACCCTTCTAAGGTACTCTCTCTTGCTCTCTACATCATGCACGTTTGGCCTACGAATATATAGTAATTGATGCTTTTAATTAGATTATCGCAGTGTATAAAGTAAACAGTATTCCTGTTATCTGTTAGTCATCTTTTTCCTTTTGCAGAGACTTCTATATAGTCAAGACATTAATGGATCTACCTTCTAAATGTATTCCACAACGCTGTTGAAAAATTGCTCTAAGGACTTGAACAATATCACACAATCACAGAATCATTAAGGTTGGAAAAGACCTCCAAGATCATCTGGTCCAACCACCCCCCTACCACCAATGTCACCCACTAAACCATGTCCCTAAGCACCACGTCCAACCTTTCCTTGAACACCCCCAGGGACGGTGACTCCACCACCTCCCTGGGCAACCTGTCCCAATGCCTGATTACTCTTTCTGAGAAGAAATGTCTCCTCATTTCCAATCTGAACCTCCCCTGGTGCAACTTGAGGCCATTCCCTCTTGTCCTGTCACTAGTTACCTGTGAGAAGAAGCCAACACCCAGCTCCCCACAACTTCCTTTCAGGGAGCTGGAGAGAGCAATGAGGTCTCCCCTGAGCCTCCTCTTCTGGAGACCAAACAACCCCAGCTCCCTCAGCCGCTCCTCACAGGACTTATGCTCCAGGCCCTTCACCAGCTTCGTAGCCCTTCTCTGGACACGCTCCAGGGCCTCGGTGTCTTTCTTGTAGTGAGGGGCCCAAAGCTGAGCACAGCACTCGAGGTGCGGCCTCACCAGAGCCGAGTACAGGCGGACGATCACCTCCCTGCTCCTGCTGGCTACACTATTCCTGACACAAGCCAGGATACTGTTGGCCTTCTTGGCCACCTGGGCACACTGCTGGCTCATGTTCAGGCAAGCATCAACCAATAGTGAATCAACAGGGAGGAAAACAGGAGATTGTTTGATTGTGCTCCCTGAGCAAGCTAGCAATGGAAGACATTTAATCAGCTGTGTTACAGTGGGATTTGGATTCCCTTAGCTAGGTCAGTACAGGGAAGAAACATCAAGAGGTACTGAAGTGGCATATCCAAAATTTTCTTAGCCATGGCTAAAAAGTAACTCTTCTGCAAGTAAGAGAGATTTGGCTAAACTATGTGCTTCTTAATAGTGAAAGGGGGAGCTCGTGAGAGTGTATACATCTATGTATACATACATAAAAGTGAATGTAGGGAATGTAAAGACAAGTAATACAAATTAGAAAATATGCTATGTAGCAAAACAGGAGAAAATACAAGTATACTGGCCAGCTGCCAGCAGAGCACGTGGAGCTATTCACCTGACCTTATCAGCTTTCCTCAGCAATTGCTTTTGGGCACTGCTGGTGGCAGGGTGCTGTGCTGGCTGGCTCTGTGCTCAGAAGCAGTACAGCCTGTCTCCCATCAGGCTTACAGACTGCTGGAGGAATTGTAGTTCTACCAGGAGCAAAATACTTATCGTGATACCAGCCAACTGCTAGAGGGAGATGACAAAGATGGTAATTTAGTGAGGGTTTGTGTTGGTGTTAGTGAAAAAGCAGAATGCCCTTTTTCTGATAATAATTATGTAGAGATCTTGGAGCACCATGCATATCC
This sequence comes from Anser cygnoides, assembly GCF_040182565.1. NCBI lineage: Eukaryota > Metazoa > Chordata > Aves > Anseriformes > Anatidae > Anser > Anser cygnoides. The sequence goes on along the minus strand of NC_089873.1, from coordinate 144,991,081 downwards.
CAGAACTGTGGGAACATGCTGATTCTGTGTCAGCAGCGGACTAACTTCGGCTGTTGAGCCTGACATCAGACATTAGCAAACGGAAAATAACAAAAGACCTGGAAAACGAAAGAAGGAGCAAAGGCGGAGGGTTTAATGCTGATCCACATGGCTTTATGAAAAATCAATCTGTTCATAAAAAAGTCTGATTTCCTCTTTTTTGGCAAGATTACCAGTCTGCATGATAAAGAAGCTTGACAGAAGGAGAAATAGGAGGGCATATCCTCCATCAGGTATGGCATCGCAGCCAAAACGTGCTGTGATGCCACAGGCATCAAAGAACCACAGACATCAAAGAACCACAGCTAGACAAAAAACAGGCCATCCCCATTGGGTGGGCAATGGTATCCTCAGGAATATCAACTCCCTACGGCAGCTCGAGAGGTGACACCGGACGAGGAGCAGCACAGTCACCTGGGGCAGTGCCAGCAGCCTAGGTCCTGGGCATATAATCAGAAGAGCAGTGAATTAAATTTAGCTCTGTTTTCAACATAGATACCAGCAAGTAATTCTGGTGTCCTGATTTTCAGAGGGACTTGAAAGGCTATGGAGCCTGCAGTGAAGAGCTACCAAGATGAACTGAAGGCTGGAAAAACTGCCTTGTACTCAGAGACAGGAATAATCCGTTAGTTCTTAAAAACAGACTGAAGGGAGGTTCAATTTCTGTGTAATTTCCTGTGTGAGAAAATATACATATATATATATATATGGAAGGTAAATCCAAGTGAATTCAAATCAGAAACCGTGACAGACATTTTCAGCTGTGAGACTTAGTTGCTGGAACAAGCTACAAAAGAAGATGCTGCATTTGCCATCATTAGGTGTCTCTGAGTAAGAGCAAATCTTTTGGAAGAAACTACTATCTTTTTTCTTTTTCTTTTTCTTTTTCTTTTTCTTTTTCTTTTTCTTTTTCTTTTTCTTTTTCTTTTTCTTTCTTTTTCTTTTTCTTTTTCTTTTTCTTTTTCTTTTTCTTTTTCTTTTTCTTTTTCTTTTTCTTTTTCTTTTTCTTTTTCTTTTTCTTTTTCTTTTTCTTTTTCTTTTTCTTTTTCTTTTTCTTTTTCTTTTTCTTTTTCTTTTTCTTTTTCTTTTTCTTTTTCTTTTTCTTTTTCTTTTTCTTTCTTTTTCTTTTTCTTTTTCTTTTTCTTTTTCTTTTTCTTTTTTTTCCCAGAAAAATATGGAACTATGGACTTTGTTGTGAAGCAGATGAGATTTGAGTTATCACAAGAAGTTGCCTCCACACATCAGGATGGAATAGAGAACTCGCTCCTACCAAGACAGTGCAGGTCACATCCATGTAGTGAAACCCATTAAATTCCACTGCAGTGTCCACTGCTGAGTTTCTGGGACTGATAGTTAATTTTAAAAAATGACTGGGTTTCTTCCCACTGGTGGCTGTGCTACAGTGGCTGGAATAAGGTTGCTTATATGCCTGACTTAGCCCCAGTCATGGATGTGGGAGAGGAAGGATGGCTGGAAGAACATGTGCTGGGAATTTGTTTAGATATCCCAGATAGTACTTGTGGTGTGAAACAGACATATCACCATCCAGGCAAGCACTCTTACCTGTTTATTTTAGTGCTGCTGGAAGCTAAACATGTTCCTGCTTTTCCTCAGTTGCCACGTAACATCCCCTTCTGTTGTCACAACCCAGCTCTTGCAATTGACCAAGACATCTTGGCTGTTTGGAGCCACTCTTGGCTGGTTTCTCTCTCCTCTGTCAGACATAAAGTTTCAAGTGATTCAGTAGGGTCTTTCTGGAAAAGATGAACTTGCTTAAATGGAATAATTTCTGTAAGTATTCTTACATCTAAGTTGTAAATGTTATTTAACCCAGAGCGACTACTTTGTGTTTGTGCAGCGGATTTCATACACACTGGGGAGTGTTTCAGACCTGTTGTCTTTAACTGCTGATGGGATTTGCAGCTATGTTTGTGAATTCCAGCTTTCCCATTTACCTCACTGAGCTCCAAGTTTATACACTGAAAAGAACTGGAATAAAATATTAACACCACACGGCTAAACAGAGAAAGTTTGTACAGTATCCTGCACTACATTTTTCTCCGCTTTCCATTGGAAAAAGAACAAATAAGGCAAAATGAGGCTGAACATCTATAGCAATATATTGGTTTAGAAAACATTGTCTTTACTTCTTTAGAAAACAAAACACCCTGACTCACATATAATTTATGTGGAGCATGCACTTGATTTAGAGAAGGCCTTAAAATGACCCATTAATCCCAAATCAGTTGGAAACTAGAATAGCTGTAACTGATCTGTTGTCACAACAGCAGTACACAGAAGTCATAGGAACAGACGGAGAAGATAACACTGCTGAAATGTAGATGTTTTCCCACAGTATCATCAGGCAGCTACAAACACTTTTATAGTTATCAAGGAGATATAACTAAGTTAAAAATTATGATCGATGTGCTTTTCTTACCTATCTTATGTAAAACAGAGTATTGCTTACTGTTTGTCATTTAAATAATTTTTACCTTATTATTTTACTTCTTTCTTTTTCTCCTTGGTATATTTATATTTCCAGCCTACTCATTCATTCTCACATATAAGCACATTGCTTACGTGTTAGGATTTACAGCAGAGGATTCAGTTTAAATCAGAAAAAGACTGAACTTTAATTAGACCAGTTCTAAACCATAAAGCAGGGATAAAGCTCTTATTAACTAGAAATTTGTCATCCCTGACCAAAGTTAATAAATAAATATTTATTTTATACTAGAGGGTTTTTTTTTTGGTTTGTTTTGTTTTAATTACCTAAACATCTGTTCATGTTAACCATCAGTTCCAGAAGCATTTGCAGCCATGAGATTGCTGGAGATGCTCAGTCTGCCGGAGTCCTGCAAGCTTCTGGGCTTGGTATGAAACTGGAGGAGGGAAGTTGGGAAACTTTCCCTCAAAGTGACCACAGCATATATGGAACTACATCTTTGTCTCCGTCACTTCCTGGAGGAAACGCGCAGCCTGCATGTCCTGTTTTGTGGGCACACATACTGTAGTGGCAGAAAATGTGTGTTGCAGAAAACAAGAGAAGCACTCCTCTCTGTGCAGCTCTTCTCCAGCTGATTAATGAGGGCGGAATTAGGACCAACCAACATATGTGGAATGATGGCAAGCCGCAAATTATCCATGTGTGCCAGCTGGAAAAAGTGAGTCTGTCTCCCTGAGTGGGCAGCCCAGTGCCCACACAACTGCCAGAGACCCTACTGCCAATTGTCACTCGGAGGACGTTTGCCCTTAGCCCCAGCTCTCCATTTTCTGCCCACCCCTCCAATGGGGACATTCATCTGTGGTGGCCTGAATGTCCCATTACCCTTCACAGACCCTCTGCTCTTCTGCTTAGGTCGTTCTGATGGCCCACCCATGCTAAAGCCTCACAGTGTCTTCTTCATCTGATCTTGTATGACCTTCTTACCACACACTGGGGCTTCTTTCTGAGAAAGCCCTTCACGGAAAGGGTAAGGAAGCACATAAGCCATCAGCATGATAAGAACATGCAGCTTACAGTCGTCACCAGGATTTTTAACTGCTGTTTGCAAATATGAGCAGATCCACTTCCCACTGCAAAAATTGCTTGGATACAAAAGGCCTGCTCTTGTCTGGGCTGGTCACATGGAGGCTTCCGTGTTTGTTTGCTGCATTTTTCTTGTTATTCATAATTTATTTAGAACTGACCCTGTTCAAAGTCAAAACAAAGACAGTATGTTCAGTCACTCAAATTATAGTCTGTTCCCCAGGGCAATAACCCAAGACTGCAAAAATTCATACAAAGCCTTCAGAAAAAAGAAGGAAGAACAGCAGCCTCGTTATTTGGCAAGCAAGAGCTATGATTTTGTTGAGACTTGCATAAGAGAAACATTATTAGATCTTGTTTTGTCCTCTCACCAAGGAATCTCTGCATAAGAGTAAATTATTCAGGCAGTCAGGATTTAGGATATGCCAGAGCAGAAATGGCCATCACCGTGCCCTCCATTTGTCCTGTGTTCCTCAAAACAATCCTCTTGTGCCGGGCTGCCTAATGATCCTCAAAATTTTGGCCTGCTGATCACATGAAGTGACTCTCTTTTCCACTGAAAGATGTTTCACGTCAGAGCTGTGAACCACAGAAGAGCAAGCTAAGAAAACTTCAGGAAGCTCTCTCAGTCAAGACGAGAGACATCCGGATGTTTACAGCTCCTGAAAGACTCAGCAACAAGCTTCAGAAAGGAGGCCATAGGACGGTGGTTACATTAATAAAAATAAAGATTATTTTTTTATTTTTTTTTCTGGAGATGTACTTGCTGGCTTGCAACTAGCTTCTCTGCAAGCACAAGGGGATGATGCTCAAAGTCCAGCAGGCACTCGGGCATCACCTTCTGGTTGTTGAAGTGAGTTGTAGGATGGGGGACCTGTAGGGGAGATGCGCCTATAGAAATGTTACAAATGCCTAATCCCAAGCAGGCTTCCTCAAACAGACTCTTCTTCTTTCTTTTCTTTCCTTTCTTTCTTTTTCTTTTTTTTTTTCTTTCTTTCTTTCTTTCTTTTTCTTTCTTTCTTTCTTTCTTTCTTTCTTTCTTTCTTTCTTTCTTTCTTTCTTTCTTTCTTTCTTTTCTTTCTTTCTTTCTTTCTTTCTTTCTTTCTTTCTTTCTTTCTTTCTTTCTTTCTTTCTTTTTCTTTCTTTCTTTCTTTCTTTCTTTCTTTTTCTTTCTTTCTTTCTTTCTTTCTTTCTTCCTTCCTTCCTTCCTTCCTTCCTTCCTTCCTTCCTTCCTTCCTTCCTTCCTTCCTTCCTTCCTTCCTTCCTTCTTTCTTTCTTTCTTTCTTTCTTTCTTTCTTTCTTTCTTTCTTTCTTTCTTTCTTTCTTTCTTTCTTTTTCTTTTTCTCTCTTTCTCTCTTTCTCTCTTTCTCTCTTTCTCTTTCTCTCTTTCTCTCTTTCTCTCTTTCTTTTTTGTTTTTTATTTTGTTTTTCTTTGTTTGTTTATTTCTTATGATTTGTAGTCAGAAGTATAGAATTGCAGATCAATGCGATATTTCCTGATAAATTGCCATTCTTTCTGCTACTCTTACAGCACAGCACATCTAAACTTAGCTAACTGTGACCTTTTAATTTTTTTTCAGAATTTCTCACTTAGGCATACCATACCTTTCTTTTTTTAGATCAGTGTGATAGTGATTTTTGGAAACTGAGAGACTACTGTGGGGAAGAAGGATTCCTGTTCTTATTCCTACTTACATGTTTTCAGCCAGTTTTGGAGACAGGTTACCAAGATGACTGGACTTTTGGTCACATGTCATTATAGTTCCCTCCCCCCCAAAAGGAAATTATTTTCTAAATAACAGCATACATAGATGGATCATGTTTATGAGTCATTTTGTAACACTGTTCTCCAAATCTGCTCTAGTTTTGGCAGCCTTATTCTTTAGATACCTTTCCCAGGTAGATAACCTGGAGTAAGAAACAACATTGTGGGTGGATCAAACTGTATTTATTTCACAAGGGCTAATGAGCAGCCATGGTATGGCAGAAATTTTTATGACCTCCACTTAGCTTAATATGCAACCACCTACCATTTCTTAATGAAATTGCTGACTACAAATCAGTCCTATGGACCATTTAAAAACTTTAAATGCATTGTTCACTGGTGACTTTTTTCTGGACTGTGTGTTGACCTTTGTGTGCCTTCTCTCTAATTTGTCAGTGAAGGTGTAAAAATGAACAAGAGAAATATCTAAGCAGAAATCCCTAACCCTACCATTTAACCCTCATCAGAAGTCCTAAACCATTGCGATATAACTAGCTGAGGTGCTGCAGGTGAATGTTATGCAGGTAGAACCATATAACTTTGTGGAAGAAGCAGGCAGAAGGACAAGATAAATCATAGAACAATAAGAGATAAAAGGGCTTTTATACCATACTTTGCAACCTGAAAGAAAACTCACTAAATACAGTAAGCAAATCATATGACCCAGTAGTTCAGTAAAACCGTCATTGCACAGGATGCTTTTTTTTCCCACTGTGCAAATTTAAATCACTTCTGCAGATGAAGAGGAAAATCTACATACACTTCTTCATGAATTTAAAGAGAAAAGGCCAAGAGCAATATTCTCATTCACTTCCATGACAAAGCAAAACTCTGCACAATGATCAAAGTTATACCCTGAGTCACAGTCTATGTGACCTTTTCATTTATTTATTTGTAATAGTTACCAAAAGCAGAGAAAGGCTTTATACTGTTATCTTAAAGGGCAATGAGCAAGGGCCAAACCCTTCTGTTTCTGAAGTCAAACAGGCTGTGAACCAGTATCTTCTGTACTATATAATTTTATCCTGAAAATCCAGAGCTGAGTTTTGGGGTAGGCAGGTCTTTTGCTCTGACCAGGTAAGAAATTTGGGGTCTGTTAATCTCTTATGAGTGTTTGACCAACACTGCCCACACTAGTGCCTGATCCACCTGCATGTGGCCCCGGACCTATTGACTCTTCATTACATAAGGACCAGAGACAACCATTCCAAATTAATTATCTCCTTCTTTTCTTTTTCTCTCTATCTTTCTGTCTTTAATGCTTGAACGAGAGATAGGATTCCTGTCTGAACTTGACTTAACTTTTGCTGGTGAAGACCATTAATCGCAGAGACAAGACAATCTCCCATCTCATTTTCTCTTCTGCTTGAAGACTCCCCTCCTGCTCCTCCTCACCTCTCTCCCAAACCCTGTCAGAGAGATAACAGCTTCTCCTCGGGGGCAGCAGAGACTGTCTGGGATAGTCAGCCCCAGACACCCAAGCTCTATTTGGCAGGTCAGTCACTGTGCAGGTATGAACTTGGCAGATACACGATATGATCTACCCGCCCTCCTTTTTCTCCTCCTAAGGTCAGCATGCTTGTTTTGCTTGCAGCACCCAAGTGACAAAACTAGCAAGGCTGTGGAGATAAAGCAGAAAATGACTGAGCAATTGAGGACTGAGAAAATCCAGGGATGAGATGGAAAACCAGGCAAGAAAAGCTAGAGCTAGCAGCCAGCAGGGAACCGGCAATAAAAGACCATAGCAGTCCTGGGTTTGTATAAACTTTCTACTTTTATATCCATGAAAGTGACTCACGGCTCCCGCAGAACTGGATTTCAGGATGACGAGGCAGAACCTGGCAGACGGCCGTCCCGTGCTGTTCCTGCTCTTGCTCAGCACTATTTCTCTCCTCCCACATAGCATTTGCTTTAAAACACTAGAGCTGGTTCTAGGGAAGGTTTTGAAATGCTAACATGAAGGCAAAAGATAAGAACTTATCTTCCAAATACTTTTCCTAATTAATTTGATATGAGGAACCCGAGAAATAAGGTTTTCAGGTTCCTGGGCTCTGCAGAATTCTGAAAGACTTTTGAGGGAGAACAGCCTGTTAGCTACATTGCTGCGAATGTCTTGTTGTATGGTCATACTGTGTGTGTGTATCACCCAACAACCACTAAGAGCCCTTGATAATTTTCATGTACATTGTTAGAGAGGTAGTGATCTCATATATATATATATATATATATATATATATATATTTCTTACAGGAGTCAAGAAAATAAGAAGTTACTTAGAGAAACAAAACCATAGAAACATATAAGATTGAGGTTGTCTCCTCATTAGACATCAGGGAATCCATAACGAATTCTCCAAACAAAAGAGAGATGGCAGTTTGAACTTCTGCATTTTTGATAATGCCAAGACTAACACAAAACTGTAAAAAGAAAAAGGGAAAAGGAAAGAGGAGAAAGGTTAAAGGAAAAAGGAAAAAGGGAAAAGGGAAAAGGGAAAAAGGAAAAAGGAAAAAGGAAAAAAAATACTTTCCCATTTCATATTTGTACAAAGCAGTAGGACCTTGTTCTTGTTTTTAATTGCTAAAAACTCTCTGCTTCTTACTGTATCTGGTGTATTTGTTGCATATATATTGGCATCTTTGCAGATTTATTATCTGATAGATAAGAAACTTCAACACATCCTTGTTTAAATTCATCTGTATTTTAAATTCTCATCCTGATCTGAAAGGTACTAAGGCATTTGTCAAACAAATGTAAGGATTTGCTATTTGTCAGTTTAAAATCTGTTACCTCAGCTACAGAAAAGAAATGTTGTTCTGGTTTCTATGAGTTTCTGGTCTCTGTCAGGGTTCCTAGGCACTATGGCAATACAGATAAATAATATCTGCAGAGAGAGCCAAATGGCACAGGTGCAAAAATAGTTTGTACCAGCTGAAAAAAAAAACTGTGCTTCTTGTGCTTCCCTTGTTTTGCAAGGAAATTTTAATTTTCTTGATAGAAAGATAGAGAGAGAGAGTAGAAACCTCTAGGTCATGCTAAAAATAATTCAAAAAAAAAAAAAAAAGAACAAATGTGTTTTAGAAATGCCTCTGAAGTGCCTGCTGAGAGCTGTTTACCCTCTGTCTTACCTCCCCATCCTTTCCACACACCAGGATCCCATAACAGGCTGTGCTATTTTCATGTTTTCATGCTGAGGAGATGGGCTCCCTGGGATACAGCGCTGCAGGTGAGGAACCAACCTTAGAGAGAAGAACAGCCCCTAGGCTCGCTGAACCAGAGCTCTCATAAGGTCCTACAGTCAAAGTTTCAATTCATTTCAGTTGTTTTCCCAACAAACCAAATATCAATTTTAGGAAGCAAACGTTTCACTGGGGAAAAGAAAAAAAAAAAAGTTAAAGTTAAAAATATAAATATTTTTTTCTTTTTCACCAGAGAATGCTTTTGAAGGAAAATCTGGGGCAAAATCTAATCAGGAATTAGAGCATAATAGTCCTATGGGGATGGCTTGTGATTTACAGTATTTGGGCAAAGGAAATAAGGCACTACACAGCCACAAAATGACAAAAGTGAATAAAATGTACCACTGCAAGAGTGCTTACTTCTCCCAGTTCTTAGCTGTGGTAGAGGACAACTGTATGATGTCTTCATCAGAAACTCGGATGTCTTTAAGAGAAGAAGGCCAGAACAAGTTGCATGGTGTTGCCCATTTACCATTTTGTCCAATGGTTAAGTAAAATTTGATCTTTTACTCCAGGCCTGAAGACACAGGACTGAAGAAGAATATCAGCTTTCATTTTTCAAATGACACCTTGAAGTTTTGTGATAGATAAAGAAAGTTGTTAAGGTAACATCCTTCCCTTTCCACACAACCTATCCAACCCTTCCTTACACCACAAGCCAAAGTATCAGGAGGCCATTAACACAATCCAGAGACACGTTTTTAATCTCTAGTTTGTTGAAATCTGTCTCATTGTTTGTCTTTTTCTTAACACTTGGCATTGGCAATAACTAATGCTGCCAACGTTTTCTTGCCAGGAAAGATATTTCTTTCTTCTCTGGAGCTCCAGCGAGGCCTGGAAAAACCTCCTGCTACCGGGCTGCCTCTCAGCCCTCACCTATGGGAAGGACAGTGAGGAGGGTGAAGGAAAGACAGGTAATTCCAAGCACGAAGGAAAAAAAAGGACCAGTTTGGGTCAGGATCAACGGGGAAAGAGACAAGGAGCTCCAAACATCTTTCTTCTTTGTTCTCCATTCCTGCAGAAATTCAGCTTAGAAGTTACTGATAACCTCTCTCCTCCCCTCCTCAGACCCAGCACTGCCTATTAATTACCCCAAGAAGCACTGCTGGCAGAAAGCTGGTAGCAGGCCTCGGAGTAACCCGATTGATCTGCAGCATGCCCTAGGCTGATCCACAAAATGAAGGCTACCAGGACCAGGCCAGATGAATTTTCTTAGCAGTCTATATCATGCCTATGGGTTAAGACATCCCATTTGCACTGGGAAATACCCTGACCACACAGTGATTGGGGTTAAGCTGATCTCCATATAGGACAGATCTCCACCTGCTTCATATTTCTTTGCCCTCCCTGTGAGGTGGGGTGACCGGGAGAGGCATTTTTGGCTGGCCATTTACAGCCAGATGATTGCCAGCTCCTTTTCGCCGCCTGCACACCACAGAAGTGCCAGATCAGACTTGAGGATCTGGCCTATTATTTTTTGATTGCTGTCCCAAGGATAGAAGAGCACCCTCTTCACTTGTCAGCAGCTAATAGGTCACAAGCTGGCCAGTTTACCAAACACGAAAACAATTTGCCAACAGCAGGGACTTACACCCTAAAAGGAGAGGACACGCTTTCGCTGGCAACCCCATCACCACCCTGAACAAAGGAGAGATATAAAGGTATCAGGGCTTGCTTTTAAGTTGTTCTGAGTGCTAACTTGTTACTGATTTCAGGCTGTCTGTCTTTCGAATCGTGCTTGTCTACTGCTAACAACTGCTCAGTGAGCTAATACTTGTTAAGAGCTGCCATCAGTCACCCACACGGCCCGGTCTGGAAAGCACATACGAAGTTTTTGATAGCCCGATCCGTATCCCCCTGAATCTGTGGAATTCCTCCAGTGACAAAGGGGAGAGGGTTAAAGACAAATTACTGTGATGCCCACTGTCAAGCTTCAGTAATCTTAATCAGTGCTGAAATGGCCTAGATTTATTTAATTTAAAAGGATGGTAGTGCCACGGAGACAAAAATTCCCATTTATCCCTAACGGTATCTTACTATATCCTAATTATATTTTCTTCCTTCCCTCATACAGAGAATTCAGAAGGAAATGCCAGCAGAAGACGAATTGTGTCTGGAAGTTGTATAGAGGTTTGGAGGTGTGGACAAAAGGTTTAGGATGGCCGGTGGGGAGCTGCACCCCTTCCACCTCTCACGGCCAGCAGTGCCCAGGCTTGGTTTCTGCAGCCCTTCTCTTGGACTCCCCCACGCTTGGCAACACTCCTCCTCTAAGGAGATGCTTTAAATGGGAAGGGAACTTTCAGGGCACCAAAGTGTTGCCCGCAGCTGTGATTCATGCTGGGAACAGTGCCCTCCCTTGGCCCTTGCCTTTAGCCTCTTAGCACATCTCACAGCAGGGGTTGGGCTTGGCTGCCTGAAGTTCACGGAGTTATAAGAGGAACAGTTTTTATTCTTATTAAGGCAATGAGCTGAGTGTGGCCATCCAACCTGGCCTTGAACACCTCCAGGGATGGGGCAGCCACAGCTTCTCTGGGCAAGCTGGTTGTCCTCTCTGCCTGCCCCATGTGGGTGTCTCAGAGCCCCCATATGTGTATCTCAGAGACCCCTTGCCAACAGACTTTAGACTTAGAACTTTCTTGTGTAATGTATAAAGCGAGACAAATCCCACTTATTCTGTCGCAAAACATGGCGTGGGCAAAAGAGATTACAGCCATTTTTTAGAACTTTTTTTTTTTTTTTAAACATCTGTCATGGACCAAAACTCATTACAACACTCTATTTACCCTACTTTTCCATTCGCCCATTTCCTTCCTATTTTTGTGCATATCTCTCAGGTTCCCCTTTAACAACTGCCAGAAGGAAGCTGCCCACACACTGCCCACAGCCACCGCTGCCTCCCCAACACACCACATTTAGCCCCTGGGTGGGATTTCCAGGAGGTGAGGAGAGAGCACACGTCGGCGGGGGCGAGCATACGCTTTGTAGCATCGTGGCAATGCTGCAAAGCAGTCGCTGCAGTGTTGATCGTATCGAGGCAGTGATACCAAGAGACACCTCGCAGCAGGGCAGACACGCTCTGCTTGAGTCCCTTCACCCTCGGGAAGGCGGTGGGTGTAACATTTTGCATCTCTCTCGCTCACACGTGAAGGACGAGCAGCCTAACAAGGTCACGTTTGTTCGAGGCACGCACATTTCCATCTGCTGGGGCTGGTGGCAAACAAAGTGCCTGGCACAATGCGAGGCACTCTAAAAAGGAAATGTTTAGGAGGGAGAGGCTAAGCAAAGCTGGGGAGGCAAGTGGTGTCTATACACTGTACTTTGAGACAGACAGAAACACTTTAAATCAAAACCTCATTTATTTACCAAGAAAAATAGTAAAAGGTCCTCTTGATTTTCAAAATCCTTGCCACTGTATTGCTTTCTAGAGTGCTATTAATAAAGTGTCAGGGAAGAAATGGAGGCTTTAACATCAATGTTAAGGCAAAACACAAAGACAATGCTGGTTCAGGCAACAGCTTGAATTTCTTTCATGGTGGCCAAAGATAGAAAAGACCTCTTTAATGAAAAGTGGACACTTTCTTTTGGAGTGAGACGGCACAGTCTGTGAAAACTCAACTCTAAACATTTTTAGTGTTAAATACTTCTAAGATAAAAGCTCTAGTTCCACGTTTCATATACTGAACTCAAGGATCTTCAGAGCACCAAGGGTTCAAAACCTATTATCCTATAAAATATGATTCCTTGAATCTACCATAATACTATGCCAAGATGAAGATACTTCTACCATGATGAAGATGTCCATTAGGTCAATGGTAAATATTTTCTTAACTTAAAAATTATTTGGGCTAAACATATTATACAACAGACTTTTAGACACAGATAAGACATAGGGGATTGCAAAGGAACAGAGAAGAATAATGTGTCTAAAGAATAAAATTATCTTTTAATATTTTCTTCTTTTCAGACTTCCAGGAACACTGAGGAATTAATGTGGAAAGAAAATAAGAATAGAGAACAAGGAATGCACAGACAGAATTTAAACAAAACATCAGGTTTCTTTTGAGGCATCATTAGGATATGTTTTGTGATGATATTTGGTTAAAGGTAGACCTTACTGCATCCTCTTCCAGTTTAGGTAAGGTTTAAGGAAATTGCATTGTTCTCTGTTGGCTCCTGAGAAGTGCAGCTCTTCTTTGAATACACACTGTCAGTTTGAATCAACAGTGATTTCCTTTCCATATAATGTTTTCTGTGAGTTTTGTAGATTTGTATATTCCAGGAATGCATCTATCAAAACCACATGCTAAGCTCAACTAATTTCTGCAGAGACTGAAGATGTTCAGACAGCGGGAGGTGTTCCTGCTTCTGGGGCCAGGATCCTTTTTCTCCTTGCCTGCCTTTGACACTGGTATGAGTTGAAGAAGAGCAGCAAGGCCCCAAAAGACATGCTGAACTCGTTGGCAGGAGAGTAATGGTCAGTGATGCCAGAAGAGAGTGGTGCAGGCAGATGGGCTGAAAGGTGATGTGGATGCCTGCGTGTGCCCCTGTGGATCCCTGCAGCCTGGGGACAGCTGGGAGCCATCCTGCATGCCGTGGGAGGGCCGAGGAGCTGCGACTCTGGGGGAAGCCCCATGCCAGCCGAAAATATGCATTTGGTTCGGAGCCAGGGATACTGACCAGCACGAACTCAAATAATGCACGGTATCATCCTACCAAGGGTTTTCCTGGAAATCCTTTTCAGAGCAGACCTGGGATCTGTAAGCCCAGATGAGGCTTACAGAGAGCATTAGTTGCCATCGTTGGTGTGGGCTGACAGAAAGCAGGTTGCTAAAAGTTAGACATGGCATAAAATTACAGCCATGCCAGAAGCAAGATGACATTTTCTAAAATTAGGAGAAAATACAGTTTGACACATATAGCCCAAGAAATTAAGAGTTACCTAACTCATTTTCTGCATATGCTAGCATATGGATATATAGCAAGAACAAACTTGTAATGTCTCAGGGTGGCTCCTAAAGCCAATGTTTACCTCTTCATTAGCTTAATTAATAGCTAATGACAGACACATGCCAGTGGATAACCACCAAGTGCCTTAATCACCCTCGAAGCCTTACACTGCTCCTCATGGTGTGGTTGGCTCACTTGAAGAGGACTATCTGCAGCAATTCATCACCTCTGAAGAGGGGCTGATAAGCAGCAGGAGTGTTCTCAGAAACTCAGCTCCTGAGGAGGGACAGCACAGCTTGGCTCTGCAGTCACAGCCCTGAGGTTAGCAGCAGTGGTCAGAAAAGGATTTCAGGGGCCAAAGTCCCCAGCTCTCCTGCTAGGGGAGCTGCCTTAAGATATGGGGGAATAGCACAGCACTCCAGGATGAACTCAGTGAAGAAGAATCACTTGCCTATTATTTTGCACCAAATTGCGGCTACTTTGGAAGGATTTTAAGTGTTCTGAACTCACCTTTTTTTTTTTTTTTCCTTTTTTTTTTTCTTTTCATATTTTGCAGCCAGAGATCTGGACTTCTGCTTGTCTGTAAGGCTTTGAAAGACCCAACCACAAGAATAATGTTCAGATGCTCAGAGACCATAATGGTAACCAACAGAATAGACAGCTCCCGAGATCGTATTCTTCCCCAGACTGAACTGGTCAGAAAGGGAAAGCGGATAATGATTTCCTAATATTAGAGGTCCTGAAAGGCAGACTGTGGTCTGCATGAAGCACTTTCATCATTTAATAGTAGCCCTCTACACTTGCTGATGTATGAAAACATGAGATACTGAAGGTGTAAATAAGGAGCATTAACATCCTCTAACTGACTAACATGGAAATATTTTAAGAGAGGGTTCATCTTCATTAACAAGTCTCACAATTACTTTTCAACATAAAAAGTCTTTATTCCAGGAACTTTTCCCCTGTACATGAGACTATGCTGACACAACCTGTGCTAACTGGATTCTTTTTAAAAGCAAGAGTCACATTTATTTTTAGACGAATGTTTTTAATTACTGTAGCACTACAGGGCCAGCCAGGTCAATGTCTCAGTTGTGCTAGGTGCTATACAAAAACAAACACTCACAGTCCCACTGCAGTTAAATGCCAGCCTGCTCTGCATTTAAACTGGGGATAACGATCCCTCTGTAGTAATCCTGTGGTTTGCATGCATTTAAAAAATGTCTCATTTTGTGCCTCGGTTAAAATCGCAAGGGAAAGACTTTACAGGAGAAACTCTTGCATTCTTCTCCTAGGTGTGTGACCTCCTCCTTCCATGCACACCTCTCGACTCTCTCCAGAACAAATCAATCTCCATCTGAACGCCTATATACAGACTGACTGACTTGTTTAGTCAAACGAGGACTCTGCCAGGCTGCACTGAAAATAGTACCACCAATAATTCACACATTATTCCCAATACTTTGTTCCCTTTAATCATGAGACTGAATTATACTTGTTATTTGAGTCTTTCAGGGAGCTTGCATGCCCTCTTATTGAGAGAAAAAAAGGCGAAATAAAGACCATGCTACAGCCCAAATGTGCACGAGGCTTCTGTTGAGTTCTCCTGCTTATTTTAGTTATTTGGACACCTTCCCACACCAGATAATGCTGATCTGAGGTGTAAGTCGTGGGCTCTGTGTGGTGCTAGAGATAGGCGCTAGACAAGAAACACTTTTTGGGGAAAAACCCACAGATACGAGTCACGCACAGAATTCTCTGCCCACCTCTGTTAAGTTTCAATACTGTTTTTATTTCCTCTGATCTCTTGGGTGTGGATGGTTGCAAACACAGAGGCTTAACCTGAAAACTTTTGACCATGGCAGCTTTCCATGGTGCAAGCACCTTTTTGTGAGACCACAATCTTTCAGTGGCCACTTCAGCTGAAGGATCCTCTGCCTACCTCCCCACCTGCAGGAATGATTTCCAATATCACGTTCCCACTTCTCCTGTGCTGCTGCAATTGCTTGTGGGGGCCACACACTGAACCAATCGGAGGAAAAGGTTAAGTCTTATTCTTTTTCTTTTCTAAAAGTATTTTGTTTCAGGATGGTTCGGTTTTCCCACTGCAGACTGACACGGAGCTGTACCAGCCCAGCTGTGCTCTGTGTTGCAGTAGCAATGGCAGGGGAGACTGGTTTAGATTACACTGTCATCCAGAGCCCATCCCTGGAGAAACAAAGCATCAGTAGCCCATCTAACCTTCCATCTGCCTTGTACCACTTCTTATCTCCATGTGAGATAGACTGAGCTAACAACAGCCACAAACACACCTTCATTTCATTTTCTTTTTTTTTTTTTAATGGCAGTTTAACTCATCTTTTTTTCTTTACTTGTTAGCCATAGAAAGAGATTGATGTCACAGGCACATTGTCACTGGGAGCGCTCAGGGATGCATTTCTGGATGCAAGGACACAGGGCAAATGGGACAGCTAGAGAGTGTGAGAGATTCCTGTAGACAGACTAGGTTACAGCTGCCACCTTAAGAGTCAGTATCTATTGGCCCCAAATAAGACAGATGTAGCCTGACAGGTTAGTTCAGGGCCACAGGTTGCCTGCTGCAAACCTTTCCATTTGTCCTGTGGAGGTGAAATTGCTCTATCGTAATTTACAACTGCTGTGCGTGACCTGCCATACGTCTCGGGTCCCCTCACACTCTTGCTCCCAGTCACATGCTCGTAGCTATAATTTCAGTTTTAAAGTGCTGAAGAGCTGTAACAGGCATTTCTCTGACATATACATGTTTCTGAAAGCCTGGGCCCCAAAGTTGTTTATTTATAGGCTACTTGACATACCCAGCTCCTATTTCTGAAGCAGGCACTTACCCCTTGCATTCATGACCATTGTGACCCGTGCTCATCCCACGCTGCTTAGGTTTTCTCTCTCATGCCATCCCCGAGTAGAAGATATAAGGCACAGCCAAAATGAGCTTCTCCAGCAGGGACAAACCATGAGCAGAGGGGGACGTGTCATAAGGGATGAAGATTTGCAAGGACAGGGACTCAGCCATCAACAGTAGGTGGCTGACTCTAACACCCAGAGCTGAGCTCTGGGAAACAGGGGGCTTCTGCAGGCAGGAGCACAGCTCCACAGGGCATGGCAAATGTGTAGATCGAGGAGATGTATGCAAGGTAGCCCCTGAGCAGGGGCTTTGGTGGTTTTTTTTGGATCACTTTTTTTGGACTGATTCCAAAATTCCCATCTGGACCTACCCCAGTCGTTCCCACAGCATAGTGCAGGGCAAGGTAACAAAGCCTGTTAGCAACAGCCAGTAAGGAGGGCACTCCAAATGATACAGGCCAGATGCTTTTTTTATGGACACCATATTTCCAGATCAAAAGGGACTGAAAAACAACCCCAAAACTACTCCATCCTCCCCACCCCCCACCCTACCCTTACCCCCCCTCCAGGTATTCCAGTTTTCTCAATGAATTTCTTCTTTGAGATGAAGGTAAAAAAAAAAAAAAAAAACGAGAATATGGAAAGACAAAACAAGAAAGCCCACAAAATTCTCAAAACATGGGCTGCCTCATAGCTGAAATTCCCCAAGCAAACTAATGTTTCACTAGCAAATAAACAAGCAGGGGACATGGGTCTTTCTGCAAGCATGTGGGTGAAAATCCTGCTGCCTAGCAGGAAGAACAGCACGATCATCAGTGCCGTGCTGCTGGCCCACAGCTCTGGCGAGCCAGCCAGCTATTCCAGGGCTAACAGCTGGTTAAAAGCATAGTCCTCTTTTTCAGAAGTCTTGTACAGTATTAACTGACCATCCAACTAATGTAAAAACGCATTTTAAAGTCACCTAAGCATATAGGTGGTTTAATTTATTTCAGAGTAAAATGTACTGAAGGGTATCAAGAATCCTGAGCAAAAGGATGAAAAAAAAAAAAAAGCAGCAAAGGCCCAAGGGTTGTTAAATCTCTTACAAATACAATGCAGAACTACAGGTGAGGAGAGAAGACAGTGTTGCTCTGACTTAGGAGGCAGGATTGTACCAAAACCTCAGCAGTTCCCTCCATTTCCATCATTTGGACCTCCTCTGACTTGTATCTGAGAACCCTCATCAGATAACTCAGCTAGAGTGAACATTTGAGTTGTTCTAGGAAGCAGCTTCCAAATTACCAAACTGAGTTCTTTGGAATAGATCACTAAACATAAGATTACAATCTTTGGTCCAGGAAAATACTTAAGCATTTGCTAATGTCCTTCCCACCTGAGATACACCAAGAGTGCATACAGTTCTCAGAGCTGACCACAGGTTTTGGTGTTTTCCTCAGGCTGCGGGGTCACAGGCTCAAAATCCAAGGCTTGGAGCTGATCCCAGAGGTAGAGTGGGGTGGGCATGGACCCAGGTACCATGAATTTTCCTCCCACCTTCCTCACCCATCCAGGCTGGCTCCTGGCACCTCTTGCCCACCTTGGTGGAGGAAGAGGCAGGTTTAATCTTGGACAGAGGTTGTAGAAGACAGACCCGTGAGATCAATGGCCTTCATGGTAAGGTATCTATCCCCCGTGCAGCCTGCCCATCTGCTAGCTACATTGCTGGTTTAGCAAAAACCCATTGCACGTGGCTGCACAACATGAAGCTTAGCTCCAGCTCACGGGAGATGATCTGAAGAAGAGTGATGCACCAGTGGAGGTTGGGGGGGAGGGCGACAGACCTGCTCTCCATCCAGACCTACCCTCAAGATCTACCCTCCTCAGTGGTGGGGTCTCCTCCTGCCCCAGAGATTGGGCTGAGCCCTCCCCAAAGTGGAAAGGCACTGAGGGAAACCATGGGGAGCCCCAGGTTGCCTGGCTAGAGCTGGGAGAGCGGTTCCTTGGGGAACAAGGTCACTGCCATCTGCAGGGACAGCAAGGACATGCTGCAGGAGGAGGATGAGGAGGGTGTCCTTGGTCTGGTGAGGTTGTAGCAGTGTTTTCCTCTTAAATCCCTATTAATTTTGCCTTAAAGGCTCAGCCCAGGCAAGTGTGTGATATACTCCTCGCAGCAGCTCAGGTAAACTATGCGCTTTATAACCTCTGAATTTAGCGCCTTATTTTAAGAGACTGCTAACTTAAAATACAAATCACATGTTTTAATATAAGAAAGTGGATTTCCAGGCATTAGAAAATGGGCTTGATTACTGTTCTACCTCGGTACTTCAAATTAAGAGTCGGCTATTAAAGGCAACGTGGACATTCCCAAGTAATGCATTTTAAGCTGGATGCTTTGAACTATTTATACATAAAGAACCTTATTGTCCTTTGTACAAAGACCCTAAAGTGATAGGAAATAATATTTAAATCCACTTTAAGACCTAAACATTTTCATTAAAAGTAATTTTTATAACATGCCTAATCCAATCTAATCTTGCAAAGATGGTTTAGTGGATTTAGTAAAAATTATTTACATGATAACAGGCAAAGTGAATACATTTTGCCAGCTATTAAAATATAGTTAATAACTCCAGTTGAAGCACTCATCTGTAAGAGCTGCTTTCCATTTCAGTGAACTTTCTGCTATGGAGAGGAAAGAAATGATTCATCTACATGGCTGAGCATCAGGTTTCTTTGAGCATGAAAGAAGGCTTGTAAATGTTCGATGTTTATGGTTGATTGTCTTCATCAGATGTGTTTCTGACATGCAAATAACCTGACATCCACTAGCACTCTTTAAGCAGCTCCACTTTAAAACCTTCTTCTGCAACCGTGTCCAGCCAGACCAGTGCGTGCACATATTAGCTTCACTTCAGGGGGCTGTCTAATCTCCTTGGTGATGTACAGCTAGATATTTGAGTAAGATTATGATGGTCAAATAAGAGTCTACTGCTCAACACGTCTGGACTGCAAGAAGTTTTAAGGACAAGGACAGAGAAGCAAACCTGTGATGATAAATTGCAACCATTTGGGAGCAGGGGGTTATTTTGTGTGTGAAGAGCACTGAGTGACAAGATGAAACAAATGAAACTGGTATCTGTGGATCACAGATGGGCTCTCCTGCCCTCCTGCCTGCCTGAATTTAGTTCTGAAGGCAATCTTCACTACCTTAGAAGAATGGCAGGGGTAGATTTTGGAGTGGAGGAAGTCTTGGAGCAAATCATTTTCTGAACAGCTAACTTTTTTTTTTTTTTGGTCTTGTTTTATTTTAGTAGTGTTCACTGTTTAAACAAGTGAGGATGTTTAAACAAGTGAGTTTTAAACAAGTGAGGATGTCCTCATACTTGTGGGTAAGTTGGACTGTGCTCTGGACTCCACAGACGCCTGAGGTGGCTCACTGAGATGCAGATATTTAGGCTGTGGTGTCTACATGCACTCAGCTGGTAACTCCAATTTTGTATATTTGTACATTTGACTTTATATCAAAGGAAATAAAAGGACTGCATTATGCAACCAAATCTACACCACGTGAAAAATCCATGTTTGTTTATCACAGCTCAGGAATAACCTCGAGCTAAAGCCAGGGACTACATCCGTATTTGAAATACTTCAGGTCTGCACTGCTTTACACTCATTCCACAGGGAGGAGCATGCAAAGGGCTCCCCACAGCCCTTCATGTAGCTTCCCACATGTGGCAGCCCTCCTGCTGGACCTGGCTTATAAAGTCACCTTGCTCAGGAAGGAAGGAAGGAAGGAAGGAAGGAAGGAAGGAAGGAAGGAAGGAAGGAAGGAAGGAAGGAAGGAAGGGTTTTATTTCAGCCTAGTGATGGAGGTGGTTTGTAGATAAGAATGGCAGCTAAGACTGGGCAAAGCAACAGTTCTCTAAGCCACCTGATAGCAAATTAAAAGGTGCCTGGAAGATGAGGAGGACAGGACTTGTCCCCACAGGATGGCTGAGACGCTCTGACTTGGGCAGCCAGACATATCCCTGCTCCATGGGGGCTCTGGGGTAAATCAAGACCTATCTGTGGAGGAGGGGGAGCAGCCGCCAGGAGCACAGAGCTCAGGTCAGACCTGCACGACAAGCAGTATTTTTGGCCTGTCACTATTCATCCATGCAAAAATAAGTAAGTGCAGTTAATATTACAGGGCAGCCAACGTTACGGTACTTTTCTGAAAGGCAATCTAGCCATGGCAGCACTGCACAGCTGAACACCGGGCTCCCATAAATAATTAGTATCGCAAATCTTCACCTTGCCTTTTATCTTTGTCACAGGGGCTGGAATGCAACCCACTACCAGCTGTGATTATACTTCATGCGTCACTAAAACCACAAGGTATGCTTTTTACACTACTGATGTCCAGCCCTCCACCCACCAGCACTGCCCATAAATCTCATTTTTTTTGAAAGACTTTGGGACCCACTGGCAAAATCTGAAGACTTGCCAGAAACTTGCTTGAAATATTAATATATTGTTAAAAACAGAAGCCCTTGACAAAAGACATATCTGACATTTCCAAGAGTGTCTGGTGAGCTAGAGTATCTGGAAAGTGTCTGTAGTGAGCATGATGGAAGAAGTGGTTCAGAAAAATCTTTTGCAGCAGGAAGCAGTTTTTGCAAGGACCTCACTTCACTAAAAGGAAGATGCTGATAGAATCTGTCCTTAAATAGCTGCTATATTTATTATCATTATTAGCTGTACTGATTGTAATAGTAGTATAAATCTGAGCTACCACGTTCAAACAAGAGGCAGTGTAGGACAGGGTGCCTACAGTAGGCCCACACCCCCACAGCCTTACCTACTTGTTTACTGTGCTGTATGGCACATGATCCCTAACTGTGACTTCATATTAAAAGCAAAACAAAAAGAAATAACCAGCTGTGCATATTTTTAAGTTCCACTGCAAGATCCGTATAAAGTATGAAAACAAGTACAGGCTAAATAGTGAAGTAAAAATTGAACAAAATAACCCTCCTTAGACAACCCAAGCCAACAGCCTTTCCTTGAGCACACAGCAGTGATCCTAAACAAAGCCAGGGACTCTGCTTAGGGCAGAGGATTTTGGAGCCTTGGCTCTGTGGAGAAACAGCATATTTTCTAAGGGATACATGCTGTTTCCACAAACACCTCACTTGCCTGAGTATATCCACAGGCTTGACAAAACATTTTTATTCTAGAGATATGTTAGGGACCCCAAATTTATTTATCAAAGTACTTACTACCTTTCCTATAGACATACCTGCCAGCACATCAGCTTTGTCTAGCACTTAGGTAGACTGATGAATATTGCACGGGCACTACAGGTGTTTAAGCAGAAGCTGGCATTTTGTCAGAACTTCTGTCAGAAATGATACAACTGCAGCTGATTTTGCCCAGGGGCAAAGCATTCGGCCCTGTAGCTCTTCAATATTCAGCGAGTCCCACAGTCAGGAGGAGTAAGCCGCAGAGACTCCAAATTTCTCAAGAAGCTGTAACAGCTTGGTTAAAAAGTTAATGAAAAACAGCTTTGGGGAAATGCAAGGAGTATCAGAAATTTAAATTTTGAAACTTGCCTGGGGCATCATTTTTAGAAAAATTAAGCTAATATAGTGAGCACTGGCTTGGTGTGGGGTTTTCTTTACAGCTCTGTGATGTTTATTTTCTCTGTAAAATGGTGCTGAGTGAGAACAGGAGTGTGTGCGTTTGCTGCATGATTCAGTGCCTTTGTGAAAAGGCCTGGTGAAAGGCTTTGGTAAACTTTGTTCTGGGCTGTGCCCGACACAAACTGTGCCAAGCAGAGCTCGTTTTGTCACTGATGAGTCTCTAGCCTTCACCTCAGCTGTTTGCAAAGCACGCTGTGGGGAGCAGAGCTGGTCTCACCCACAGTGTTTCAAAGGAATCGGTGGGTTTAAAACAGCTCTCATCATCCAAGCCTCTTCTGCTTTGTCTGTGTGCATGCGGGGTTGTTTTTATGGCCATTATCTAGGGGCTTATGGGGTAAAGCGTCATGCAGCCACAGAGTCACTGCCATGGGGCTCTGGGTGAGGTTATGCAGTCCAGGACCAGAGGAAGGATCACTCCTGTGGCACGCATCTCCACTGGTAATGACAACTGCATTGCTAGGAGGGACCCTGACCCTTTCTCCTCTCTGCTGGTTGGCTCCTTCAAAATGAAAAAGCTCAACCACCATGGCATTGGAAGGCTGAGGGAAAAGGGAAAGGGAGATAACTATTCACATAGCACTAACTTACAACTCTTCTGGGACATTTCTGTTTTCACCCTGAGTATAAGGCAGGACACTTCTTACCACCCTGCCTTCAAGACCTGATTCAGAGATGCTGAACTCTTTCCACAGATTTTGGAGGAGTTTGAATCATGCCTTAGAGCTTTTTAAAGCAGCTTGGAAAGGGGGAAAAGTTAAATAGACTTTTCCCCCTGGAAAGATCCAGGAAAATAACTTGGGCGGAGAGAAGTAGGATACTGTGTTTGTTGGTTTTTTGTTTTGTTTTGTTCTGGTTTGCTTTTTTTCCACAGCAGCTCCTAATCTAATGCCTGGATTATTTTTAATATTACATTCTTCTTCTCATTGTGCTTTCCAAGGAGAACTGCCTGCAGGCTGCTGGGCCCCACAGATAGCTGAAAGGGAGCAGCAGGAGCTTCTGCAGAGAAATGCAGCTCCAGGCCCAGCTGGCAGGCCCTGCTCCCAGCGGGCTGGGGAAGGGAAAGGTCACCGGGGAGGGAGGAGAGCACTGAGCCCCGCTCACATCTCCTCTCTCTAGAGCCATGCTGACCAAGCACCGTCCCTGGGGGCAGAAGGTGTTTGGCTGCTCACCATCACCAGGTGAACACCAAGCTGTCAGCAGCCTACGCACCTCATGGTCCTGTCACTCTCCCAGTGGCTCACGAGAAAGCTCGGGGGAAGACAGTGGTTTGTGGAGCCTAATTTTGGCTAACCTGAGCCACACGGCTGTTTAGCTGGGGCCTGGTCCAAAGTCAGTCTCAACGTTCTGGTTTGTGTCCTGGCTGAATTAATTTGCTTTTCGGTTTCTGAGAGACCCCAGAGAGCAGGCTCCTGGTGTGAAAGCCCTATCAGCCAGGCTGCTGCTGTTTCATAAGTGTCACATTTGTTTCCTTTCACATCCTTTTGGCTTAGGAGTACGTAGATACATTTAACAGGAGCACATGCCCTAAAAATAACATCTTCAAAACAGTTGGAAAACCAAGATTTTTATTTTTTCTATGATTACCTTTAGCAGCTCTATTTTATGATCTGGCCTTGGAACTGAAATCATGAAAACAAAACAACAACAACAAATCACACCTTACCACTTTTAAGATAAGAAACCTTTTAATGGCCTTTCTATTAATTAGCTGCCATAACTTCCAATCTCTTGGCGGAGCCTCAATAAAACCAGCTAACATGATGGTCTTTTAATTAAACTATGTCAATAAGGGATAAATAAGCAAAAAGGTGCTGCTTTCTCCCACTGATGGCCACCCCCAGCAGTGCCTCTCTGAACATCAGACCTCCTGTATCTCCCACCTGCCCAGGAGAGGCTGGGAACAGGCAGACCCTGCAGCAGCACTGAGGTGGCCAGGAGGACAGAACAGACAGCTGTCTCTCTTACTACAGCCCTGACAGAGGTTTCTGTGCTCCTAGAGGTAACCATGAGGCATAAAACCCACCTGAGGGTACAGGGGACTGACAAACCCTGCAGCAGTTTCGGAGGAGATCAGTGAGCAGCTGTCGTGAAGCTCACTTAAAGCTTTCCTCTTTCTCATGGGAGAGCTCTTCAGTCAGAGCAGTACGCCAATAAACATGATGTCAGTAAAGGAAAAAGCCATCTGAGTACAAATGAGAAGGGCCAAAACTTCTCTAGCTGTGGTCCGTCTCTAAGCATCTCCATGATCTAGATGTTGCCAACAGGAAATCCAGCTCTTGCACTCCCACAAATGGTTTTGCTCAAGCACTATCAAGCACTGGCTGGACTAGTATCAATAGTGGATATTAGGGGAACACACACAATCACACTAGGGAACAGCAAATGATCTGGATCACTTGCTTGGATGCCCCTCTTAAAGTAAACATTTAGAGTTTCAGTCCTTCAACAGTCCATGACTGGACTAGCCTAATGTCATAACCTCGGGATTTGTCAGCTAAAATCACACTGAACATTGGCCTTTCTAGTCTTACACCACAAGCTGGCTCATTATTCCTAGCTAACACAATTGTCTCTGCTCATATTTTCCACACAGTCTCAAAACTACTCTCAGACATTTCAAACTGGTTGTTTAATTAAATTTTGGCAACCAAGGTTATTTCAGTTCCTGGAGTATCTGAGGATAAATCACAGAATCACAGAATGGTTTGGGTTGGAAGGGACCTTAAAGCCCACCCAGTTCCAACCCCAACTGCCCTGGGCAGGGACACCTCCCACCAGACCAGGCTGCCCAAAGCCCCATCCAGCCTGGCCTTGACACCTCCAGGGATGGGGCACCCACAGCTTCTCTGGGCAGCCTGTGCCAGGGCCTCACCACCCCCACAGTGAAGAATTTCTTTGAAATATTTCATCTAAATCTACTCTTTTTTACTTTAAGGCATTACTGCTTGTCCTATGACTGCCCTCCCTGACAACAAGTCTCTCCCCAGCTTTCCTGTAGGTCCCCTGAAGGTACTGGAAGGCCACTGTAAGGTATCTCCAGAACCTTCTCCATGCTGAACAACTCCAACTCCCTCAGCCTCTTTTCATAGGAGAGGTGCTCCATCCTCTTGATCATCCCTATGGCCCTCCTCTGGACTTGTTCTAATACATCCATGTTCTCCTTGTGCTGGGGGCCCCAGAGCTGAACGCAGCACTCCATGTGGGGTCTCATGAGAGCAGAGCAGAGGGGGAGAATCACCTCCCTCAACCTGCTGGCCACGCTGCTTTTCATGCAAGCACTTGTGACACTTGTGCTTTCAGGAAAGTGGACAAACTTTGTTCTGTGTGAAGATGAAGCTTTCAGGGGACTGAATTTCATCATCATCTGACCCTCCCAAAATCACGTCCCTTTCATAAATTCTGAGTTGAATGCTCTAGGATGGAAGCGATCAAGATTACTTGTGGGAATCTTTTCATAGGCATGCAAAGAGAGATGGAAATCCAGATATCCCTCTGTGCTAAAGAAGTATTTTTAAGTGGTTTAGACAGACGCCATGCATCCAGGTGTGCCAAGACAGAATGGCTCCCTGTGGGTAGCTCTGCTTGGCCTTGTCTTTTACCAGCCACCTGGAAAACATTGTTTCTCTGCATTAGGTTGTTTGACTAGAGGCCAACCTCAGCAGTTTTCCCCATCCATCAAAGGGGAAGGATTATACCATTCCCCGCATGAAACACCCCATGATGGGGTACCCAAATGGGCCAGACAGCCATGCGTGCAAAAGGGAGATACTGTCTGGCAAGGTAAGGGACTTTTGTTGTGGATGCCCTGTCCCTGGCGGTGTTCAAGACCAGGTTGGACGAGACCCTGAGCAACCTGATCTAGTGGGTGGCATTCCTGCCCATGGCAGGGAGTTTGGAACTGGATGACTTTTAAGGTCCCTTCCAACCCGAGCCATTCTGTGATTCATATGGTATGCATGGGACAGAGAATTTGAGGATTGTATAAAATTTCCTATGGGAGGTTTTCAGGGATCTGTGAGAATGTGTCAGTCTCACTAAGGGATGCTGAGGGGAAGGACCAAATGTGGATAAATTGAGAGATTGAGGTAACTGGGGAATGACAAACACAAGGAAATAAAGGAGAAAAGGGAACAAGAGGGCTCAGCTGAGCATGAAGAGGTTGCTCATCAGTATATTTGCCTGACTGAGCCCTGTGCTTCATCACCACCACCTATCCTGCATTCTCATTAAATCTTGTTTCTAACTAGCTTCTGTGAGGATCCAGTCTGTACCCTGCGTGGCTTTGTATGAGTGCTAGCAAGCTTCAGGCCAGACTGTCAAGGTGAGAGGGTACCAGCACCCAGGGGTGGACCACAAACCCCTGGTCTCATACCTCTGGGTTCCAGCATCTGGAGGAGACCAGGAGCTAGGTGCGAACCAGAGGACAGCTCCTGGGGTGACCCACATCTTGTGTGCATGTACCAGTAGGGGACTTCTATCCAGATCCCCCAGAGAGGGGCAACATGTTCAGGCTATCTGTGCTGTTCATGTCTGTGGGAGTGCTGTGTGGGCAGATAAAGGCACTGCTTTGTCTCTGTGGCGGTCTGTGTAACTGGCAATGTGTGTATTTTGTGTGAATAGGTCTATTGGGAACACATGCTCAGCCTCACTACAGGCTGGACCCATGAATGTGGAGCTGCAGCAACTATCTGAGCTATCCACCAGGATAGGAGAAATCCACCCCTGTCCCAAAGCTCACCAGATTTGGCCAACCCGAACTTGCTGTAAACTCCATGTTGTGACACCTTCTAAGCTTTCCGTACACTTTCCAGAGATACTCTGCCCCAAAAAACATCCCTTCTAAGCTGAGAAGCCTCATTACCAACTTTTAAAATGGCCTATGAGGCTCAAGGAGAAATATCTGGCTACCTCTGGCTTTGTATTTTGTAGAAGAATCGCCCAACGCCCCCACTTACTGAATCGTCATCTCTTCAGGAATGGAATGACGGTGATTTGCCAGTTATCCTTAAATCACTCCTACCACCAGACAGGCTTGAAGATAAAGTAAGGAATGAATTTATTCAGGAATCCAGAGATCAGCAGTATGATCTCCTTATTTAGAGGCAGCTGTACAGAAACAAAAGAAGACTTTGCTTACAGCTGCAGACAGATTATTCTAACTCTGTTCTCTGTTTTAACCAGTTAACAAGCTCTCATCATGCTTACATAGCTATCAGCTGGAAACTCATCAAGGAAGACCTGATCCAGAGCATGTATTTCATTGAATGGATCTTTATTTAGGGATATGTATATCCTTGTACACCTCTTTTGTCCCCAAGATCATTTCAGGTCCCCCTCACACCACTTGCCATCACCTAACCTGCAAAGTACTGGTACCTCCTGTATAGGTGGGATCTCCCCCTGCCCAAAAGGGAAAAAGTATCACTATCCTGATGCTTACCTTATTGCGTTCTTACTGTGAAGGAAAGCTCCACCTTGAAGGCAGAGCAGGATTCAAGCCTCCTTGCATTAATACTTTATACACTCAAAACACCAACACATATATATGCATAAGATAACAATCATGGTAGATATAAACATATAAACAGTGATAATGCATGTAGTTAATTAAATCTTGAAGACAAGAATTAATGGTAACCAAACTGTTTCAGGATGACAACGACATGAACATGCATGACATGAGTAATGCTCTTGCAATATGTTGGGAGGGCACCTTTTTCTTTTGAAGGTATGGATATACCAGATGAAAGAATTTTGGAAAACATTAAAACCAGAAGTCATTTATCTTACTTTATGTTCTATTAACAGAGTTTTATTTTCCATCTGTTCTCCCAAACCCACATTAGCCAACACTTTGTATCAAGCAGTCCCCGTGTTTAGGTCCTGTGTGACACTAGTGCCCATCTTCCCTTGCAAATTTCCAAACCGGACACTGATGGCAAACATACAAAAGATTTTACTTCTTTTTTAAGGTTGGTAAGACATACCTGCCACTGCCATATTGACTTCAGTAAGAATTACCTTGGGTTGTTTGGCATTAAACTGATCTCACACCTGTGAAGAGTGATTTTGACCTACAGGTTATCTTGCTTGGCACAAGAACTGCTGACTGGTGGCTGTTATGGGGGAGGGTCAGTCTTGATGAGGCCTTCCCTTTTGCCTCTGGCACCCAAGCCTACAGAGCTACTAAGAAGAAGCTGAGTAATTCGAGTGGCTAGCACGATACCATGTTTGAAAAGTAGCAGAAATGGTCTGTTACACACATTGACAGATGATGCAAATCATTTTCCCTCATGGCAGCACTAGGTCAGACGCGTGAGAGGAGAGACTGTTTCCACCATCCACACAGCACAGAAGTGCTCCTGGTGCTCAGAGGGAGCCTCCTGGGGGCCAGTTTGTGCCCAGTGCCCCTGGTCCTGGCCCTGGGCACCTCTGACAAGAGCCTGGCTCCGTCCTCTCTGCAGCCTCCCCTCAGGTATTTACAGACATGGATGAGATCCCCCTGAGCCTCCTCTTCTCCAGGCTGGGCAGACAGGAGAGCTGCTCCAGGCCCTCCATCATCTTGGTGGCCTCCCTTGGACTCTCTCCAGTATGTCCAGCTCCCTCTTGTACTGGGGGGCCCAGAACTGGACCCAGTGCTCCAGGTGCAGCCTCACCTATGTTCACCAACACCTCTTCTGCTGCGCTGTGACTTTTCTTTTTCTCTCTCTGAAGATATAACTTTGCTCATCCTATTAGATTATGTTAATGAAATTATTGTATTTCAATGTTTGGTTTTTTTTTTTTCTTCTTTTTTCCCCTAAAAGCATTTCAGTGTGCAAGGCAGAGATAACAAGTTCTCTTTCTTTCAGCTTGCTCACCTCCCTTTTTTCCAGGCTCTGCAATGCCAGGAGGTCTTTCTTTCTGTACTCCCTTAAGTTTGGCAGCTATCAAACCTCTTCAGGCCCAAGCCAAACTGCAAATCAAGGGTGATACCTGGGGCTCGTGCAGGAACTCAGAAGAAGTACTTGATTCTTAATGCACTCATACACAGGAGCACATTCTTCCTAAAAGCCAGAAAGGAGCTCTGCTGTCAGCTGAGCAGAAGCCAAGTTTAGCACACTCACAGACCGAGGAGAGGCGTGAACCTCTCGTCTCCATCCTGGCAGGGCACTCCGTGGAATATTTAATACCTGCGCCCAAATGTTAAATGGCAGATGTGCTTACAGAAGTGTTGTCCAAGAGATGCCCGGGTTACACTCGGCAGCTGCCCTTATCACCACCCCCGGCCGTACCTAGCGTGTGCGGGTGATTTATCAACTCGAGCCACTTTCCACGAGGCTCCTGCTCGCAGGGCACAGCCGTGCTCTGGCAGCACGGAGGAGATGTGAAGCAGCAGCTGCAGCAGATGGATGCAGCCCTCCCCTCGGTCTGGGGCCCCCTGCCAAAATTGTGCCAGACACACATGTTTGTGCACGGCTTGATGAATGAGGAAAAAAGTGAGAACATTTGTCAACCAAAAATGAAAAGGAGGCTTAGGGAGCTTGAGTAAAATTGGAGGGGAGTGAGGCAAAGGGGGGGAAGTGGCGAGGTTTTGAGGAAATGCCTGCTCATCCTTGGGGCGAAAGAAGTGGTGGTAAGGGTGCTGAGCACCACAGCCTGAGAGGATTAGCTTGCAGGTTTCATGGCATGGGTGGAGGCGGGAGGCTAACAGGCCAGGTGCGCAGGGAAAGGGAGAGGAAGGGGGAGAGGTGTGCAGTGGCAGTGGTAAAGGCCAAGACAAGAAGAAGTGATGGAACCTGGGAAAAAATCAAAGAAAATGACTGCAGCCCTAAGGTGGTCTTGTAATAAACTGGGTGATGGTTTTATGAGGCATATAGGTGACAATTAGAAAAGGATCACAAAATCCATCGTCAGGATACATGCAAAAACAGGACACAGATTTTGCACAACAAAGACTTTTACGGCACTATCCTCCCATTATATTGTATGTAAGTAAACCTTTTTACAACATAAAAAAGGCACTGTGAGGTGTTTTTTTCCCATCAGTCTGAAAATCAGAGAGCTCTTTGCATACTTTGATCGGTGTGCAGCTAACAACCTAGCTGTTTCAGCTGACAGGACACACATAGCAAAGATGTGTCGCTTCCCCGCTCAGCAAGCTTTGGGTTTGGTTTGTGCGCTCAGACATGTAATGGCTAAACCTGTCTGCTAAGACCTTCAAATTAATGCTTGGTCATAGAACTGGTTATTTGTGTTTGAGTTTCTTCTGAAAATCCTGAGCAGCTCTGATCGCAACACGAGTAGTTCTGTTGTTTACCTGAGGCCCATAAAGTGGTGTCACCTGGTTAAATGTCACCTTCCCTGTGCAAACTGAGAAACAATCCTGTCCATAAAAACAAGGTGCCAATTTTAATACAGTTTTTTCTTTCCTTTTCAGCCACCAGCAAATTCTCTGTGAGTTCCCAGAAAAGATATCACATAAACAGCCAAAGTGCCAATGTAACCTGCTCAAATCCTCTTGTGTTATGGATGAGAAAAGAGGCAAATTGGTGTCTTAACAAAAAGCAAAAATGAGCATTTGGGACTCATCACAGTCACAAGAAGGATCTGGGGAAGGGGAAACAGGTCTCAGACTTAACATTAATTTTGGCACATGTGTCCAGACTAATCTAGGCTTCCCAGCAAAATTGTTCACATTGTGCTAAGTGGCCTGAAAGGTATGTAGTACCCCCGGGTTGCACTTCTATCCGCATCGCAGCAAGCAGTTAGCAAAGATTGAGTTACCAGTTACGCTGCTGTTTATGACTCCAGGGGAAGCACGTACACCATAACACCAGCACCTGCTGTTTATAAACAAAACTTTTCAATATTGCTATGCTTGCTTCAAATTGCACCAAGGCAACGCCAAAAAGGAAGGCTGCTGAACTTTTGATTCTCCTGCCCTATTCCCTGGTGTGCAGAGATGACACAAAGCTTGAACATTTGAAGATTTTAGATTTATCACCAGTGCCAGCTGTGTTATCCTTTTTTCTTTTCTTTTCTTTTCTTTTCTTTTCTTTTCTTTTCTTTTCTTTTCTTTTCTTTTCTTTTCTTTTCTTTTCTTTTCTTTTCTTTTCTTTTCTTTTCTTTTCTTTTCTTTTCTTTTCTTTTCTTTTCTTTTCTTTTCTTTTCTTTTCTTTTCTTTTCTTTTCTTTTCTTTTCTTTTCTTTTCTTTTCTTTTCTTTTCTTTTCTTTTCTTTTCTTTTCTTTTCTTTTCTTTTCTTTTCTTTTCTTTTCTTTTCTTTTCTTTTCTTTTCTTTTCTTTTCTTTTCTTTTCTTTTCTTTTCTTTTCTTTTCTTTTCTTTTCTTTTCTTTTCTTTTCTTTTCTTTTCTTTTCTTTTCTTTTCTTTTCTTTTCTTTTCTTTTCTTTTCTTTTCTTTTCTTTTCTTTTCTTTTCTTTTCTTTTCTTTTCCCCCCTGTTTTGGGAAATGCCTTTGAAGGTAGCATAATGGTCATACTAGTTCTACAGCTGAAATCCTACCTAATATGTCCTAAGAACAGCCTAGTGATTGTGATGTAGTTTGTAGAAATGGGACAATTTTGGTGTGGGGTAGGCAGAACTGTTACTGAAATTGGAAAAAAAAAAAAAAAAACACTATTAGAGAAAAGTTGCAGCCCCAGCTTTGTGCCAGACCAGTAAAGCTCCCCATACAATGTAAAGAAAGGGTTATCACAGCCATACTTGGGGCTTTTTACAGGGGAAAGCACTCATGCTGAAAAGATTCATCTAATGGCTCTCAAAGCCCAGAAACTCTAAGTCTGCTAAGGTGTGTTGTGTTTTTTCAAGATCTCAGTGTATTTTTCAGATCCTGTTCTCAACAGTCTCTCATAGTTTCCCCTAGAAGTGAGAAATCTGAGACCCTGGGAGTTTAATTTGATTTTTTTTTTAAATGCTTGGCACTTGTAGCTCCTCTGTCCTTCAGTGGGACTTGCATGCACTTGCCAGTTTTGATAACGTGGATGCGAGTGTCATGTCCAAGGTCACACAATGAATTAATGCCAGAACAGGGATTATTATTACTTATTATGGGCAGGCTGGAGATTATACCTATGCTTAAAGCAATCTACATCTTCTATTACAAAAATCTGCTTCAGCCTCTTACACATGCCAAAATAAAACTGCTTAGACTGAAATTCCTTATCCACACAAGCACATTTGCACTGTGGGCAGGTGAAGCAGGGCTCTTGCTTATTTTTGCTAGTGGCGATGCCTGACTTTTGCTGCTGGCTTCACAACACTGTACTTCTCTCAGATAAGAGTTATCTCATGAGAAAATGCCTCTCTTCTGAAAGAAGTCCTGAAAGTTTCTTTTGCATGTGTACTTGTACTCACTGGCAGAGTGAGGGGCAGTGTGGTAAAGATGTTGATTCAAACAAGCAGGTGAGTGTGCAAACGGGGCACTGAATTTCAGTGTTACCGGGACTGCTGTCCCCATCTGCTCTGAACCCAGGCAATCCCTAGGATCCTTTTGTCACAGCAACCCACAAATAGTTACATGCCTGCTTGTAGTTAAGTGAAACCTGCTTAGATTTATTAGGACTTAGTTTGGTGGATTATGAGGGTAGATTTAGCTTTGGACTGAAGAAGTCTTAGCATGATCCAAAAACAGCAGCTACAGCAGAGTGAACATGTATTTCAGCCAAAATGGGAAAGGGCAGAGGTGGGGCCATGAAACAGCTGCGAAGAGCAGTGTCCTTCTGTGAGCTGTAACATTTACTGGGCAGATAAACGGAGGGGTGAAGAAGAAACGAGTCCTGTTTTTCCAAACTTGTTTGAACTCTGAAAATACATCTAGAGCTCTCTCTGGCTAAAGAGGCACCATCCTGTCCTCCCTTTTCTCAGGGCTTTTGTCACTAGATTTACAAAGTGAGCCCTCGCAAAGGGCCAAGAAGGGGCAGGAAGGCTGCAGGGCAGACAGGGGACTGGATTAGTGTTCTGTGTGAGTGGGGCAGGGGGTGAAAGGATTCCTTAGGTTTTCCATGCAAAGTTTGGTTTTAGAGGTGTTGGGTGACTGAATTTTCAAGTTAAGGCTCATCTGTATCATTGACAGTCCAGCACATCCCCAAGTGAGCACAGTTTGTGCTGCAGGGAGAGCTCCTGCATCTGCTCCAGGCCTCTGCAAGCCCCCAGGCCTGGAGGGGTGCAGGCTGCATTGACTGGGCATGGGAGGGACCAAACACCCTAACCAAATGCCCTGAGCATTTGGGTTCAAAAATTGCTGAGGCAATTAATGGAATGAAAAAGAAACAAGGTCATTAAAAATAGTTTGTTTCAGACAGTCCCCGAATCAAAACCTGTGGGAATTCAGGAGGGAGTCCTGGGGAATATATATTCTCAGGCATGAACTATTTGGGCATTGCTGGAAGCAAAGAAATGGGCTGGACTAACCTATATCTGGCCCAGCACAGGCATTTTTGTGGCACAGCCAGCAGCAAGGGCATCTCACGCTGCGTGCTAGGCATTTCACAAAGCTGTAGTCACCAGAAGCTAGCTGTGAGCCATCTACCCCCCTCTGCAGCCAGCAGCCAGAGATAGGCACCTCCAGTGGCCAGGGAAAGCACGCAGATACACTGGATGCCAGCTTTTGGTGACAAAAAGTAGGTGAGCTGAACTGCTGATGACAGCAGGCGTGGAAAACAGGGAGGTCACAGGGCTCTGAGTGCTGGAGCCTGCTCTCCAGCCCCCGCTCAGCTTTGCAGCGATGACATCTTCTTGGAGCCTCAGCTGGAAACACAGGGCAGGAGGGGAAGCCAGGCAGAAACAAGGCCCTTGGAAACCCCACTCACTGTGTTGTGTCCTCTCAGTGCATCTTGTGTGTTCCCTGGAGCCCTGGATGCCACCAGGCAGTGGGGACAGCCACCTGCTGGGGGGCAAACTGGGGCTGGGGTCCTCCACGTGCACCTCAGCCACCCTGGGGTGGTGAGGGAGATCAGCAGGGTCCCCTAGGCCGTGGCTGCTGGAGCAAATGCTAGCTGCCACGAACGTTTCCACCAGCACATGAATGGCCAAATATATACACAACTCCTTCTGGAAAAAGGCTGTGTGCCCATGGGTTTGCATGGGGGTCAGATTTTGGGAATACCTTTCTTCCAGGTGCGGGGAGGCTGGGTTTGGGGCTTCATGTGCAGATGTCTTCTTTGGAAGAGGATCACTGATGACTTGTGACTGCAAAGGGGGAGAACAAGCACGCAGGCTGATGGCCTGATAGCAAATCTGGATCCCCTGTTCCTACAGCAGATGTCAATCCTATCTTCCTCACCTCAAGGGCCCGAATGTAAAGGGTTTGCAAAATATTGACTACTGGCAAAATCTCTGCAAGCTCTCTCTTCTCCTCTGGCTCTGTTGTTAAGTCTCTGGCAGTCAATACCAAATGCACACAGCCTATCTCTAAATCCCCCAAATTAGATTAAAGGCTCTATGGCATCATAATGCATTTTTAATCCCAATGCTACCTGCTACAAACACAAATGTCAGGACAGCAAGGTCAGATTCCCATGGATATATGTCAGTAGAGATCTTCCTGTATAAAGGGCAGTACCAGTGCAAGCTGGAGAGATATTCTTGTTAAAGCTGTACTGAAGATTTACATCCTTCCTGGGTGCCCAGGCATTGGCATCTCCTGTGACTTGCAAAAAATAGCAGGGTAAGCCCTGATTGTGAAGATCAATGATAAAACTTGATAAAACTCGATCAATGATAAAACATGATAAAACTTGATAAAAATGATAAAAGTCCCCTCAGGAGTCCCCAGAGCAAGGAGCCCCACTGCCCACAGTGCCAATGCTGCTTTGGGCCAGTGCTTCAGCCCCCCTCTCTCTTTTCAAAGGGCTAAATTCAAATGTGGCTGTAAAGCCAAGGAGCCTGGTGATGTCTCTGCTTCCAAACAATGTCCACAGAAATATCCTTCTTTCTCACATCTTTAGCCTGGAGCACTCTGCACCTCCGGAGAGTTGGTGCCCTGAGAGTGGGGCCACTTCCCTCTGGACAAGATCCTTTTTCAGGGAGTCATCTTTCCCACAGTGAGCCTCATCAAGGAGTAAAGCAGTGTCCCAAATGAAACTGGGACAGCTTAAATCGGGGTGGTGACTAGGACTGCTTTTCTTTTTAGAGGAAGAAAAGCGGAGTTAACGGATGTGCAGTGCACCTTCCCAAGCAGTTAAATGGAGCCTGTCAGTAGGACATGTCCCCCCCAAGCTGATCCTCGTTCACTTGATGTTTACACCAGACCCAAATGCACTCAGTAATTGGGCTTACACCAGGGGACTGAACATGACACGAGTGCCCAGTACAGACGGGGCTGAGGACAATCATCTTTTGTACACGGTGTTTTTACAAATTAGCCCCGACCTCTGAATCATGCAAACAAAAAACTGGCCAACATGAGAAGGCTGAGGCTTTCCAGAGCTGTCCAAGCATATGTCCTAACTACCACATTTTTGCTACTTATACAGCTTTTCATAACTGTTTATTGTTCTGGGAAATGAGAAGGGACTGTTTACACAGTAGCTACAGGAACATGTGCCAAAAAGCCACTAACTCTTGGATGAACAATATTTTCGTCAAGAAACTGTGGGATAATTCTCATATCTCCTTTACCTAAGTCTCTATGTTATGCTCCTAGTCCCTGGTGCTTGGAAGCTGGGAGGCTTTTCATGGACAAAGGCAGATGTCGCTTGTTCCAGGAGACTTGACTCTCGCTGTCAAATTATGTTGCTTGGCAGGAGCTGAGGACGTGTTGTTATGAGCTTTTTGATGTCAGGATGAATCCTCCAAATGCCAGCTTCTGACTGGCTTGGCATTAAAAACATAAAACCTGACTGGGCTCCATATCAAATGGTAAATCAGTCTGTCATGTCAGAAAAACTGGCACGGGTTTTGTTAGTATCCAGGCTCCATGCTTTGACCCACGTTTGCTCTTCAAACAAACTGTTCAGAGAAGAGCTGGGAGGTGACATGATCTCCTAAAGGCTATTGATCTACCAACATTTGGAAGAGAAGAGGGAGGTGAGGAGAAAGGGGCATTCTTTGGGACTGTGAAAATAATAGACAAATCCATCAAAGAAATTGAATCCCATGGCAGATACTCCTGCTTCAGCAGAGAGGAGGAACAACAGATAATCTCAGTTTAACAGCACGGTATTTCTTCTGAGATGTATGTTGCTGTGTAAAGGAGAGTTATTTGCCTGCATGTAGAGGTTGCCCAATGCTATTTCTTCACCTGCCTGTATTAAGGAGGATTTCCTTTACCCCCCCTTAAAAAACACCTTAAAATAGTTAAAAATGATGACCAAGGGCCATGTCTCTGTTGCATCTTGCCCTGCAGAATCACAGCAAATTGCATACATGGGCACAACATTGGCAAGGAGGGCGGCTGTGACCCTAATTCTGCTTGGGCAGGTTTTGCTCTGCAGCCAGAGAGGCTGTCGCCACGTGAGCTGCTGAAAGACCTTTCTTCCACCTCTAATCTCTCATTCCTTAGAAGTGTGAGTGCCCCCTGAACCAAGCACCACTCCTCCCTTACAGCAGGCAGGGAGCCCGGAGAGGAGAGCTCCCTCCTGAGTTATGGGGCCCCTGCTCACAGCAATTGATTCAATCCTCAGTCTGATCACCAGCGTCGTTCTCTTCTTGCTGGGAAGTGTCAGCACCGGCACCGCCTTCCCCCAGACGAAGTGCTGAGGGTTGAAACAGGGCAGAAAGAGGTGGACAGACTGCCCTGCAATGAGGCTGCACACCTGGGACGGATGGTCAGATGGACAGACGGATGGATAGATGAAGGAGAGTTGGGGCATCCACAGAGCAGCTGGCATTTCTTAGGGTACTTCTGGTAATCCCAGAGCCTTGGGGGATAATCTGAGTGAGGAGACAGAGCTGTTCAAAGCTCAGCTAAAATATCAAGCCATGGAATAACTCTGGCTCTTTGAGGGACCCGTGCAGGAGCTCCTGGCAGTAGGTGAGGGTATTTTGAGAGCTGGCACTCCCAAAGGGAGCAGGCCAGGAGCACGGCAGCCCTTTCCATCGGGGCCTCGTGCTGCCCTATCTACGACGCCTTAAAAGGCTGGTGGCACAGAGGTGCTGCGGTCCTTATCTCCTCCGGGTGGCTGGGGCTCTGGAGATATTATATTTATAGCTCATCTGGAGCACGGATGCCTAACTGCCTAATTGCTATATACATAGTGTGGGTAACCCAATAAAGCCGTGAGTCTCCGCTTTTGTCCCCGTCTTCTCTCACTCGCGGGCTCACGAGCAGAGGCACCACCAGGCTGCAGCAAGGTAAGGCAGTGACTTGTCTGGCTTTTCACTGTCATTTGGACCCTGTTCTCCTTTTCACCTTCCCTTTGCAACAGGGACTGGAAGTTTCTCAGGGCTCTGCTTAGACACCATAAGGGGACGGCTTCTTTCTTATGGAAAGAGGGGATTTTAGGATGTTTGTTCATTTCTTGCTGACAGGACACATACAGTGTGTCTCACTTTGTATTTCCAGACTGCTGTTAGGAATCAGGTGCTAAATAGCAGCTGCTCTTCAGTTTCTGCACTAATAATATGCTGTCATGTTTCCATGTTCTGAAGGAATACAACCATGTCTAACTATAGACATTTTCCTGGTTTGAATAGGAAACAGAGTGACTTCAGGCAGAAAAATTCTGATTAGCTGTTTTTTGGTTTTGTGTGTTTTATTTTTCCCCTCTATCAGAATCTTCTTCTTTATGATGAATATTTGGAAAATGAATAGATAGTGGGGAAAATAGAGGGCAGAGGGAACATTTTATTTTTTTTCCTTCTTTGAGACCATTTCCTAATGGCCTTGAAGTAAAAGAAAGCCAAATTACAAGTGATGCCTGCTTGTTTCATGTTTAAACAATTGCTTGATATGGATTACAGCAGCTGTGTGAAAAGGGAAAAGAAAGAAAAGCACTAAAACATATCTGGGTGTCAAAGCAGGAATTCTTCAGAACCAGACTGTAAAATAACATTAGCAATAACAACCAAATGCCAATTATCAGACCATTGTTATATTAAACTACTTTTAACCTCGTCTCATGAGAGCATTAATTTTCAAATGAAGCTGATAAAAGACAACCTCTTGGAAAAATAAGATTGTTTGTGCCCATGTGTACACGTGTTTGAATGCATCTACACACACAGTTTTAATATAAACATCCCTATAATGAAAGTCTCATTCATCCAAGGACCTTAAAGTATAATGCAAAGGTAAGAAATACTAATTTACTTGTAGCACAAGGACTAAAGCTGCCACATTTTACGCAATTTATTATTCTGTTAGGCAATTGAATGAAAGGAGGTTTTCTTTCAAATTGCTCAGTAGGCTTTGATACGACTGCAGGTTGCTGTCAGTCCTGGAAAGCAGGACTCCTTAGACCTGACCCAAACCCAAGTCTTGTACGAATGGTCACCTCACTTCAAAGTATTTAGGATTGGGCTCAATCCTTAAATGAAGATTTAAAAGAAAAAGGACAGGCCCTTAGATGTTCCAAATTGCTGGGATCCACTGACATTAGCTGAGATTTAGGTATTCACATCAAGTGTTGACTGGGCCAACAATGTGAACTTGGGCCCAGTACCAGGGTTGTGTCTCTGGCCCCACCACACAAGTACGTACTATGCACCCTGCAATGCTCTTGTTCCGTTCCATGCCATTACACCCTCCTTGCTTCTAAAAGAGAGTGGCCACATCCAAAAAAAGTCCAACGGATGGGGCTCTCTCCCAAGCCATGCCCAGGGTGGGAGAGTCCTAGCTGGCATTTGGACAGCTGGCCAGTGTGGTCAGTTGAGTCTTTGTGACTGTCCTGACATCCTCTCTGATTTATGACCGTAGATGCAGCCTCTGGGGATGCCTCCACATGTCCAAACCCAACTGTGTTGGAGACCCACTTTCAGGGCGGACATCCCCAGCTGGCAAGTCTGGTCTGGCTGAGCTGTCCAGGATTACTCTGGCAGGGGCCCATGACCATCAGTGTAGACAGTGTCGAGACAGCAAGATTAGGAACAAGCTTGTTCCGTCTTTTATGTGAAGAACAGCACATAACTTAAACAGAAGGAAAAAAGGAGTGGTAAATACCAAACAGTCTGCACACACATCTATCTTATCTAGAGGCTTACTGAGCCCTCAAGGATGCCTTGGAAGGCTTAACTTCTTCAAACATCACTGCTGTTGCCTCTGCATGTTCCTCTGATCTCTCACAGTTATGGTCTCACCACCAGACTGTGGTCTGTTCAGTTCAGATCCATACAGAGCTCTGATCATCTCGTCCCCAGCACTGGTGAAATGAGTTTTGTAAATTGATTGGAGACCAAAAGTAGCACTTCCCACTGAAGAGCACAGTGTTGACTCTGAGTGGGCCATCAGGAAGTGTTGGGATCTGCCCTATCCAGGCCTGCAGCTCCCCTTGGACTGTTTTTTTGTTGTTGTTTTGTTTTGTTTTTGTTTTTTTTTTTTTTGTTTTTTGTTTTTTGTTTTCTAAGATCCTGCAACTATGCTCAGCCGATAGGTTTCTGCCGTAAATTGTGCAATAAAGAAATCATGCACAAAATTATCAATTTTTAATAGAGTGGTGTCCTGATTCTGTTCCCTCCCCCTCAATTCCCCCTTGTTAGAAATTTTCTTGTCCTCAAATTTTTTGTCTATCATTCAAGCCTCAGGCTAAAACAATAGGAATAAAACAATTATTCTGGTTGGGCACTCAGTCTTAAATTACCATCACTGGTGTACTGATGGTATTCCCCCTTAAAAAACAAGAAGTAAAAGTAGCATTCCAATCATGTGCAGCAAAACATCTTTTAATATGTTGGCCAAAGATATTTAGCTTGAAAAAATGCATGAACATGCATACTAGTGCAGTGATTTTTCACTGGATTTGAATTTAAAAGTGAAATAAAACAAAAAGACCAAAAGCCTGTTCCCAAAGTGAACCCATTTTAAAGGCAATCTTTCCAACAATAATACTTTGTTCTTACCTAGCATTTGAAAATATGATTAATGCATGAATATCTTTACTTTTTCCCTTCCAAACAGCAAACCATCAGAACAAGGCAGACCTTTGATTGCAGCTGGCAAGAGGCTGGGAGGGGGCAGACTCATTCAAACACTTCTTTAATACAGAAAATGTAAAAGGCCATTTTTACAAGGAATCAAAACAGAGAAAGAAGGGAATGGGAATACTTACTTGGGGGTAAAATCCTCACCCCACTGAAATCAATGGGAATTTTCTCAGAAACATCCACTGCTTTTAATAAACCTCAGATTTTCTCTTTTTTTTTTCTCCTTATTTGTATAGTACCAAATTTGTGTAGATTTTCATCAGCAAAGGGTTTTCACATTTTTCCATACCATTTTTTTTTTATAAGTATATATATATATCTATATTGTTTAAGCAGAACATAGGCAATCTGAATGTTTCAGACTGTTGTTTTTCAGTTAGATGAATTATTGCTGACTGCAATATTTTATCTCTGACTTTATATCTCAGTGAGTACAGTTTCATACTGATAAATCTCAGGCAGCTTCAACAATGTTCATCATATAATACTGATTAACTCAGAGAAGCATAGGTCATATTACACAGAGTCCCAGTTTTTCTGAAAGTAGTTTGAGCAATCCTGTCTGTTTTCACTCAACTCATTCTGACACAAACATGGAAGGAACACTAACAATACACATTTTAAAGGGATTCATCAACTTCACAAAATGTTTCTGCTGGAGGTTGATTTACTGGCTACCATTACAAATGCCACTGAGAAGCAGTGAAACTGAAAGAGCAAGAAGAAAAGATATTTTCCATCTATTCTACTTTATATTTTGAGTAACATTTTGTGTGAAGCCAGTTGTGCAGGTTTTCTTTTGTAGTCATTATTTCCTGCTGTCTCAGTGAAACTTTCATATCAAAAAGAATGAGCAGAAAACACTCTTTAAAAAAGGAAAACAAGCACATTTTCAAACCCCATTGTCATGGGAGTAGAATGGGCAAAGACATGGGAACAGAAATTGTTTCAAACAAATGGCAAACAAAGCCAGTGAGCTTTCATATCAGCATATTCTCCTGTGAAGCTTAAGGGATTTTCACCAAAGTCTTACTAGAAATTTGCATATTTTCTTTTGGAGGGAAATAGGTAACAGTGACCCTTTTTGGTAGTCTGCAGCTAGGGAAGCAAAGCCCTGCTTGCCTAGAGATTACCATACGAAAACACGAATATCTACAGTCCTCAGAAGCCCTCCCACCACCACACAGAAGCCCATTATTCGGTCATCTAACCCATTTTTTAAATTCTGAGTGTCCTGATTTCCTATGCATTCCACTGTCTCAGTGCAACACTCCCCATGCCACTGGTGTTGGGTGTGTTTGGAAATGCAGGCACAGAAAGCAACATGTCACTCTGGGGGCTAGGACACCACTTATAATACAACAAGAAAGATGTGCTAACGCTGGCATGGCACTCCTGGTACAGAACAATAAAAGACGGGAAGCTATCAGAATAATTCCTTTTTTGTGGAAGTTTTCAAATTCTGGGTTCAAACCCCAGGTCAGGAGTTTTAATGAGCACAGGATAAACAGCTTCTGTATTGGGTAATCATATGGCTCACTTTTCATATTGTCGAGTTGCTTTATAGTCTTTGTTTTATTTCATCTCACAACGTCCTTTTAGGGGAGAAAAGTAGCACTTTTTTTCCTAATTTAGAAATGAGAAGTAAGAGCCAGGTCCAAAAGTAGACTCAAGTGTCAAAGTGCGGCGAGGATTGGCAGGCTGTGAGACCCAAGTCAGGGCTGCAGTGACCCAGGGCTCCAAGAAAGAAGTCTTGGTGAGAGACTATCCCTTCTCTTCCTCTCATCTGAGTAAAAGCATGAGTGATGTCGTGTCCAGCTCTGCACAATAAAGTAAGGGAAACTACAGCAGATAAATTCAGGTGTGTGAATTCCACTCCTGGACATGCCTGCTTAACTTTGGCTACGCAAGGTCAGGTGTCTGGCTGAACTAGACTTCTAGGTTCCCTCTAGATCCAATG
Source organism: Anser cygnoides (assembly GCF_040182565.1). NCBI lineage: Eukaryota > Metazoa > Chordata > Aves > Anseriformes > Anatidae > Anser > Anser cygnoides. Next base: position 144,948,980 of record NC_089873.1, on the reverse strand, counting down.
AGGAAAGAAAAGTACTTCTATAGGGCAGTTCATTTCATCCTCAACAGGTGTCTAATGAATCAGCCATTGCAAGAACCTCTCTTTCCCTTTCCGCAATAGTGGGACCACAGGCAGCCAGTTTAGATTACTAAAATTTGGTCAGTTAAAATAGGGTGAAATGGGCACCACCATAAGCTATTTGTACAGGTTACACAGAGCATTTTGTTGATCGAGGAATGGGCAGTGTTATCACAAGTCCCTGACTAGTACCCACAAACCCTCTCTCCCTTTCTACTTTCACAAACCAGGGTGCTCTAGTAATATAGACTGTCTGTAATAAGAACTGTGTTAGGTTTACTTTTCATCTTTAGCCTTTGCCATTTTTACTTCCCATATTTCCCTGTGTACTGATGAGTTTTGGGACACTTTCTGGAGATTCATGAGGTGAATCAAGGCTATCTTGGTGCTGTAGAAACTCTTGAAGATCTCATTCCAGACTGCAAAGTGAGACCCTGAGCATAGGAAGGAGCATGTCAGATGAATGGAAAGTGCTTCTAGTGGAGTCAAGACTTCCACCAGAGCAGGAAGTGGAAATATTTTGTTTGGAATTTTTCCTAGCTTGGCGGGACTGTAACAGAGTGCAATATTCTGCAGTAATGACTTTGCCTCTCAAAACAAGAGGGTGTAAAAGAGTTTATTCAGGAACAAAGGGTTATGAAAGAGCAGAGAGACCTAGAAGCAGGGACTGCATGGTGATGATTTTCTAGATCATTCATTCCACTAGCCCCATTATCTGCAGGGAGAAAACGACACAAATCTATTCAAAAATTTGTAATGGCAATAGTCTTTTCAGCCAACGTCTTGATATTTTTTTTTAGTCCAATGCATCTCTTTGTTCAAAGTCAAGAGTCTCTGAAAAATTTAAAATTATGGTGGAAACATTAACAGTCCCTTATAGAAATTTTGAATAGTGATAAGATATTTTGCATGATGCTTGGTGTTTTCTTGACTGATGTTATGTGTTCGATTTGCATTCCTAATTGTTGTGGTTTAACCCGGCCGGCAGCTAAACACTACACAGCTATTCGCTCACCCTCCCCCCTCCCTCTCTGGGATGGGGGAGAGAAACAGGAAAGTGAAGCCGGTGAGTTGAGATAAAGACAGTTTATTAAGACAGGAATATAATAATAACAATAATAATAGTGATAATGATAATAGTATTAATAATAATAATGTGTAAGAAACAAGTGATGCACAATGCAATTGCTCACCACCTGCTGACCGATGCCCAGCCTATCCCCGAGCAGCCGGCCCCCCACCCCGGCCAGCCACCCCTATATATTGTTTAGCATGACGTCAGATGGTATGGAATACCCCTTTGGCCAGTTTGGGTCAGCTGTCCTGGGTCTGTCCCCTCCCAGCTCCTGCTGCACCCCTAGCCTGCTCGCTGGCAGGACAGAGCAAGAAGCCGAAAAGTCCTTGGCCTGGTGTAAACACTGCTCTGCAACAATTAAAACATCAGCATGTTATCAGCGCTCTTCTCATCCTAATCCAAAACACAGCACCCTACCAGCTACTAGGAGGAAAATTAACTCTGTCCTAACTGGAACCAGGACACTAATTATTTTTACTGATCTTCTCAAAACAATGTGACTATGGTACCAATGACAACCAGTCAGCTAGGATACTGGAGTCTGTCATTTTGACCGACCATTTAAAATAAGAAAAAGAATAACACTTGCCCTACTCATGGAAACCACATATGTAAGTTTGTTGGTGAGACAGTTAACAGGAGAATATTCAAACATTATAACTAACCTATTATAAAAGACATTTGTCATTTCTTATTTGGTATTAACAAAAGCCATTCATTTTTAAACTATTCCACCCTCCACCCATAAATCTCATCACCTTCAGTAAGAGTTTTATTCTGAGGGAGACCTCCAGGACTGGCTGCAGAAGCATTCCTGAGTTTCATGGTAGTAAGGTTCACATTTTTTGTAGACCACAACCTTAAACAAAACCATAGCATTATTTCTAATGTCATCGTATTTAACTCTCACAGTCTTGCATATTCACAACCTCAGGATGATCTAGATTTGTTAGTGCAGTTGGAGTATTCTGAGACAATTATTTGTTGCTGTGGAATACTGGTAGGTAAGCAGAGGGTATGATTATATGGACTTGATTATATGAACATAGTATCAGATGTGATCACATAATATGTGGTCACCCTGAGATCTCCCTGTCGTTGGCACAGGCGGAAGGTTGCAGAATGTAAGGACAGTTTGTTCATCCATCCTTTTCTTCTTAGCAGCCTTTGCTTTGCTTCCAGTGGCAAAATACACGCACAGAGGTGCCCTGTCCCCTCACCACAAGCGGGAACGCCCAAGGAGCATGCTAAGGATGTCTTGGAATGCACGGCCAACCTTCACCCCAGCTATTCCTCCCCCTGTTATCATCGCTTCCTACTGGAGTCTGCCCCTCCTCCCAGTTGCCTGCTTTGGTAATGGTTCCTTCATTTGTTGAATCAGAGCAGCAGGGGGAGCAGAGACCTAGCAGCCTTACCTTCTTTCTGCCTTCTCCTGTAATTACAAATGCAAATGTAGGGTGGATATGCAGCTTAAAAAAAAGAAATAGCAAACAGCTCTGGGTCCAAGGCATGCTCAAATTCAAAGCCAGGAGGAGAAGCAACATGGGCATGGCTGTAGATCAATGGGCACCAAAGCAGAGCAATGTGCCTTCCTAGAAGGTCTTATTCTGACTTCTCCTGTGAGAGAAGTTTCTTCTGCCTGTTGGCTCTGTGTTTGCTTAGGGACAAGCCAGCCCCTTTCCCTCTTTTTTTTTTTTTCCTTTTTTTTTTTTTTCTGGACATCCAAGCGTTAAGAATTCTTCCTTTCAAATGAGCAGTATGGATTCATTAAAATCCTTCTGGATATATGGAAGAGCCAGCACCACTGTGGACAGACTCTCCAGGAAGCAGCCAGCCAGTCAGGCAGTGCTCAGTCATGTAAGGCATCCGTACAAGAGCAGCCCAGCAAGAACTTATTGGATTTTAAGGTTAGACATTGGGGATAAATGAAAGGACTAGCACTCCTTCATAATGTGATTTCTGACTCCTCTCTAATAGTTCAAAAATTACTTGTCTTGCAGCATGCAACACGTTGTCTTCAAGACAAGCCATTGTTATATGGCTTTATTTCATTTTACACACAGCATTTGAATTTCATTCACATTAAGACAGCAACTCCAACAGAAAGCCATGTGGATACAAACTTTCCAGAGACAAACACAATCCAACACAATGTCTACCAGGCTGACAATGGATAATATATTTTTTGAGCTCTGTGTGAAGCGTTAGACATGAAATTCACATCAGCAACCAAATGATTGCTTTAATCCTATTATTTAAAGGGCCTGAACACTTATAGGATTCAAAGTAAGCACAGGCCTAAGAGGATAAATAGCAAGGACTCTACTTCAAAGTACACAATCTAAGCTCATATTTTGAATCATAATAAATGTCTGAGCCTACATCTCTGACCCTCTCAGAATATGTGTATTATGGAGGTTGAGCAGAAAAATATCTGTTGCCATACAGAAGGATCTTTTTGCTAAACAGTGTGTTCCCAGTCATATTCAAATCAAAAAAGGGTGGCTGCTTCCACTTACAGAAATATATTAGTATTCTGAAGTAATCTGGAAAGTGATTTGTTACCATATGCTTCTTTTGAATTCAAGACAAGGGGAATGGTTTGGGGAATGATGGGGCCAATAGATAACCAGGACACAAGAGGAGTCCTCAGGAAAGAGAAAGCTGTAACAGGGGTGGGGGGGGGAAGGGGAAAAAAAATGTGCTCCTGTGTTCACTGTGAGGAACTTGGAGAGTTTCCCACAGCAGAACACTACCCTGTGGGGATCATTGGAGAATCTATTTCAAGATAAAGTGTCTGTAAAAAAGGTATGGAACAAATAAACAAAATAAATAGAAAGGAAATGTTAGAACAACATGATGTTCATGCAAGACATCTGAAGGGACTTAGTGATGAAACAGCTGAAATAAGTATAATGCATGGCCTCATTTAAAATAAAACAAGCTTAGAAATGAGCACCTGAAAGTAGCTAATACAGTGCCAGCTCTTAAAAATGATTCCAAGAGAAGCTGGGTGAATTAGATCCTGGCAAATCTGATACATTTAGCAGAAATTAGGATAGAGAAGAAGGATAAATATGATACATTGGGAGAAATTCAGTACAACCTTGTAAAGGGAAATCAAGCTCTACAGATCCATCGGGTTCCTACAAGACAGTAAGAAGCATGCAGATGCAGGAGTCCTTTGGTTGGCAGTATCTTACTTACTTGTGCTTTTCCACATATGCAATAAGACCTCTCACCAAACACCTTTAAAAACCTGTAAGCAGCCACAGAATAAGAGGGAAGATCTCTCACAGATTATGTAAAGTTGGTTGAAAGAAAAAGAGGCTCTTGCAGTAAAAGGAGATCAATAGTGCAATTCTACAAAGACCGAGAAGCAGAAGGATCTTAGGAAACAGGGTGGTTGGACACTGCAGTAGCATCTTAAACTGAATGCTGATGAGCACAAAGCAGCACACATGAGGAAAAAATACAACTTCATCTATAAAATAATGTTTCTGGGCTGACTACATGCTCAAAAACAGCCAAAAAGCAAATTGAATGTTCTGGTCACATCATCTGAGAAAGTAAATTGTCATATTGGAAAAAGTTTGTGGAAGGAAGATAAAACATAGGGAGTGGGTTTCGTAGAGTGACTACATAAACTGGGACTCACCAGCCTGGGAGAGAGATAGCTGAAGGGAGGTACAATAAAGATGGATAAAGACATGAGCAGCTTTTAGAGTATGAATAAAGATCAGATGGTGATTATTTCTGCAAAAGTAAGACCTAGGGTGCATCAAATAAAGCTAATGGGTACTATGTTGAAAACAAACATAGAGATGGTTCTTCAACAACATAGAGAAGAACCATCTATTACAGGAAATTGTAAATAATGAAGGTTTCATGGGATCAGGAGGTAACTGTGCAAGTTCATGGAAGTGATATTCTGTATGGATAGTGACTCCAAGTTGAGAAATCCCTGAACCAAACATTGTTAGAAGTTTTGGGGGAGTATTAATTGGAAATATGACTGCAAGCTATTCTCACTTTCTTCCGAAAATATTTCTTAGACCTGAAGGCTAGGATAATGAGTTAGAGGAGCACTTCTATACAGTGATTCTCATATTGCTATAGCATCATCTTAATACGTGCAACTTACAGGTTCTGCCTGGTGCTAGTCATCGGACATTCATATTAGACTGCAAACTCTGGTCTGAATGCTGTTTCCTTTCTCTCTGTGTTTTTACATCTATGTTGGATTGTCAAAACTTCTTTGTATTTGACTTTGGAGGTTACAGAGGTTATAGAGCCCCAACCTTAATCGTTAAGTTCAGACTAGTTGAAGACCTGCCAGGAACAAGTTAGATATTGTCAATCCTGCCTTGGCAATGGGTTAGATGAGTTCTAGAGGTGCCTGCCAACTGCTCGGTTTTATGAACCTCAGTTTGCTCAGAAGCTCCCCTGGACTCGCTGATAATGGGAAGTGGCAGCTACAAACGTTGCTGTTGGCTCTTCCTAGAGGGTTGTAAAAGATGTCAGGGACGCAGGCAGAAAAGGCATCTGGGGGAGCAGGAGGAAATTAGTCACTCAGAAGCAACATTTTGGAGGAGAAACTGTGAGCAGTGGAGCAGTGAGAGGGGGCAGGATTCTGGAAAGGGGACTTTTCCTAAAAGCACTGGAGCATGCTGGGTGCACTGAGGGGAGTAACCAGATATGTGAGGTATTTCCTATAGAATTCCCTGTCTCTTGTGTGATCAAAAATACAGAGCAATTAGTTATTTGGAACAATCACAGTGTTCTTGTTTCGTGTGTCTGAAACAAGGAACTATAAATCATGATTATACCAAAATGAATAAATCCTAAATTAAGGGGTAGCATTTGCCAGTTCAGAAGACCAGCAATTACTGCAAGCTCTGTAGCAATTTGTCAGCTCGGGTTCCATCCGCAGGGGTAGGAAACCCAAAAGCCTCTTCCCATCTGTCATACACAGGGCCCTGCATGACAATCAAGCTGAACTGAGGGGAAAGGCAAAAAGCAACAGCTCCTCCACACAGGGCTCTGTGCTATTACCTGGGTCTCCTCTACAACATACAGAGAGAATACTTTGAGCAACAAAGCAGAGAACAAATGCTTTCTCATCTTCATTTTTAAGATGGTCTTTTTAAATAAGGTTCTGTGTCTAGGAGTGACAGAAGAGTTAACATTTCTAAAGACCACCCAACTCTTGTCAGAAGCTCTAGTCTTGATCCTGTGGCACTTCCAAAACCCAATCATCATGAACCAGGATTTTCCTTAACAGCTACCAGATTCTTTAAACCCTAACCTGCTCATTGAAGATTCCTCTGTTGTGCTCCGTCCCCACCTTCCTTGAGCACCACTGCTCTTCTCTCCCCTGATCCCCTCAATTCATGCACAACCACACATCAGTGTCAAGAGATGTCTGTCACCACGCCTGAGACAGAGGGAGTGCCAGCAGCAGGGACATAGCTGCTTTCCTGCCTGTATCATCTGCAAGCATCCAGATGCATCCCTACATCTCAACAGTCCATGGAGAAAGGGCAATACAGAGATGGAGGCAGACCACATGTTGGCCAGTGTCACATGGCCACGTTTGCTTTGAGGCAACTTTTTCAGGAGATAGATTTCTCTGAATGAAAGAGCAGCTAACTAGGTAGAAAAGAAGGTCACGATTAACTATAAAAATGGAACAAAGTCTTTGTCCAAACTGACCATAAAGATCTAAACGTAAGTGGTCTAAACTGCTCTCAGCACCATCACAGACTACTTTATCACAGAGTTAGCCTTGAAATTGAGTCAGTATCACCTATCTTATCACATAACAATGTCATCTTTCTGACAATAACATTTCCTACAGAAAAACAGAAGTTTCTCAGTGCTACTGAGCTATGGCATCTTCCTCTAAATTCACTGCAGAAAATTGTTAAAACTATCTGTGAAAACAATTAAAAACGAAAACATTCTTTCTTTTTTTTTTTCCAGATTAGTTTGGAATTTCTAAAGTATTACGCTTTTCACATTGTTTTAGAATAAACACCCACATAAAAATAAAAGTTTTACATCCATCCGAGGTAGACAGATTTCCAGCTCATGGAAAGGTCTTTGTCTGCTTTGGTTGCAGTGGATTTAATGGATCGTCTAAAAGTATCTGTAATTTCTTCAGAGTCTGTGAAACTCTGATGCGTCTTACTTGCTGAGTATTTCTGTTTGACACTTTCATTACCCAGGGAAACAAAAAAAAGATCAGAATATTGCAAAAAAGACTTATGACTGGGAGACTGAATGGGGAAATAAAATATAGACTAAAGCCAAGCCATTTACCCTTTGTATATTTCTCGTGTGCTTGAGAATAACTACATATTTGAGAATATCCTTTAAGAATGAAATTTCAGAAAGATTTAATATTGCCTGGTTGTTATTTCAGGTTTAATGAACTAAAATGCAATGTCTGCATGAGTCTATACTACTTCCTAAACAACAGTGCCAAAAACAGCAGCTCTCCTAAATGCACCCTCTCGTGTTCAATGGAAGCTTGTGTTACATGGGTTCCAGCATCAGAAAAGGATTTGCTGAATTTTGATAAAGTAACGTAACAGTTGACAGGATAAGATTGTGATGGGAGAAATCAGTCAGTAGCTTAGCCGTTTTCAAGCTTTAAAGCATAGTTTTCCACCTCCCTTGCACTCTCAGAGACATTAAATTTCTCTGTGACTCAGCTTTGGAGAAATACGAATATTACACTTCCAGACAACTTTTTCCACTATTTTTCTTGGTTCCTTCATTTCAGCCAGAAAAGGAAATAAGTGCTGAAATGGTAGTTATTGAGGCATCAACATAGTAGCTAAAGTGAGATTTCTGAGGGATTACTAAAATCACTGAGAAGTTCCAGTATGAGAAGAATACGTTTTCCATCTCACTTCCCATATGTGAGGTATGGCCTTCTCCATATCAGATTTAAACCTGTTAAGGCACACAGTCAACTGAAGAACAAACAATAAACGCTACATAAATGCTACCTCTATGATGAATTTATAAGCCATAGGGTATGTTTCTGAATCACAAGATGGCACTGAAAGGTATTTGTATTTTCAGCCCTAAATGCAGGCTTCCTTTTAGAGATATTGCCTGATGTCTTCATTGAATTGTTTCCACTCAGGCCTTGAAGATGGCTGAGCTAATCAGAGAACCAATGAAGTTTAAAAAAAAAAAAGAAAAGAAAAGAAAAAAAAAAGTAACTAAACCATTAAATTTGCCAATGGGGGGGAATAAATAAATAAATAAAATAAACAAACAAACAAACAAATAAATTTCCTATCCCCCTTGCCATCCCTTTCCTCACTGTCTGCCTGGCAATTAAGGAAATACATTTTCTTTTCCCCCAATGGATTTAATACTAGTGGGAGAGAGGGTATGTGGGTTTTTGCCAGTCAGTATGAGGTCAGAGGTTCCTCTTGCCATCTCTGGTAGTGTTTGCTGGAGTGCACCAAACTGTGCTGTCTGGTAACTCTCCTTCATCCCTTTCCAGCTCCACGCAGGCTTGACCTGCTGAGCTTCAGGTCCAATTGTGAGCCCACAACCCCACAGATCATCAGGTTATAAATCAGCAGAGGCTCTTCTGCCTTCAGGGACTCAGAGATGTTTGATTAAATCAGACAAAAATGATCTTATCTTCCCAAAGTCAACTCATGGCCTGCAACAGTTAAGCTAAACAATTCCAGCTAGAAACAGTATGTATTTTTGACTTGTAGTTGTGGAAAACACTATAGTGTATAACAGCAGGTCACATCAAAATATCTCTGGCAGAGTTGCTGCCTTGGCTGTCAGTGGACAGATAGGGAAGTGAAAATATCATAGAAATAGAAAAAAAAATATGTATTTAATTTGTTTGAATATTTAATTTGTTGAACATTTAATTTGATTTAGAAAGGTCTGGAAATAAACTGATTCAAATAGCCCAAATCTAATCACCTTCAGGGCTCATTTTTCTTCTTTACATGCACTTCTAAAACAAATGTGAGTTCCAAACTACAACTAAGATGGAAATTAACAGTTTTTGTTGCCACTGTGCAATAATTTAAGCTAAAATAAAAAGATTATGAGGATTATTATTATTATGCATTAATCAAGACTTTGTAAATTTCCTAACAACTCACACAAGAGTGTATCTGTCCTGAGATCTGTATTTACAGATGGTGAAACTAAAGACCAGAAAGATTCAATGTCTTGTCCAAGGGCATCAGGCAAGTGATAGGACTGGAAACCCATCCAGCAGCTCTTCCAATAAATGGTTACAACCCCATGGTAGCTCAAGGGCTCACTGAAAATTACTCCCTGTCTGGTTTACCTCATCTGCCAGTGCCAGTGCCAATGCAAGGGAACAGCCAGTGACACATGGCTGGGGAGAGCAGCAGCTTTGATTTAAATGAGCTTTAATTGCCATGGAATCAAACTCCATAGTCCCATACAGCTGTGGCTGGTCCTCCAGGGCACAATGCCTGTGCTTTGAAAATGCAACTGTAAGGGCTGCAGCAACAGACAGACAGACCCAGGGGCATTGGTGGACATCAAAACAACTCCCATTTGTAGAGGAGAGCTAGGAATGTCCCTTTCTTACCATTTTATTCTGTCTGTGCTTTTGGTAGATTTCAAGTAGAGCTGGGACATAATAATACATTCCTCCTCATTCAAATCTGACTGCCTTTCAGGTACTCAAGATGAAAGTGAGTACAAGTCAGGGTTCTGGCACAAGGGGGTTGTTTGTTTTTTTTTTTTTATTTTATTTGTTTGCTGTGTTTTGTCAGTTTGTGTTTTGTTTGTTTGTTTGTTTGTTTTCAGGAGATACCCTTAGCAAACCCATCTCAGGAAGTACTTTTTTACTGTGCGGGTGATTCAGGTTGGCCAGAGAGGCTGTGGGGTCTCCTCCCTGGGGATCTCCAAAAGCCACCAGGAGATGATCCTGGGCAGCCTGCACTGGGTGGCCCTGCTGGAGCAGGGCTTGGGCCTGGTGGCCTCAAGCATCCTGCGGTTTAGTGATCTGCATAGCTGTACCACTGCCCAAGCATGCGCCAGGACCCAGCGTCCAACACAAAAGGACACAGGATTATCTTGCATCGTCTGGATGAAAAACAACAGCAACAATATCTGAGGCTAATGGGCTTTACTTTTTCATCCTATTAGTTTCTCTTAGGGTTTAAAGCACTGAATTTAAAGCGCCTCCTCTTGGCACGCACCAGTAACTACTGGGGTATCACCCTGGATTGCCTCCCCTCTCTGCCCCTCACGTGGCAGAGAGCAGACATCCCCCAGGTGCTTCTGATCCAAATTCTTCCCTCTAGGAGGTTTCCCAGGACCCTCGCTGTTTTGATTAACAGAATGTGTTTCTGCTAGAATGACTGATATATGAAATTGGATTTTGTAGCAGAAAAATTAGTTCCTGGTTATAGGAGGATTAACGGTTCCCCTCTCTTTAGTGTGTGCCCACTGGCAGGGCTCTCTGCTGGGTCCCGAGCATGTACCAAGACAATCTGTTCCCTTGGCTTGCTCTTACACAAGGGGCTTGTGGTTTCACTAATTTCCCCTGCTTTTCTTCTTTTTCCTCCTCACTACAGGGGGAACTCACAAAGAAAGAAGGGTGGGGAGAAACAAGAACAGGCTCTGAATGCTCATAAGGAAAACCCGCACACTTGCTCCTCGTAAAAATGTGCACCTCACCACGAACGGGAGAGACAGCTTGTTTCACTCCTCTCTGGGCAAGGCACTGTCACAGCAGGCAAAATAGCCAAAGTGAATAAAAACTACTGATTTTAACCCAACGCTTCACTTTCTCAGCCAGGTGAAGAGACTTACAAATGCTTGGCTTTGACTTGCTGTAAAACAGGATCCCTCGGCTTTGGCGAAGCCGCGTTATTAAATAAGCATCAGGAGTTTAAAGAAACAAAGGCTGGAGGAGGCGAGGTGGGGGGGAGCCTTATTTTAGGAAGGGGGCCAACAAAGCTGAGATGTTTAGGAGGGGGAAGCATCTACACCCTTGGAAAAGAGCAAGTGCCGGGTGCCAGCTGCAGAGAGCCTACAAGAACGGGTGTCTCCGATCCTTTTGTCTCCTTATATGGTAAAATGATAGCGAGGGGTTTCGCTGGGCTGGGGAAGGCAGCAGCCTGCTTCCACACCACGCTGCCTGCAGAGCTGAAATGAGAAGAGCTGCTCTGGGCAGGCACTAGGAAGCCCCGGCTGGCTGTACCGCTCTCCTCTGCAGGCAGGCCGGTGTGCTCGTTACCCGTTTGTTAATGGACGTGACCCCCTGCCCCTGGTCCGGGAGGTGACACTAGCTGCCCGCTGCTGCTCTGTAAGTAAATATCCCTTTTTTCCCCCCCTCTCCCTCCCCTCTACCCACCGACTGTGCCTTTGAAGGCGCCGCTGGAAACAAAGGGTGCAGAGAGATGGAGAGGGATGTGTGATGTGGTACCCAGTGGGTTGTTGGGTAAGGAGGCGAGGAGAGGGATCGCCGGTCCCCCTTTCTCCTGAGCGCACGGCCAGGGTTGTGAAGAGGAGAAAAAAAGACGAATTCCTCATCAGAGCAGTTAGTGCTGCGTGTCCGAGCTGATGAGGCACCGGGTCATTTCGCGTGTACCTGTTTTTAATGACTGCATTGTGCCGTGGCTGTAAGCCGCTGGGGAGGTCATAGCAAGTCAGAGCAGGGATCTTGGGTTTCTCACACCTCTGTGCACACTTCCTGCTTCCTAGCGCAACAAAGGATGATTTTTGCACTCTAGCAAGAGCAGATGCACATGAAACAAAGGTAGCCTTTCCTGATCGCAGGCAAGCACTGTGGACGGATTGTGCACGGGAAAAACGGGGAGCCACCAGCACCATATTTCTTCTTTTTACGTGGCAAGAATAAATTAGAATGCAAATCCCAATTAATAGCTCTGAATCCCTTCCTTTCATCCTTCTCTCTTTGTGCATGTGTGTGCAGCCACGATAATGTACGTGCTTACTATATGCCACCGAACATGGATTGCTCTGTGTACATAATAAAGGAAATACTAACTTTCATTGTCTGCATTAGTGGCTGCTCTAAACTTCCTACTTCCCTAAAGAGACATGGCTTTTGTTTAGTTCACTCAATACCGGCGTATTTCAGATTTGCTCTGTACAGAGGCACACAAGAAAGCAAACCTTGTAAAATCTATACAGCAGCTGCTGTTGTTACTCCCCTGATGCCTATCTAGGGGTATATTAACTGAGATTGCTGATTGATCATTAGGTCCAAGGTCAATAGCTGTAATATATATTGCTGGCTATATATATTCGTACACTGTCTTAAACAGGAATTGTCCTAGAAGTGCCAACAGAAGGGTGTGTATTATCAGACACTCACACAGATCACAGTGTGAAGGAATTCTGTAGCTAAGGTTGCCATTTCTTTTATGAACCTTATTTTCATCTGTTCATACACTTACAGAACTCCCTGCTTTATGGTTAAAGTATTCTGTGTCTTTTATCAGCCAGATGGTAAAGTTTGAAATTGGTTACTTCGGGCATTTAGATTTGAAAAACAGAAAAATAGTCCTTTTTAAAAAAAAAAAAAAATCTTATAAAAAATTGTGGTTGTTTTCTGTGTCTGTATATACAACTGGGAAAAGATGCACCCAAAAGACTGCTCTATCCATAGAGCCCATGTATATTCTAGATCACATTTGGGGAAAATTAAAAAAATATATATCATATGAGGTGCTATATCTATTAAAAACTCAGCTCCAAACACTACCTAGTGGCACTACTATATCCAAAATCTGGCCAGAGCTCTAATAAAACTATCTTTTACACTAGCCATAATATAGATATTGGTTTGGGGCTGTCCTTTGGCTTCAGAACCAACACACAGTTGGGATGAGGTGCCAGCTGGAAGGTCAAAAAACCTGTTGTTGTTGAGAAATCATGTCCGTAGAAGTTACCTGGGGTTCCTACCTGACACCTCCACTTGACTAGCAGGCCTGAGGCTGGGAGGTGCACCACTGCCTGAGATTTTTTTCCAGAATGCTTAGAAGATCCTAAGATGGCAGAAGAGTTGGGGTAGAATTTACTTATTCTTGGTTCTTACCATTCTGTTGAATGTGCTCCCAAGGGAATCAGCAGTGCTACACATGCAAGCACCAAATAATCACTTCCAGGTGGTTGTTTATTTTATAACACGTTCTCATTATTTTCTGAGATCACTGCTATTATATAGCAGCAGCTGCTTTGTTGGACATTATTTATGCAAAAGTTCTGCCATGAAGGTCATTCAATGGCAATTTAGTCTATAACTGATCTATAACTGATCAAAGTACTCAGATAGAGATAACACTCTCTTTCCTACCTAAGATAATACAGTTTCTTAAGGAAGTCTCTTTCCCTGAAATCACATCCTTCCTATAAGTACAGACAGACATCAACACTCCCAGAGATCACACTTTGCACTAGAAAAGGTTTCTACAACTCCTTCAGTCACACACAACGTAGTCCTGCAAGTTCCTATTATGCTTTAAATATCAGGAGATTAAAATAAATAAATAAATAAATAAATAAATAAATAAATAAAGGTCCTGCAGTTGTAAGGGCTGATGTGATGGTTTCTGCCACATTTCCATGCAAATTCAAGCTTTCTCCCCTGAAGAAAATGGGGGGAGTGGGCTGTAAAGACCTATACTCACATGAGTGAATCCTGGCTCTGTTCCACAGGACACTGAGTCCCAGGTCTGAGAACCAAGCAATGTCTTACCTGCTGTTATCCTCACCTCCTTGCCTTGCAGTGTGCAGGACATTCAGAACTCAAGGGGGGACTGGATAAATGTTAACACCAACAGCCAGAGGACATGGCTTCTCCTCTATGAAAACTGGGCTGAAAACTGAATGAATGCCTGTTGCTGCTGGCCAGTACACCACTGCTCTTTCTAGGACCCTAAAGGCGAGTTACAAGCAGGTCTGAGGCTAATTTGTGTTGGATAAATTGATCCTGAGAATCATCAAAGAAACTCTGTATGGTGTAGTGTTCTAGACAATCACCTTACCGCATTTGGGTACTGCTTCAGAGACTGCGGATCTCATAATTTGCATTTTAGGTTGATTAATTTTAATTGTGCGATTTTTATGGTTCATTTACATATGCACAGTTATTTGTGATGCAGATTCTCCCCAAGTGAGAGTGTGAAATGGCAGGGTAATGAAAGATTTCATGGAAATAAATCTTGGATAGATTGACTGCCAAGGAAGCATTAACATTAAAACAATACTAATTAGATATACATATATATGTAATCATAGAAAAGTTTGGGTCTGAAGGGACCTTAAAGACCATATAGTTCCAACCACCCTGATATGGGCAGAGACATCTCCCACTGGACCACGTTGCTCAAAGCCCCATCCTACCTGGCCTTGGACATTTCCAGGAATGAGGCAAAACACTAGAGGCTTATTTTAAAGCTGAATACAACAATGCTCATGCCAACTCAAAAAATTTCAATCTTCATTTTTTTCCTTTTTCCATATCTTTCTACATTATATTGGCTAACTAGGATGATAATGTTTAGTGCATATATAGTAAAACACTGTAAGAGGGAAGTAGGTGAATGTAACACTGACATAAGAATACTCATATCTCCCTTTCACAGCAAATTTTCAATTTTGAATTCGCAAATATATCAGCCACAGAAGAGCAAGTTCTAGGGCTGCACATTTGTTTGGCAGGAAGCAGTTCTAGACCCTTGGCAAACACAGGAACAAGGGTTCAAAACTCATCTCTCTTTACTTCATCTTGCATAATAAAAGTACTAAGTTGCATAAAACAGTAAAATATTTGTAAGCATTTCCCAGACCTGTTTTGTCATTGCTCTGAAGAACTGTTGGGATTTAGACCAGAAGTATCTTCAGAGACTAGGTTCCACCACTGATGAATTCCTCCTCCGTGCTATGCAGTGCATCTCTCCAGGGTCCACCCAACATCTTCCTTCTTCAGTTAGGAAGGATCTCACCTACAAAAGGATTGCTTGTTTCCTTGTCCCCTGACTCACTTTGTCTTTCAGTGCTTGTTCCCAAGTCTCTCATGCACCACAGACACTTTGACTCAACATTAACAGCTGATGTCTTTGCTCGCTATGTCCAGTCCCCATCCCCAAACCCCAGCCAATGAACTGGACCAAACTGGTTTCACCCACATGTAGTTCACCTATTTTTCTAAGATATGCCCCTCTGAATGGTCATCACTAAGACTTACGTAGCCTTTTTTTCCCACATTTTGGAAAGCCAATGGCCCAGGAGCTTAGCAGAGAAGTATGGATGCCTCACAGTACCGAGGCATTCATTGCTACAGTAGTTTCACACAGCAGATGAAAGACGTGCATTAACTGTCCTCCACATCAACATGTGTGCCAGTTATCTTAGACAGAAAGGGCTTTTGTGGTCTTGACTCTGTAAACAGAAACAGAGAGAAAGAGACGGAGCTGTTTTGCTAAAGTCCAGGACAAATAACAAAGCATTCTTCCTGCATAGGATCCTCCCAGTTTTGTTTCTATACTTTCTAGAAAGAAGCAAACATTAGATATTTGGGACGCTGTTCTATTTTTGTGTCCTGGATTGTATTATACAAGATTTCAAAGATATAGAAGAACTCAGAAATTTCATTACATAGTAGAACATGATTTTTTTCTGGATATTTTTATCTTAGAGTCTGATTTCCTTGACATTAGCAGTGTTCCTGTCAATAAGAGAAAATGATACTTTTCTGGAAAAATATACCTCTATTGGAGCCTAATAGCTGCAGTCATTTAGCTTAAATTTTTTTTTTTCCATAGGGTAGAGCCAGAGATAACTGCAGGTTTTATTAATCTTATACTATTTTTCTCCTTTCTCACTTTCTGTTATCTGCTTAAATGGTCTTACTAGAAATATGAATTTCTGTGCTTAAGTAATGTCAAGTATTTGACCTCTCTCTTTCGTGTAAGTCTTAGCTTATTCCACAAGAGAAAGAAGGCAGACAGCAGTTTCAAAAGGCTTTGAAATAGAACATAAGAGCAAGCCTTTCCGCTTGAGCTGTGCTCTTCCTTGCTATGGTAGATGTAAGAGTCATGCTCTGTGTTATTTAAATAGGCTCCTTTTGTAAATGAAATGTATGCAGGAATGTTTGTAAAACCATACATCCTCTAGTCACTTCAATATCAACCTCAGTTAATCATAGTGTAAATTGTGTGGGGTGCACTGTCAAAGTATCAGTGCTCATTTCTTCTGTGGGATCTGTACTTACTACCACTGGTGCTTACTCCACAGCTGCAGGAATGGCTCTAAACTGGAGCAGTTCCTTACTGAATGCCAAACACAACAAACCACGCAGAAACCACAACTGGAGTGTTCCTTCTCCACCGTTGTGACTGTACGCAGGCAGCCGCATTGAGAGCCTTCCTACACAAGAAACATTTTCTGTTCTTTATTATTATTATTACTTTATGAAAGCAATCTTAAATAGCAGACTTTCCACTTTCTATTTCATGATAGGCTGACTGTGCTATCCAGACAGGAACCAGGTATGCTTTGGTTATCTGCACATGTTAATGCAGTCTGTCTGCTCAGAAAATTGCTCTAAAGTACTTAAAAAGGGACACTGGAATGTTATACCATAAGCAAAATAAGTCACCCATGTACAAGCAAGATGAGTTGCTGGAAAAACCTAACTGTGATTCTGAAGAATATTTTAAGGTAGCTTTAAAAGGTCCATTAAAAACTAAAGTTTGTTGTTGTTGTTGTTTGTTTGTTTAATACTTTTTAATATTTAGTATGTATATAGAAAAGTTTGGGTGGGATATTTAAGATATGGGTACAATTTTTATGTATTTTATTATTATGGTCAAATATCAAATCAAGTTTTCCCTGCTTTTGCAAGGTAATTGATAGGAGATCTACAAATATCTTCTCTGAGCTTAAAACCTTAAGAAACAGCAAGGGACACCTCTGTAATCAGATATTTCTGACATTCTAACCTTGACCTGGATACTGGTAGAGCAGTCTGGACATTGTTAACAGGGCTGATTTGGAAGAGCAATGACATGATGTGTTACGAGGCCTTAATTTCTTGAAGAAAAGGTGCCAAATCTTTTGATGGGTTTACTACAGGACTGCTCTTCCACAGCAACAAGAGAAAGAAGCTTCCACTTTTTCCTCAGCTTAAAAATGACAAGAGGAAGAAAGACTGAAGCCAGATCTGTCCCTGTCTCGTTTACAAGCTTAGTATAAGCCCCAGATCATGGGATACAGGGACACCCAGCAACTCATTCCCTACAGTAATCATGCCTCCCTTTTTCAAGGACCTGCACAAAAAATGACGGTATGAACAGCTGCCATAGTAATAAGCTTCAGTGTCTCAATAACCTTGCAAAAGTGTAACTCTTTCCCTCTTTTTAATGAAGAAATTCATCTTTACAGAGTGGTAGGCCAGCAGCCACTGTCAGGGACAGAGGGCCCATGGCAGGAGAAGAGCAGATGGCTGAGCTTTCCATAGGATGAGCTCTGTATCACTTGCATCTCAGCATCTGGCTTAGCTTTTGGAAGTTAAGGAAGCAAATGTCCCTCTGTGATCCGTAGAGAGACATTCACCCGTTCTGCATCAGCTGGCTTGGTTCCCCATGGCCAGGAGCCCGCTTCTGGAGGGTCAGGGATGCAAGCAACACAGAGAGGTAGCACCTGTTCTGAGGCCAGCTGGAGCTCCAAGCACACGGGTTTCCGTACAGGCTCTGCCATCAGGGTGTCTGTGGGCATTCATCCCATGAAGCAGAACTTAAGCAATACCTGGTCAGCCAAAGAAAGAAGGCTACTGCCCCTAAATGCATCCCAGGGTTGTTAGGCACTGGAATGGGCTGCCCAGGGAAGTGGTTGAGTCACCATCCCTGGAGGTCTTTAAAAGATATTTAGATGTATAGCTTAGTGATATGGTTTAGTGGAAGACTTGTTAGTGTTAGGTCAGAGGTTGGACTAGGTGATCTTGGAGGTCTCTTCCAACCTAGATGATTCTGTGATTAAATTATGGGATTAAACATGCAGGACTGCTTCGAACGTTTGTGGTGTGCATCTGTTCCAGCTAACTTCTACCCACTGAAGTTCAGGTGGATTCTGACTGCATGTTACATCTTTTTTCCACTTGTCAGTGCTACTGGCAAATGGTCATTTCTTTACTTCTCCTGAAGTAAATTTAAAAGATATATATATATATCTATATATCTCCCCTTCTCTCCTGCTCCCCTGCATGACATTATTGCCTGGCGTGGAAAAATGATCAGCACTTAGAAGAGTGGCTTGCAGTTGCTGCAGTAAGATGGTAGATAATGAATGTGGCAATAGCTGCTAAGTTACAGGAAAATAATCACCTCTTGCCAGAAAGACCAGCACAGTTTGAACTGCTAGTTCATAGTTGCAAAGGATATCATAAATCTTTGCAATTTAGCCTTTGGAACATTAACATAAATTGTTTCCAAATGCTCTGGACCTGCATGGCTTATGTCACTGGAGTTGCCAGACACAAATCTTCCTTTCTCAGGGGAAGGAAAATAAACAGATCAAAAATACTCCATGTGCACAGTTCTTCTGGGGAAAAAAAAAAAAAAAAAAGAAAGAAAAGAAAAAAAAAAGTCAGGTGGGAGAAATGTGTGTACATGTTGGAAAAAGATGGGTGTCTCCAAAGAACTTTTATTTCATGTGCAGGTGGCTGACAGAACACCTTGCTCTCAGGGGCACAGGTAAAGCCCTAGCCCTATAGACCTGACCAAGGTCAATAGCATATCGCCATTAGGCATCTACAGGGGTTTAGTCCAGTATGTTTAAATACCATAACAGCAAGAGATCAGAGTTTCACTTCTCTAAATAAACTAAAACACTCCTACATTTTTTAGACAATTTAGACAAGAACATCTCTTATTAGGCTTGCAAACATAGCTGGAAAAAACATACAAGGTCTGGGGCAGCTAGTCCCTTCTTCCAGTAGCAGATCATGTCATGGGATGGGAGAACACCACATGATTCCTTAATAAACCCTAATTTTTATGAGATATGATATGATAACTTCAACAATTGCTTCTAGTAAAATGAGCCTGTCTGAGCCGATAGGGGAAGAAGAGGAAAGAAGCACAGCTTTTATTTCAGCCTACTACTTACTTTTTGGTAATTTTCATGTCAATTCTTACATCCTGGAAGACACTATCTGGGTAGTGCTAACATTTAGCATAAGCTGGAACTTCCCTTCTGGGCATGCAGGGGAAAGCTGTTTTCCTTTTGGAGATGTACTCGTTATGTCTAATGCTGTAGGAGGGAGACTATGGCAGAAAAATCAATTTCTCCCTTATGCTAATGTTGAGAGCAGTCTGAAATTGCATCAGTATAAAATGACTACTGCAATAAAATCTAAAGACCTTGTCGTACTACAGAGAGGCGTAATAAAGATGAGCTTCTGGCCCACAGAGCTCTACAGTCAACAAGTATCAGCACAATAGGAAGGCATTAATCAATGGCAAGGAGGCTGAACTGCAATTTGTGCCTGTTCACAACTGTGAAAATAGTCTTTTTTTTTTTTTTTTTTGACAGGAAAAGCATTGCTCAGTGTGATTTCACGTTTGTTTGTAAGGCAACAGTGATAGGATTATTTTGACATTCCTACTAATATTCAGCAGATAGGCCCTCTGATTATTTTAGATTTAATTTCTTCTCTCCAGAGAAGAATAAAACTGCCAAAATATCCTCAAAATATCACATAGTGGGTTGTGAAATTCAGTCCAAGATTCGAATCTAAACAGCCTGGAGCTTGGGATGTTTCGCTCTGAATTCCGGCTTTCTGAAGGAAACCATATGAACCTGAATGCCTAACTCTAAGAGATAATGGGTCTGAAATTGGTGCCAGATCCAATGAAGAAGTCACGTAACTAAAACCAAAATGCAGATCTTAGAAATTTTCCTTTCTTGATGTTTAATTTCCCAGACTGCTGGAGCTGTGCCTCTAACCCTAACCAGAAATACCCCTTCAGGGTCTTCTCAGAGTGGAGTTCACCCCAAATCTATTTGAGACATAGAAATTAGGTCTGCCTCTCCCTGCTCTGGGAGGGACCCAAACCACTTTGACAATCTCAGAGCACAGTTAACAAAATCACATCCCTTTCAGAATGTGTCTAGCTATTTTCCAAAATAGTGGCAGTGACTCTTCTTATAACAAGCAAGCAGTAATGCTTGCCTCTGTTCCTGTGAAAAACACCCAGAAAATAATAGAGCACTCAAGAAGAACACCCCCGTGACATCGGAACATCCAGTTCAGATGGAACAGGCCTTGCTTCCAGTCACGAACCACTTCTATTTTACATTTTGCAGCTTTGGATGAAGAATAGAAATGGTATAAACCTTTAAGGGAATCACAGTCTATAGTTTTCGCTCTTACACATCTCACAATCTTACACATCGCACAGAAAGCTTTGGCTCTTTGGTATTGCACACCTAATTCAAGACTAGAAAAAAAAAATAAAATAAACATAAAAAAATCTGAAGAAATGTGAAAAATGCAAGTCCATACACATTTCTTGCTCAGATTTCAGCTTTTTAATAATGCAAATTGACTGTGCAACCAAATCCTATCATTTAAAAAGGTGATAGGGTCTGGTAAAAAGCTGTATACTTCTGTCCTAAATACCTACCTTTTAGACAAAGCTATCACTCCTCTCAGACTCAATGATACATACAGACAACTTTATACTAGTCTGACTCCATTTATTTTGCTGAAATTACTCCTTGAAGGAATTTGCTTGAAGCAAATTAAGTCCTTTCTACTTCTTTCATGGGAAATACAAATGTGTTGTGCAGGTTGGGAATGTAAATGGGCTCAAAATGGAGGGAATATAAATCCACCAACACTGACTAAATGTTGTGGCAAAGACTGCACTTCTACTTCAAAAGGAAACTAACCTGCAAGAAGCGGGTTATGAAGGAAAGATAGCTTTGTACCAGCCCTGTTTCTGGTTTTCTTTCCTTCTGCTGTTGTTGCTAGCCACTGCTGGTGGAGATGGGCTACAGGTGAACCTTGGGTAGTCTCTGTACTTCTTTCTCCAGTGTAATTCCCCTTATTTTCCATAATTTTGTTATCAATAGGTATGATCCTCTTTATTCCTTAAGGACAGAGAGCACCTAGCATACTCCTATCTCTCCTTTTGGGTAAGGAAGTTAATTAGTTCCTCCCCACAGCTTCTGTGGGGTGAAAACAGCTGCACTGCTGCTCCTTTTGAGTTGGTCATAGCACGGATGACCAGCTGCTAGGATTTGTCTTCCAAGCACTTTGGGGAGTTCAGTGGTTTGAGATTACCTAGAGCCATCATGTACCTGCATCGCACATACAAAAGCTCTCACCTCTTAGCCTGTGTGAGTCACCACGCAATTCAGCAGCTGACAGATCATCAAAAATAGAAAGCCTTCTAGCTGCCAAATCCAACTTTGCCCATTCAGACCACCCTACAACCTTAATCAAACCCCAGCTACAGGGGATATAAGCTAATAAGAACTGAAATCCTGGAGGAGAACTAAGAATTTCAGAATGCCCTAAGGGCAGCTCCTCCAGCCAAAAGAAGAGGACAAACTCCAGGATCAAGGAACCCGTGCCAAGAACACTAAGCAAGTAACAACTTTTTGTTTAAAAGTGAGGGCTAAAGTTGGCAAAAGCACTGCAGCTGCTGTGAATGTCAGTTGTGTGTGAAAGACAGAGATAGTCACTTAAGCCATTAGTACCCAAAGCATTTAAGGCTTTATAGACCAAATCTGGCTTAAAGGGGAGCCCAGGCCTGGCAGGCAGTGAAGGTCATGCAGTACAGGTGGAATGTGCTTTCTGCCTGGGAAATTCCCCTTCCTAAACAGGCGGCTATGTCCTGCTCCAGCTGTAACCTCTGAGCAGATTTCAGGTGTAACACACACTGTGAGCCTCAGGCTAAGAAACTGATGTTTCCAATTAAACCCAGACCCAAAATAAATTGTCCCAGGCAGTAATGAACTTTCATGCAAGTAATCAAAGGCATTCGTGTCATTGTTCCTTGTGTGTGCATCCAAAATATACTGGAGACATAACAAGACCAGGGGAGAAAATAGCAAGTGACCCTGATTCAGATAAAATGATCTCTTGCAGTGCCTTTTAGTGTGTTTTTTTTTTTTTTCCTTCCATAAACATTATCAGACATTTGGTTTAACCAGGGTAGCTAGCTCTTGTTTGTGTCCCACTAAACCACAGCAGTTGGATAACTCATTCCGTGGCATCAGAGAAGGCTCAGGCGCACAATTACTGCCCCCCCAGCTTCTGCTGCTAACAGCAGCCACAGTCCCGTGTGTGAGCAGAGATGGAGGGGTAATGGCTCTCTGCGGAGCAATGATTGTCAGCCATGGGCTTATTGAGACCGCAGAGAAGGAAAGTGCAGAAGCACACGGCAGTGGTGTTAGATAGCCTGTGCATGACTAAAGTCTACCAGCAATGCAAAACTTCTCGCCTTACAGAAGAGATGCTGGTCCTTCTGGAGATTAGCTGGTTCATCCTCTTAAGATATTTGGTTTCCTCCATCCCCTACAGAGACAACATCTTGCATTGGGCCTGTAGGTCAAACTTACTTGATATTCCTTACGATCCCATGTGAATTCTTCACAATCAGGTATTACCCATTTTCCTTTCTCTGGTCTCTAACAGTAGCTCTGGTCAAAGACATGTCAATGGTGGATAAAATAGATGGGCTACAGTCTTTGCCCAGGGCCACAAGATTTATAGTTTTATCCTTTTGCGTTGATTTACCTGATTGACATTTGAATTTTATAAACTGGAATTGATAATAAAGCCTTCTTGGGGGATTGGGTCAACATCCTTAGTCTAATAAATGCCTGTTTCTGTCTTTGTGGCAGAATAGCTGGTCTCCAGACACCAACATGACTGAACGCTTTGACTGCCACTACTGCAAGGAGTCCCTGTTTGGCAAGAAGTACATCCTGAGGGAGGACAGCCCCTACTGCTTGAAATGCTACGAAAACCTCTATTCCAACACCTGTGAGGAATGCAAAAAACCTATTGGTGCTGACTGCAAGGTACGGCAGAGTTGTGTCTTGTTATGGAAATCTTGGCAGAGTAATATACTGCCCCATGAGCGCCTAATTCACTAATGCAATGAATGAATGATTTGGTCCTCAAAGTGCTAGACACTTCTTTGGAACCAGCAGGAATGGAGGGTGCTTTGCACCTCTTAAAACACAGTTGAGCAACAAACTTTCAAATGTTTGTTAATTTAGTTTGGAAGGGTGCCCTGAATGCCCAGGGCCTTATATAGCTGGAGGGCATGATGCACAGGTTGAGAGAAGGGGGTGCTCTGAGCAGCAACAGACCCAATTTAAAGTACCAGGAGGGTTTTCGGGTGAAAATATTTGATATTAAAAACACATGTAATCCTTCAGTATTCCCCAAAGTTAACGGGTTAAATTTAGTGACCTCTTTTCAAAGGTAATACAGTGCTGACATTTTACTTTATCATTTAAGATGGAGAACACTGTCTTTAAGTGGGAACCTTTAGAGGTGTCTGAAGCATGGTGCTATTATCTTTCTGGACCCCTGTACCCGTTTTTCATCACTTCCCATGGCAAGCCCTTATTTAAAAAGCATATTAATAGAAATGGAAAAGCACCGTTCTTCCTGCAAGCCACAGGATGATCTGATGATAAAAAGTCTCCTTAACTCATTAGGAGAGCCCAACTGGCCTCGGGGCCAGCTAGGATCTGGAAAGGTGGCAGAAGCCAATTTTTCCTGCCCTTGGATGGGAGGGAGCTAAGCTGTTGCTGGCTCTGCAGTGACCACAATCGTCATCAAGAGACAAGACACACTCAGAAAAAGATGCCAACTCATGGACCACAAAAATCTGGCTAACACTGACCAAAGTAACGAGTCAGTCAGAACACAATTAGACTTTTAAATGGAGAATAATGATAGTGGAGCCTAACTAAAGATTACATAAGAAAGGCCAGAGGCCTCGCTTGTTTGGGTTATGCGTTGCTGCACCACATGGCAACACCTACCTGCTCTAAATGAGGTGTGACCACCTGCTTTCCTTTTAAATTACCCCAAACAACTGGAGTTCACACCAGTTTTACTCTGACTGAATGAAGACAGATAACATTTGAGGCATCCAGTGAAGTGTTTGTTGAACTGCTATGGATGGATTTCATCCCACATACACCCTCCCTGCACAAAATTGACATGTTCAAAGTTGGCCAAGAGTTTCACTGGCAGCATGGGTTTGCATTAAAACAGCAATTTACGTTACATGGCCATGGGATTCTTTGATTTCCTTCATTTGATTTCCTTCATTACTGACCCATGCCTCTAGGAACATGAATTAATTCATATTACTGGTACTACCACACTATCATTACCTCAAAGACTCAGAGATATAAAAGTATATGATTATCCAGACCAAGAAAATTTGATTTCTTGTCTTCCAAACTTATCCATCCTACCCTATTGGAAAATGGGTAGGAAAGCCCCTTTCAGAAGCCTTAAAAAGGTGAGAATGTTTGACCATCATGACAGAGAACTGGCAATAACTGGTAAGAGGTTATAAAACTGCCAGTTTTCCTACAACTCATAAATATGCAGATTAGAGAAAAAATACAGCTGGCCTGACCTGGAAAAGCAAAATATTTCTGCCCCATTCTAGAATGTGCTTTTGTTTTAAGGTCTCCTTCTAATCCCCTGAGAAGATATTTCCATGTGTTGATATTCAAGAATTTCAAAACTTGGACTGGCTTCAACAAATCTCGGACAAAGTATTCAGGAATTAATCAGGCTGAACTTTTCAACTCAAATTTATGGATTTAGGGAGTGTGGGTGTTATCCAATATACTTCATTTCTGTATTTTTAAACAAAACACACACTAATAGCGGATGAAAAACAACAACAACAAAAAGCAACAAATTAATTTTCTGCAATACAAGAATATTTTTATATGTAAAGAACCAAAACTACATGTGGAGAACCAAAACTAAAAGATAGCAAATAAAGATTTCTTAAACAGATTAACTGTGTACCAGGAAAAAATGCATCCTTTGTTTTTGTTTGTTTCTGTAACTGCTGTTTGTGCCTCCAAATAATCCTCTATGCTATAGCCTTTCAGCCTGTTGACCAATTTTAAGCAAATTTTGATAAATAGATAAATGTTCCTAAGCTCTTCAAGTCTTCTGAAAATAAAATATGTTGTGAGTAGTAAAAAAGAGATCTGAATAATATTCCCATTGAGAGGAAAACTAGAGTAGTTTTTCAAGTACAGTAACAGACTCCAGAGAATACATTTAAGAGAAAGCCCTTACAGGTTTCTCAGCCACAAGTTTCAGTCAAAGTTTTTCCATGATTGAGCATAATTCAACCGGGAAACACAAAGTCACAAAAATCATGCTGCTTCTCCTTATTAAACTATATATATACACATAAGCATCTAAACACATAATAGATATATACACATTATACACATATATACATATGTGTGTCTTTTCACACATTGCATTTGCAGTACAGTCAAAACATGTCTTGCTTGGGAATAAAACCAGTATGGTTACAACAAGTACAAAGTAGACTCCATACATATTAGTTGTCCTGACATAGCCTTTATTCAGCTGTAAAATTCAGAACTAAAACTTTATGAAGTGAAAGTGTTATCTGAAAGAGTAGCATCCAAGCCTCTGCGTCCTCCAGGGGCACCCACCCTTACATCCATCCACAGGACAAACTGAAAAGCCCCATCTAGCTCTCACCTCAGATCCTCCTCTGCAAGTCCCTTCTTGGCCATCGCTGTTTCTCTGCACTGAGAAGAGCTGAAATTAGAACTCAGCTCCAATGGGGATATTCCTCGTTTCACCCTGCAAAGAATTTCCTACTTGTGGGTGGCTTGGTTAGTCTATGGCTGTTTTTTAGGACTTGCAAAATTTGAGTCTAAAGACTAGGATTAAGATTCGGAGCTCCTCAAATCCAAAGAATGAACACTTACCTGCAAAATTAGGTGCAAAGCAAGAACTAGCTTTGATAAGATCATAAATGCTTACTCATCTGTGTGAAAATTACTATACAAAAGACAGCAGAAAAACAGTGAACAGAATCTCCTCTTAGTGGACAGGAGCAATCCCCTAACCAGCCCTCCCACTCAGGAACAACCCTCCTACAGTTGAAGGGGCTACGCCAAAGCAAAACAGGTGGTGACAAGGAGACGGCCAGCTCACCAGCTCTGACGCTACTGCGGTGTCTTTCTTGCTGTATTTCAGCACTGGTGCATAGCATCACCTCCCCTGGGTTACACTGAAGTTTCATATACCGAGTGGTGGGAGGCACTGGCAGACAGACAGTCGAAAAACAGGATGCCATGTCTCTCACAGCTATTACACATCCTCCATATGCCAACAGGCCCTAGCAGAAATTTGATCCTTTTAAGCAGAAGAGGTTGGCATTTTGATGCCCGTGTCCCTGGTGAATGCTCCCTACGCCCACTGTTTCTTGCTTCTCCCTGGAAATCCATCCATAATGTTCTCATTTGCTTAACTGCTTAAATGTGACTTTTGGTTGATTTTTGCCTTTTTTTAATAGTTTCTTTGCAGGCCCTCTGGCACAGAAAACATCACAAATACAGGAAATACCTCCAGTAATCAAGTGCTTAATGCAGACCACAAGCTGGCCTTGGCAAGCAGGAGAGGGTGAAAACTCCCTCTACAAAATGTGAGAATGAAATTAGAAGTGGAGCATGAGACAAAACTACTTTGGCAGCACGTAGGCCAGAAATGAGTCAAAAGGGTCAGTCTTACATATAAACTAAACAAAAAATAAAGCATCTAATGGTGTGGATCAGGAAAGGGTGAAAAGATGTCCTAATTTTTAAGCTCTCTTCTGCATTGCAACACTTCCTCTGTGCATTACTGAGTATCAGACTCGCTGTTGTGAAGAGGAATGGTGACAGAGACCATTCATCTCTTCTCATATCACTACAGTGCTGGCTTCAGTAGAGTGCTGCTTAATTTTACCTTTTCTAAATACAATTTTGATAGGGAATTAACAATCTAGTATACTAAAGTGTTCTGTTACAGAGTGTTCGTGGCCATAGTTTGTACAGAGATTTATTGCAGTACCCCATTTCCCCTGCTTATCCTTCTGAAGATAACATCATTGCTAGCAAAAAAAAGTCTGATGTGTTTTTCATTTGTGAACAAACATATACAGTTACTCTTCTTGTAATGGTGCCTCTAGTCTCCTTCTTCCTGTTGGGTCTCTGTTGAGAGCCAGTTTAGGAGAAAAGGTTATTCATAATGGCTTAAAGTTGCTTAGACTTATAAAGGTCTAAGAGACAATGTATTTGCAGGATATGAGGGGCTGAAAACAGCTATCCTGACAAAGTTTTCTTTGGAGATGACATGATGAAAGTCAGGAAAAATAACGTTTTTTGAAAAGCACCTGAGGGCTTTTAAAACTGTACTTTCAAACCTATTTTGCAAGGGATGACTAAAAAGCTTTAGATACAAATGGGGTCCACATTAATTTTTCCTTATGCCATATTCCTACTGTCAGTCATCTGTGTGTGTACAATTGACCTCCTCTTGGCTCACTCTGATGTCTGCTGGAGAAACATTGCCACTCATTTGGTCCCCCCGAGGAGTGCTGTGCTGAAATTTTCAACAGAGGCAGATTCTCAGATCAAGCTGAGAGATGCACCCATTCAAATCTGAGTAGCTTCAGGTCTCGTTAATCTAGTTATGTTTATACTCAAGCAAAAGCAGATAAGGGAATTATTATTTTTCACATTCAGAAGAAATATAACTGAATGAAGTGCTAAATATTTCTTCCTGCAAATTCAGCTGCAGGATTTATTGTAGCTCTTCAGAGGCAGGCATTGCCCTCCTCCCCCTCTGTTTTCACTGGGAGCACATCTGGAACTAGTTTGCAGCTCTCTGCTCTTCAGCTGCAAAACACTTGCCCAGGACAGACCAAGTCCACAAGCATCTGTGTGTAGGCATCTCTCTATATGTAAACACAGTCCCACTTCTGAAATGTCAATCTATGGTAATTCTTCAGGCTGCTATCTGTGCTTGCATGTGCTTTATCTGACGAGAGCACGTGGCTGTCAGTTTACATAGCCAGATGCACAGATTGATGGTAAAAAGTCATTCTCCAGATTTCTTTTAGGAAACATAAGAGGATTCATTAAAAACTACAGTTAAAATATGTAGCATCAGGGACTCATTTCTTTCAAGCTGCATAAAGCAGCTGAGAAGTCACACTCATCAGTATTTTAAGGATGCACTTTAGTTGTGAGTCCACAATAGCAATTGTCTTTATTAGCTCTTCCTGGAAATCCATGCAATAAACGGTAATTAGTTGTATATCGCTTGTGTCTTCTGCTGGAACAGATTTGTTTATGTTCCTGTCAGCTAGCCTAACCTCGAGTAAACCTAATGCTCTTTCAGCTTAACTGAGCACCAGCCCAATAGTCAGACAAGCTTGAAGTCATCCTTGCAGATGCAGCTTCTCCAGTGTAGAATCGGATCTAGATCAATAAATCTGTAACTTATGTGCAAGCCAACAGCTCCAGTTAGATATGCAATGTACTGACATAGACAAAACCTGATATCCACCGACTCCATAGCACTGACCTAAGAACAACCGTGAAACAATTTACAAACGGTTTCATCAGTACCTTGAACTTCCTTGCTCTGGATGGCAGATTCAGAGAAAGAAAGCAATAACCATTTCACCTGTCCAATACTCTGCTGCAGGCATGTCCAACCCAGACATCCTAAACATCCCCCACATTCGATGACACTAGCTGTTGCAATCATGCAAGCTAGCTAAAGATTATTCGCACCAGTCTGTATCCTGCTTGCTTTGGGTTGTAGCTGCGACTTATCACTTTGCCACTATGCCGTGTCTGCTACTGTGACCCGCTCCACTAGCGTCCACACAATCTGCCATCGTAATCGATTCAAATATTAAACATTGCATCAGCAAAAACTAATCTTTTTCTTCATTATTCCCCTTCAACAGGAAACAGACCTTCTGCATGGTGTAATTTTGTTGATTAAACAAGGCAAAATGAAAGGAAATATCAGTGTGTGAGTTTGGGATACAAAAATTAGCTTGCAGAATATTGCAAAATAAGGAGAAATGCAGAAAGTGGAAAAAAATGGAATATGTCCTGCTACAAGAGAAAGAAAAACAGATTTGTTGTCATTCTGTTTTCTTGCAGGCAAATTTCATATTTTGGAAAACCCTCTTGGCTGTATATTTTTCTGGTGAAAATATTTTTCCCCTTTGAGATCAGATTTAGGCTAATCAACTTCATTTAAAGAAGAAGAAAAAAAAAAAAAGGAAAAGCTAAATAACTTCTAAACAAGTTTTTTTGTTTGGTTGGTTGTGGTTTTTTTTGTTTGGTTGTTTTTGTTTTGTTTTATTTTGCTATTAGAAAAGTCTAAGATTTTGTGATCAGAAATCTGAATTGTTTCAAAAAGACTTAGCTGAAATGAACAGACAACCTGAGTAAACAACTGCCAGAAAGCTGTACAGTAGGAAGCTTAGATATTCTCTCTCGGGCTGCATTCTCAGAGACAAAAGACATTTTGGACACTACTTGTTACTCACAGTGACCTAAGAAATTTAGGTGAGCAGCTCAGCAGTCCAAAGAGAGATTATTCATTTTGCAAATTCTTCTGAAGTTACTATAGTTTAGCACATTACTACGCGTCCGCTGAGCTATGCAAAAACTATTTCAGTGTTTCCTGTTAGCTATTTTTGAGAACAAGGATCCTGCTGACATAACATGTTGCTATTTTAGGCTAACCTACATCCACAGTATTTGTTTGCTCTGGGCTAAGATTGTGTGTTTGGAGTTACCTGTGACTACGCTCAC
Organism: Anser cygnoides; assembly: GCF_040182565.1. Classification (NCBI taxonomy): domain Eukaryota; kingdom Metazoa; phylum Chordata; class Aves; order Anseriformes; family Anatidae; genus Anser; species Anser cygnoides. The sequence continues at coordinate 144,918,904 of NC_089873.1, read as the reverse complement.
ATGGAGTCACTTAGGCCAGAGTAGGTCTGACACAAGCTACTGTTTCCATTCTTCTTTATACAATTAGAAAAAATAATAATAAAAAAAATATTAAACTCATTCCTTTCCTTCAGTTAACCAGAATAATTCTGTGCTTCAAATTAATATATAGCAGATCTTGAGCTTGAACCTGAGAAATTATTTCTGCTGAATTTTTATACTTCTCATTCAGGACAACACTAAAACACCTCCCAGCCCTGCCTCAAAATGAAGCCTACATATTTAGGGGTAGATACTCTTTCTTGTAATGATCTGAGCTCCATTTTGTCTGAAGTCCCAAAGACACTGTTTAAATGTTACTTAATCAGGTTACTTTGAATTTCAAAAGACACGATGCATCCTTTAAGTCACAATTCTTAGAAGAAGTTTTTTTTTTGTTGTTTGTTTTGTTTTAATTTTAAAAAGCATAACGGGGGAGATATTTTAAATACTTAGGTGCTCCAAAGTGCTAATCCCTTGGTCAAGAGTGTTCTGGATCAGGGGCTGCAGGTACGGTGTGGTCTCATCTTCCAGAGCGTTCAGTCTCCAGCAATGCATCTGATTTACATTTGAAATGGAAATATAAGACCTGCTAAAAATCAGTCACAGCACACACACATGCACACACACGCAAACAAAAGGAACAGGTATCAGGCCACTTCCACCCTTGGTGTAAATCTGTGGAACTATCAGAAAGTAACCAGGAAAAGGATTTCACTCCAGCAAGAAACAGCTATGAAATGACCTAGAAACTGGAAATACCTAAGACAAATAGGGGAAGTTATTATATTGCTAAAGTTAACAAGTTCTAACCTGACTCAAAACCAGGACTTTATTCTCAGAGGAAATACCTAACTGAACTGAAATTTAATTCAATTGACCTTCAGTTGAGAGAGGGTTGACAGTTGTCATCAGCTGCTTTTGGTAATCATGGCAAAATAAGTTCACCTTCATCAGAACACGCTGTTTTCTTGAGCTGTGGGAATGAGCCTCAGCTCCTGGCTGTGATTCAGATCCGAACATGTTTATATTCTCTGAGCTTCCAATTGTGCAAATTGCTCATTCTGTTTACTCTGTGGTTTTGGATTTCTATAGGATCTGTCTTACAAGGAGCGCCACTGGCATGAAACCTGCTTTCACTGCTTCCAGTGCAAGAATTCATTGGTGGACAAGCCTTTTGCCGCAAAAGAGGAACATCTACTTTGCACTGACTGCTACTCCAACGAATACTCTTCCAAATGTAACGAGTGCAAGAAGACTATTATGCCAGGTTAGGATGCTCACTTTTTGGACTGAGGAAAGATTAGGTTAAATATCAAACCCAATCTCGGCAATATTTGTGGTGACAAATATTTCTTTCCGTGACTCTCTCTGCTAAGACACCGTGAACTTCATAAGATACAGTTGCATCCTACATCATTTCCATGACCAGAACCCATAGTTTTCATAATGGATCTTGACAGAATTTTTATACACATGAAGTGGATTATTCTTGAAAACCAGTATTTATTTCATTTAGTATTTTTTATTAATGGAATCTACAGTTTTCTTTAGAAGCATTCATTTAAAGGCTTTTGATGGCTGCACAACTCTTCTGTCCAATCCTGCCTTTGTACTCTGTCTCAATTGGCTTTCCATGCTTGAAGATCAGAGGACGCTCATACAGTTTACTTAATTCTCGGTTTAACTTTTTACATAAATACTCTAAATTTAGATTCTTCCATAAAAATGAATAATTGGCCAATATATCTGTAAGGTCTTTCTTGAGCACAAAGGTATAAAGAAACAGGAAAACAGAAAAAAACTCACTTGCACATGATGATAGGACAGCACTTGATTTTTAATTGATTTGATTGATGATTTGAGGCCTTAAAGTGGAAGGAATATTGGTCCAGCAATAAAACATTAAAAGGCAATTTGAACAATCCATATTCATGTTCCATAAAGATTACCAGGTACTTTTTCCAGTTAAATTTTTCCTTGGCTGATTCTTGCACCAGTCATCCTAGGAAAAAGCTCAAAACCACAAATTTCTTTGCACACCTGAAATGTTTTGATAAGGGCTTGATGACAGCGTAGGACATATAAATAAGAAACATCAAAGATACATAAAAGCAGATAGACATTCATCTATCAGTATAAGCATCTCCATCTATTATTGCATGCATACCTGTTTTTTCAGATACAGTACTAAAAACTAACATGTTGCAGAACAACCAGTGCTAGTTTTAAAGCTGGAAATATTTTATTTTTACTTTTTTTTTTTTTTTTTTTTTTTTTTTTTTTTACTATTTTTAAAGTTTGTTCATACAGCACTCCATGTTAATACAGGAGAGCCCTCTGATCACCAACTGGAATATAATTCATTTTGAAAGAACCAGCAATAGGCTGGATACCCTTTATGGAGATTGTTGATGCTACTCTTGTTCTTTGCTTTGCTCCACTAAACGTACAATTTAGATTTAATAAAACATTATAATGACAAGCCCATTAAATACTAAATAATTACAAGCTTGATCTTTCAGGCCTTCTGCAAACTGAGCTCCCACTGACTTCAACCTAGCAGGTAACAAACAGGGTTCCCCCTGCCTTGTGTTTCAGTGATAATACAAACCCAAATAAAGAACAGCTAAAAATGTGTAAATATAATTCTCGACTATTCCAAAAACATGTATCCATATCTTTTCCCAGGATGCCACTCCTCCAAGAATTCCTTTTGGTATGGTATAAAGAGTTACCAGCACAGGGAGTGAAAAATTCTTAAAAGGTGTCCATTAACAAAAAGGGTCAGATATACTCAAGCACCAGGCAGAAAGATGAGTAACGGTGCACTTACCACATTGCTGCAAGTGAGATCTTTAAAAAACAAAATTGCTGAAGAATGGGCAGAATTTAATGAGACCAAAAAAGAAAAACAAAGTTATGATACTAGTAAACAAAGAGGAATTAATATTTGAGAAAGGGAAAATGGTAAAACTTCGCCCTGTGGTAACAGGGGTGAGAAGAGTTGGCAAAGGAATTAGTGTGGCTCTTCATCAGTAGCCAACACACAAACAGCTCGTTAGTCTTCTAAGCACTTGATATCGTGTCAACAGACAGAAAAGTGGATTTGCAGTAAACATCTCTCTTCTTTTAAGGAGAAGGAGAAGCTCTTGCTCTCCAAAAACTTAAACTGGTACCCCACACCTTGCGAACATAAACAAGCCTGTTTCATAGCTGCATCGCATATTCCCTGACAGCCTGTCATCAACTAGAGTTACAAATTGCATCGGTTTTGCCAGAAATTCAGTTTGTGTTCTGGTCTCATTACAGGTACTCGGAAGATGGAATACAAAGGCAACAGCTGGCACGAGACTTGCTTTATCTGCTACCGCTGTCAACAGCCAATTGGGACAAAGAGTTTCATCCCGAAAGACAATCAAAACTTCTGCGTACCCTGCTACGAAAAGCAGTTTGCTATGCAGTGCGTCCAGTGCAAGAAGGTAGTGCTCTTATTCTCCTAAAACACAAGGGATTAAGCTCCATCACATTTTAAGTCCGATTAGGTAGAACATCGTATTTTTCTGTGTGTAAGAGTGGGTGGGTGGGTGTTAAAAGATTCAAAATCAACTGATTTCAAGAGATGATACAATATCAGCTCCCATCCTGCACCAGGCACAACATTTACTCGTGTTTTCCTTTGTCTTTGTCTGAATATAGATCTAATTACCTTTACTACCTCCTAGAAGCTTCAAAAAATTAATGGATGGATAGGAGTTTCATACCTTAAATCTCCCTCCTAGAGTCTAATTTTAACTCTGTTTGAGAACAAGCTCCTAAATACTTTGGGAAGAGGCAAAGACAGATGAATGCACATATTAAACTGCATGATCACACAGAAGATGGATTTACCAGGGAACCTCCCCTTTGTGAAGACAGGAAACGAAATTAAACTGACCAGTTTTACAGTTTTTTAGGAACACTCAGGAGTCAAAAGAATTTTGGTTTGTCTAACGTCAGGGGAGCTGTTTTTGTAGGCAATGACTAGTTATACGAGGAAAAAGCCCAGACGAATTATGGAGAAGCAGAAAGCAAAGATTTCAGGTAAAATTTGAAATAAAGCGATCTTTGCCAAGGGAAAAAAGAGGAAAATTAAAACACACAAGGTAGTTCTTTAACTATGAAGAACAGGACAGGTGAAGGAACAGAAATGAGACAAATCCTAGCACATGAATTTAAAAAAAAGACCTACAAAGACCAGCTTTAAAAACAAAGAGCACAATTCAGAGTGATACATAGGGCTTCTTTGTATAAATGGGGCAATTATAATGAGTCGCTTGTATGTTCTTCTCGAGGTTAAATTCAGCCGAAATTATGCTTTGCTGCTGCTAAGCCTTTTTTTCCTTCCTCCCACCTACAAAAACCTCATCACCCTTCCTCTCTACCAAAGATACAAAGCTGCCACCCTCAAGAAAACACTTTGTCTTACTTCCCATAAACAGGCTATCACTTCAGGAGGCGTTACTTACCGGGAGCAGCCCTGGCATAAGGAGTGCTTTGTTTGCACTGGATGCAAGAAGCAGTTGTCTGGACAACGCTTTACCTCCAGGGATGAGTTTGCGTATTGCCTGAGCTGCTTCTGCAACCTTTACGCCAAAAAGTGTGCTGGATGCACAAACCCGATCAGTGGTAGGTCTCTCGTGGCGAGTCACTGAAAAATTATTTTTCTCTGATGATCTGCTTCTAATATTAAAAATAGCTTGAGAGAATCAAGACACTACATAATTTAGGATTCGTGAACTTACTTACCATGCCTTCCAAGTGCCTAATAAAAAGTGGAAGAGGTCCTTAAATTGAAGTTGTCTCCTTTCCACCTGACTTTCATGAAACATGGTGGATGCACGGTAACAGAGTTATGCAGGTAGTGGGATATCCATGTTCTGTACTGCATTTCACTCGTGCTTATGAGAGGGATCACTGAACTCAGCAACAACAGTCTCTACCAGCAGCGCCTAACTCCCTTATACCTCATGTTGTAGCAAAGTATTTCTTCCCGGGACAGCAGCTGGGAAATTACAAGGCTTTTACATACTGCTTTCCAGTACAATTATACTCAAAAGAGCAACTGCTTACAGCTTTACCTGTAACACTTAGCATAAAATTGTAATCTCCTACAGGAAGTAATCAGCATTTAACACCACGATTGCATATCTGAGTTATATCTGAATCTTTTTCTCATAAAATTGCTCTGCCCCTCACTCATAGATGCTGGTTTGCGTATCTCCTAGAAAAGTCAGTGCGTAACACCTTGCTTATTGCTACCAGTTCACTCCAGAGGCATTTCTCTTCTAAATATCGCAGTCCTTTCTTTCATGTCGTTTTTTCCCAATGTTATTACTAAAAGCAAAACCAAAAAAAAAAAAACCCTCTCAAGTATGAGATATGCCCAAGTAAGTCCTTGCATTGACTTTCAGCTAGTCAGTTCCTCTGCGTCATATTCAAATTGCTTATCATTTTTAAGGTTAAGCAATAATTACTACTACAAGAGACATTCGCCCATTTTATCTTTTTTTTCTGTACAACTTCTATACTCCCTATGACGACCTCCACAGCCTCACACTTTTGAATGTTTTTTGTCATTTGCTAACCTTCTTTTCTTGAGGCACCCTCCCTGAAATCTGTGTATCAACTGATTACATAGCCTATCAAGACTTATTTTCTAAAGAACTTAATGCATTTTCACAAAACAAGATTAACTTACCCAGACATCACAAATGTTGTGTAAATAACCACCAGACTTCAGTAGTTCAGATGCAGTTGCTTTTCTTTTGCTGTGCGTTGTAGTGCCATCCTGCTGTCAGCTAAGGGCTAAGCTATCCCTTGAAAGTTCATTTCTGCCACCATCCATAACCACACCAACAGTCTAGCTCACTAACTCAGCTGAAAGCAACAGAACTGCTTAAGGATGAAAATCCTACTTGTTCCAGAGCAAGGGTGACAAAATTAGCACAGCAACAAACAGAAATAGGTTCAGCATAATGGCATTTTTCACTCCTGTATGTCAGATGTCCACAGCTACCCAGAAGTGGAGTCTGAAATAGCATCACTTAATGGCTAATGCGCTATTCTTCCCCTGTAACAGAATGCTTTTGGTTTCCAAACAGGTCTCGGAGGAACCAAGTACATCTCGTTTGAAGAGCGGCAGTGGCATAATGATTGCTTTAACTGTAAGAAGTGTTCTCTCTCGTTAGTGGGCCGCGGCTTCCTAACAGAAAGGGATGACATCCTTTGCCCTGAATGTGGAAAGGATATTTAAAGCTCAAAATAAGAGGCAGGGAAAAGAGGCAGAAAGCCGCGCTTGCAATTTATAGCCTGAAACACACAGATGTTTGGAACTAGCTTTGCCCTTCCGTGTTGCGCTATACTATTAACATCACTTAACCTTCCTATTCAAACTCTCCAAGTACAGAGGGAAAACAACTTCAGAATCTCTAGTAGCAGTGACGGTGTTTAAGATTTCTGTAGCTAACTAAAACTAATGCAAAACCTGAGATATAAAACCATTTGGGTGTTACTGACATAATACACTTTTTTTTCCCATTAAATATTCCAGTTTAAGCATCTGAGTTAAGTTATGAGCAAGTGATACAGTTCAGTGATTACAATGGCCACACGCAATAAATTCATAGATGGGTATTCAGGGTGAAGCCCCCAGCCTGCTGAAATTAATGGCAAACACCACCCAATTTCAATAAGGCTGTGGTCTCACCTCAGTGTTCTTGAGCTATGTGACTAGTGTGTGCTGTCAAGTATGTAGGAAGACTACAGGCGTAGAGGGTGTGTTAATGTACAAGGATTTGTGCAATGTCATAAAGAGATAACGATAAAACAGTTGAAGTGGGAGTGCTTCATAACATACATATTTTATTGCATGACTAGCTGATCATCGTGTGAAGTACAAGCTCTGATTGACAGTGTCAGTATTACATTTAGTCGACATTACACTGCACATTGTATTTTTCAAAATAAAGTCATTTAAAACAAAATTGTTATCATGGTTTAACTGCATTTACACACCAGATATTTACAAATAAAACGCTTTCACAGTCTTAAGAAACAGAATGGAAGAGCCACACAGACACAATCCTTTTTGCATGCCCAAGTCACTATGAAATCGTGGAGTTTAAACAATCCCTGTACAAGCCCTGCTGATACAGCAGTCTTCTACTAACTGCAGTCACGGGGAAAGTTATCAGCAAAACCAAACTATGCAAAAATACCGATTTGATTGCAGCTGATAAAAGTGTGTTCATAGGCTCTGAACTCAAAATCAAAATATTCTTTCCAGCAACCACGCTTAAAAAAATTCAAACAACATTTATCTTTGCAAAAAGTCAGAAGTTTATCTTCTGACTGGGGCATGCTTTAATTTTATTATGTATTGCAATTTGTAATACCCTTCTCTCTAGCATCATTTCTGCTACATGTTTGCTACAAAGGCAATAAAACTGAGATGACACAATCCACGGGATGATAACCATCTTCCCAAAACACAATGTGGCCATGTTATGCAATGCACAAACCCAGTAAACCTTCCCCATGGAATTTGCTTGTATCATGGAAGAGGAGGAAAGTAACATCACTTTTCCAATGGGAATCTTTCTTTACTGTGAGGGTGGTGAGGCGCTGGCACAGGTTGCCCAGAGAAGCTGTGGATGCCCCATCCCTGGAGGTGTTCAAGGCCAGGCTGGATGGGGCTTTGGGCAGCCTGGTCTGGTGGGAGGTGTCCCTGCCCATGGCAGGGGGGTTAACTGGGTGGGCTTTAAGGTCCCTTCCAACCCGAACCATTCTGTCATTCAGTGATCTTCAAACGTGAAATGCAGAATTAGGAGTGTACTTGCTCTGTGTGTAACTGGGGAAGGTAAGTTTGCTCCTAGTTCATGCCACCATTCTCAAATTCGTCCTTTTTTAGTACCAAGGGTACAGTAGTCACAGGTCGTTCCTCTCTCATTACTTCAGCAAACTACATAATTGCATTGGATCACACTTGTTTTACTGTACAGTTGGAAGAACTTGGCTGTCTGATATTTCTGAAGTGCACACCCTGCTAATCTGATCCCACTAGATAATTAAAATCTACCCTGTAGTGACTTCATTCTGTGAATGAAGGCTGCAGTCCATAAAAACATCCATAAAAACCCTCCGACATCCACACCTCCCAAAGCCGGAGAGCGCCCACCTCAGTTAGCCTCCTCTGGGGTTCTGCCAGTCTTCCAGCACACTGCAGCTCTGCTTGTGTACTTTGCTGAGAGAAATACTGCTGCTATCTAAAGGAGCAGCATAGGGTAGTAAGAAGAGCATGGCTTGCACCCTACAATAAAGGTTACAGCAGAAAGTAGAATGGTCCCAGCTTTGGGGAAAGGTAGGTGAAATATGGCACAGCTGGAAAGCGTATCGGCCTTAAAACAAGACTCCTACCACGCAACAGCAGCATCAGGCTGTCATTCCAGTACAACTCTGCACAGCACTCCTTAACAATACCAACACACACACACTCTTCCAGCAACTGGACCTACAATAAAATAAAACCTCGGCTCTAAACCACTGCCAAGAAGCCACCCACAAAACAGAACTCCTACTGGTTACACTAGTGCAAGGAGCAGCACTTCACACGGTACCAACTGCTGCTAAAACTCCGAAGTAGCCACAGAGCCTTCTACCCTGTAAGTATTTCTTAAGTTCTAGTCACTTGAATTCCACTGAAATATAACTGCATAAAATGGACTGGTCTAATTACATCATAAAAACAAGTCGGAACTACTTGGTTTGCTTTTAATTGAATTTATTTAAATAGGATAAGGCTACTTAAAAGACAACTCTTTACATACAAAATGTACATTACGTTAAAGTTTGCTGTACTCAAGTACAAAAACTGCACAAGTGTTTAGTAAAAGGGAAACAGCACACCATATTTCAAAACACACATTCTTACCATTTTACAGCATTCAAGAAGTGCCTTTTATGTCACAACAGTGAATGGACAACTGTCAGTAATGAATTAAGCTACAATTTTTGGTTTCAATATTAACCAATTAAAAAAATGTAAACAAGCCTTCAGATCACTACTGACAGCTTCTTTTAGTCAGTTAACTAAGTGGATTCAGAAGTAGATTTTTTGTTTTTGTTTTACTAAGTCTGGAAGTATTATTGTTTTTTACCATTCATATCTAAAATGGATCAGGCTTCATCCTGAGCCACTGAGATTTAATAAAAAAGTTGCCATCAACTTAACTGGATGCCTGCCTTATAAGGCACTACCAATAATCCAGATGAAACCTCAAGTTTCACAGAAAACCAACATCCACCTTAAATGATCATAAGGGAAGAGAATAAAATATGTATTTCTTACGAGTGCAACTACATACACTAATGCTCTCAAGGTGGTACTTTGTCTTCCTGACCCTTTCCCTCTCCAACTGTTTGTAAGTTGAGAAAGCACTGGTCTGCATTCCACAGGTTTTCCCCATATTTTATGAGCATGATTATAACCAGGAAAACAAGCAAATTTGCTATATCGGCACATTTTTACACTTACATGTGTATAAAATATGCCTGTGCGTATTAGAGAACATGGCACTAATCCATTCACTACTTCCTCTCAAAGATTCGTATGAGACAGCCTAATAACGTACTTCCGTCTGTGCATTTCTTATTTCATAAGTCAATAAGAGAAACTTCAATTTGAAGTAATGCTGTTAAATAGTTCATCTCTTATTACCAACTTAACCTGCCCCGTAAATTCTACACTCGTGTTCTGTGCAACAAAAAAGAAAAAAAAAAGTGCCTCAGAATAACTTATCAGCAGAAAGGTCAGTTTTCTCATCTAAATTAGTCATCTTTTTAGAGCCAAGTAGGCTCCTGGGATCACTCTGAATATCAATAACTATTTTAGCTATTTAACCAGAAGTGGAACAGAACTGAATCTTACTGAAAACAAATCAAGAATACTTATGCATGTGATTCGTAAGGACACACAGGAGATGAACTATAATAGTCTTGTAAACTAAAAGTGGAGGGTTTAGTGTAACATAATATTACCACCTTTTAAAGAGGGAATAAACTGCTTGGTGTACAATAGTAGACGCTCTTAAGGTGACTGGTGATAATGACTCCAGATTTACAACAGGGAACCTTTAAACTTGTTAAAACTTCACAGCAATCTGAATCCCTGTAAGGTTTAAAAAGAAGAGTACCTAAACTGTTCAAATATGACTTATCTGTTTGAAAACATGGAAGTAACATATATGTTTTGAGCACCGCTAGCTACTTCATGGCCATGTAACATGCTGGATTTTCTTTTTTGCTTCCGTAGGCTTTAGGTCATTCTGCAACAGAAGAAAATACACAAGTATTTTTAGATATATTGCACCAAGTTGATATTAGTAATTAATTTGAAATGTTCAAACCTAGTGCTAACTATTGCTGTACTCAGCTACTATGCAGCTTTCTATTGCCATCTTGTGGAGAAAGTTGAATATCACAGAGACAGAGAATAAGGAAATAAAGCCTGTGAATTTAACTACATGCAAATCACATGCATCTTTTGCTTTTCCTTAATCCTTAAATGAGTTAGACAAAAGTATAACACATTACACATAACATATTACACATTAAAGCTTCAAAACACACTTTTTAAGTTATTTCAAATTGTCTTCTTAAAATACTTTCTACAACAGGGTTGTGTAAAGAAAACAGTCAACAGAACCAGAAAATCAATTCACTGTTGTCAAACAGAAAATGTCAGTAAAAAAGGAAAAGTAGGTCTCCCTTTGTAATGACCTATATAAAAATGTAAAATAACTGCTGAAGCCTCAGATAAACTCATTTTTCAATCCCTGCTCCTCCCCTCTAAGAAGCCAGAAAACATTAAGCAAGCCTAAAGAAAAGCAATGGGAGATTGAAGTGGTAAAATAAATACGTTTCTTCATCTAAAATAAGGAAAAAATCTGAGAAATTAGGGCTTTAATAGTTCACACATAGTAAATATAGGTACGTGACTCTTCCAGAACATTTTGAACACGCTAGTTTTGGCATGATCTGGAGATCTCTCTTCTCCTTCAGAGCTGAAGAGTTAGCTTACAGCAATCCTGTGGGCCTCAACCACTGAGAGGTTGTAGCAAATTAATCAGAAGGATAATTCTGTGCTATTCTGCACGAGAATTTCAGTTTTTCTTGGAAGTCAAAACCCAACCACTTTCTTGAAAAGGCAATCGTCATTACTATCACTATACTATAAATACACCAGGCTTCATAGGCTACAGGCATTGGGACGGGTTGCCCAGGGAGGTGGTGGAGTCACTGTCCCTGGGGGTGTTCAAGGAGAGGCTGGACGTGGTGCTTAGGGACATGGTTTAGTGGGTGATATTGGTGGTAGGGGGGTGGTTGGACCAGGTGATCTTGGAAGTCTTTTCCAACCTTAATGATTCTATTTCTCTATGATTCAACCATCAACCAAGTGTACTGCTTCCTCCTGTCTGTATTACTATTCAATACCACGTTCTGTAATTTCAGACAGTACAGCAAAAGCCATTGAACACACTTGCCTAACTTCAAACTTTTTTGACCCACATTAACCAAGGCATATGACTGAACCTACCTGTACTAAACTGGACAACAAACTGTGGCTAAGACAGAAAGTCAAGTATCAGAAGCCGTGGCTTCCAAGTGTCAGTAATATAGTGACACTTAAGTGTTCATCATTATGTCTATGAAACATTCAAGTAAAACAGAAAAAAGATGTGAGGTGTATACCAAGCAAGTTTCAAAAGCTCTGTAGGTTCAGATCTGACCAACAGAGGAGTTCTAAATTATAAAATAAGTTAGTGATATTGGTAGTAGGAAACACCTCTCCAGCATAAAATTGATTCAGTGCCACAGCTATATTGCTCGTAAAAGTTGTTAAAGCGGTCTTTCAGACCAGTGATATGTTTAGACGCTTGTGTTTAACAGAACTTATATGGAACCTACCAAACTATGCAGTAAGGATATTACCTGCAATCCTTCATGTAAGAATTACAACGAAAAAAAAGAGAAGGGAAAAGCAAAGAAAGAAAAACAGCAAAGGGAGGAAAAAAATGAAAGGAAGAAAAAAGGATGAACAAAAAAATTACATGAGGCAATACTGAGGAAACAGAAATAAGGTGGGGAGTCCTGAGAGAACTTCAGTCAATGTAACAGTGTAACTGCATGCTGCGTTTCTAAAGCTCCCTCTGCAGTTCATTCACGATCATATACCTCTATTCCTCCATTGAAGCCTGGACTTGTTCCAAGTATTCCTGTCTTTCAGTGGAAACGTAAAAGAGCCCCTGCATTTATTTAATACATTTGTATTATGAAAGAATACAACACTAATGTAAGAGTTATCCCTACCTTGCAGCTGGCCCATTACTGGGCTCTGCTCCTTGCTCAATGGCAAGCACTTAAGACTAACCGCACCTTCACCAACATTCAGAACTACTACTGCATCTTTCTCCTCAACTTTCAGCTGTGTTCAGCATCATTACTTCCACTTTCAAAGGTCCGCCCTTCTGAAGCCACATATCCTTAGTTCTTCTCTCATCTCTTCAGCTTATCAGTCTCCTTCTGCCTTATCCGGAACATAGATCTCTTCTCTACCTAGAATTCGTTTGCAGCTGAATCTAACGTACAGACAAGAGGTCACTATTTAGCGTTATGATTAACAACTCAGTGATCAGTTTTCTACTTGAGAACAGCACCCTTCTGTTCAAGATCTCAGCACAACCTCCTCATCATCTTATAGAAACCCAGGTACCTGAGCAAGATCAGCATGGCTCAAAATGAGCACTCGGCCTTTGTCCTCTCACTCCAGCTAGCATGGTTTGTTGATGTTCTCATTCAGACCCACAATCTAGGCAGCTCTCCAGATTTTCTCATCCAATTCCTACCTCTAGCTTGCCAATTCCTATGTGAGATTTAAAACAGATGGCCTTCTTCCTTTAAGGACACATGCTACAGCTTGCAGCATCTCACTTCAGTTCCTTCAACATCTCCTCCTTCACTTTGACAAATGAAAGCTTGTCTTAATCATTCAAGTGTGATTGTTACAAATGTTATCATTCCGCTTTTTTCTTCCCTACTACAAAACAGACCAGGCTGCTCTTGTTCTATAATACCTGTCCTCTCTCTCAGACCTACAAGTAGGGTTATTTTTGTTTGCTTTGGTTGATTCTGCTACCAGCACCACCTTACATATTACCTACTTACTCATTTTACAATTACATGCTTGTTTTCTACAGAGCTGCCTCTAACACAGAAACTTCCCACAAACAAATATAAAGTACTGCTTTTTTTTCTTTCCTCCTAGACTTTCCCAAACCAGCTACTCCCTGTTTGTAAATGCTGTACTATTACTCCAACATAAAATAATCCTGGAGATTCTTACCAGGGTCTACCTTTGGCTCTTTCGAGTTTCAATAAAAATAAACTGTGAAACAAGACATACATACCGGCAACTCAGAGTCTTCTTTTGGAACAGATCTCTTTAACTTCACAACAGTAGTTCCTGCTACTGGAGTCAAAGGGTACGCCTTCAGACTAGCCAATAGACTGCTATTAGTCTTTGAAATATTGTTCTGCTTAGCCTCACTATTCCTCACTTCCAGCTTAGCGTCCTCTGATAAACTGGAGGCTGAAATGTATGATGAGGCATTTGAAGAAGCTGATAATCTCCTAACAGTATTGGTGGTGCTTCCAGCTGGGGGAGGTTTTAGGCGATCAGTAGCTCCATTCTCTGTCTTCTTCACTTTTATGCTTGTGCTGGTTGAACTGCCATCAAATACAATCAAAGGCCGTTTCCTCAATCCTTCCACCGCTGTAACACTGAAAATACAAATTGTAAAACGATCAGAAACACAAGCCAGATGACACAAAAATACCATATCCAAGACATGAGCAGCAAAAATGAATTTAATCTTGCCTAAAGTAAAAATACATCCCAAAATACTGACCTTAAACTCTTAGCTGCCCCAAATTTAAGCAACAGGAATTGCTCCCAAAATATGAAGGGGAGAGAGGGGGAAGTATGGGGCACGTAGGAGGTCAACACAGAGGGTTATGTGAGGAACATTCTAAGATTGTACACTTATACCACTGTAGTTCTTCCTCAATAGCAAAAGACATAATAGTTGTTAAGTATTTCAAAAGTATTTGAGAAAGCATGAGCCACCTTACAAGAACAGGATCTAATATTCCGATGCTTCTAAATCTCCTCAATTCCGTACTTATTCAAAATTGTAGTAAGATATCCTAGAGAAACTGTGAGATAACATTTTTCATAATGAAAATGTTAAGCAAAAAAGAATGCATACTTGTTTTTGAAATAAGCCGTTGAGCAGGAACCCTAAGCAGATTTAATGCCTTTTGAATAGTTTGTGCCTTTGTGTCTAGTCAGAGCTGGCCAATTTAGTAACAACTGATTTATGAAAAAAAGAATACTATCAAGCTAGTATTAAAAGACCAGTATCAGAAAACATCCTGACTGGCAAAAAAAAAAAAAATAGAACACAGTTATCATAGCTTACTCTAAATAAATAAAGTTTTAAAAATGTGTTGCTTAAGAATGGCAAAGATAAACTGTGCAGATTTAACAAATAAAAAATCAAACCACCATTAAGTCATATTATTCCTGTTTAGAAATTACATTTTTCAGTACGCACTTACTATTTAGCCATCTTGCATAAAACGGGAATAGAAGTTGAATTATAGCATTTTCAACAAAGAAATACATTCATTAATTTGACAATACTGATGTTAGATATATCTACAGACTTTAAAAGAAGCCACAAATAGAGATTTCAGTTGTTTGATTTGAAACATTAGATTAGTAGCCGCTGAAAACTTCACACATTAAAATAAGAAATGATACATCTCATGTACAATTTCTGTCAAGACCAGGGATTTCTGGAATGAAAGAAGTAACAGTTTAGGGGCTCACAGAGCAAGAGAAAGTTCAGCTCTTCTTCAGATTTGCTTCTACACTACTATCTGTTCACAACAATACACGTCACACAAGCCTCCTCTTTTTCTATTCATCAGGTTCCCAGAACTGATAGACACAGAGACCTTATTTTCATTTGGTACATTTGTCAAGAGATCAGACAGCTCTTTGGGTTACATGTACAGTAACTGTGGTTTCTAGAAGAGCTTCTACAAAACATGACTCGCTTCCAAGGAGTGTTCAACCAGACAGTAGATAGGGTTTCACTGAAACAGCAGCAGTATTTAACACATCCATTACATTAAGGAGTACAATTTCACTTGAAAAGCCTAAAAAGCTGATACATGCCTCAAAAATAAAGCATGATACTCTTTGCTCACTTTGGCTTCGTCTAATAATTATTTAACACTCTGGAAAAAAACAACAACAACAAAAAATATTCCCCAGCAGCCTTTCTGGAAAGCTAGTTTACAAATTATGTGAAAGAAGGGATTTTAAACCTTTTTCAGTCACCTTCCTTAATTTAAAGTGTTTTTTCTAATTTTTTTTTTTTTTAATTTAAGCTTTAAGATTAGTAATTCAAGAACTAACTACGATTCTACCTGGATTGTTATCTATGCTAAACTGAATTTTAGAGTTGTAGCACTTGTACAGGTTTCCACATGCTACAATACAGGTAACACTCCCAGAGAAACACTTTGGACAAGTTCCAAAATAAAACTGGACACCGTACCATCAAGAATTGTCACAACATCTAATTTTTAGATAGGTGGCTTACAGAAGACCACAGAACCTGAGGTGTGACATTCATTTTCTTTACACGAAGTAGAGAAAGCTTAAAAGCCGCAGAGCAGGACTCACATTAGCCAGCATTCTTCTGAGGGAGGATATTGAAGCTCGCTAACAGCTGAAAAGAAACGTTTTGAGATCATGTTCCTCTCCACAAGACACTCTGTGAAACCTAAATTTTAATGCACATCTCCTAAATTCCAGGGAAGTGCTCAAACCACACTGTAAGCCGGGCTGAATGGTGGGCATGCTCTAATCCTGATGTTTATTATGTACTGTATGGTGAAGAACTCAAGGTTTGCTAGAGGAACCAACAACTCTACACAAGCAAGCAGGGTTTCTGCTCTTTCACATGATTATTCAGTTCACTCATGCAGTCAGGATGGCTTCTGGAGCACGTCCCGACCATAAGGACAGTTGAACAAAAAAGGTTCCTTGTCTAGCCTAGCCTGGTACTTAATGTAACACCCTAAAACCAGTGAGAAGTGTAGGTTTAAGGTCCTGACTCCTGATTACCCTGCTACCAAAACAGGCAGGTGATCACCTCTTCTGCTAATGTTTTAAGAAACTGGTCACGAGTGCTACATTATATGCTGAACTCAGTATTTTCAGTGCATTAGCAGTTCTCAGAGGATGCTGAAGTGGCCTGTCAAGTGACTAAAAATTATCAAGTGAAAAAATTATCAGCTCTACCAAGGCCACATCCACAGAGCTCCCAGAGAATGAGTTTGTGGATGAGATTCTTCAGACTCCATAGCACTTCAGAAACTACACATACATTTTGAGATTCAAACCATCCTCCTCCTTCCAGAAGTCAAGATGATCTTACAAATGTTTCTAAAAAATAACTGTTAATTAAAATGTTTGAAGTTGGATACAGTACATTTGTTCTTATGATTGTCTGCACACTCAAAATTCAGAAACAAGATGTTCAGCTATCACCTATGACCTCAGATATTTCATTGTATTATTGAGGTATAACATGACACTGCAACTCAGCTGATACACAGCAAATCTTTTAGGACATGCCAGCAATCACCAGCAGTAAGACTAAACACAGTACTCAACACTGAGTTTTAAATTCCAATTGAAGTTATTAATGTGTTTTTACCTCCTACCTGCAGCTATTAGAGGTATGCAACTACACACCGAGCTCTGCTGATCGTCTCCAAGCCCCACAGTACTGCGAGCACACTTTGGAAAACAGAGCCTTTCCACAGTGGAATGCAGCAGACAGCTCCTGTTATTCAAATGATCAATCAGCTTATCTGACTTTGAGTAAGTAATTTACTTTTAGGTCAGTTTACCTCTGACTTGCACATAATTTACAGCCTCATAATGGCCAGGGATTTTGTTTTTAAAAACAAGAACGCCAAGGTCTACTTCCTTCTCTTCACAACGGCATGACACCAACTCTCCTGAAGCTGACAACACAGCTACGAGGAAAAACATACCGTTTTAACATCCAAAAAGATGACCAAACTTCCATGATTCTTCCCATGACCATACTGTAACTGAAGCTTTCTCTGTGCAACTTTTACTTACTGAATGTGCTGAAATTCCATTACCTGCTCCCAGTTCTCTGGTGTCAGTAGTGCTAGCAAGAAAAGATTAACTATTCCAGATAGCTCTTTGCCAGCATAGTTGTCAAGTATGAAGATCTAATTCTAGCAAAAAATAGTGACTGCTAGAAAACCTTAAAATTGTCTAACACCAGAGCAAAAACTAAGCCTGGCATGCTAGATGCTAAATGCTAAGAGCAATTGCTAAAGAAAAGCAGACTGGTAGATTAAACATATTTACTTTTACTGACCATTTCCCTAGTAAAAATAGGTTTGACCCTTACTGAGTTTTAGTGTACCAAAATAACAGCTCCTACACTTACTCTACATATGATATAAGGATGAAGCCATTCTCCCATCTAAAAATTAACACAGCTGCCTTCTCTCAAAAACATCCTCCCCGCTATCTTTAGTTCTCTGATAAAAAATTCTTTTGCACCTACTTCAGCACATCAACAGTGTCTTATTATTTGAACAGTAACCTCGTGCTTTTATCTTCAAGTCACAAACAGACCTACCTACAAACAGACCCTTTAAGCAAAAAAAGACATAACAAGACAAGTCAGTATTCTAGACACTGCTTAAAAAAATAAAAAAAAAATCACTTGCCAGAATTTGTTTAGCTCTTCCTTGCTAGAAACCTCAGTAAGGCTAAAACAGACTTATGAAATTAGCAAGCTGTAATAGTGCAAAAAACATGAGAATTTCTGTCTACCTTTCCTTTAGCATTTACTGATGGAGCTAAATCAGACTTGCCACTCATGCACATCAAAGTTAAAGTCTTGGGCAGGGAGGAGGTTTGGGGAAGAAAACATAAATAAACTTCCGAAGAAGATTTTGCTTTCTGATCAAATCCAAACGTAAAGGTTTTGAACACAAGGCAGAACACTTTCAGAAAGGAGGCATTAGTTTTGAACTGGACACACAAAACTGCTGCAGCATACATTCCTGACTCAGCAGACCAACCCTGTTCAGTGAGCAAGCATAGTTCAACATGCTGCTGGTATTTGTCTTAAACACTGTAAACATGATTATTAATATTTAACAATTATTAGGTGAAACTAATAACAATTTTTTTCTTCATACACTATTTTGAAACAGCAATAAAAAAACAAGTGTTATAAACTAGATACCACTAATAACATTTAGATGACAAAAAAAGATCATACTTTTTTCCCTGCAATTGGAGTAGGAGAATCCAACACTTACGACACAGATGACGACAACATTCTTGGTAAACCGTAACAACATTCAAAACTTGTACAAGTTTTAGTAGTCAGATAAGACCAAATTAACTGCATTTTCCTAAGCTCTCCAGATCTATCCCGTTGAAAGCGAAATTACCTTTTATTTTCACTTTTCAGTTCATTTTGCTGTCTTTTCTTTTCCATCATTTTCCCCCATCTACTTTTGGGTAAGTCACGCTGAGGCAACGGAATGGCATGTTGAATGTAGAGATCAGTGAGGCCGTCTTTGTCCATCTTTACATCATTTTTGACTAGGATATTCTTCTGTGGGGGACAGAAGAAAAAAAGTTATTATTATGAGAAATTCAGAGCGCAAACAGTGGGAAAATTTCATTTTTCAAAAGCCATTCTGAAGCCATTCTGAATTGGGCATAAATGCCAGGGTGTCAGTGGAGGGGGCTGCAGGGGTGACCCCTGTGGGAGGCAAGGAAATGCCCTGTGCCAGTGACAGCTGATAACTCTGAAAACAACCCACTGCACACCAAAGCTTCAACCAAGCGGAGGAGGACATGGCGTCGCTGCTGAAATACCTTTAACAAAGGGCAGAAGCCACTAGGGGCAGGAGACACCAAAGGACGCAGAGGAGAAGGCACATGAGGAGCTCTGTGAAGAAATGCTCTCCTTCCTCGTGCAAGGAACTGAGAGGGAATGACAGTAATCCACACTGGAAACAAGAGAAGTTGAGACCAGGAAGGGATGAGAAGAGGCGTCTCCCTATGTGTTTAATGGTTTCTTTCTGCCATTTCTTACTTCTTACGCATCTCCTTCCTCTGTTCCTTGATTCTTACTCATTTTCTTCTGCTCCAGCATGGGTTTCTCCATGGACCACAGTCTCCATGAGGCTTTCCCTGCTCCAGCAGGAGCCCTCCACAGGCTGGAGCCCATCACCAGCCACAGCCCCAAAACCATCAATTTTTCATGAGTCCCGTTTCCCCATTCTCCTCACATCTGCTCATCTGTCTACTCCTGCACGGCCTCTCTGTGCCTCCTGCCTCTTGCTGCTGCCACTCTTTGTAAAGCAGATTTGAGCAGTACCACGTGTTCCTCTGATTGGCTGAAGTTTTGGTGTGCGATGGGCTGTTTTCATCACTGTCAGACAGTTGAACCTTGCTGTGACCAGCACAGGGCAGTTCCTCACCTTTGCCCACACAGATAACCCCCGCAGTCCACTGCTATGCAAATCCTGCAATTTTTTTCCCAATAAAAATAGTTACACAAGAGAATTAAGTTACGATAGAACCACTGCTGTTAACCGAGGTTTTCATGCACTCTTTAACACGCCTCCCTGACTACAAAGTCAGAGCTCTCTTTCATACTTCCAAAAACCAGGCAATTAGAACATAACGCAGTTCAAACTCCCAGATGTGGAGCTCTGCTTCTGCACCAGTTCCCAACATGTAAGCTGCTAAGAGAGACTTCTTGTCACTGTCAGTTATAAGAGCACGCAAGTTTTCTTTCTGATCATACACACCGTTGTGAAAACAAATTTTGGTACCTTCGATCAAATTTATTAAGAGAAAAAAACGGTAACGTCATGCAAACACAGGTCACTGAAAACAGGTCAAGTGTCTGCTGCTATTGGTTTTGACAATGCTTTATAACTTCTGATATGGGCTCAAAACCTGTACACTATTGTGCACATAAACTATGTGAACAAGAGCACACAAAGTTGAGCAAGCTCCTGTAGAAGCCTTAAATGATTGTTTCATTCACCTAATTTTGCAGATCAGGCAGCAGCAAGTACTCCACATCAACTGAAGCTTCAAAATCGGCTATAAGTCACTTTCAAACTCAGATTTTTCAATAACACACAGTTAAACGCTATCTCTGCTGATCGTGTAGGATGTGTTGCCTTTAGCTCACCGAGCACGCATGCACCAGCCTTAACAGAGAAGAGATCGACTTTCCACGGGTAACTTTACTGTATATAAATGCTGCCTCACGGACATGCAAAGTTGGATAAATTGTTCTTTAGCAACCACTGCAGCAGGGTTCAGACACGGTCCCTAGGAAAACAAGGGGGGCAGTTCTCAGGCTGCACGCCTCTTTTAAATGAGCATCCGAATCATAGCATTCCTTTATTTATTATTATTTCCCAATTATTTCTTCCCCGAGTGCTTCTGGTGCACCCGCGCAGGGCTGCACAAAGACCGGCGAGCAGAGAGGGCCTGGGAGAAAACCTCCCGCACGGCGACCGCCGGGGCCCCGCGGCCGACCTCCCCCCCCCGGCCCCGGGCAGGGCCGTGCCCCTCTGCGGAGCCGCCCCGGTGCCGGGCGAGGCGCGGTCGCACCTGCTCGAGGGTGAGCAGCAGGAACTCCTCCGAGAGCAGCTCCGGGTGCAGCAGCAGCTCCGAGTCCGAGCGCCCCAGCGGCCGCTCCGCCGCGACACCGCCCGCCCGGCCCCGCCGCTGCGCCGCCATCTTGTGCCGCCGGCACCGCTTCCGGCCGCTGAGGGGCCGCCGGGCGAGGGGGCGGGGCCTGGAGGCGGAACTGACGTCAGAGCGCGGAGTCTGGGCGGGGGGACAGGGGAAGGGAAGGGAAGGGAAGGGAAGGGAAGGGAAGGGAAGGGAAGGGAAGGGAAGGGAAGGGAAGGGAAGGGAAGGGAAGGGAAGGGAAGGGAAGGGAAGGGAAGGGAAGGGGGAAGGGAAGGGAAGGGAAGGGAAGGATCACTGCGATGTGGTGCTGGTCAGTACGCAGAGGAAACCCATTTTATTATAACTTTCTCAGTACACAGAAGGAGAAAGTGAAATAAGTGCCTTCTGCTTTGAGTTAGCGAACTGCCTGTCCATTTAGAAACAGGACAGGGAGTTGCAAATAACGATGTAAGTTAACCGCGTTGCCCTTGTGACGTAAAATGTGATTTCAAGTATTTAATGCGTTTTACAGAACTAAGAGGCAACAAGCTATGTGACACAAACACACCTGCACGTAGAACAAGCCACACATATAACTACTTAGCACATATATACTATAGATATGTAGAGCTCTTAAGATAGATCTATTATTATGAATTCAAATTTGGAATATTAAAGATCATTTAACTGTACAAGCCAGCAGTGTAATGTTTATTTACGTTCACAGAACCACAGAATGGTTTGGGTTGGAAGGGACCTTAAAGATCGCCTAATTCCACCCCCCTGCCACGGGCAGGGACACCTCCCACCAGCCCAGGCTGCCCAAAGCCCCATCCAGCCTGGCCTTGAGCACCCCCAGGGATGGGGCACCCACAGCTTCCCTGGGCAGCCTGTGCCATCCCCCCACACAGCGCCCCCCCCGGCTGTTTCCTGCTGGCTCACGCCACCCATTCCCCCGCGTCCCCCCCTTCCCCTCCTCCCACAGCACTCACACCCCACCGCCGCTATTTCTTTATTCAGCTTAGCCTCGTACGCCAGCACAGCCCCTGACAGGACCGCCCCCGCCGCCCCGCGCCCCGTCAGCGCCCAACGGCCGCCCTCCCGCCCCCTCACGTGACGCACCCCTCCCCGATGGGCGGGGCCCGCCCGCGCGCCCCACGTGACGGGAAGGCGGCGGGGCGGGGCCGGGCGGGGCGGGGCGCGGTACCGGAAGCTCCGCGCCCGCCCCTCCCCTGCCCGCGGCCGGCGGCGGCGGAGCTCCAGCGAGGCCCGGCCCGGCCCGGCCGCGGTTCCTGGAGCGGCGGCGCCCGGCGCTCGCAGGTGGGGGGGGGGGGAGCCGTCCGGGGCCCGGTGTGGCTGCGGGTGGGGGAGTAACACCCGGATTACCGGGGGTCTGCGCCACCGGCGGCCGGGCCGGCTGGCCCCGGGAGTCCTGGGAGCGCTTTTCTCGCCGTGTGGTGACCGGGGGGGGGGTTGGTTTATTGGCTGCCGGGCTGGGCCGGGCCGTCAGACCGCCGGTGTGTTCGGGCTTCGTGTCCGGGGAGTCGGGTTTGTCCTTCGTTACCTTAAAACCCTCAAATTAGGTATTAAATAATTCTATGTATTCTTCATTTGCTCTTATTCTGCAAGCTTTTGAAGGCTGCTTGGCCAAGAGCAGGGCTGCGAGGTTCTCCTGACGGCAGGCGTTAGGAGAGGATGTGCCTGCCCTGCCCTGCCCTGCCCCACGCAGACTTTAAACTCCCAGGCAGGAAAGCCGCCCGTCCTCCCCGGGACGCAGCCCGGCACTTCGTGATGCACACGCTCTCCGAAAAGCAAACGACCAAAAGCTGTTTCGGTAGTCAGCCTTTGGGCTGCCCTCTTTGGCTTAACGTCTTGTGTTTTGGAGGGCAGCGTGGCTGTGTTGCTCAGAGACCTTCGTTATCATCTTACCTTGGGGTATTTCTCTGGTGTTTTCGTGTTTTCTTAGCTGAAGGTCAGAGGACAAGCTTAAACCCTAGATGAGGCTGCAGTTTGAAACAGTCAGGGAATCCAAATCTAAAATCCTTTTTGACTTCTGGAAAAACTAGGAAATGCTTGGCTTAAAAGATCACTGTTGATTACATTACATTCTAATGTAATTCATTTCTGGATATATTCTTACTTTGGTCTGATTTCAGTTACTGGTAACTCATGAATTGTAGTTTACCTTTGCGTATTCATTTTTGGAAATTTTTGCTGTGGTTTTCAATATTACCTTATAAGAGCAAAACTTTGCTTTTAGATGTAGTGGTTTGAAACAGAATTCATTTTTATTATTTGTGTTTAATTTCAGGGTGATTACAGGAGCATTTTGGTCCACAGAATTCTCATTTGACGTTTTATATCTCCACAGTGTAGGAGAATTGTGTGTGTTGTTTCTCAAAGCCAACGCTGAATGTCTTGAGTGGATAAGTGGTTGTTATGGAGCAGTCATGACACAGTGAAGGGTGACTAATTTAGGTCAGCAGCTCTTCGTCTATTCTTCGGATCACTCAGCACAGGTGTCTGCCTGTTCCATATAAAAGACAAGTCTGGAGTACAGCAAAATTACATCAACTGGTTTCTAAACACTGATAATCGCTTCGTGAATTGGATCTGTGCCTTGGCAGTGCTTGATTGTAAAAGGGAAGGTGTAGTTTGCAGAATGTGAATATTATAAGTGCTGCTTAGCACTTAGAAACAATCTTTTCGGAATGGTTGTGGTAGTAGTGAACAGAAACTCCTCTAATTTCAGTGTTTCTTGAGCTTAATGAGTGCTGTATTGGTCATATTTCCAAGTCAGCTGTTTGACCATGCCTAATACTTGCCAGTACATAGTTTGGTATTCAGTGCTACTCACACATCTCTAAAACTGATGCTTGATGATATTACCCCAAAAAAATCACTTAGGTGATTTTCATGAATTATTTATCAGTAGCTTGAAAGTTAATTTCACTTCTTACTGTTGGAAAGTAAGGAATGGAAAATGTGTTAAATGGAATCTGCCTATGCTATTTCACTAGAAGAGGTACTAATACCAGTAAATTTTGTCAAATAGAATGTAAAGCAACATGAGATGTTAACTCAAAGCCTTGTAGCTACTCTAGAAGTCTGAGAGCCTGTATCTTTTCATGTAGAGAAGGTGTTTGTAATCCACTAGGAAGAACTGCATGCAGTGCCAAAGTATCAGAGAGCCAGCAATGGGCTTGTTCTATGCGGAAGAAGCATTACTTTCAAAATATCCGGGTGCTACTGTGAATCTACTTCAGAACAGACTTGAAGCGAAAAGTCAGTTTGAGTCAGTTCTGTGGCTACTAACGTGCTCATTCTGGTTCGTGTAATCTGGTTGGAAACAAGAATATAGCCCGTTGAAAGAAAAAGCAACTGTGAAGTTTTTGTGCTGCTTAATGTTAAATGGCTACCTCTGATATTTGATGGTGGTGATTTGATAACTTTTTTTCTTCTTTACTCAGATCACCCGGAAGACACAATGAGTGTTAAAGCTTTCAAGCTCGTTTCTGCTGTCGAGCGGGAGGTGTTAATGGGAGACAAAAATCACATCAACATCGAATGCATCGAGTGTTGTGGAAAGAACCTCTATATTGGAACCAACGACTGCTTTATCTATCACTTTCTGCTGGATGAAAAGCTATCGACAGCTGGAAAAATATCTTTTGCTGCCACCAAGCAACTGCATAAATACCTGGGCTTCAAGAAGCCAGTGAATGAGTTGAAAGCGGCATCTGCACTCACCAGGCTTCTTGTGCTCTGTGACAACACGATAACACTAGTTAATATGATGAACTTGGAACCTGTCCCCACTGGTGCTAGAATCAAAGGAGCTGTGACGTTCACGTTAAATGAAAACCCTGTGAGTGGGGACCCTTTCTGCGTCGAAGTCTGCATTATCTCGGTCAAGCGACGAACCATTCAGATCTTTATGGTGTTTGAAGACAGAGTCCAGATCGTGAAGGAAGTGTTTACTCCAGAGCAACCCTGTGCCGTGGCTGTAGATGGCTATTACTTGTGTCTTGCACTTACTACACAGTATATCATTTTGAATTATAATACTGGCGTCTCCCAGGATCTATTTCCTTTCAGTAGCGATGAGAAACGGCCGATTGTGAAGAGGATTGGCAGGCAAGAGTTTCTGTTGGCTGGTCCTGGAGGGCTAGGTGAGACTAAGGTTATTCTTCTCTTTTTTGGACTTGAGAAGGAAAACTTAAGTAACTCCTAGTATTTTACAGAATCACGATATTTTTCTTCACAGATCTGTGTTGGAATGTTGTGATACAAAGATAGATGATATATTATTAATACTAAATGTTACTGCTCTCCTGCCGCCTTAACGCGCACAAATCAGGTTATTTGTATTTTAATCCTGCCTGTAGAAAGCTTTATGTCTGTATAGACAGATAACAAGGTAAGTAGTGTCCTGCAGGCCAGAGTGAATAAAACTTGGTTGGTACCAAGTGAAGTTTCAAAGGCCGATAGCCTGTCTGCAGTGACTAGCTGCAGTGAGTTTGAAGAGCCCCATGTTGCTATGACTTCTTTTAACTTAATGTAGGCAAGCTATTTTTTCCTCAGCTGTTACTCAGAGTCTGTACAAACTGCCTTTCAGAGGCTGTAGCAGACTCACAAATAGGTATGTTTTATGCAGCACTAATAAGAAAAGTTACGGAACTAAGCTGCATCCCAACTCCTGCAGAAGTAAGCTCTCTCTTAACTGTAGATCTTGTGACCATAGACAGTGCTGATACTCTCATTTGCTTTTTTTTAAGTAGTTTTCAGCTCTGCATTACAGAAAATGATTAAGTATTGCAGAAATGAAGTTAGATCATGAGAGATATTACTCTCATCTAATGGATGTTTGTAAGGACTAATGCTGCTGCAATCTGTCTAAATCAACAACATGCTGTAAGTTCAGTAATCTTGAGCTTTTTTTGGGAAAGCTGCGATATCCCAGATATGACCAAATGCAGAATGCTTTCATGCTGTTTGCTGTATGATCCTACATTTAAGAGGTGCAGTTTGTCTTTCATAACACACTAGGAATAACATGATGCAAAGAGATCTGAAATATTTAGGTCTGTAATTCAGGGATCTGCGTGGTTTTTTTTAATAAATTCCAAAGGAAATCAAGGATGTGATCAGGTGTTTATATTATTTTCACCTTGTGACCAAATATACATCAACTCAGAGTTTTTCCCTGAAAGTAGTAGGGGTGCATTAGAATATCAGTTTATGCAAATTAAAGATGTTCCAAGATGAACTTGTTTTTTTAGACTAAAGACTTTTCTAAATCATCTTGGTTACATGCTTTATATTAGAACTGTTTGTTGTTTTGAATGTGGATGTGAATTTGTGGACGTTAACCAGTTTAGTAGTGCTGTGAAAGTTAAAAGTAATGAATGGATTGTCTGAAGGTATTCCTTTTTGGTGTATTTCTAGGGAGACACGATTCTTACTTTAATCTATTTTTTTTTTAGGAATGAAATGAGATTCTGTTCAATTGCTTTGTTTTCATTTTTTAGAAGATTAGATGCATTCTCACAAAATAGAAAGCAGAATTATATTTAGTTAGACTTTCATTTTTATCTGTTGTCCTGGAAGAGAGTTACACAGTAAAGACCTTTATTTATAAAATCCAACGTGTTTGTGTAAGTAGATTGTCCTGAGGTTAAAATACCAGGTACGTGATACCTTAAGCACTCTTCTACACTTCTTCTACACAAATCTACACTTCTGTAGTTCTAGATGTGCTGTAAACTTTCTCTTTTCCTGTGATGCAGGCAAAGCCTAACTTGTGCTGTCATAGACACCTTACTAAGAGTGCTTGCTACTGATCGTATAGTACTTCCTTGCCAAATTCAGTTCGTGATATTTTTTTAATAATCTGTTTTCCATTCCATCCTCACTGTAGATTTGTTTACTATTGTCCACCTTGCTGTTTTTCCTCAGTAAAATTCTTGGTGTCTTTAGCAATAGTCTCTTTGCAGTTGAGAAGGTGTGTGAACACCTTTATAAAACATCATTGGCATCTTGGCATTTGTGGCAGGCTGTTTCTGTTAAGTGAACGGACTTGAAAAGGCTTGATGTAAATCTTAAATTCTAATTTTGGTTTGCTTTTCTACATCTTATTAATACTCATTCTGTTGGCATTTGGTAGAGCATCTACATTAAATTCAACCTCTTGTTACTGAGGTGGAAATATTCTACGTTAATATATTTGGCTTTATAGTGTTTGAAGTGATGTGTTTCTACTAGATTAATTTCCTTTTGATTAAAGACTGGAATTAAGAATGGTGGCAAGCAGCTGCTTGAAATGGTAATCATAAGTAAAGCATCTTTGAGTTTCTTGGAGATCTAGCATATTTCCTTTGAAACAAAGGTAAAGAAATCAGAACTGTTCATAGTTGATCGATAGATTTAGCCATTCAGGACTTTGATTCTACTTGCAGTTAGCGTATAGTTCATTCTTTCGAAGGGAGCGGGAACTTAATTTTTGGTGTGTCTTCATTCAGACCAGTAATTAGTTCATTCAGACTTGAAAATCAGAATTGAATTCTGATATGTATGAGTCAAAATTGAATTCTCATATGTATGAATCAGAATTGAATTCTGATAGGTATGAAACTATGCTTACCAAAATACAGTTTCTCGTTTCATGAGGCTTTTGTTCAATGTTTCTCATCAGATTTCCTGTAGCTTCATTTATTTGATAAGTTTCAACAAACTGTTCTTGTATACTGGTGCAGGGTGCGCATTCCTAGCACCAACTGGAGCAGCTACCCATGGAACATGACTGGTCTTGATGCGCTGAGCTCCCAAGGGGAGGATGCAGCTCCCCAGGTCTGAGGCTGCAGAGAGCTGAGACTGGGGCAGCTGGAAATACTGTCCTTGCATTCAAGTGATGCGTGCTTGGTTGGGAATTTGCATTGCCATGTAAAGATGATGTAGGATATGATCCACAGACAGCACAGCATCGGAGAAGACAAAAAGGAAAGTGAATCCTTTTTCCAGGACCCTGCAGATCCGTGAGCCTGACTGTGTTTCAGGAATTCTCAGCTCCTGGGTCCAGTGGGAAAATCTGGAGCAACAAAGACGGCAGTAGAGAAGAACTAAGTTATGGAACAGTAAATAAAATGGGCAGACAAATCCACAGGACCTGATGGGATGCACCCATGAGTGCTTGAAGGGTGGTGGTCAGTGTCATGAGGGGAGTGCTAACGGGTTACCCGAGATAACGGGTACAAATTAAAACACAGGAAATTCCACGGAAACATAAGAAAATCACCCTCATTTTGATTGTGGTCACACTGTGGAACTAGAAGAGGATGTGGAGTCTGTTCTCAGAGGTACTTAAATCTGTCTGGATGAGGTCTGGAGCAACCTAGTTGAACCTGCTTTAGCTGGGAGATTAAACTGGGCGATCTCCAGAGACCCCTTCCAAGTTCAACTATTCCATGACTTTAATAGGCAAAACACAAATTTTAAGTACTTAACTTTAGTTTATTCCTTTTGCTTTTCCAGCATAAACTCTTCTCAGCGGTGTGTGGTTTGAGCAGTTGTGTAGTGCCTGAGTAGCCTACAAACGGACAACTGAGCCTTGTGACTTACAGCAGGCATGTGTGCTAAGCAGAACGACTGATTGTGTGTGTGGGGGGGGTCTTCTCACAGCTGATGATACTGCATGAAGCAGGGTGGTCAATGGTAACAAACACGTCCCCTTCCTGTTTGCAACCACTTCTAGTATTCCTCATACTGTCAACTTTGATAACCAAAAGTTCTCATATTAGTTTTTTAAACAAGACAAATGCTGCTTTCCTTATTTCACTTTTTCCAGATGTTTTTGCTAAGAAACTTTTTTGTTTGGAAAACGAACAAACAAAAACCCTACGGAGTCTATTGTACAGAGCCCTGAGTAACCTGCTCTGATTTAGTAACCTGATCCTGCTTTGAGCCTGGAGGGTTGGACTGGATGTCCTCCAGAAGAACTTAACGTTTTTCTTCGATTCTGTGATTCTACAAACTTTTAGATCTCTTAGTGCTAAAACAGTGTCGTTGCATTTTTGGGTAGCTCTTGTAACCTTTGGATAGCATGTGCATTTTTAATATGAAATTGATCAGTGACTTCATCTTTCATCAATTATATTCCTGTACTTAGCCAGACACCACAGCCTTTTTATAGTTGTAGTGTTTATTGTTATCCTTAGGTGAGAGTTGGAGTAACTGGAAGGCATTAAAAATGGGTAGCACAGTCAGCCTTGTGTAATATTTCACTTCTGATCCACAAGGTTATTGAGATCTATAGAGTAAATTCGGATTGCATATTATGGTATTTCCTGCAAGGTGCTCTGATAAAAAAGCTGAATCATTATAGTGTAAAAGTAAATAACATTATTTGCTAATAGGTGTGAAATGATGTCTTTGTCTAGCACCCCTACTCAAAGGAAGGGTCTGGTCATTTCAAAGCTGTTCTGAAGGATCCAGAATCTTAATTTTATACCAGAGTGCTGTAACCATGTACAGCCACATCTTCTTTTTTTTTTTTTACTTCCCCTTCAATATGGCCCTCCTACCCAGCTACCCTTACCTCATTATCCGCTGTTTGGAAGAGCTTTTGTAAATTGAATAACATAATCTTTTAATCTCTGTTCTTTAGAGCTCAGACTCATTCTGCCAGCTGTCAAGTGGCTCATTCCTGCTGTAGAACAATTTCCATAGTCACATCTTTTAGTGTAAAAAGTACTGATTTTAGGTGGTATTTGTTCATGTTTAAAACTGGAATCGACATCATGCTTCAGGATGGCTCGCTGTCAGAATTGCTGAACAATGTTTGAAAATTCAGACAGGAATTTTTCTTCAGTTAATGCTAGAAAAGTCTCAGGAAATAGAATTGGGGAATACCAAGTACAAGAAATAGAAAGACACATTGTTCAAAAGCAAGTCAAACTTGGTAGAAGAGAATAGACAGGAAGACAGCGGCAGAGAAAAACACAAATTAACTGAAGATATTGGATTTAATCTTGTTACACTGAAGCCATTGTTGGAACTTGTGGGGAGATGGGGGTCAGCCTCGCAGATAGCTAGCGATAGGACTAGAGGGAATGGCCTCAAGTTGCACTGGGGAGGTTCAGGTCAGAAATGAGGAGACATTTCTTCTCAGAAAGAGCAGTCAGGCACTGGGACGGGTTGCCCAGGGAGGTGGTGGAGTCACCGTCCCTGGGGGTGTTCAAGGAAAGGCTGGACGTGGTGCTTAGGGACATGGCTTAGTGGGTGACATTGGTGGTAGGGGGATGGTTGGACCAGGTGATCCTGGAGGTCTTTTCTGTGATTCTATGATATTTAAGTCTAATCTGTGCTTGGCTTTTGTGTAAATGTTTTATGCATAATCTCAGAATTTTTTTCAAATGATTGATTACACCTTACAGGAAGGAACTTGACTCTCATCCTCTGAAAATTTTGCAGTGGCAAAAGTGATGAAGTAAATAATTGTCTATATATTAAAATCCTCTTCAGACATATGACACGGCAAAGAATAAATATGCCTGTATTGCGGGATAGGTCAGGCAGTGCAGGCCTGCAGCTCTTAAGACAATATTGTTTGAATATTGGATCTCACTAAATATCTCACTAAATATTTGTGGTTTTGAATGATTTTGAACATGGCATAATTCTTTAATGTTAGGGGTTTTTTTTAAATAACTCGAATAGTTCTTGTTAGGCCTTTTCAGTATTCCTCTCTCTTCATTTCTCATGGTGTTTGCTTCTGTGGGTGAAGGATAAAGAAAAACTTTGAACAGAACAAACCAACAGGTGTGTAAGATCCAGGGAGCTATGATGCACTGTCATTGTGTTATCTGATACTGCATCTGTTCTTTTGGGCATGTTATTTCTATACCCTGGTATCCATGCTGGGAAGGGGAGGGAATAGTCTTTGATTAGTGCAACCCTCAAGCTTTTTTTCTTTTTTTTGTAGGCATGTTTGCGACTGTAGATGGCATTTCACAGCGTGCCCCCGTGCACTGGTCCGAGAACGTGATCGGAGCAGCTTTGTGCTTTCCCTACGTTGTTGCTCTAGATGAAGAGTTCATTACAGTGCACAGCATGCTTGACCAGCAGCAAAAGCAAACCTTACCTTTTAAAGAAGGACACATTCTACAGGACTTTGAAGGTATTCAAAAGGATGCTTTTTTGTATCAGTAATTCTGGAACAGTCACCAGTGTGGGCACAGTTACTTCAATTTGTTCTTTTTAAACAAAATATCTAGCAAGCATGTTAACCATTGTAACTTTTCCCTTGCAAATACTTTTGATTAGATTCCTGCAGCCTATGGTAGGAAAATTGTTATCCAAAATTCAACACTTCTAGCAAAATGTATGCTTGTTGAATGTGCTCCAATTGTCGAGTCCTTTGTCAAATAGGAGTGTGTGGGCCTAGAGCTTTTTCTTACAGTTTATTTTCTTTACTGTATTACACTATTAGCTTTATGTTGTGTGAAGGAACAGTATTAGCTTGATGTTATAAGTGTAATTGTGAGCTACAAATATCAGTCTGCTACTTTTCCTGGCAGTTTTAACATCTTACAATTGTGCTTTTGGACTACTATCTGAAATATCTGTTAGAGGTTCAGAAGTAGGTATTTTATAAAGAATTTTTAAACAGAAATACAAAAATTATGATCTGCTTTTCAGTTAAAGACTATTTAAGTGTGGAATACATTGCATCACTTCTCTTTTTCTTTTTTCTAGGGGAGTTACAAACTCTAGTACTGTGAACTGTGTGTTACTAGTTACTTTTTGAAGTACAGCTTACAATTTCCTAATGTAAGCCTGAGGAAATAAACTGCTAGCTACAAGTCTCTGTTGTCTTGAATCTGGGCAATAGTTTTACAGTGGTGACCTGTGCAACTTTGGCTATCATCTCTTATGATGAGCTGTTCATTTACTTAGAGTGGAACAAAATCTGCTGTAAATAAATAAAATTAATCATTATCTTCATATGAGGGGCATTTTACAGGTAAACTGTACTACCTGGTGAATATAGTAACATGAAATGCAAGTTTTAAAACTTTAACCCTGTTTAGATTCTTCTATCTTAGATAGTAAATATTAAAGCTTATTTCTAAAAATCGTTTTTTTTTTTCCTGCAGAGATTATAAACTGAATATGTCTGTTTGCTCTGTCCAGGAAAGGTGATTGTTGCTACCAGTAAGTGTGTGTATATCTTGGTGCCACTGCCTTTGGAGAAACAGATTCAGGATCTTCTAGCTAGTCACAGAGTGGAAGAAGCCCTTGTTCTAGCAAAAGGAGCTCGAAGAAATATTCCAAAAGAGAAATTTCAGGTCTGTCCTTTAACTTTCATGAAAATATATACCTGTGGTGGGGGCTGTGTATGCTGATGGTCAAATGACTGTAGAAGGTGGGAGAGGGATTTACTTTGAAAAGAATTCTAACTAATACCTGTTATGGTTTCGGCCTGAGGAAATAGATGTGCTGCTGAATTTGTTTGTTTGTAATGGCTATGACATTTTCAGGGTTGAATGCTGCTCTTCTGTTTCTGGTATTTTTTTTCTCTTGTGTATAACTAAACAAATAGCGATAGAAAAAACACTGCGGTGTTTATTCTAGGTTCAGTTGTTAGTTGCTATTGCTGTTAAAAAAAAAAAAAAGTATACTTCCAGTCAGAATTTTTAAGTTTGACTTTTTATTGGGAATTCTCACTGTGTCTTAAACTCCACAGTATTACAACTTTGAAGTTAAGTGATGGGAAATCTAAGCCAAGTACATCCTAGTTCCAAGCTTGTACTGGTGTGTAACTGAATAGTTAAGATTTCTGTGCAGCAAAAAAGTATCTTATCATAGAATGGTTTGGGTTGGAAGGGACCTTAAAGGTATCTAGTTCCAATGCCCTCCTGTTCCCCACATGGACAAGGATGCCACCCACTAGTCCAGGCTGCTCAGGGCCCCCTCCAACCTGGCCTTGAACACCTCCAGGGATGGAGCATCCACAGCTTCTCTGGACAACCTGTGCCAGTGCCTCACCACCCTCTGAGTGAAAAATTTCATCCTAACCTCTAATTTAAATCTCCCCTCTTTTAAATTTAAAACCATTCCCCCCCATCCTATCATTATCTGCCTGAGCAAAGAGTTGCTCTCCATCTTTTTTTATAAACCCCCTTTAAGTATTGAATAGCTGCATTGGGGCCTCTGCAGAGCCTTCTTGTCTTCAGGCCAAACATCCCCAGCTCTCCTTTCTTCATGGGAGAGGTGCTTCAGCCCCTTGATCATCTTCATGGCCCTCCTCTGGACCCTTTCTAACAGGTCTATATCTTTCTTGTGCTCAGGACCTCAGACTTGGATGCAGCACTCCAGGTGGGGCCTCACAAGGGCAGAGTAGAGGGGGGACAATCACCTCCCTTGACCTGCTGGCCACTCCCCTGTTGATGCAACCCAGGATGCAGTTGGCCTTCTGGGCTGCAAGCCTGCACTGCTGGCTAATGTCAAACCTTTTGCCCACCAGAACTCCCAAGCCTCTCTGCAGGGCAGCTCTCAACAAGTTCTTCTCCCAGTCTTTAATCATGTCCAGGATTGCCCCAACCCAAGTGCAGCACCTTGCACTTGGACTTGAATCCTCATTAGGTTCCCATGGGCCCACTTTTCTAGCTTGTCCCATCCCTTTGGATGGCATCCCTTCTCTTGTATCGACTGCATCACTCGGCTTGGTGTTATCTGCAAGCCAAATCCTTACTGGTGGAATGGTCCACTCTTCACATCTATCTGTCTCCAATTTGGAGATCGGGATGTCGTGTGGGGCCATGTCAAAGGCCCTACAGAAGTCCAGGTAGATGACATGGGTCAACCTTCCCTTGTCAACTGATGCAGTCACTCCATCGCAGAAGGCCACCAGAGGGGTCAGGCGTGATTTGCTCTTGGTGAAGTCATACTGGCTGCCTTGGATCACCGCCTGGTCTTGCATGTGCCTTAACATTGCTTCCAGGAGGCTCTGTTCCATGATCTTTCCAGGTACAGAGGTGAGGCTCACCAGTCTGTAGTAACCTGGGTTCTCCTTTCTACCCTTTTCAAAAATGGGAGTGATCTTAGATCTTTGGTTACTGAGATTTGTATTCCTTTCCTTCTACCTTGTGTTTATATCGTAATACATATGCTACTGGATTTGTTCCTATCTGTGATTTAGAGACTGAAACTTGGATAAAGTAGCATTAAATCTCTGTAATATAAAGGAATAATCATTTTATTCCTGAGTAGTGTTTTAGAACATGAGAAAAATTCACCAAGCAGGTGAATGAATCTTTGATGGTTATTTTCTTTTTTGAAACTATCTGTAGTTTGCAGGAAACCTACATGCAGAGCTAAAATGAGTCTTTTTCTATTTTCAGCTACTTTAGAGTATTTCATTGCCCTCAAAATGGCATCTGTTGCATTACTTCCAGCTGAAGTAATTCCAAAATGAATTAGTCTGGCAGGATATGTATATCTTAATTTTAAGAAGTTTGTAATTTTGTTCATATTTCAACATTTAAATTTTGTTCAGTGCCTTTGGAATAAAGAAGTCATTAAATTAAATGAAAATGTTAGGGATTTTCATTTCGATCCCTAATTCCTCTGTAGAATGAGTGGCTGGGAGGCTGCTCTGCAAGTTAAAAAAAAAAAAAAAAAAAAAAATACTTGGCCAGAAAAGCATTTCCCTCCTTTTATTTGCAGATAGTTTTACCTTAGTACTTAAAAAGTACAGAAGTATTGAGAAGCATTTCAGCAAATTCAGAATTCAGTTTTGTGTTGCATCTTTATGTCCAAGTTTTCCTTTGCAACCTAACGAATCAAACCAGAATTCTTCTGTCAGAACAGAATATGTGATTAAAGGTCATCATGCAAAGGCATTAATTTTCTAATTATTTATTTCAGTTTATGATTATTAGCATGGAAGATGTCTGTTTTTTTGTTGTTGGTTGTTTTTTTCCCCCACAGATTTACCTGCAATTCATTATCTGAAATTCATATGTAACCTCATTCCTCGGACGTTTTCTTGCTTTTAGGATTTTTCTGTCTTTAGGATAAGTCACTTTCTGCTTACATGTACATTATGTGCACTGAATGTCTTACTTCCTGAAATTACTGTTTCCAGGAATAAGTTTTTTCTTACTTTGTGCTTTTAAGGGTGTTCAGTTACTTTGGGTTAATGCTATGGCTGAAAAACAGAAAGCTATTTGCTTGTATGCAAAACAACCTGTTGTGGTTCTGAGTTGTACCTACAGGCTGATGTTAACCAGCTTAAATTGATAGTCTCCCATTGACTCATATTAAAATGATTGAATTTGGTTTAGCTGTTGACAAGGTAGTCCAATTTTTCAGAGCGCATCAGTAGTTGGAAATGTAACATGTTGAGCGTGCTTTCTAATGTGCCTCTGATAATTAATGCTGTCATTACAGGTTTGCTACAAGCACATCAGTCTTTCCTTTACTGTAGTCTCACGTAATATAAATCTGATGGAGTACAACTAAATTACATGCCTTGCATGCATCTTTTGCATAATTTCGTTGTCGTACTTTAACTGATCACATAGTTGCTCCTTTCCAACTTCTGTCTCATAGAGATCTTCAGGTGTTTGTTTTGCAAGCTTTACTGATTCTTGAGTAGCTGACAAATTCGAGGATTTATTTTGCCATTTTGTACTAGCAGGGGTAGGAAGATCGAGGTATTCGATTAAGACACTTGATCCAGGAGCTATAATTTATCCTTACAAAAGAGCAATTGTAACTTCTTGATACAGGTAGTATTTTGTACAAGGAAAACCTGTCTTCCACAAGCTGCTTTATTTTCCCCAGTTTGGGATAGCTTTTGCTGTCTACATGTAACTAACTCAGTCAAGAGAGTTCTTGAGGGCATGGGTTTTTTTCCTGCAGTTGAGTACTGCGTTGTTGTTGCATGCACACAGGTGCACGCTGTCTCCATTTTTATCAGCATAAATATGCATATATTCCAATGGTGCAGAATGACAGTGGGTTGGAAACAGTAAAATACTGCATTCGCAGAATTGTTTGTGCAACCGGTGTTATTGGAAAGAAGAAGGTCAAGCATTAGTAGCTCTAACCTGTTATTTAATCTATAGCCCTTGCAGACAGCAAATTTCTCTGCTATATTACATGAAAGTTTCTTTGTCTTTTGAACATCAAGAATTATTGTGAAGTAAAAGCTGCTAAGCAAAGTGGTGCAAGGAGATGGCATTGCTGGATATCATGTCAGAAGAATACAGAGGCCTTTCTACCATGCTACCATGAAATGACTGAACGCTACTTATTAATTTTTCAGGACAGCTGAAGTTTGCAGAAATCATGGTTGATGGTAGTGAAGACCTTGGTTAGATTGACACACATCTTGCATAGGTATCTCTTTTTTTGCCTCTCATTTTTCACTAGTTTCAAAAAGCTTGTTTAACTGTACACAAACCTGACCAGAAAGCTAAAGTAACTTTCTACAAAAAATCTTTTTGCAATCTTGTTGGTAATTCTGATCATCCTAGAAAGACCTTTTTCTAGCAGCTGGGAGAATTGAGGTTTCACTACAGCCATTGCAGGTTCAGCAGTCATCTTTCTGTTTGTCAGTGCTTTTTCAAATACAAATAGTACAAATACAAATCTTAATTCATGTTTCTGTAGCTAGACTTTTGTTCTCACTAGTTTTTTTTTCTAATGTGAATTCAGTCAACAATACAGAATTTGCCTAAAGCACTTCAAGTCCTATAGTTGCCCTTCAGAAATGGTAGGGGAATAAATAATGTGTTGAATAATGTGATGGATTATAGCTTAGTACCTTTTTAAAAGATGCTAATTACAGTATTATCGCAGATGAGCCTGGAAGAACTCATTCTGGAAGATGGCTCTTCTATCATAAACAAAAATTAACTGTAGTTGGCATATAGATGTAGCTTGTTTTTAAAACTCTGAGGAAGACTGTAGAATTTTCCACATCTGTTGCTTCCATAATCTTTATAATGAGACATTTTGATGTCAAATGCTTATCTTGGCTGAAAATCAACCTGGATACTTACCAGTTTATCTTTCAAAAGTTGGGAAAGCCTCTGCCAGCCAGGAGACATTTTACAACCCTTTGGTGCACGACTTCAAGGGACAAGTGAAGATGTTCACTTTCATATAAGTGTTAATACACCACTTAATCAGTTTAAGTTTAAAACTGATTTCTTAGGCTTGCACTTAAACTGTCAATGAGTTCATTTTAACTTCTATTTGAAAAGATTGCTGTACAGACTAAGCTATACAATTAAGGCAGTGTCTTCAGTGTGTTAGATCAATTCAAACTTAATTCCGATGTCCTAATTCTTAATGTGTAAATATTAGTGGTCCCTCCATTGGAAAAATTGAAAAGAGACTTAAAAAATAATAATAAAAAAAACCACCTTTTGATTCTAATTTCTTTAGTAAGATGAAAAGTGTTTGTATTTTAACCCTCCCTAGCAAGTCTGAGGCCAGATCTTGAAGTTTCCTGGTGGAACAAGGTACAGGTAGTTGACGGTAAAGGATTTCAATCTGCATCCTTAAGCAGTGACCAGACAGGCATTCATCAGTTCACAGATTTTGATTCATTGGTGTAATACCATAGCTGGAAATGAAAAATATTTTATATGTTTTGTGTATGTATTATTATGAGGCAGTTTTACTTTATTGCTGTATTTAATTTCCCTTTTAGCTTTATTTAACTGTCTTTTAAATTAGTACAGTTGGACATATAGCATAGTAACATTACTTAATATAAAGATGTGATTTTCTTTATTTTCTTTGTTAGATTTGTCTGAAAAAATGCACCAGATAACATTTCCCTTTATTTTCCCTTCTCTTTGTGACACTGGAGAGACAAGAAGACTCCTACAACATTACAGATCAATAGGTTTTAATGGTTTACTAGTGATCAAGTGTTTCCTTAGGATTATCCATTAGTGAAATATGCACAGATTAAATGGACTTAAGCTTTTCTTAGTCAATCCACAGTCTTTAATCAAGGTGAAAAATCAGCAACTGGACTATCGGTCTACCCTGCTTGGGGCCTGTCACTCTTTAGCAATTCCTGCCTGGAATTTGTTCATGAAAGTATTGCTGTTTCTCTAGCTATTTTGATTGAAAATAGGAGCCTATAATTAAGAACAGCATTCAGGTACTGTGTTAGACATCAGAAAACTGCATATTTATTCATGGAAATGTGGGGGAGAAAATGAAGGGCAAGTGGATGTGGCTAGCTGTCTGCGTTCACAAAATGCCGATGTTGTCACAAATGGTGGGTTCTTTGCAAAACACAATTTAGTTTCCTTCTAGTAATTCTCTTTTTGCCATTGGAAATATTTGAGCCACATTTAATCTAGTGGTAACTAACCATTCAGATTGAAGGGAGAAAAAACCTCACATGTAAAGTACATCTCATGTTCTTTTTCAAGTGATTTTTTTGTAAACTTTTTTCTGTCGAGTCATGATCTTAACCATAAAACTTCATAACACGTTGCTGTTCTTGTGCTTTACTTCTGTTTTTCTTACTAGTGTTTTTATGTATGATTTCTATATTTTATAAATTGAACTGCTTTAAAAGTATTTTTTTTAAAAGGCAGAAAATCACAAATATGATCATCTGGGAAAGAGGCTATGAAACTCACCAGCAAGGTTGCTGGAGAAGTGGGGTCAGAAGAGGAGAAAGTTGAATATTTATGGTCAGCTGGGACCCTTGAGTTTCTCTTCTTTGACTGCTGAATTACAAGAACTTTAAAGATAACCATCATCCATCACGTTTGCACATACCATGAGCAAAAACTCGAGGCAGGCCATACTGATGTTAGAGAAGTCATTTTTTGAATAAAAAAAACTTTTATTTGCTACTCATTGACTTTGCTTTTAGTAAGTACTAGTGCATAGTGTTGCGTTTACACGTCTGTAAAAAGAAACTCAGTCTGGGTAGCAAGACCCTGTGTATGTTCAGGTACATACAGTAGAAAATGGGGAAGATCAAGGCTTTATTTTGCATTTAACTTGATGGTCCTGCTTGAAGATCATGTGTTCAGTGATTTTATAAGGTACTTATTACAGCTATGACTAGTACCATGCGAATAGCTCCTTACAATAATGTTTTTTTTCCCCTCTTGTCTTTCATAGGTAATGTACAAACGAATCCTGCAGCAAGCAGGTTTTATACAGTTTGCACAGCTTCAGTTCCTTGAAGCAAAAGAGCTCTTCAGGTAATTGTGTGACAAGAAATATATTACTTTTTTAAATAAGGAGTTAGCATTCTTAGTTTTAAAAGCACTTAGTCACTTGAATGTTTTTTAATGCAGATTGGAGATCAGTGTGATAAAATAGCTTGGTTGGGGGAAAAGCAGAGTAAGATTGAAACAATTTAATATTTGAAGAGTTAATGCAACTGTTTTTTTTGTATACTAACAGACAGCAGCATTAAGGCTGTAATCCTGTGGTTTGATTGTGTAGAGACTTTTTGACTCCATGCATATGAAGTTCAAGGCGTTATTACTGAGTGCGCACTGTGGCATGTCTCTTCTTAAGAAAAAAAGCTTTTTTTTTTTTTTAACAAAAAGTCACAATGTATATACAGTTGACACAACTGCACCTTTTATTGAGAATCATGCTACTGAAATTATTTTTAACACTTCTTTTGGAAGTCTGTACAAACCTTCCCAACTCAGCTGTTTCAACAGTGCCCTGTTTATACAATGACCTTGGTAATCCGCTTTCACTCCATAAACAGCATTTTTGACTGCTTTTATCTTTATTTTATCTGATAATTTCATTTCGGCTAGCAGTACCTCATTCTGTGCAGGGAAGCTGTGCAGAGTTATTGTAATCCATGCTGACTACATAAGAGAATCTTTATCTGCTGAAATTCATTTCAAATCAGTTGAGAGCCTATGAAATAGAATTGTTATGGTTAAACAACTTGCTGTAGGTGGTAGACTTGTATGCTATAGGGGAGGAAAAAAAGGTTGTCCTTGGGTTAATAGAAATGTGTCAAGGAAAGTGAAGCTTTGGGCAAAGTTACTACTGGAGAAGGAATTTTCCATTTTGCCTACTGCTCTCCAGGGTAATGGGAAACACTGGGTAAAAATTGGAGAAAGACAGGAAAGGTCTGAACAGTGTCTATGGGCAACTTGTTCTGGCCACAACCAATGGAGATGGAATAGCCAAGATCAGTTATTCAGAACCCATCCAGCTTGTGGTCTATCTGACAAATGAGCTTCAATGAATGATACTGTGCAAGCTTCTTTATCAGAAGAAATGTGTTTAATGAGAACTTCCTGTCCAAGCATGAATTTTGGAGCTGAGTCAGCATCCTGGGGTGTTCCCTTCCTCTGAAAGTTGCTATTCCAAAGCAGAACAGCTGTTCATAAGCTGCTAAAAGCCTTTGCTGGGGGGAGAAAGTACAGACAAGCATCCTTTCTGACCAGCCGTGTGTAAGCCATAAATACTTGGGTGACTGAAAACTTGTAGAATGCAGGATCTCTGATTTTCAGTCCAGGACATTACACCCAGTTCAAATAATATCTGGTTATGCATTGACTGAACACTCAGACAGTCTTGTTCATTTAAGGCTTATTGACGTTTGAAGGAAAAATGGGAAAGGTAATGGCAATCCACGCAAACACTTCCTCCAATCTCTGTGTTGCTCTGGAGGTATCTCAGGCTGGCGTTAGTCAGAAATAACTCATGTTAAAATGCCAAAGGGCAACTTGATGTCTGTCTGAGGAAAAGATGGATTTAGCAGTGTCATCAGTAGCTCCAACGAACTGGTGTGATGTGGGTCTGCTTCTGGCCAAATTTCAAGTGAGATCATCTCATTCCTCAGAAAGCATCTGAGTTATAGATTAGCTGGGGAAATAGTTACAGTGGACTACAGGTGTCATTTTCTTGCACCAGTAGGCCTTGGTTAACCTTGTCAAGATAGTTACTTTACGCTTACTGTCATAGTTCTTAGATACCGAAACCTCTAGGAGGAATGTTTTCCTACTGAGTTCCTTTAGGTTATGCTGATACTTCAAAATACTGGAGAACATTGACAAGAAGGAAGGAAGTGCTAGCTGTATTGAAACTGAAATAGCTCAACAAAGGGAAGAGATTTTATTTTTTAGCTGAATTTGTCAACCTTAAATTGAGCATGCTGTTAACGATAAAACTTTTTTTTGGTCTGACAGATTCAGTTGTTATTAGCACCATACAATCCATTATAACTTACAAATCATGCTATTTCACGTTGCTGTCATCAGGGGTTTGCATGCAGTTAGACCAAACAGCATGCTTAGCAGGCTGTTTATTGAATTCTAGTTATTTTGCTGAGATGTTGGTATAGATGCCACAGTGAAACTATTTCTCTGTGGTATTTGCTTATGTCCTTCCCCTGGTTAGGTGTTGCTTACATCTGACAGTTTAACAAATCTGACAGATTGATTAAACTAACAAATCAAAGTATAAACTCTTCTTTTTGTGATATTGTCTCACGTGGGAAGAGACATAGATGGACTTCTAGCTAAGTTCTTTCCTACACTAGGAAGGTTTAAAAAAAGAATAAAAAATAATAATAAAAAAATGCTGGTAACTATACTCGGATACATAAGAAGTAGGACTTACTGTGAGGTTTGCATCTTAAGTAAGCTTCCATTACAGCTAGTGATATCTGGGTAAAACAGCCAAATTACGTAGGCTACATTGATATCTCTGATATCTGTAAATTTAGGAGTCTTAATTTGGACCTGAATTTTCCCATGTCTTGTAAATTCTGCCTACTGTGCAGTTTGTAAACATAAAGCCAGAAAAGACCTAATGCAGAATTACTCAGAGGGAAGTTGCCTTTTAAGACAGATCAAACTGTCAGTGCTAAGAGCTTGTCTTCTACATTTTAGTAAGTGGCTAGCTATATTTTGCTAAACCTTAGAAGCTGAAAATTCAAACAAATATTCTAAGGGAAGGTGCTATTTGTAACTCTATTCTTAAACCATTTCCTTCAAAAACAGTGGAAAAAGACCAAGCCAAAAATTGCAGCTCCCAGGAGCCATGAGCCTTGAGGTGAATGTTACTCATTCATGCAGATGGGGCCATTGTTTAGTATTTGCTGTGTCTCTGAAGAAGTCTGTTCTGAATGATGCTTAGCTTTTAAGGAGGTTGCCTGATTGCCAGTTACCATTGCTGCGGGGAGAACAAAATTGTACAATCTGAGCTCAAATCAGACCTGCTGAGAGAACCACTGGTGATTCACAGCCCAAGGCATGGCCTAACCACGTTGGAAGCTGGTTTTGGTTCTCCTTCTGATGTTCAGATGGCCATGAAGGCCAGAATCCATGAAGTTCAGAGGTGAAGTAACTGACTACTTCCTCATTTAGGAAAAGTTGGATGGTAAGATGAAAGGGTGCAGAACCTCAGCAACTGTGGAAGTTGGAACATGTTCTAAAACTTGTTAAATACAGCACTTTTAACTTCTCCATGGTCATAGTCTCCATCTAAACCTAGGCCATATCCAAGTACATGAAAGCATGTCCAGCAAGGAAACTGTTGTCTCTCTGTACTTTAATTTCCATGGATTTAATAAGACTTCTTCCTTCTGCACAAATTTGGACTGGACTGTTGATGTTATTCAAGTTACGGATTAGCTTTGTGTTCTAACATAAATCAGTGAAGAATCTTGTAGAAAAAAAGACCCCGTGTCTCTTTTTTATTTAAAATAGGATTATTCCTGCCTTAATTTTGTGGAGTAGTTGAACTAACCAGAGCTGCAACTACATTAATGTAAGCCCAAATGCTCTTTGAACTGCCAGATCATGCCACTGACAGAACCTGCTATTTCTTGGTTATTCTGCCTCTTTAAAAATAAATAAATCTCTTCAACCTGTGAGTTCCACGTAATGTGGATCTAAAACTTTCAAAACCAAATACAAAGTCAAAGTCTGAAATGAGGAATTAAAAGGAAACCTCAACTGCAGGAATCTGCAAAGTAGACATGAACACTGCTTCTTATTAGAGGTTGGCCTTTCTAGTGTAGAGCTGATTTTTATGGCAGTAGGAGCTCTGTGTATGAATTGGAAAAACTTTCTTTTCAAACCTCTTTTCACAGGAAGGTTTGTCACATTCAGATTTTTCTCTCTTGCAGACTTCTGCTTTCCACGTTGCTGTTTCCATGCGTTGCGGTCACTAGGTTCTGGACAGGGTACTTACTGCTTTTAAATTTTTTGCTGTTGTTCCTGTCTCCTAGAATTTCATTCTTACAGTACAGATTTAGTAGCCAAAGAATACTCTTAAATAATTATTTAGAACTTTAAAAAAAAAAATTGTTGCCATGGAGATGCTTCTTACCAGCTCATATTTCCTGAATGGTTTTGGAATAATTTCTCTGGTAAGAAGTGAACAACTTGAGGCATACTGTATTGCTTTCCTTGCTTCAGAACAGTAAAGGAGGGATTAACCCAC
The DNA here is from genome assembly GCF_040182565.1 of Anser cygnoides. Classification (NCBI taxonomy): domain Eukaryota; kingdom Metazoa; phylum Chordata; class Aves; order Anseriformes; family Anatidae; genus Anser; species Anser cygnoides. The sequence goes on along the minus strand of NC_089873.1, from coordinate 144,875,457 downwards.
CTGGTGGGATCACAGAATGGTTGAGGTTGGAAATGGCCTCTGAAGGTCCTTACTCAAGCAGGGCCGCCTAGAGCAGGTTGCCCAGATCTTTCACACTTGATTGCCTGCAGAAGGTAAAAATATTCCTGCTTCATCTGCTTTCATAGTTATGACTTGTTTGCTTTTGGGATACTTTCCAGTCAAGTTTGTGAAGGGAAAAGTCTTTCTGAGGTTGCTGATCACTGGATAGATCAAAACTATTTCAGTTTTATTTGCAACAAAATAGTAACTAAACAGGATTTATTTTGAAGAACTTCAAAAGTTCCTTTTGAGGGTTTTCTCAGCAACCGTATCTTCTACAGTTCAGGACTATTCATCTTTAAAGATGAATTCTGAGTAATGAATTTGACAGGGAACTGAATCATAACCCCTGGTTTCTTGCTGTTCTTCTATAGCAAGGCCTAGGAGGAAGAATCATTCTAGCTGTGAAAATCAGGAAGGTATTTGCCGCGTGAAGAAAATTCTGGTTTTATTCTTCTGTCACAACAGTCATTCTACCAGTGCTTGAGTAGTTTCTTCAATGGGTTAGAAAGAAAAATGTTTTGGGTAACATCTCTATGTTAAAGCCTGCTCCTAGATAGGGTATAGATGCCCTACACATGTGAAGGGAAAAGCCTCTTGCTAGTATTTGACACTGATGTAAGCCTGCAGAATAGACTTCCTCTTACTGGTTAGAGGGATGCATAGTTAGTACCCACGGGTCGTTTTCAGAGCCTCCTAAAGAAGTAAGCTGAAGGAGGAATCTGGCGCATTTCAGAGGTGGGGAAAACATTTTCATCATCCAAATGCGTTCAGAAACCTTCAGTTCTCTGTGGGAGATGCCTGTCTTCTGCAGAATTACACTTGCAGAGTCTTTGTGGTTTGCATGCAAGGGTTCACCATCTCCATTTTTTTTTGCCTCAATCAACACACTAACTACCATAATGTATTAATGAAATCTATGATACTGCTAGGAACAGCACTGGGCCTATTCAGATGACTTTTGTGTGTGCCACCAAATAGCTGTAGGATGTCAAAAGCAAAAGCTTAGCCAGTCTCTGAGTTCTTGATACTCTGGAGGTGTAAAAAGAATAACAAATTTGGGTAGAAATGTCAAAAAAAAAAAAATCCAAATTTATTCTAAAGATATTTTCTCCAGTGTAGAAGGCAGTAGCTTTCAGAAACTGATGACCTGTTAGTGTCCTAACTGTGAGCACACGTTCCCAGAATGTTATGTTTTTTGTGTGTGCCTATGTATACTTTTTCTTTCTTTTTGCTTCATCTAGTTTGACACTGTAATTGCAGAAGCGGCCAGCTTGATGTCCGGGAGCTGATCTCTCTCTACCCCTTCCTGTTGCCTACTTCCTCTTCATTTATACGGTCTCATCCCCCCCTGCATGAGTATGCTGACCTCAACCAGCTGACCCAAGGGGACCAGGAGAAGATGACAAAATGCAAACGATTCCTCATGAGTTACTTGAACGAAGTCCGCAGCACTGAGGTTGCAAATGGCTACAAGGAAGACATCGACACAGCTTTACTCAAGTTATATGCAGAGGCGAATCACGAAAGCCTGCTAGATCTGCTAGTTTCGGAGAACTTTTGTCTTTTAACAGATAGCGCAGCCTGGCTGGAAAAGCACAAAAAGTGAGTGGATTTTTTTGAGTAAGGTACCTTTGAGATCAGGAGGGAACATGTTTGTCTTAAACGCTGTTGAATTTTAGAGCAATGTGTTCAAATCCGTGCAGTTTCTCCAGCTTCAGGTCCAAAAGACAATTTGGCCTTACTTGTGAGCATTTACAAATTTCAGGGGAAAGGTATTAATTGGTAGTCTGAAGTGAAGAAAATTCATTCTGTCCTATGCTGGTAAATACAGTTTTCTCCCTGAAACTTTGTGTTCAACACAAAAATACCTTTGGTAAGGATTTGGTTGGGGAGTGGGAGGGCAAGCAATTTATTGCATCTTATGATGATGTGGGAAATGAATAGAGGCAGTAGTAATACTCCTCTTGATGTTTTGGACAGAAGGAGAAGATGCCTCAAAACACGTAGAAACTATCTGCTAACTAGTAGCTTTTAAATTATACTCAGTTATTCAGGGAAAGGCGGCTTGCTTTCAGATTTTGAACTCCCACTGATCCACTAAAAGGACACTGCTTAAGTTGGCTGCAAGTGACTTCAATTTAGAAATGCCAGTGGGTGGAGAATTGGGTGTTAGTCATTAAACAGGAAACACCAGATAGTAAATGTGTAAAATATTCCAGTCGTAGGTAGTGTCTCTGTCTTGGATTTCATTTCTTTAAAACATGTAGTACATTAGTAGCAACTACAGTGGTGACAAGGAGTCTTTAATTGTGATTAGTCTTAGTGGTTTCATTCCTTTTAGGTATTTTGTTGAATCCTCTTGGTATGCATGCTTTGCATGGCAAGCTTTTGCAAATGTGAAGTGTGGAGCATCATTTTGTGGGAACAGCCATTATAGAACTTCAGCTTCATTTGTATTACAGTACACAAAAACACCTCTGTGTGGGTGTACTGTACAAAGCTCTTCCTTGCCTGACTGGATTTTGTGTTGCACTAAAGAAAATGTTTCTGATAGTGAAACAGAGTTTTAAATAAAAGCATCATAAAAATTTGATTTTAAAGACATGATTAGCTATTGGATGAATACTTTTTTATTTGGAGTTGTTAGGTGTGTATGTGAAATTCGAAGAACAGCAAGGGAATCATCTCTAATTTGACAAGTAGTTTGTCACTGTTCAAGTTGGAGCTAGTAACTAGAAACTATCTTTAGAGAGAAACAGACACTTTTCTAGGACAGAACTACTCTCCTTTGAATGTAGACATGGCTATGTGCATGTCACCTACAAGTCTCACTGTAAGAAACTGTTACGTTCCTTGTTAATCAAATGATAATGATATTAGTAGGGAAGATCTAACAATTTTAATACAGTTTTCTCTTTTTATACAGGTATTTTGCCCTTGGTCTCCTGTATCACTACAATGGTCAAGATGCTGCAGCACTTCAGGTCAGAATAAAGCTTTTAGTGTCATCTGTAAACCATTCCAAAATCCTACATCTGAGATAAAAATCTGAGGTGCTAACATCACGTTTTGGAAAGTGACGTGTATATATGAGAAACGTATGCTAAGACTTTCTTGAGTGAATTAATGTGTTAGATCTGAAAGACCCTCACTTATTGAAGATGACAGTGCTTTGCATGCTTGTATCCTGTTCTTAATCAAAACTGTTCATACCATAATGTTTATACTCTTAAAAGATGTACAGAAGCACTAAAATCATTAAGATACCACTTTAAATGGTGTTTGAGGGACTGATCCTGTGCTGATCAGTCTGTATGCACAGAGCAAAGCAGTAATGTAATCTCATGACAGACACTGATAGCAACTGGGAATTTGTTCACTGCTCATTGCCAGGTTAGGACGTAATTTACAATATTTCTGAGTTTCAACTGATTTAGTAATTCCTTTAGGGACCCCCTTCTGATGTCATTAAGACCAGTGGTGGCTTACAGACTGCAGACTAAACAGTTTTGTTATTAGTGTCTGAAAAACTTCATCTAGAAAGATGTGCTTGATCAATAAATAATGTGTATCTCAGGGCATATCTAGTATCTAAGCAGTTTGCTGTGTGGCTTTTAGAGTATGTTTATTGCAGTTACTGTCAAATGTATTCAAGTCAATTAGATGTAAATAGTAATTTCCTGGGCAGAAAGATAGTAAGGAAACAAACCAGGAAGCTCCATTGTTGCATACACGATATATTTTTGGTGGTTTCAAGGAGCAAAGTTTATTGCTAAACTGGTCTGCTAGATGTTGCAATTTTTACACAAATTAAAATTGGAACTAAAAGCAAATCCTCTCACACAGTGATTAAAGTTCTTCAGTCAAAATAAAAGAAGAACAACATGTCTTTTTTTTTCCAAACTGTTTGAAACATTTGCTTTTACTTTTCATGCTCAGAAAACATGAAAAGTAGACTGTACCAGAGAAAAGGACTCTTATCAAAAACTTTCTTTGTGGTTGGTGTACCTCCACCTCAGTTCTTCTGCTGGTCATTCTCAGATAGTGAGAATTCACATGTTATGGGGTTGGAACTAGTTGAATATGGCAGGTACAAGAAAAGACTGATGGAGAGGAGGTATGAATTTAGCGACCAGTGTGGTCCCTTACAACTGATGTTCCTAGAAGCCCTTTCTAATTGTTACAAGTACCAACGACTGCTACTAAGTGTTGTAGTAGCTTGCATACATCTTGAGTTAGAAGACAGTACATGTTTTAAGCACTTGAATCTTTTTTTTCTTTTTGCAGTTATGGGTGCAGATAGTTGACGGAGACATTGAAGATTCTACACGTTCGGATCTCTATGAATATATAGTAGACTTCCTTACGTTCTGCTCAGACCAAGATCTAGTGTGGAAATACTCTGAATGGGTTTTACAAAAAAATGAAGAGGTTTGTAATTGGTGTACTTTTTCCAGATCATCATATATATAATGCTGCAGCAATGTTTGGGTGTTGAATAATGTTTGTATCAATGCTGATTGGACCATTTTTGCTGAATATTTAGTAACTAGTAAATAGTAACTGATAGAAACCTAAAAGTTTTCATCTCAATTCTTCTAAGTCCCACTATTAGCAATCCCTGTGCTAGTGATATTTGCCTCTTCTTTTTCTGAAAACAAAGCTTAAGTCATTCTGAACAGTCTGAACAATGAAAGATATATATAATCTTTTTTCACATTTCTAAGATAATTTTTAGACCTTCAAAAAAAAAATGCACCTAAGATGTTAGCTGCTGTTGCTTTTTCATATATAAAAGGATTTCAGTGAAGGGTACTATCTGTTTACATTATAGGAATTATAGAATAACTAGTCTTCATTCAAGACAACATCTCATTGCTAAACAAATTAACTTATTCCACAAAAATTAAAAATAGAGTTTTGAAACATCTGTTGGTGTACTGTGGTGTGAAGTGGGATGTTTTATGTTGTATTAGTCTGTGCTGTTGGAACTGATCACTACCTAATCTATATTAGTTAAAAGCTCAGTTATTGCATGTAATGGCCAGATTTCTCAACTCTGGTTTTGATCATTGTAGAAGTTTCTTAAAGGTGATGATATGCACAGAGGGGAGAAGGCTGTAAACATCCTGGTCTCCAACTTATGCTTTATTGCTACAAAGGACTGAAGTATCTTGTTCTGTTGTTATCCAGATCTGTTCAATACTTCTTGTAGGTGGAATAGATTATGCCTAATGAAAGGTACACATATAGAACAATATAGAATAATACATTGTATTGGCAATGTATAGAACACCAAATGAGGTAAGGGAGATAGGAGCAGGTAAGATCACTTTAAGCACAAAGTAGTGTAATCTTAATGGTGTGAGTGAGTTTTTACATTGTCTGTTTTCTGAATAATGTACTAGCTGATCTGATAACGCTATTAAGTAGATAGTGAAATGGTAATAAAAATGGTTGTCAGTAAGTTCCTAAATACAATTATCTCTTTCTAGGTTGGAGTACAGATTTTTACTAAAAGGCCTTTGGAAGAACAGGAGAAAAACATCAATCCAGATGATATCATCAGTTGCCTTAACAAATACCCTAAAGCACGTGTTAAATATCTAGAACATCTTGTATTAGAAAGAAAAATAGAGGTGAGTCCTACAAAAATACCAAAAATAGTCTATACTCTGAATCCTATGCATATGGTGAGCAACTCTGAAAATAGTCAAAGTCTAGAAGAAATAAACATAATTTAAAGGCTTTTTATGTCACTCTTTCTCTTCTGAGTATTGTAAGGTTAAACTAGAAGATGAGGAGCTGAAAGTGCCTTCTGTTTATAACTTTTCAACTCTCGTGATGGCAAAACAGTTGCTTACCTCCTGTCAGTTTTTCTACATCTGATTCTCGCTTGCTTTTCTGTGTCACTGGTGAGGCTCAATCCACAAACAGTGATTTAAGATACTTAAATCAAAATTTCTCTGGGATGCTTGCATATTCACTATGGCATTCATTCAGACTGAACTATACATCCTCAAACAAGGAGTTGTTGACACGCAGAACTTTGAGCCACCTACAAAGTGCACGGGATGAGGTGGAACATAAGAGTGTACTCAGTCTATCAGAATTGACTGTATATTGATCACTAGAAGCCATATTTTTTTTCAAGTGTCATTTATTGCTTTCAAACATTCAAACTTACTGTGGTGTAGTTTCCCCGTTAGAGAATATCACTGATTTATAGTTTCTTCTCTTTTCTCTTTTTTTAAAATAATAAAGTGCAACTCCAGTAAGATCATAGAAAATTGGCTGAGCAACTGCTAATCGTATTGCACAGTGGCAGTAATATATTAAAATTGCTAATTCAGTATGTTAAAAGTAGGTATGTTTTATTCTCTCCTTCTGAAAAGATCTGAAAAAGAAATAAAATTAAAACATGCATCTTTCACTCTGTAGAATTGCAAGCATCTCTATGTTGAATGTCCAGAAGTTGTGTTTACTGGTTGTAGTGACTGCATTATTCTATCCTTGGTGGGATTTTTAAGTATAATACAGAAGCAGAAAAACTTTATAATACTTGGATAGGAGACATTTTAAGCATAGGAAAAGTTACTTTAGTCTACAAAAAATGAATACAAAGAAATAGCAAAAACTCAGTAAATCTGAACAGTTCATGAATCTACATTCTTAAAATGTACATACTAGGTCAATGGTTTCCCTCTGTTGCTATTTCAGATATCCCACATGTATGACACTTAACAATTAATGTACTATTTCTAATGTTATGAATGTTTTCAAATAAACTTTTAAATCGTTTTATTACTACCTGCTAGTAAAGGCTGGGTTATAAAATTAATTGCTCTCTGGAAAGTACTAGATTATTATGACTGCTTTAGTGAGAATGTTTCAAACAGCAGTCAAATCATCAGCTTGTTTTGACGATTATGAGGTAATGAATAATGCAAAAAACATTGTGCTGTCAGAGTGCTTGTCTGCCTCTGGTGGCAGCTTTCTCAGATTTTATTGCAGAAATAGAAAAGGTCAAAGAACTTACCTGAATATGATGAAAACTGTATTAAGCCAAAATTACTTTATTTTAAACTAGGGAGACAGGAGGAGAAGAGTGAACATCCTTATAATCAAAGGAGAGAGATCTGTTTTACTGTATTGACTTTCACTAGATGAGATTTTGAAAGGAAATAATTTTTGCACAAGAAAAGCTATTTATTAATCCTGTTTACTTTAGGTGCAAAAGGGGTTTAGGAACAAGATGTCATATCTATATTTCAGAAATCTGTCCTGTTGATGTAGAGAACCCAGTATTGTACATAGAGCATATCCTGTCTGGTAAAGCTGGTCTGAATAAGTTGTTTGCATGAACAAAAGACTTCTGGATGATCTGAATTAAATGAATGAACTTAAACATTTCTGTGTAATTATGTAAATGTTCATTGAAGGGTTCATTGGGGAGAAGGAGTTGGCTTTTGTAAACTGAGCTAACATTGCTCTTTTCATTTGTAGAAAGAAAAGTATCATACTCACCTAGCTGCATTGTATTTGGAGGCAATACTTCAGCTAAAATCTGTGAGCACGGATAATTGTACAGAAACAACTGAACTTCTGTCGAAACTACGCAGTCTTCTTCAAAAATCTGATCTTTATAGAGTTCACTTTATTTTGGGTAAGACACACTTCTCTATAACTTTGCTTCCTGCTGGAGCTAACATACAGCATTTATAAAGTTCTCTTATGGATCAAAAAAAAAAAGTATTTGAGGTTTCTAGACGGTAAGCCTATCAACCAAATACACCTATTTCAAACTCAAGGTAATTCAGCAAATACAACGGCTGTCACTGTTCCCTTTGATCTGAGTTCATCAATCAGAATGGCATGTTTGCCACTTCATCAAACACAGAGCATGTAACTAGATAGAAAACGTATCTTCATACAGTATCTTAATTTATACTCAGTTTCTTTTTAGTGATGTGCATGTAATGTGACAGTCTTTTGCACATGGAAAAGTTAAATGTTTATTTGTTAAGCAGTCTGTTTCTCAGTTAGTGTGAACTACAGAAAAGCTTTGAGGAGTCTGATTACTAGGGCTTTTGTTGTACATAACTGCCTCTTGCCCTGAAAACTGGTTTTCATGCTGTGCAGAAAAAGAGGATTCTTTTTAAGTGAAAAGAACAGTATATATCTTATTTGTAGTATAAGGCAAGCAACGGTTGAGCTAAAATACCTCAGGCCAGTGCTTTTTTGCCTGCTTTTTAATGTACCTTTCAATGGATAAAAGGGAAATGGCTTGTTGTACTGAAAGATGTGAAATACTTTCTGAAAGTCAGTGGGAAAAATCTGCTGGCTGTTGAAATAGAAACAGGTGAGTAATAACTAAAATAATGAAATAACATTTGCTGCCTCCTTGCCTTTCTAGTCAACAAAATATATAACAAGTAATGTACAAGTATAACATACTGATTGAAACTCTTACTCATCTTTACATTTTTCAGAGTAAGAGCTACAGCTTGGATTATTCTCTTGAAATCAGTGTATTTCAGAACATAGGTTTTCTTATATTTCTTATCTTACATAAAGATGAGATCAGTGCGTGCTTGTGTGTTCCTTCTTTGAAAAACAAAACAGGTAAAACAATTTTGGGGGAAAAAAAAACATGGTATATCCATATCTTTTATCATGCCTGTTGTTAACATATCAGGGTTAAACTGCCAGACTGGGTTAAGGGTTTGTAGCCTTTCTCTTTAAGAAAAGGACTCTATTTGATCTTTAGTGTCTCTTACAGACTTTAAAGTATCTGTATTTTTCTATAATATTTGACAGGCGCAGAGCTTAAAAATACTGCAGTTTCATCTTAGGGTTTATCATACGTGGTAGCAGGGACATGCAAAACTCACATGGTAGAATTTTAAAAGATACTCCTGATACTGGTTTTATCACCTGTTATTTAGGAATTTCTTCTTCCTTAGTTTGCGGTGTTCTTTTAAGTGCTGTGTGCATTCTTTTACTTATAAATATCTGTCCTCTATACAGCTGCCAGCACCTCTGCAAAATTCGTGGGAACTGAGCTTACTGTGGGCTTGTCTACATGAATTTGGGAGAAGTAGTAGTGTTCTCTCCTGCACTGAGCAAACGTTGCCTTGTTTCTCATTTAACAGACAAAGTCCGTGGCACGGACCTTCATATGGAAAGTGCAATTTTGTATGGAAAACTAGAAGAACATGAGAAGGCTTTGCATATCCTTGTCCATGAGTTAAAGGACTTCCATGCTGCTGAAGAATACTGTATATGGAACTCTGAGAACAGAGATCTGCAGTACAGACGGAGGCTTTTCCATATGCTGCTGTCGGTATATCTAAATCCAGGCGCTTCGGATTATGCGCTAGTCATGGCTGCTGTGGATCTCTTGAATAACCACGCTGCTGAGTTTGATGCAGCTCTGGTTTTGCAGCTCGTGCCTGACAGCTGGTCGGTGCAGCTCCTTTCCCCCTTCCTGGCCGGAGCGGTGAGGCAAAGCATTCATACAAAAAGAATGACTCAGGCTGCACTTGGGTTAGCACAAGCCGAAAACTTGATCTACAAATACGAGAAGGTAGGTTTCTGTTTGTTTTTAATGGAGGCACTTTGAAGCTTTATTATGTATTTGCAATGTATCTTAACTATAGTCAGACACTTGAAGAGTTAGGAGAAAGTTGAGATAGGGTCCTTGGCAATTTTAATTGGTGCATTTATTGTTTTTTTTTTGCCATGGCTGCTAGAGTCAATTTTATGCTTTCTCAATAAAACAAGGGGAGGTGGAGCCTAGAAACAGGAGCAACTTTGAACTTGTGGACTGAATTAAAATGAATCTGAGATTTCTAGATTAATGAAGCTCTTTCGGTTTTCTCTAACAACGGAGCATGTTTTTGCTAGGATTGAGCCCTGTGGGAAGTTGCAAGAAAGCTTGGCATTAACGTACAGCACTTGGCATCAATTAAAGTTTGTCAGTCTTTGCTTAGTGATAAATTCACTTATGAAGCATTCTTCTATTCCTAACTATAGAGCTGTGTTGCTTAAAGTTTCCAGTGGATTTTTAAATTTGTTTTGTTCTAATAAGTTTATCCAGCTTAATCTGTCTGCGATAAGAATGTGACAGTACTCGGTTTGCTGTCGAGTTGTCATGTGTCCTTGTTTAGGAAGCTGTTGCAGGTTTTTAGCTACATTAAATGTGTGAGTGCCTTTCTTTGAAAAACAATTTAAAAAGATTAGGAAGAAGCATGAAAACAAACTAGTATGAATGTGGAAATTGAATTTCAAGTTAAATAGTTTTAAAAAGCTAAATCTTTTTTTTTTTGCCACCTATGTCATTGACTGTGTTTGTAATGATGTTACCAGTGATCTGTTTTGTTGTTTTTTGGGGTTTTTTTTTTTTTTTTTTTTTTTTGCTGCATCTTAGTTTTCCTTCCTTGCTAGATTCATGTCTGGATTTTTTTTCCTTAGGTCAAACAAAAAGGAACCCCAATTCTCCTTTCGGACAAAAAAGTCTGTCAAGTGTGCCAAAATCCTTTCTGCGAGCCTGTATTTGTAAGATACCCGAATGGGGGTATGGTCCACACACACTGTGCTGCAAACCGACGTCTGAATTCAAATGTGGCTCATCACTCTTCCAGCTCCAGCAATCAGACTTGAAATATGTTCCAGGTCCCACAAGTTCCCATGACTTACACCCCATTGAAAGTGGGCTGGAAAAAAGAACAAAGTGCAGCTACTTTAAGTATAAATCAAGATGAACAGATAGTCCTTGGGTTAATGGGAAGAATTCCATAAACATAAAATATGGCCACTTGCCTTCTCAATTTCTAATGAATGTTGATATAGGAAAAAAGTTCACTACCACAGAGAGGTGTAAGTATAGTCTATTCTGTACATAGTAATAAACAAAGAAAGCAAGCCTTTTCTTCACAGTAAGGATGAATGTTATGGAGACAAGGTAAACAGTTATTTTCAGAAATGTCACTTTGCACTGAATGTGGTGTCGATAAACGTGTAGAGGTGGAGATGGCATCTCTTGAAGTTGGAGTTCTTGGAGCATTACATGACAAGACTGGCATAATGCAGCTGACTATCAGGACAAAAACATGCTTTGGTTATGTTGTTTGCTGCAGCATGTCCTCTTTTGGATTCTCTTCCCCAGGATCACGTTATGAACTTGTTCTTTGCTCTACGAGTCATTGGCTTTGCACTTTTTAGTACTTTTATTTCCTTCCCCTCTCCTCTGCTGTATAGAATTTAAACTTGAGCACTGGTCTGTTAGGTTTCTACTCCTACAGTTACTGTAGTAAACTGAGTGGAAACTGATTGCCTTGGTCACACAGCTGTGCTCGGAAGAAAAAAATGAAGTCAGATTGTCTGGTCAGACTGTAGTCACTTTTATATGGGGAAGATACTTTAATATTGATTTATTTATTAATATGCAAATATACTGTACATACAGTTGAATAAATTGATCTTATCATAGAGTTTCCTTGGAGGATAAGGATGTAGCTGATGCATAAGCATATAGGTTACATGCTAAATGTTTGCTATAACATAACTTAAGCAGATTGAAACTCCACAAGAATGGGTGTTAGTACCTGTGGATGATTTCGTGCAATCAGAATCATGGAAAGGTGGTATAATTGGGAGCAAATCTACAAAGATGCACTACAGGGGTACTGGATTTTTTGTATTCTACAAAACATTCTGTAAACTAAAGCTTTTCAGACAACAAAAAATATTTAACTGCCAGGATGAATTGTTTAACCATTTTAAAGCAATTTAAAAGAGGCAGCGTCCCACAAAAAAAAGGTTTGAAAATGATGACTTTAAATAAAAGTTAAGAATTTCAAAGTCAAAGCATTTCTTTCAATTTTTTAATGCTCTAATAAATAGTGAACAGCATGCAGCTGACAGTCAGTAGGGCTTCTTACTGTTTTAGTGTTCCAAATCAGAATTCAGACTTCCCGTAAAGTGGATCATCTGCATGATATCATCTAGTTGCGGTCTCAGCAGAAGTCTCAGAAGTGTTATAAGGCTGTTTCATAAGCCAGCCTTTCCATAAACATTGTGTTGCATACAGGAATGGGCAACCAGACTACATCCAGGATATCCATTTCTTTGTATTTGAAGCAAAAGTCCTCTGGATCTTTCTCTTTCCTGAATCAGAAATCAGAAAAGTATAGCTGTTGTGTTGGGTTAAAAAAAGTTTTTTAGCTCTTTCTACTAAGGTATGTAAACATTTAGTGAAAAGCACCTTCAAAAAAAGACATTCTCTGTCACTTCTGACTTCTGCTATGGGTGATTCTCCTGTGTTTCATTGATACGAGCAGGTTCTGTATCTTGTATTCATGGTTTTCAGACATGTATACAAATAACAGTGATGAGAGACAAATTTGTAGTTCCCTGTCCCCAAAATATTTGCTGATAGAGAGGCAGTGACCTTTCAAAGATCTGATAAACTTTCTGTGTGTAGTAGCATGCAATTCAAAAGAAATACTTTATTTTGCTGCAAGCATCCTCAGTGTGCTCTTTGTTCCTATCTAATAAGGAGGTATTAAAGCAAACATCACTCTCCATGGTTAAGACTAATTCTGGCTGCTAGGTAGTGATGAACAAACTTAGTCTTCGTCAACTAGTGTTGCAATGGATTAGAGATCATATTATTCCAGACCACAAGAAAATTCTTAATTGTTATTGCATGAAAAGGTAAGGCTGAAAAATATAAACTATTTATAATAATGATTTTTCCATTTTTTTACATTGGCTAAAACGTAGCAGTAACAAATGTCTATTTCTACATACAGAACAAATACAGAAATAGGAGTAACACAAGGTAGCATATCTGCAATCATCGATGACCAAAAAGCGATTGTTGAAGATGGGAGATCTATCCTTTTTAGCCCTCCAGGAATGGGGATGGGAAAAAGTATTAACATTTGTTTCATACATTGTTAGATTTTTTTTTTCCCCAGGTGAGTTTTATACTGGAACTCATTTGGATGAACTAATATGAAAGTCCCATGGTAGCAAAACAAAAAAGCAAAAAAACAGCACGAGGCTGAGGTAGAACAAGAGCTCAGCAGGGAGGTGGCAGGTGAAGGATGCTGCTGCAGTGTGCGTAGAGCACTTCAGCAACTGGGATAACCCACGGCCAGAGGAGATGGCACCCTTAGTCAGAGTGGTGTGTGGGATGCTGTATTTTATCACCAGGAAACTCATGAAAGGTGTCTGTACTTAAATCCTCTTAGCAGGACAACTACGCCACCTCTTCTGTAGGAACTTCATATTGGAGAACCTGAGTTCGTTCCTCCATTTCTTAGCGCTGTCAGTTTGCTCATTCTAGTTTTGTATACCTGAAATGCTGGGACAGCGTTGCTGCTTCAGTAAGTTCTTCTGACATGGCTACAGAGCAGTGAGGGAATGATAATCTGGTAGTTAATTGCCAACTAGATTAATAAAGGCAGGAAAGAAAATTATTTTGTTGACCATCCTTCTAGTTCTGAAATTGAATGGACTTGGGGCTCTGAGAGGTAAAGCTTGAAGCTGCTGATTTTTGTTCTCTCTGTCCAGTTAGGGGATGTGACCTGCCCTTAGAGAAAAGAGATTGAAGCAGAATATTTCTTCTTAATTTAGCTCTTGGTAAAATATTTGTTTGTAATTCATCTTTTTTTTTTTTTCTGATGAATGTCCTCAATTTTGTATGTGTTGAAATCCAAACACTAGTGCAGAATTTTTGTAATGTCACGGTGTCTGTGATTCAGGGCATAACAGGTGAGGTTAGTCTCTCACACGGATGCTTTTGCAGGTATTGAGACTCATTTACCACAATTTCTAATTAAGGAAATACTGCATTTCTGACTTTCTTTTTAGCCATCCTCTGTTACAGTGGCTGACACATACAAAAAGCACTTCTTAAACACTTCTATTTCTTTTGTATATCCTCTTTTCCTCTTATAAAAATTGTCTGTTATCTGTGTGTATGTCATCCTGTGCAGTTTTTTCCTTCTCTGAGACAAAAAGAGGAAAGAAGTTGCCCAAAATCTGGTGCTGTGTTCGAAGTAACGGCTGTACATTTATGACTAGGGAGAGTTTAAGTCTTCACTTCTGTGATTTGAAGAGATAGTTATCATGTAAATAATATAAGAATAATGGGCTCAAAGTCTGGAAAAACATGAGCTATTTTTCTTTATACAGAGTACACCAGAAGAACCAATGAAGTGACTTTGTCAGGCAGCCTGTCCTCCAGCGGCTCAGTTGTGCACAGGAGCTTAGGCTACAGTGGGAACTTGGCTTTACTGCCCACACTCCAACCTCCAAAACCTATAACCTGTATTACCCAATTAATATTGCTTTCCTCGCCCTAAATAAATTGACATGGGTGTTAGTCTGGAGAGTTCCAGATGTTCCTTAGCACATCTCTATCTGTTCAATAAAACATCACTTAGTTACATCAACAACATGAGCAGCTTATAATGCCAACTGTGGAAAGGTGGTGGTAGAGATGGAGTTTGTCTATGTTTTCTGAGACCTTCATTACATATTTGAGCACACAAGCATTATCCTGATTCTGCTTAATCTTTATAACGAAACCTGTTATTTGCAAGACTCCTATCCTGAATGACATTAAAAGATGTTATTTTATACAGTTTAATCAAGAGGTAGCTTCATTTTATTGCTTCTCCCAATTTGCTGCAGTCTTTATTCAGCATAGACCTAAGTCTTTTATTACATCCTGCTGTTTATAATTGGCAGTAACTGATACATTTTCATTGTGAGCTCTCCTCCCATTGCATCTATTTACTGTTTTTTCTCCTGCTGTACAACACTTTGGGGCTTGTGCCCTGTGAACACTGATAATTAAATGTGCTGCTATTTTTAAAGGAAACAAAAAAGTTAATGACATTCTACAATGTTTGATTATAAAACCGAAGTTCCCCTGCAGTAAATTTTGTTTGGATGGAAATCTGTACTGTTAATGCTTTCTGACTTAATGGTTATGTTGGTGAACATATACAGCAGTCTGTGAAATGTACAAATGTATAAATATGTTGATTTTTAATAAATACTTTTAATTATGTTTGTCATTCATTCCTAGATATATAAGCAATAGGATGTGAATGGCCAAGTGAAAGATAAAGATATTTTTATTTTTTAGAGGTCAATAGAAAATTCATTGGGGTGACTGACAAACAAAGGTGGTGAAATTTCATGTTCTATGAAATGAGAAGGCTGAAGTCAGCAAGTACAGGATGTTCATGAAAAAGCAGATATTCTTCAACACTGGTGGGTTTTGCTGAATTTGAAGATTCAAGTGGAAGTAGCTACTGCCATTCTAGACTTGGAAAACCTCAATTTGCCTCCGTGTTGCCAAAATAATCCCTCCTGGGATTAAAGCCAGTAGTTAAAGTGGGGGACGTGGGCAGAGGAAGGACTTCACTCTCCCTTTCACCAGTTCTGGAATTGGTCTTGGTTTGGAGGGCAGGAGGGGGCCTGGGGCTGCACAGTGATACTGCATGGCTTGATGAGGAAACTCTAGGAAGGCGATGGTAACGGGGCTGGGACAAGCCAAGGAAATGTGTATCTCCAAGGGGAGGCAGCAAGAGAGGAGGAGCACAAAAGACAAGTTCTGAAAGAGGAAAATTTAGGACACATGTATGGGACCTACTTCAGCCATTCTCTAGTCATACTTGGGTATTTCCTCCTTGTGTCTTTCCTCCTGGTGATAGTAGGAAATCTTATATGTGACCATGCTGGCCTTCACTAGAAACCTAGATTGCATTCTTGTTCAAGATTTTTGCAGGAGGATCCTGGATGTTTTATATGTGAGCTCAGCTCAAACCTCTTGGAGCATCTTGGTGCTCAGGCAGCAGAGGACGGGGTAAGCAGCAGGAGGAGGCAGCTCTGCCAGGGAACATGGTGCTGGTAATGCTGCAGGACACCAAAGGCAGGCTGGGCACCACGTAGCTAGGGAGCTGGCAGGGTAAAAATACAATAAACTGAACAGCTCTCGTTTTGAAGTTTGTGCCTGTATTCATCTGGTGAGGTTTCTGCAGCGCCGTCAGGTCAGGTTTGCTCTTCTGGCTCAAGCAAAGGCTTTTGGTTTTGGGGGTCCTCAAGAGGCTCTTACAGAGGTGTTGGGGTGCAGCATGATGCTGAAGGGAATTAAGAATGTTCCTGCAAGGAGCATCACTTGTTGGAATTTCAGGCAGCAAGGAAACACACACTGGAGAGCCCTGGTTTGCATTTCTCCCAACCTTTTCATCCCAACGTCAGGGGAGGAAGAGCAATGCAAAGAGTCAGCTTCAAAAAAAAAAAAAAAAAAAGCCAGTTGTGGCTGTGGCACAGCAGGAGTTCAGCTTGTTTTGCCTCTAGACAGTGGTTAGAAAAGGGTCCACGCTAATCATCCAGATGGCAACTCCTTCCAAGACAAATAATCAATACAGCATAGCTGACTTTTGGCAGAAACGAGCCCCAGAGGCCCGGCTCGCTGCAACAACCATAGCTGCAGGACAGCACAAGGTCACGGAGGCCAGGGCTGCCAACAGAAACCTGAAGGCTGAACACGCAGCAGGTTTTCAGTGGGTAATGAGGCTGATGATAGTAGTGCCTAAAAATCCAATAGCAACGAGGAACGTTATTATGGCCTGTAATTGCCAATAACACCCTGAAGATACTGCCTGGTACTTGCATTGAGTGGGAGCTGACTGTCCCCAGTCTGGGTTAAAACCAGAAAAATTTAGGCTGTTTGGGTCCTCCAGAGATGGTGTTGTCCAAGCCCAACTCAATGCAGGGTCAACCTGGGTCAGGTTGGTTGTGTTGTTTCAGGCCATTCTTGGTAAGATTGAAACCAGACTGGGAAAGGCCCAAATGTCTGATCAGCTCTTTGCCAGGGGAAAGTAATGCTTAAGCGTCCACAAGAGTCTGTGGTATATAATTGGCTAAAAGCAGTCTCTGTCCTGGAGGATTTTATTTCTTTTTCAGATACTACAGGATTGAATAAAAAGGGAATTTTTAGAAAAGAACAAGCTACTTTGGGATTTACAGGAGCTGTAGCTGAAGACGGCTTTAAGAGTGGCTGCTTGGTGCTTCTCTGACTTCATCACCCATATAACAAAGAGCAAGCGCTGATTTCATGCAAAACAAAACTCTCAGACAAGGTCTCCTGAATCGAACTGTCTTCTAAACCAAGGGAAATGGAGTTAAATAACACATCATCTAAATGTTGTGTGGGGTCAGACCCATCACAAAAAACTTAGTTATAAAATTTCTTTCAGGTAGTTCAGGTGGTCCTGGCAAGGGAAATCATAGACAAGCAGCAACTTGGATGTGTTATTTTATGCATCATTACCTGTTCTAGCTTCACACAACTGTCCCCCTTCTACCTGAGTGCTGTGACAGTGGTGGCACTGCACACCGGGGGTCCGTGAGCCACCTTCCAGCCATGCACCACGGAGAGAAGCAGCTAGCACTGGCACTTCAGCAGGCACCTCAGCTGGAGGAAACTGCCCTTAGCTGAGGGGCAGAACATGCCACTCACAAGGCCCTCCTTCACCTGGCCTTTTGGGACGGATTTTCTTTCACCCAAGTCCAGCAGCAGGCTGGGAGGCAAGTCAAGGACAAATACATCGTTCCTCTTAACACGCTGACAAAGGGCTGCACCAAAGACCAGTGCAAGCCTTGAGTCCCACAGCACAGCAAAAATATACAAAGTTTGTCCCACGGGATCTAGCCTGCTTGGTGAGGTTCCCAGAGAGTGTCTTTCTATCTCATGTGAACAGTTTTCCCACATCGCTCATCAGCCAGGAATTACCCTGCCTGGCCTCAGGAGCAGCAAGCTGCTACCTGTCGCATCGGCACCAGTGAAGGTCACTGAGCACACCCACGCCGTTTGAACAAACCTGGCAGCCTTACCTTTCACCGTGTGAAGAGGTACGTACCACCTGGAGGCTATGTTAATTCATGTCCGTGCTTTTCATTGCCTATGCTTTCCTATAAGAACATTTTGAAATGTGTTTAGGACTCCCTTCCAAAAGATGGATGTTTTTCCCCTACTATAATGATGGAGAATAAACTCTCAGCCTTAGCTAGTGCTGGGCAGAGCACAGGCACGGTGAAACTACACCACCAAGAGCCTCTCTTCCTCCCCACTCCTTGTGCTGGTTCACCTTCGGGACATCGCAGTTATGTTCACTGTCTCTCATAACAGTATTTTGGGGTGAGGTCTTTGCTCATGCAAACTCCGTTTGTGCATGCCTAGCACTAAAAGTTCATTAATTCCCACTTTCCGAAATTATGCAAGCTGCATCAACATGATAGCTAGTGTTTCCTGTGTTTCACCCCTTAAATAGTGCTTTAAAAAATCTCACCTTTTGTTCTTTCATTGAATAGCAATTTAGAACCACTAAAGAAAAAAAAAAAGCAAACAGCCACAGAAAATGTCAGGAAGCTCATCCAAGGGGCCTAAGATCACAAGCTTGAGTCAAAAAGCAAACTCATCCCTGAATAATTTCATGTTTTAAGTATTCATATTCAATACTTAAGGTTGTATAAACTCCTGTTGCTTCCCTGCAGCTCACCAAGACTATGAGACCTGTGCTGCCCTCTTAAATGCAGCATTTCTCTTTTCACTCCTGCCTCTCTATGCTGATGGCTAGAAAGGGCCGGGGAACATCCCTAACTATCTAAAGACATTTCTTAGGGCATCTGTATCAGCACTGTCTACCTCGGTGATATAGCAAAGTTTTGTCAGGCGAATTCATGAGAAAGGTGACTTATTTACAACTTCAGATGTATACAAAAAGGACGATAACAAGCCTATTTGATAAATTTGAAACAGACTTAATACCATCTAATTGCTGCACCTGTACCAAAAGGCAGAAAGAAAAATATAATTAAATTCCAGAATTAGACAGAGGGCAGAAAAACAGCCTGATAATACAGCTCCTTCACCAATAAACATAAAGGTTATAAGTGGAATCCCCAGAATTTCAGAGTCAAAATAAAATTGTGAAAGTGAAAAGGTTAGAGGCAGAAAAAAAAAATAATAATCAGGCAGCCAAATGTAAATAATACATTAATCATGCACATCTGCTGGAGCTGGCGAGGGAAGGCTTGGCTGAGCAGCCAAGGCGGCGCGGGGCTTTGCCTCGCCCCAGGCTGGCAAGGAGCACAGGAGCAGAGTAATTAGAAGTAGGTACCGGGCATAGCTCCTGTAGGAAACGCCACGCTAAAGAGGGAAAAGCATATGGCAAGAGGCAAAACTCAGCGGGTGATGGCTAGGCGCGTGCCCGTGGAAAATCCAGCGCTACTGCACCGGTGAAAGCTCTGAGGACAAATGAGTGTTAGCTGCCCTTGTGACAAGTGACACAACAGCTTCACTTCATCAACGATCTTCTTCAATTTCCTCCTTGCAAAACGAATTGGTGGGGTCCTGATGTGGAAGAAAAGGATGACTTGTCTTCTTACTGACATTAGCATTTTAAGGCAGCTTGATGCATTTACTTTGGATACATTTTATTTTATTATTATTATTGTTTGTTTGTTTTTAATGTCTATACAGACAGCTGATGACCAACACTCCTGTAGTTCTCCAGGACATGAGCTGTGACCAGCTGTCGGTGTGCAGCTTTGCCCAGCCAAGGTATCCTCCTGAGAGATGCTGCTCACCACGCTGCAAACTCCTCGGCCCTGGGAGCTGCTGCCAGGCAGGCAGAGCTGTGTTTGCTGAGAGACTGGCGTGGGGACTCTGGAAGCTCCCAGTAGTTTGTGCACAAATCTTCTGTATTTACAGCATTAAAATCTTATGAACCCAACACACGCCAAAGCTAAACAAAACTAGGGCAAGAGTCCTTACAGGACTATTTTAATACCTTGGAAACACACAGTTCCCACTGCATATAATAGCTATTACATCTCTGCAGTGACTAAAGCTGAGGAAGAAAACATGAGTGGACCTGGAGCTGACTTTGCTGATAGACTTGCTGAGGCCACACAACATCAGCACTGGAGAAGCCAAAATCCAGCTCAGGCTACCACTGCAGTCTACTTCAATTCCTACAGATCATATGTTTCCAGTACTGCCTTCAGGCCATTGCTCCTCGATACCAACTCACATCAGGACACTTTTGCCTGCACTTTGATGACAATCTATAAGCTGAAGGGTCTCCTGATGGGCGCGTTTTTTCTGCCTTGGAACAGGTGATGTAGAAGTCTTTGCTCTAGCCTTCGTTTAGTGAGATGTGCCTGGGTGATCATATTTTTTAGTAGAAGCCTCTGCTCTTACAGCTATTCAGCCAAATGAGTCAATCCAGCATATTTTAAAAAGGCAATTGCAGCAGTAGTCCACTTAATTTTCTTCTAAAAATTTTAAGTTTTGTACATTGACATCCTGGGTGTGGAAACAGAAGCAGCTAAAAAACTTTTAGCAAATTTCAGATAAACTCAGGAAGCAGAAAACAACTTCTACAACAAGACATAAGCAGATAGCTTTTAAAACAAAAGGATTCTGTGAAAAGCACTACGCTGATATGGATCCCTGAGAAGTACGTTTATGGAAATATGTTATAATAAGTAACTATAAATAGGAACTCAGAAAAGTGAAGTTCCCTATTTTCTACGAATTTAAGGTCAAGGAGTAGATAATATTACAAGGGGAGAATTTACCTGTACTCAAGGAAAGTGTTAGTGGCTTCTGAGGTCCCTTCAACAATTCTGAGTTTTCATAGTTTAAGAGGTAAAAAGGAAATGACTAATCTCCTGAGGATTTTTTTTTTTTCCCAGAGGATTAAACACAAAGCAAAGATTTCTTCTTTCTGCAGGGTACATGGAGCTAAGCATTGCAAGGACCTGTGGAGGCAAGAAAATGTTGGCTTTTGACACAAATTTCACAAATTTAGCAACTCCTCCTCTGTCAACTCATACTTGAAAGTGCCTGTGGGCAAACATTTTCAGATCCGTGGAGCAGACAGACTCCAGGCTGCAGTGCAGCATCGTCTGGCCCCCACGGCACAGGGAGCGCTGGGCACATTAAGAGATGCTCTCTCACACCTCGTTGCCTGTGTCCTGGGGTACCTGCTGCCCTGGTGGGTGCATTGCCGTGCCCCTGAGCGATGACCTCTGGAGGGGGCAGCACACTACTCGCCATCCCCCATTGCCCATCCTCCCGGGCTTTGCATTAATCCAAGAGTGTTGTGCATTAATCCACATCAGTCCTCTGAAATATAGCCAGGCACAGCATGGAGACCATTACGTACTTTATCCCTAGTACCTTTAGCTTCGATGAACAGAAAGCTAGATACAGTGGTTTAAGTCCCTCATGCATCATGGTCATAATCTGCCTTCTGAGTTGTCTATTAAAATTAATCATTTCCTTTCCCATTACTTTGTAGCAGAGGAGGTGCACCTTATACATCCCTTTTGTTCACTCTTTCCTCGGTGCCTCTACTGAAGTGGTCCTGAAGGAGCAACTGTTCCCTGTTCATTTAAATATGGCACAGAGTCTTGTCTCAAGGTATGCACTTGCTATCATGTTTAAAACAGGTTTCTTTGTTCTGGAGTCACTTCTTTTGCCTGGCAGCCTAAACTGTTGTGAAACCCCTTGCTCTACAGAGGTTTGCTGAAATATGTTTGGCTGTTTAGTGTCAGAGGTAGAAAGATATCACCCAAAGCATGGATCTACTGGTCTAATAGAGCTGAAAAAAAAAGTTACAAAAAAGGATGTGTGTTTTTCCTGCAGCTAATATTCCTTTCAAGTACTTTGAGCAATGTAAGATAAAACATTTTTACCTCCAAATTTTCTAGATTCCTGAAACATGAAAAATGTGAGGTTGATGTTCAAGCTAGTTCTTGTGCCTGAATGATACATGTGGAACTACCAAGAACCATCTCAGGAAACAATTCTACCTTTGAACTACAGAGTAAACAAAGAGACAATCAGGTTTGTCTCTGGGGGAAGGAGTGTAGTGATTCTAAAACTGCGGAGATGTAGTCCTGAACAGAAACAGCACTGCACTGCAGGGGCGCCTCAAGGGCTGGTAGAAGGCCTGTGAAAGTATCCTTTAACTTTTTTTTGTGCCAGGATTAAGAAGTCTGCACGTGCCAAATTAAATGATGAAGGTTAACTTAGATCTCCCTGCACAGTAAGTTTCAAATTCCGTGATACTTTCTGTACCAGAGCTTGAGGGAGATCAGACTGTTGAAACTGAAAGCTGTAAAGAAGCTGCATTTCTATCTAACATATTTAAAAATAATATGTAGCCAAGAGGTACCTGAATTTATTAACAGATCAGGTTCAGTTATAATGCAAGCAAGTCTTACTTGAAAAGCTATCTTATTTGTTCACATATAGGAAAAACAACAACAACAAGAGCATGCCCTATTTAAAGAGTTGATGTAGAAACTGTAATAATGAATTAGTTAAAAATAACCCCATTAAAAATATAAAATCCTATACACAGAACCTCAAAAGCAAAGCCTTTCTGATTGACTTTTTTCTTGGTATTAGCATTGCTGTACTAAGCTAGCCACCTTTTCCAGAGAGGTGAATTTATAGGTTGTTAGCATTAATCTGAAGAAAAAAATAAAATAAAATTAGTTGAAGCTTCAAAATAAAATGTATCCACATCTGTTCAAAAGATAAAGGTCGGCACACAGTCCTGAGAAGAAGTTCTGCTGAAAGTGCTAGTGCTATAAAGCCACAGGTGAACATTTAGCCTTATGTTCTATCACAGGGTGGCAAAGTAATGACAATGATCATGGAAAAAACAAAACAAAACAAAAAAAACACTTGGGTGAATTGCACGAGCCATGTTCTCACTGCAGGGCTCAGAAGTCAGCTTCACAAGCTGCACCCATCCAGGAAAACAGTAAAATGGGATGGTGTAGACTTGGTGCGTATGTATGTTTCTCTTTTCAACAAACTAGAGAGAAATAAAAAGATGTGGTGAACTGGTTTACCAGGATTCTGATTTCCACTGAAAAACTCGTTCAGAGAACTGAGAGTTCAGCCTAAACAAAGTAACAAGGGGGCTTTTTTCTTATCAGAAAAAAAAAAAATATATATATATATATACATACACACATATACATATGTGTGTGTATATATATATATATGTGTATATATGTATATATACATTTTTATGACCAGATCACAAGCAGTTTACATCATTAATATCAGTGTAGTAGAAACTCATTTCCACGATGCTTTACTACTACTCAGTTGCTACAATTTTATTTTTAACAATAATACCTAAACCTACTCCTCTACCTGTTTGAATGCATAGCAAACCTCTTCTGGTAGCTCCATTAACCTCTTCTAGCTCCATTAATTTTGCCCGCTTTTTCATCCCTTTCTCCCAAGTCCTTTGCTTCACATGTAAATAATTCCCAGTGGAGGATGGCCTATGCTCGAATCTGGCTTTTCATCCCTGAATAAGGGTCCATGCAAATTAGATGTGCTCAGCTGAGTAAAATCCAGCTTGCTAAATACTGGTAAAATTATGTCATGGAAACAGACCCCCATAACCTGCCTTTCCTTTTACCCACCACTTGTCAGACACGATCACAACAATAGCAAATTAACTCCCGAAAAAAATCCTGACAGGGCAAAGATACTCGGGCAATATTCAAATGAACCACTTAACCTTTTGGTACTAAAAGCTTCCTGCAATAATGAAACATTAGTCATTAACTAAATGTGCTTTGTTAAATATTAGACAAGAGAGCACATTCAATTTAGCTCTCACATATACTTAGCGATAAAGAGCCATCTGTGTTGAACACAATCTCCAGGACAGGAAGTGTGCTGTGAATGGCACTCCAGTCTAGCAAAGCTCTGATGTGTGGGCAAAAATACATACAACAGCCAGCGCATCATGGAAAAAAGGCGATCCGGAATGGAGAATAATCGTATTTATGAGGTTATTCTCCCCTCTCGGAATTATCCATTCTGTGCAAGCACAAAGGAGAGCTGGATTAAAAAAAGAAAAACTCCACCTAACCGTTGGGCAGACAAGGAAAACTGCCCAAAGTAGAGTGTTGTTCTTGCAAGGGCTGCAATTCCTTCTCTTGCTCTTGCTCTGCCATGGCATGAGGACTGTTGGGGCTAGATTAACATGATGGATAATTGTAGTCTCCTAAATATTGATTAGACACCCAATGCTGAAATTGAAATGTTCACTCCCCTTTGATAAACAGTGATTTTTTCAGTTCTTACCTGCCCATATTTGTATCAGAAAACATGGGCACAGCTACCCAACGCTAGATGCACCTAAGATTTTGGTGAACAGCAAACTACCCTATGAGGCAGCTGCTCTGGTCAGACCTCCTTTCTCTCAGCTCCAGGGCCTCCTCCATCATCCATCTCCTGGAGACTGCTCACAGGCCCACAAAGCCCAGCTAGGAAGAGCTGTGAATATTCTTGGCCATGGTGCTCAATCTATATGAGAGACCTGGCTTTAAACCTCTGCTCTACCTGAGGAGGGCAGCCCCTGAAGATCTGTGGGCTGCTTGAAAGAAGCCGTGAACCTAAAAAACATGCCTGCTATCAGACTGATAACGGGATCTTGGGATGGGGCCTTCAGCTCTACTGGAAAAATTGTAGGGATCCACAGACCAGCAGGAAAAGCAGTTTAGAAGGACTGCTGTTGCTCTGGTGGGGTGAAAGATCCCACAGCCCCACACCCTAAATGAGGTGGGAAAAACTGCCTTCTGGAGTTGCCCCTTTCCACATACACAGAAGATGTCTGACTGATGAATCGTGCATCTCTAGGGTGGCTAAAGGAGATGTGAATCCTCCAATTTTTTTTTTTTTGGACAACTTTAAAGTTAAAGGGAAGGACAGGAGAATAGAGAATCTTAATTTTAGGTACTGAACCGAAGTCTAATGCCAATATTCCCCTGTGGGCCTATTCCTTAGGGCTGTTTAAAAGATAGTCTTTAAGCTGTGCTTTTCTCCTCAGCTTTACCCACTGGCTAGTTTTGGTAGTCCCTGCTGAGCACATCGGATTCATGTTATGAATTCATTGTGCGCCAGTTCTTCCAGAGTATGGTGTAGGCATCCAGGCCCCAGATCCCAAAGTGAGAAGAAGAATCCCACTCGACAACACTGTATTTGAGACAACTAATTGGTCACTGTGGTCACTTTATTCATCAAACTTTGCCCTTACTGCCTGTGAATTTTCCTTAAAATGATGATCAATGTTTCTTTTAGAACCACGTTATCTGACGTGGTACTCCGTGTCTGTCTTCTGTGTGCTTTCATGGATTATTCACAGCATCTCAGTCCTTAAACAGCCGACCTTTTTTTGGGCTGGCCACCAAAGTCTCCGGATGGTACGAGCAGCACTCCCCTTTCTCCCTGACCTTCATTAGCACTTACTGGTTCCTGGTTCACCTCTCCTGAAATGCAGTTGGCAGTTTGTAGCTAATATAGGTGGGCTCTGCCTATTTTCTTACATTTGATATGAATGATAAAACATCCTGACAGACCTCCACTGGTCACCTGGCAAGCACTAGTGTTAACCAAAAGCACTTCAGTATATCCTCAGATAAAGGTTCTCTAGTCTAATTTGTCTGAATGTCATTAATTATATGATAAAAATAAATAAAATAAAAAATAAGATGAATTTATGAGATGTAAAGCAGTCCTTTTTTTTTTTTTTTAACATGCATATTAATACACCCATAAATCCATGTTAAAAGAAGCCTAGAATGCCAAGAAGCATTATTTGGGTAGCATCACATTTTTTTCAATTGCCTTTTTATTAGTGCTCCGTAAGTATTCAGAAAGTGCTTTAGACATCTCCTGACCAACACCAAGTGTCATCTTCTTTAGCTTTAATGATATTGCTCTGGGCAAGGTCAACTATTTCATATCTTTCTGTCAAGAAAAGAAAACACATAAGCAATAAGATATGAAAGATTTCAGCCCTTCTGGGAATCCTCCCTGTAAGGATCACTACAGCTGAATGTCTCAACAGGAAAAACAACAAAAATGCATGTCAAGAAGAACAAGGTCTTACAGCATATTATTGTATTTTTAAAAATTATTTTCAAGTCCTTTGGACTCAGAGAAATGCTTTTACAATTTCTACTGAGTCCTTTAGAGGGCTCCTCCTCAGCACTTGAAAATGTAGCATATTCTTTAGCTTTACAAGTCCCTTATTTGTGACATAGATCCAAATGTACAACTAGGTAGTTGATATCCAGAAAACAACAAAACAAAATTTTCTTCAGGAAGGAAACTATGTTTTACCAAAAAAAAAAAAAGAAAAAAAAAAAAGAAAAAAAATCTCTGTACAGTGAGCCATGATTTCTGTATTTTTGGGGTTTCTGTGCGAGTTAGTTGCCCTGTTCCTTTCAAAGACAGAGATGATCTCTTCTAAATCTTGTAAAATCTACAGAAACTTTGCCAAGGTGTATCATAGTAGTCTTTAACTGGTATCTTCTGCTGGAAGATGCCAGATGTAAACACACATATCTTATAAACTGGTGGAAAACAGATGTTTTACAACAATTAGTCCTGAATCTCTTTTTTTTTTTTCCCCCTACTTCTCCCACACTTCTTAGCTATAGTACTGGCTGCATAAGTCACCCTTGCCAGCCACAGTGAAGAGCTGAGAATACATTAAATGCCAAAGAGTAAAGCTGAACAGTCCTTGTCACAGTACATTATGATATGATGATAGTGCTTTTTCTGAATTGTTCCATTAGAAAAGCTATTCTAAGGGGAGAAAAGATGGTTAGCAGTCAAAATATTAGGAAGAATTCTTAGTAAATGCTGCCTTTAGAAGTCTACCAGAATAGCTATTGAGATTGCACTTATATATAATAATAATAATAACAATAAAAAATAATAGTTTTATTCTGGTATCTCTCTCTAGCTGGGTTTAACTGAAAAATTCAACCCATATTAGTAATTTATAGATCAACAGAACAAAAAGGAAAAAAGGTATATTTTTAGAAGTATTCATGGTTTTGGCCAGTAATAAACAATTGCATTAAAAGAAACTACCAAAATGTATCCATAACTCAGGACACCCACACACACTGAGAAATATAAATGGGAATTGGCCTGAAGAATGAGAAGCTGTGGGAATACTACCCCTACTTCAGCCACAGAGGTACAACCGCATGGTGTGGAGGCAGGGCTTTGGACCGCAAAAAAATTTTAAGCCTAAAGGATCCAGCTCAGGTGAGAAATGAGCAGAGCTGTTTTTAGGAACTCACATGGTGTCGGACCCACAAGTTATTCGGGTTATGGCAGCTGCTGTTACAGAGGCACAAATCTGGATGCTCCATGATGACAGCACTCAGTGCAGAGAACTGACATCCTACCACCAGTTGTCTTTGGAAGTATGTTATTTCAAGTGATGGGAAATCAATCAACGTTATGGTTCATAACTTAGATTTAGATACTTAGAGTATACTTAGATACTTAGAGATACTTAGAGTATTTCCCCCATTTCACAAATCATATGCCCCCAAATCTGTCAGTTTAATGCAAGAACAGAAAGTGGGCTGTAACTCCGGGGTCCTACCTTTCACTCTTCACCTTACCCTACAGCACCCTCCCTCAGAGCCTCCGTTCAAGTCTCCACAGTTGACTTTGCAAAGCCTGCTGGTTTCTGCCTACTCTTCTCCCTGACTTGCAGAGCATCATTTATGTCATTAATTCATAATCATTTATAATACCTGCAGAAGTGCCCTCCTTTATCTACCTATATTCAATCACCAGTGGTTTACTTTTTCCCTGGCCCACTCTATTCAGCACAAGGACTGTCCCATATATTGTTTCTGAGAACAATTTTTGGCGCTGAATTTTGGTTGAATGTGTTGACTTTCCACGGGGACTCTCTGTCCGGGCCTTGCTGGCTCCTTTCTGAAATTCCTGTTAAAAACAGCAGGCTGACATTAGATTTTGGCAATTATTACGGACAAATGCTTGAAATGTTAATGTTATAATTGCATCACTGTTGCAGCGGAGAAATAGCACACCTCAAAGAAACCAGGCCAGCTGGGCTGGGGGAAGCAAGGCTGCCCTTTCTCTTCAGAAGGGAAGAGTCTGGGCTGTGTGCTCGCTGCCAGCATAGTTTAGTTCAGCAGAGGCCAAGAGCCATCTCCTGTGACCCTTTCCCAACGAGGTCTCTACTGCAGATGCACAGACAGCTGATGGAGCCTGAGGGCCACTTCCACAGTGCTCTTCTGGGAAAAAGTGAGTTTGTCTGTATGCACACATGCATACATGCACATGAAATTTGTAAAGGTATTCACACCTGAGCTGGGTTGTTCCTTTCAGATTTTGAATCAAACAATTTAAAAACCACCACTTTGAGTCGTTGAGATTGGCTTAAATAGGCACTGTACATTTCATCAATACATGTATGACACGTACATATGGTCCATACCTTCGTATACATATTTATAAATCTACATATACACCTACATAACTAATTGTGATGTCTGATTTCTACAGGCCTATGAAATAGGCATCACGTGTTCATCTCAGTATTATAACAAAGTTCTTCCAGATTTTAGGATGGGAGGGGCGGGGAGAAGAAAGGGAAGGAAGAGAGAAACTGCATGTGAACATTTTTGTCGGTGGAGATTGGAGGCATTTAAGGAACCTTTACAAAAACCACACTTAAGAGACCTCTTGTTCGTCTTGCGAACAGTACAACAACAGCTTGCAGGAAACGATGATTATCTCCTACTACCACTTGCTGGTATCCTATAAAATATTCTTTTAAAACATCTAGTGTGTTGAGGTGTGTCAAGTAGCTTTTTCACCACTCGACGTGCGATAAACAGGATATCTCTCGTAATCAGAAAATCTAAAGCGTAGGGAATGTAAAGATTAAAAGAGCAGTGTTTTTCTTTAAATGAATGTAATCAATGCGCTTATTAGTTTGCTGCGGCAGAAGGAGAGAGTGGGTGGGTGTTTCAGAGTTGGCACATGTCTATTTGGCAACAGTGAATAGCCTGAGTGTTTATAGAGAGAGCTCTGTGGAATCCCTAGATTCTGCAGATTTCCTTACCAATTTTGTCTCAGATAATTAAGGATTTTAAATAATAAAAGAAAAAGTTAAAGAGGAAGTACAAGCTCCAGCTGGATCAAATAAAAAATAAATAAATAAATAAAAAAGGAGGGTTTTTAAATTCTCAATATTGCCTTAAAACTAAAAATCAGCACTCAAGCACAATTTGGCTCTTAAAAGTATCTATGGAAAACTGGCACCTGCTTCCTCAACAGATCTACTCACTGGATGTATCCAGAGCTATATCTTCTTAACTAGTGATTAAAAAAATTTCTACAGCTGTTGGACCTGCAACCCATAACATGGAACAGGATTGAGCTGGAGTCTTTCTGGTCCGTACCTGGCTAAAGTGACCCGAGTCCCCAGAAGGATAAGGCTGTGACCAGCCATGGTGACCCCAGTGCCTCCAGGTTCACCCTCATCTTCAAGGAAGGCCAGAGTGTTAGGGCAGCCCTCCTCATCTGAAGCGAAAAACGTAGGCAGGTTTGCACAGACGCTGTCTGGTCACTCTTCAGCTGTGCTGAGATGTAACTGCGGCACCCATCCGGCTCAGGCAGAGCTTCAGCTTACGCGGAGCAAGTGCATTGCCCGTGGGAGCACACTGCTGGAGGCAGCGAACTGGCCATAGCTCTTACTTGGACTCTCTACGGGAAACTTGGATGCTGTCAGAAAGACCAAGAGCTAAACAGACATCCAGTGCAACTCCATTCACACTCCTTGAGTATTACTGAACTCCTGCAGCTCGTGGTCAGGCTGTAAGCCATTTCTCTGCAGTCACATACAAGCTCTGTAAGGGAGCAGGACTCAACTATTTCCTATGTCCTAGCGCAGCGCAGCACTGTAAGAACTTAAACTATCAATCATATTGCTTGTTCTAATGCATATAATATATTCATAAAATACCTATATGCCTATATATGTGTATGTAATATATTGATCACTTACAACTTTACCATTTAATGATAATGTTTGATTGTTCCCAATCTATTTCCTACTCTTACCGTGACTAAAAGAGGTCAGTACTCTTGGGCAATGTGTTATTGTGTCAGTTATGTGAAATTAAAAGCTAAGTAAGACCAGCAGCAATTCAAAGCAATAACTCTGGGGAAAAAATCTATATATTACAGAGACGTTGTGTCTGTTTTTTTTCCCAGTCACTGGCTTACAGATTTAGATGAAATAATATTCAGAAAAATATATCATTTTTAAATGCGTATCTATTAGGTACACATTGCCCTATTTATTTTAAAAAATGTAATAATCAGAATGTTACACTGAGCCACTAAAGCCTGTAACAATAACATGCGTTAGGTGCAGTCATGATTTGTGTACTGCAGCTGCGTCATACCTCCAGTAAGGAAGCTCTTCCTTTCCTTTGAAGCCAGCTCCAACCTCAAACACTGCAAACCTCTTTCCACCTCCTCACCCACTCCCCTCCACCCCCAAAAAAATTTGAGCCACTTGTATCAGACCTAACCACCAATGCCAGTTTGAAGTAATCTTTGCTTTAAGGCCATTGCACTGAGCTCTATCCTCATGTAGAAGTGTCCTACCACCCAAGGAAATGCTGATAGGTATCTAAACAGGGGACTTTCTATAGGCATGGCAAAGCTGGCAGCTCTCTCAAGGAGTTAGGTTTTTAATGCTGCACTGACGGGGAAGTCAGAGTTCGTTATGAGTTTATGAGCCCCACCAGACCAACCTCAGAGAGTGGAGGAACCTCTATGACTCAGGACATCTCTGTCTCACGGGAAGGAGGTGGGGAAGGGGTGAACCTCAACTCCGTTCACTCTTCCCTGGACTGGCAAATCTGAAGTAGCCACGGAGGGATGGCAACCTACAAACTGAGATGTGCTATACTATTAGATCTAACAGAGGATAAGAGTCCATAAAGGTTCACAAAGTCAATAAAATTTCCATTGACTTCTGATGAGATCCTGAGTGTATCACATGGCTGCATATTATACTTGGGCAAGACCAAAAGAAACGTAATCTGGAAGAATCAGGCTCAGGAAAGAGGTTTTTGCTCCTTCTGAGCTGTGAGATACAGTCCAAGCCCCATTCTGCATCCTTTTTCAGTACGCATATTGTCTGGCTGGAACGCTTTACATCATACCCTTCAAAGCACTTCCCCAACTCTTCAGATTTGGCAGTCACCATTTTCTCATGCTGCATTTATTACTCCTACGGTTTCCATGACCATCTATTACAAACGACGGCCACAGACAGCACTGTGTAGGTGAAGCACATTAATGTCGATACCGCCCTGCAATTGGGGTGCGCTAAGCTGCTTCGATGGGAAGATCCTCCCCCTTCCTATTTTGATTTTTTTTGCTGCTATACTTGATGACTAGCAATAAAAATGGGTAAACAGAGATCCAAGGGAAATGAAACTACATCTGCTGAACATTCAGAGCCAAAATACACAAGGTGGATAATTTGCATGCTCTATGTAAAAAGTAGTTACGCAGCTTTCTTCCTACTCTTTACATCTCCATAAAACATAATAATGGATTTCTAATTATACACCCAAATAATAGGCAAGCTGCAAGATGCTGGGAGAAAATTGGAAAGGGGGAAAGAAACTAACCAAAGGTACAGATGTAAAGAGGGTAGTGACTTTTCAATAAAGATGCTGTAATGGCTGCTAAGTAGTCATTTTGAAACAGAAATTTTTAAGTGTCCTAAAAGAGTTTTCATTTTCTGACAATTTGCTACACAGTTGAGTGATGTCAGACAACAATCTGCAATCTACTACAATGACCAAAGAGAAACTGTCTTCATGCCCATTAAAATATATAATTGATTCCTAAATTGGCTTTCTACAAAAGAAACCAATCAGATTGATGCCAAATTCAGGCAGCAGATAAAGTCTTGACAGTTGAGATTAAACATTTGATAGACTTGATGCTGAAGTGAAGCATATTTATAAATGATAAGCTCCTTGAGGTAAAATCAAATTTATAGCGGATTATGAAACACCATCATCCTTGTTTTGTTGCTGGATGATGGCATTCGAATCGGCTGCGTTGCTGCCAGGAAGGGGCTCACTGCTGGTGCAAAGCGCGAGAGCCCCTCTCTCCTGGCTGCCCTGCCTCCTGCTCACCTCTGGAGGGTGTCTCTGCAGCGGGGTACGGGATGAATGAGGGGAGACGTCCCAAAGGGTTGAGGTGCTAGAAACCAGCACCCATCTCTTCCTCAGCTGGTGCCTCACTGAGTGTTGATAGTGTGTGTCATCCCCCCCCAGCACCTCCCCACCTCCCCAGCCTTCAGCAGCCAGGAGGTCCTAGCACCTTCGCTGCCCTTGCTCCAAACTGCTCTTATTTTGCCTCCTGCCTATTTTTTTTAATTGCTGTTTTCTACCTTGGGATATTCTTATGAGGCAGCCTTTTTGCAAGTTTCTGGTCTGAGGCATCCTATGAATCTTCCAGAGGGCCATGCGCATGCTTTGCATGCTTGCCCCATCAGTATCAACTCCATCAGCACACCTGATGCAATCGGCTCACCCAGAGATTACCTGGCAGAGATTACCTGGTAATCTTTTTGCTACAGCAACAAAGAAGCAAAATTTTTCTGATGAAATTTTCTAAATGTTGTTTTCCTTTCTCATTTTACTTCAGTCAAATAAAATCATTGTGTCCTTTGTAACTGGAGTACAACTTTGTACAGCTTTGGAAGAATACTTTGGGGGGGGGGGGGGAAAACCACCTGCACGATTGCTTAATATTTGAAATTTAATGGAGTTTCAAGGTAATGTTGGGGAGGATTTAGAATGAGCCTCAAAGTGACTTTTCTACAGGGTAAGAAAATCTATGAGGGAGCTGACGATTATAGCCAATACATCTCATCTGTCCTCCTAGCAGAAGCGTTAGCTACCAGAGAGCTGTCTTAGGTGAGATACAAGAGGAACCCTTGGCACAAAAACGTCCCTGACAATGGATGTCAGCGCTTGTGTCAAGGTCTCACTAGCGAACAAGCTTTTAATTTCTGAGGAATTTAACTGGAGCTGACTAAAAGGTTTTGCAATTGTCACTGCCTATATGTGATCCAGCATCCAAAATACAAGATACATAAGGTTATAGTTCAAAAGGTACTACCAAAAGGTACTTACCTAAATCCTGAAGGGCCGTTCTGGGACCTGAAATAAGGCCTGTACAAAACAGGTTTGAGTTTTTTGAATCAATTCTGTCCTGGTACTACTGGTGTAATCACCTTTGTCTTGGCATCATCGTGCCTCATCTTGCCTTATGAGAAACAGGAGTTACTAAGGGGAAGTGCAACTAGGCAGGCAGGCACTGGGCACCACTCCTGGAACAGCGGAGATTTTGCTTTTGTTGTTCTCACAGGACAAATGGCACTTTCAGAAGAAAGTGTTGGTGTATTATCTTCTTAGCTTGCAATTGCTTCCAGGATGCACTCACCTGTTCGGGACCCAGGGTAATGAAACACAGCACACCATTTAATTTACATCAATTATCAGATGAGTATTGTCAGCATCTAAATATGCCATTCATTGAAATGATGCAGAAACAGTCAGTGCACAGCCCGAATGCCTTCAAGATTTAGCACGTGGAACTACAGACTTCCTCTGTAGAGGAACATAGCTGTTGAGGGTTGATGCTAAATAACACGAAGCCTAAACCTATTATCACATATTTGTTTCCATGTTTTGTTCTTCTCTCGCACCATACCTCTGTCCTCCTTATGCAGGCAGGTACTTGGGCAGTGATTTGTATCCAGATGCTTGCGGGATGCTCAGCAGGCTAAAATTGATATCTGTTGGTTGCTAGCAGTGCCTCATTAACACATTGGCTTCCAACTCCAGCCCATGAGTTCCTATCTACAGAAACTATCACCGTACTGTAAAAATTAATTTCTATGTATGCAAGAACTTTGTAAAACTAACCGTACAGATAAAACGCAGATTTCGTCACCAATTCCCTTTCTCCTTAGCCAAAGCTGGCAATCTCATACTAGTCACATACGTAACTAATAAATATTAGTTAAATTTCCAGAAATCAGTATGCACCTTTACGTGAATTGAATTGTCTAAAGTCATACTGCTTTTTAGTTCTGCTAGCTCAAAAATGTTGTTAGTTGCTTTAAAAGATCCAAATATCCAGGAAAAACAACAGTAGAGATAAATCAGAAGAGATTGAATTAATCCATCGTGATATCTGTAACATTCACAAAGAAAACTGCCTTTTCATGTTTTTCAATCTAGGCTGATCTCTTCTGACACTGAACCATGAAAAAAAAAATACACACACAAAAAACAAACAGATTTTCCCTTGCTGATGACTGACAACGGTATGTGTATAGGACGTTGTGCATCATCATCCAATACTTCCCAAAGAAGAGAAACATTAAATGAAGTGAGATAAAACGGTTACTTAGCTTAACTTTTCAACCACTGCCTATTTTTCACATTATTGGGGCATCCTCTGAACTTTGACATTCAGTAGGACACCAAATGCTAGGACAGGGCATCCACATTAATCATTTGAAACAGTTTGGGTATGATTACCGTGACTGGGAGACTGAAGTGTAGTGTCACTTTCAAGTGCTGCGTTTGAAACTGTGATAAATATTCCACCCCACTAATTTAATTAACACTAATTTAATGCGCATCTCCCATTTTTTGCTACAGCAAATTTCATCACCATCATTAGCTTGTGTTCACTGTTTTCAACCAGGAATCTACAGAGCAAATAATAAAACTATTCCCTGTTTTTATATTGCTTATGGCTTTTACAGAAGAGACAGGACAATGACTTAAACATAAACTTTGAGGAAAAATTCTTTAAATGAATTTTTTTTTTTAAAGAACAAATTCTCTCAACGTTCATGTGATGTTAGCTATATTGTAAAATCCCTCTGTCCACATTAAACAGATTCCAAAATGCATCAGGATTATCACTATGCAATACCAAAGTAAGATCAGATCTCCAGTTTTCAGAGAGATCACACATCAACTGGCATTTCTTAGCATATCATCTGAAATACTCATTTGAAGGTATTACTTATTCTCTGAAACTAGATTGCTGAAAACTAGCATTCTCTCATTTATTTCTCACTAAAATTTGATTCTCTTGCCAGAAGAAAAAAAATTGGAAGAAAATCTGAATCTACCCTTTAGAAATCCAATACACTTATATTAATCTGTTGTTACAAAAATCAGTATTTATAGGGAAGATCCATTATTTCTTTCCAAAGCACATACCACTTTTGAAGACAGCTAGTTTCATTAGATTGCAAACTGCTCCATCTTGTGGTAAAATAGCAGCACTAATACAACACAGACACAGCTTTGTACCTTTTTATTGTTGGAACCACCAGCCAGAAGGTAATGTGAGAATTACCAGAAATCAGTTCCATTGATATATTTCTTTTGTCTTGCAGCCAATTTCTGTATCTTACCTCAAAGCAAATCATCAGTATGATGGAGGGGAAAAAAAGTCCATGTGAATCACAACACACATGGACCAGAAAGCACAGACGGTTTGTTTCTTCCTTACGCCTGCATTCAGAAAACATTTTAATGTTTTAAGTATAAGCATCTGTCACATTTGGGATACTTTTTCTGAATTCTTATTGGCAAGAAAAGTTGCTCTACAGTGCAAGCAGTTCAAAGGTGAAACATGATCAGCCTGGTATGGATGCAGTCAGGTAGACAGGCAGGCACTGCTCTCACTAACCTTCGCAATGATTTGGACTTCTCAGTGTGGAATCTGATGGCAAGGGACACATCGGGAAGCGCCACCAGCCCCCGCTGTTGAGTGACTGCAAGATGGGGACCAAGCTTACCACGCTGGTACAAGAAACTTATTCACGTCTGTGGAATTGCAGCCTGCCTTTAATGACTAGTTTTTAAGTGCTAGTTCCGTAAGTACAGCTTTTCTCCAAGTGGAGGGATGTGACACCATTCACCGAAAGATCCCCAAAAACTGGTTCATACTTTCCCCCATATAGTACATCCCACAGGATATCATTTGGACGTCTTCCCAAGGAATTCTAAGCTTCAACCTCCACTCAAGGAGATCTGGTGCCACACTTAAATCAGGAAAACTGCTTGGACAAAACGTCTGGAGGCACAGGGAGACAAGTAAGAGGTTTGGCACACACGCGTTGGGTAGCCTAAAAGACATGAGACTGCAAAGGGATGAGAGGAACAAGACATTAAGACAGACTCAGACTGATAAACTGATTCTACTGCTGTGCTTCATTTAAGTTCACGTGTCTACATACACGATCTGGTATGTAAGAACATCAGAAGAACCCCTATGTACCTGAATGGATATTTAGTGAATGCTTTTATTAAAGTCACAGCTTTTATTGAAACATGATATAGAGTTATCTCGCTACACACTAGCAATTTAAAATTAGCAGAAATGCTACTTAAACCATTTCCTATTTTTTTTAGTGTAAAACATGTCTCGTATAGCCCCCATTTGCTCTTCAAAGAGCCAGGTAAATTGCCTCAGCTGTTTGTTATATTCAACTTGAACAAGTCACTGTTTTGATTGAGATCAACTAGCTTAGTGATACGAAAGCCATCAGTGACTCTATAGAGAAATCTTACCCAAATTTTATGGAGTATTCTTGAGAAACAACACAGAACAACGACAGTTCTAAATAACCACCAAAGGGATTCTGGGGAAGTCAGGAGTCAGAAATTCACCAGTCAAGGATGCAGACTGCTGAAACCCAGTTTCTAACCTGCTCTGTTTTATTCAGTCCAAGAAATCTATGCATTCCCTGACACCTCCTGAATTGCGCTTGGGAAAACAATGACACATACAGATCACTCACAGCTATTTATTATCAGCTGCAGCGGCCTGCTAGCACCTTTTGGTACCTCTGAGGTGTAATATTTCTGGGATAAGCTACAACCAACATGAGGCAGGACTGTGTTCTCACACTTAGAAAAACTCAGAAAGGGCCTTGTTGCTAGAACTACTGAGCTGTATTTCTTTTTGTCTGCTTTCTCCAGACTTGAGGAACCATACGTTCTTTTCTGCTGTAGCCCAGTTCCTATGGGAAAGATAAAGGATATGCTTTTCCTGGAAGCTCTATGTATTTGACCTCTGTCCCAGGAAGGAAGATGGAAATAAACCAAAGTTTTGCACTTTTGGGGGAGTGCTGTAACCGCTGATCTATTTTGGAAGGCTACAATTATAGAGAAGAGGTGGGCAGCACTGCCATCACCTCCTGCTTCTGATTTTAAAAAAGTTATGACTGTTTTTGGCGAAGAGTCCAATGCTATCTTTGCACATTAGCCATATTCAGAACATGCCTCCTTGATCAGGCCTCTTGAGATTTAAAGGGTGGAGAAGATTAACTTCAGCCTAACCCCTTCAGCTCTTTCTGCATTTGGGGGGAAGAAGAAAAAGCTGACTCCTCCAGAGGGTGATTCAGAGCACCTAAAATTAGATATTTGCTCTGAATCACTCCTCACTTAACCCTAGGGAGGCATCCTGGAGAAAACTGTTTCCACAGACAAAGGTTAGCCTCTGTGACTGTTCCGCTGTCAACATCCCCTCAATTGTCAGCATCTTTCTCACTAGTTTCTCAACTCCAGCATAGCTTAGGTTGGAAGTTATCACTTATCTTTGGACACCTGTGAAACAAAAAGGGTGACACTCCAAAACTCTCCAGACACTTGTCTAGGAGCTGCCTATGCAGTCCAGAATTTAGATAGTTGAGTCACTAAACATACTCATTTTTCAAAAAGCTACAGTCCACCAACTAAGAAGGAAAGATGGCACTCAAAATGCATTATTGCAACAAATTGTGAAAATTTTCAATTATTTTAAATAAATTTAAAGAAAGATGCTTTTTAAACAAAAAAAACATAGTAGTTATAATGGAAAGAAGTCTTTATTACTAAATATATTTATACAACAGTTCTAAATCATAACTGTATATCCTCTGAAGTTCTTGGAGCATTCTGCCTTTCTTTAAATACTCAGATTTATCGCTTTTTCCAGGTAAACTTCCGTCGTGCTCCCTCTTGACCGGGCTTTTTTCGTTCCTTCACACGTGGGTCAACTGTTAGCAGCCCAGCTACAAAACACAGAGAAACACTCATTTGTTTACTGTTATTAGTTGATATTATAGGAGTAGTATGTGTGCATGACAATAGAGGGTTTCAAGACAGCCAAGGGGAAAAGTCCAGGATAAAATAAGCTAAAAGGAATTTAATCAGATATTCCAACATTTCAATTTTTCGTTGGTAACTAACTTTGTTCACATTTAGAACCTCTGAGCCTTTACAGCAGCGGTCTCAACTTTTTTAGTCGCACAACCCTACCTGTAAAAGATTTTAGAGCACACACCCCTATTATGTATATTCATTAATTTACAAGTTATATACATATGCTACTGAAATACTAGTATTTCCTTCCTGCACCACAGTAGATCTTGTGCACTCCTGGGGTGCTCGCACCTGCTTTTGAACGACTATGTGTACTCTACAACAGTGGTCTCCAAACTGTGTTTTGCAATGTCCAAAACCTGTTCGGAATCACACTGATCTCCCTAAAGATACCAAATTAGTTAAAATGCCAATTTGCAGGAGTATTCCCAGAAAGTTACACTTGTCAGTACTGAAGAACTATAATCAGAGAAACTTATTAAAAAATACCAGCACAAACACTTCCATGGATGGCCACAGAGCGGAAAAACAGTAACTGTCCTGTAAGTAATACAAACGGGTATTCCCCACTGGTCCAGAAAAAACATTGTTAAAAGCTCACAGTCTGTAATTCTGTATTTGCTACAACAGCATGGAATCTAATCACTGAGAGGTATCAAATAACAGAGTACCAAATAAGTTCTACCTTGTTTAGGTAAATTGTCAACTCTAAAGCAAGACAGAAAAGAAGCACCTTCGGTCTGACTAGTTTCATATAGTATGCTCATGCTCATTACTATCCTTTTAAAGTTAACACTCCAGTGTTTAAGCTTGAGAACACATCTTTTTAAACATGAACAAGGTGCAACTATGCAAGTAAAATAAAATATAATCTTAGTATCCTACAGCTCCCAAATGTCTGATCCAGATTTGATAGTGAATATACATGCATGTTTTGTGATTTTACGTAGATGCAATATAAGCTGGTTTACTGACCTAACAGAGGTCATGAACAGATGGAAAAAATTACGTCATCCAAAACGTACCCAAAGGAAGCTAGGAAAGAACCTGAAAACTATTTTTTACATTCAGATCCCATTCATACAATATACAAGGTTTCACTTGGACTACCTACTCGATTTGCACTGATCGTTAATGATTCTTGTATTAATTCAGCTAATTACCATAAACACACTAAGAAACATGGAAATAAGATTTCTATTCCTACCTTGCCTCATAAATTCCACCTCCTTTTCTGTCACAAAACTCCTCAAGGCTTTTGCAGAGGCTAAACGTATTGCACCAGCCTGCGAGGATCTTCCTCCACCAGAGACTGTGCAAACCATATCATGTTTTCCAACTCTGTCAAGAAACTGGAATGGGAACAACAACTGTTCTCTAAAAACAAAAAATAAATAAAATTATATACATGTATGTAAGGTTATACTATGTACCTTTCCTATTATAGTATATACAAAAACATGGTTAACTTTCAGACAGAGATCCAGGAAGGCATTTATATCCCTAATGTCCTACTAAAATAAACTTCATCAGCCTGGAGAGAAGAAGCTCCAGGGAAACCTTCTAAAAGGTGTCTACGAGAAAGCAGGAGAGGGATTCTCTATCAGGGAATGTAGTGATAGGACAAGGAGTAATAGCTTTAAACAAAAAGAGGGTAGATTTAGATTAGATATAAGTAAGAAATTCTTAGGTGATGAGGCACTGGCATATGTTGCTCAGAGAAGTCCCAGCCCTGGAAGTGTTTAAGGCCAGGCTGGACGGGGCTTTGAGCAACTTGTTCCGGTGGGAGGTGTCCCTGTCCGTGGTAAGGGGGTTGGAACTGGATGGGCTTTAAGGTCCCTTCCAACCTAAACCATTTTATGAAAAGCAAACTAATAGCAAGGATCATTTTCAAACTGCCAATGGTAAGTACTTGAAGATCAGTTTTGCAATTAATTTTGTCTCACTAATTATCTATGGCTGCCAAGATCTGAATATTAAAGACTGAGAAATCTCTCACTCTATTCTTGAGCTTGGAAACCACAACATGAAATAATCACATAGGGTTGACAAAGGAAGCTTTACATCCCTTTTGAGAAGTCTTCTCTACAGCAAACCGCACAGCTCCAAAATCTGAAGCTGTATGTGAAGTGTCTTGCTTTGTTTGCTTCTTCTCATTACTGTATGACAGAGCAATTACATATGAATACAATTCACAAGTCTCTTAGGAAGTTTGACACCTTTGATTATTATTTTTTGTTCAAATAAAACTACAAGTCCTTTTTAAGGCAACCAAAATTTGAATTATCCAAATAGCCTACGTTCTTGGTTTCTGCATCCCTGCAGAAAGTGGGAGAAGAAACAGAGCAAGGCTTACCTATTACTTCTTATACTACTCACTCCTGGAAACTAGGAGGAGAGGCAGGACTGATTTTCATAAATTAGACAGACAGGAAAAAAAGAACAGCATCAACTGTGTGAAATACAGCACCAAAAATAATAGTATAGCATGACTTTTGGTGGCGTATTTTCAGTACATTAAGAATACAGCATTTCATAGTGCTCTCACCTGTCCTGCAGCACTGGGAAGTAATGTAAAACATCTATTCCATTCACTGTAATTTTTCCAGTCCCATTGTCATAAACTATTACAGTAGCTCTTGAAGTTTTTCTTTCACCTTAAAGAAATTAAAAGCAATCTGTTATGTGCCTTCGATATTCTACAAAATTTCAAATACCTAAGAAGTTAAACTTATCTTCAGTCTTTCAAACAGTACCAGATGTTTGTTTTTGGAAGCTAACGTAATAAAAAAAAAAAACAGGGGAAGCAAGGAAATGCAGATAGTGAACAGTCAGCTTTCAATGCATTTTAATCAATACTATTAAGAAGGTCAGGATACTTTCTAGACCTGGTGAGGTCACCGTGTGTGAAAATAAACAGATTGTTGAACACTTATGTTTACCATAAGCACAGCTTCCAAGTCTAATATTAAAGACTTTGTACAGTCATACAAAGGTACAATATTCACATGGAAAAGGTTAACACTAACTATGCTGATATAAATAACGCTTACGCATCATTTAGCATTGTTTCCTCAGAAATTACTAGTTGCGATTCAGTTCTGTAAACACATTAGCTTCAAGATAAAACACGACAAATTCTATGCTAAAGCCTATGACCAATCTTCTGTGGCACAAAGGAAGCAATCGTGATAATAAAACAAATTAGGTATTTTGCTTAATTAAGGGGGGTGATGGGACACAAGAATGTTCTTGAACTTATAAAGATAGCTTTTCTTAAGATGGGTTGCTTGTTTATGAAACTTTAGCAACTACTATTCTGAAGATACTGTTGAAAACCAAAGTGGATTAAATCCCAGTTTGGCTCTTTCACATCTCCTTGTTTTCATATCATCTTGAAGTTAACCCAGCAAGAACAGAGCTCACCAGCCATTTTGCTTGCTCCTCAAGCTCTCTGAGACTTTTATTCTTATTATCCTCCGCCTGCTGCTTAAGAATACACACCCCTCTTAAACATACAGCATAAAGTGTGCATATGCATACACAGACTTGCACATGCTTTGTCCAAGAAGAATCTTCAGACTTTCCTACACGTTTTTGATACATTAGTTTTCCTAGTCAATCTCTCATATGGCATCATTCTTCCACTTCCATGTGTCACTTCACTGAAAACGTAAGACACCTGTGTTTAGAAGATGCACAGACCCTCATGGCTTCTCTCTAATAGCCCCTCTGTCTCAGTACCAGTGACTGATTCCCGTCTCTGTCACATAATGCTAGCTACAGTTCATCAACTTGTTTGAAAATTTAAGAATTTGCAAATTCTTTGCAATTTCCTCAGCTGTTTGTAAATATTGAAATGCCCTATTTGTTATTTGTGTCCTCAAAACTCTCTTTTCCTGAATTGCCTACAAAACTCATGATCAAGGTTACTTAGTGGTCTAAGCGCACCACTTTTATACTATGCAACAACACTATTACATCCACTGAATTCTCCGTATGTGTTTGGGATCCCCCCAGTTCCCCACCTTTTATCTTCAGTCAACTTTTCACAGCAAAGTCTGTGGTTTTTTTTTGTACAATGTGCAGCACAATGAGGTCCTCTCTACAGAGATAGTACTGTATCAGAACGAATAGCTGACAGACTGTGCCGAAAATTGACTTTGTTAAACCAAGCTGGATCATAACTTAGTATGTCAAAACATAATTAACAATTATACATCCGATATAAACAGAAGCATATAAGAAGAAATAGTGAAACTCTGTTGTACATACATGAATATTATACAGAAATTAGTGGATAAAAAGAGGATAAAAATTCTGCATTACCAACCAACTTGAAATTATTACCTTCACCGGTGCTGAAGGCCACTCCTCGGTCATCATGCTTCAAAGGCTCAATAACAACTTTTTGCAATTGCGCGGAAATTTCTCTGGAAAACTTTTTTATATAATTCTCCTCGATGTTACCACATGGCGACGTCACCAATTTTTGTAAGAGTTGAATAAATCTCGAATACTGTAGACAACAAGACTTCATTAAAGGATGCAAGTGTAATTGCATTTGCTAAAACTTTCTATTTTTATGTACTTAATCTTTCCTACTTCACTTTTATTGATGATTTCTGACAAGATGACACTTTTGCACCTACATGCTGATTTAAGAACAGCATGCAGATGCATCATTTGCTGTGTGACTAAAGATACCTGGTTCTTTCTTCAGGCAACAATGAAGCTTTAATTCAAAGTATAACCACCAACCCCTTTGTAACACAGGATTATTGTATTAGAATGAAGTTCATCCCACTTTTAAAAAGAAAACATTGAGGGGGTCTTCATTCTTTTGTTGTCATTAAAATGGCAAAAGGAGAAGATTTTTACTTCATTTTCAGTAAGTCAGCATATTCATTGACTTGGAAATAATTTTATTTCACTAAACTGAGCCTCTTAAATGATTATATTTCATAATATATACAGGAAATACCTATCTATCTATCTTTGGCTGTTCAAGCTGAGTTGCTTTAATGTTTATGATTTCCTTTAAACCGAACAATCAAGCTATTTAAAAATTCAAGAGATACTTGACTTAAAGGGCAACCTCTTGAAATAAATTATCCTTTGCTACTGTGTGGTTCTCCTTCCCCCTTACACCCCCTCCGAAGTTCTTCAACATGTGATTAAAGAGTAAACACCACTGTGTTAACCCATTTGTGCTAAAAGGTGGGATGTCCTGTTATGAAGTGTTACCGGCAGGAGTACCAGATAAGCTAGGTCACAGGATGTAAAGGTATGCCAGCTTTTAAAACGGATTTTTCATATAGATATCACATCTAAGTTTTCTTAACTTACCAGTTGTTATGAAAAGTATTTTCTCGTCTGTTTCCAGAAGTTTCTGCACAAAATTATTTTTATTTTTTTTCTGTAATTTAGCAATAGTTCCTGGAACTCTGACATCATTCAAAAAGCTACTTCTATCTAACAATCTGACACACATCTGCAATCCCCTAGGAGCAAAATAGCTGAAATCTGGGTAGATCAGGATGCAGGACTTAGAGCAGCAATTTCTAACTTACATTTATGGACATGAACCTGCCAAAGACCTTTCCACTTTACTCATAGACAAGAAGTCATATGATGTTACTGTTCTGGATGACAAATGAGCAAAGGGTACATTTGCTGCTGCCATGCTATTTTGTAATGATATTGTCCACAGGAGAAAAGAGATTCAGCACTGTTTCTAGCTGGAAAAATACTTCAAATTCTCTGTGTTACATTCT
Organism: Anser cygnoides; assembly: GCF_040182565.1. Classification (NCBI taxonomy): domain Eukaryota; kingdom Metazoa; phylum Chordata; class Aves; order Anseriformes; family Anatidae; genus Anser; species Anser cygnoides. Next base: position 144,831,412 of record NC_089873.1, on the reverse strand, counting down.
CTGGTACTATCATATTCAAGCTTAGGCTTCCAGAAGAGAACTGAAGTTGGCCACACAGACTGAACCTGCTGTTACAAAAGCAAATGCTATTTAAGGGATTGCAGGAAAAAACTCTGAGTTAAGAAAAGTGGATGACTATCAGGCTTGATAGTCTTATTCCTAGAGAAGCATGTGAAGTACTCCAAATCTCGATACTGATACAGCCTGTTGATACTGGCAAAACTACAAAAATCCTCTTCTCTCCTCCCATACTTCATATCAAGGAGAACATATAAAGAGCTATCCCAGATGAGACCACAGATCTGTGTGGCTTTATATCTTCTTTCTGATATTTGATTCTGTAGCCAATCACTAAGAAAAGGAATCCTTATTTCTGACCATCCTTCTCTGTGACTTTTCTATCTCTATTGTGCCCTTCTTAAGATTCAGTCAAACACTCTCTACAGATTTACCATTACACAAATCCATCGTGTTTCCCCACCTTGAACATTCACCCTTTTCCTAAAATAAAGAACAGAGGTTCTAGCCCTGTTTTTCATCTGTAATTAGAATAAATGACTATTTATTTCTATTAACACAATTAGATAAAAAGAGACAAGGCCTCACAATGCTACCAGAAGAAAAAATTAACTAATGTAAGCAACAGTAGAAAACCCTTAATTGTTCTGTATTATGCTAGATAAAAAAGGGACATAGGGTAAAGACAACATGAAAATAATGTGGTAGTGCTGTAAGACATGCATTTTATGGGAATAAAGTTCTTTTGAAGAGCACCTGCCTCTCTGTAATGCCTTTACAGTATCCAAAAACGCAGAGTCCATGTTTTTAAGACACAAGCCTCCTTAAGATTAGAAGGATTAATTACTTACATCATCATCTGACAGTTTTTCTAACAACATTTCTTCCAATTCCGTCTTAGTCAGCCATCTGCTGCCAACCAGGTTCCTGTTTAAAATATCACATATATTCTCCCTTTAATTAACCATGCAATTAGAGTTACATCACAAAGGACCACACATACAGTCTTAGCTCAGAAATATATTTTCCATCACAAATGAATACAGATCACATTCCCATAGTAAATAGAAAAAGGCCTGATTTTAAAAGATCTTTTGAAAGGAATGGTAACATCACATACTGAATTTACCAAATTAAAATTATGTATTTCACTTACACATTATTCATATTATTGAAGTCTGATATTGAGCAAGATTACCCTTGCAAGAGTAATCTATCTTCTCCTTTGCTTAAAACTTAGTTTGAAAAATTTGCTGCTAGGAAGGGTTTGGTTTATTAGCAGCAAAGAAATAAATCAAAAGGCAGGATGTAAAAAAAATTCTAAAGCAACAAAATTTTGCCTGTGGTCTCCAATTCTTTGGTTCAATACCAAACTCCACTTGCGGTAAGTATGGTCAAGGTACTAACGCAGCAATAACAACCATACTGTATTTTATCTACTATATAATCTCTATCTGCTCAGTACAGGAACTGAACCAATGATAGAAACAGCAGAAGTTAAGAAAACAGCCTCACATAGAGATGTTAACACAAAAAAAAAAAAACAAACGTGAAGTAAATCGTTGGGAAATATGTATCGTATGAAGTGTCTGACAAAACAGAATGCTACCATAAATATACACATCAACTTTATCAGGTAAATTTAAGGCAAAGCGCCAACTCTCTTACCTCTGTAGGATTTTTTTTTTTTTTTTTTTTTTTTTAAAGAAGCAATCCTAATGAACAAGCTCTGATTCAGAAAAGCATTCCTACTCAAGGTGATTTTAAGTAGTACTTCTGAAGTACGTATTTTAATGTTTTTCTGAGTCAGGGCATAAGAAATGTTTACTTAGAGACAGTGCTGGTTTTAACAGGAATCTTAAAAAGTACCTAACCCTGACAGATTCAAGTATATAGTATATATACTTACGTACAGCTACTTCCAGTGAAGCCAGTGATTTATTTATTTTAAACGTGTGAAAAGCTATAAGCTTAAGTCTTTCAAGATCAGGTTCCTACCCCTCAGTTAATATTACAGTGTGTCCACGACAGATTGTTTGCTGGAAAAAAAACAAAAACAGTTCCCACAACCCCCTACCTACCTTGAGGAGATAAATTATTGAGGCTAATCTCAAAGGAAGTACTACATCCCTTAAACCCTTTAAATTATCAGGGTTTTTACAAACATAAAAGAGGAAAACAAAAACTTTCAACCCTGACTACCTTTAGGTCATTTTTCACATCAGTAAATCCACTGGCTGAGCTCTCTAAGGTTATTTTTCAGCAGCATACGCCAAGAAACTTAAATCATTTGTTCTTGTCTGCTTAGAAACTAATACAGATCTATAATAAAATATTCTGTGGCTCATAGGATGCTATATATATATAGATATATACACACATACATATGTATATATATATACACATACACACACACACATCATGAACAAACATGAACTTCTATTATTTAAGAAGGAAATAATCTCAACAAATTAACACTTTCTCTTCCTAACATAAATGATAAATGGCTGAAATTAAGAAATGACAAACCAACACAACATGCAACTGGAATGGCACACAAACCTGGCCAGAAAATACACAGCAAGAACATAAATCAAAACTTTTTTTTCCAGTGTCTAAATTGTAACTATATAAAAATTGGTAAGCACTGAAATCAAATCTTCCTAGCTGTATCTACTTTTTTTAGATACTTGCTTGATTTCATATTCCAATATATCAAAATCCTTGCAAAAAGAGTAAAATATATATTAAAAAAAAAAAAATCAAGAAAACAGCCTAAGAAGTGAAGTTTCTAAAACGTATATCCATTTCAAAGACAACCCTGACAGTATGCACTGAGAAACCAACAATTATAGCATTTCACAGCTTGTTCTGGTTAACGTACACCTTTTTAGCTTGGCCATAGCCACTGAACAGAAAAGCTTACTATGCACACCAGAAAAGTTAAAGAAGAGAAACTTAGAGAAACTGAATTCAATTACCATTAATGGTGATATTACAACAAACCGAACCAAATAAACTTTTCTAAAATAAGTACAGCTTTGATGATTCAGCTGTACAAAGCCATTAGAAGAAAAATAGTAGAATTAACTATTTTGATGCTCTTCAAGTTCAACATTGGTAAGTAAAAATACTCAAGAACAGCAATTAATGAAAGACTATCAAAAAGCTCAGCTTTAAGACCTTAGGATTTTTCCAACAGTTAAGCAACATATTTGATGTTTACAAAGGCCTTATTTTCTCATAAAAATCTTACTACCCTTTTCAAAAACCTTTACTAAAGAAATAATTAGGAAACTTCATATATGGACAAAGAATACTGGATATTCTCTACATATTTTCAAGTCACACTTTTGAATTCTTACATAGGGGAGGACATTGAAAAGAGCTGAGAGAGATTGAACAGTAAGAGATATAGCTGGGGGTTCCCTATTTCAGCAGTGAGCACTCCACACGTACAGATTACAGACAGACCTTTCAACCTGAAATTAGCATACAAATATTAAGTCAGGGAATAGGGAAAAAGTCTGAGAATGGGTTAATGCAATAAAAGGCAGGTAGGATGGGAGACTACAAAATGTGCCAAAAACAACATACTGAAGCATTTTAAGAAAAGTAATATCAATATGCAATCCAACTGGAAACATACTTTTTTTCCTTCTGAGGTGGCAAGTCCTGAGCTGCCATTTGGTCTTGATGTTTCTGAACATTTAGCAGTTTTTCATAGGTATCCTAAAATATATATGGAAGAAGAATTTAAATGCATTTTTTCCATTTAATATTTTATTTTATTATGTAAAACACGCTTATGTGGTTTTGGTTTCCAAACAACTAAAATTCAAGAGGTTAGAAAACAAACAGAGCTCTAACAAGTTAAAAAAATATTTTTTGCATGTTTAATAGCATGTTAAAGCTAAACCAATAAACATTTAGACAGTAGGCGTAATATTTTCATATGTAGTTCAAGGTAATTAATTTTGAATTGTTATCTTTCTTCACTTTGTTGCCTTCTTATACATGCTTTTACAAAAATTCTCAGATGTATACAGAAAAGCAGCTACATTTATGTAACGCATATGCCTCCAAAACATACTGCACAATCATTTCAGAGCATTCACATTTTAGCTTGTCTTCCTCAAAATAGTGAGGAGATTTAAAATTGTAAATTATTTCATTGAGCTAGATTTTTGTACATTTGGATTGTCAGCTCTATCAGTAGTCTGTACTAATCAGAACTCGCTCGTACCCAGGCATGTCCACGAAGACACACGGTTAAATTTATCATAATTAGAATTATTATTTTTTTTAAACATTACAGATATACTGGCTCTAAATTTTCAGTACTTTTTTTTCCTCAACAGTCTTCTCAAAATTCTTAGCTATGTAATTTCAAATCATGCTGTGATAGGGATTTACAACTTCAGAAAACCAAAAGCAAAAATATTCATAAAGCCACACAGAAAATATTACATGAGAGATGTTTTTAAATAAACAGTTTCTTCACAGTTTCTTCAGTTTCTTCACTTCAAAAACTTCTGGAATCTATTTTGTTCTAAAGTATTACATCTAATACTAAGAACTACAACAGTGATTTAAACTAGAAATAGGAATATCTGGAAATATAATTACAAATAATATTGAAACAAAACAATTGTATTACAGCAAAGTACTAGAATGTAAAATAATTTACCTTCATTAACAAGTGAAAGTACAAAGCTTATAACCACTGTCACATACTTTAGTACTGTAAGGACTGTAGCAAATACTAGAGAAACTACAGATTAGGAATTACTGGGGACAGGGAAGGATCATTTTTTTTTTTTTCTGCTGTATTACTTAAAACAAATAGACCATTAAAAGAAAAGCAAGACAGATACATACTGTTAAAAATTAACCACTGAAATTCCAGTTCTTAACACAAGTAATACTGTGATTTGCAACAGGCTGCCATGAAATTTCTGCAAGTTTACATTCTTTTTTTTTTTTAAATCCCACCTCGCTTAGCTATGAGCATCTACTGTCCAAGCTGATTTATCCATTAATATAAAAAACATTGGCTCATATACTAAAAATATGTGTACTTAAAGTATATGAACTAAGAACAGATTGCTATCTGAGCTGCACTCGAAACATTTAAATAGGGACAATTCACTAAGGCCTTTGATGCAGGTCATTGGTGACATTTTTAACAGCACTGTGGAACAAAAGTATTTTTGGAATAACTCCACAGTATAAAATCCTGCAGTACAAAACTGCCCACTTTTCCCTGAGACTGCACAAGAACTCACATATTATAGTAATATGCCTTCCAGAAATCTTTCAGTTTTGACAGGATAACCCATTTCAGGTAGGAACTAGGAAAATTTTTCAATTTAAAAAAATACTCTGTCTTTATACACATGAAGCATCACATAAAAGAGCATAACAAATCATATTTTCAAATACTCCCAAACCTCAGAAATACAACCACAGATCTCTAAGATAAGAAGGTATGGTAGCACTACTTTGGGTATCATTCATATCACATCATCTCTAATAATCTTAACAGCTCTATTCAGAGCTGACTATTAGGCTGCAAAAAGTTCTATGCAGGAAAAGCAGGCACATCTCATGCCCTCTGACCCAAACCCTGTGCCTGACACCAAGAATTTTTTTTAAATGCATTTGTAGTTAGACTGGAAGAAGAATCAGTATGGAAGCTTCTGCTCTGGACTGTAGTGGGGATGAGAGAGAAGGGAAAAAGATTTAGCTGCAGGTCAGGTATCTCTGGAGAAGTCCCTGGAACAGGGACTTCAGATTACTGAGCATTGGGAAGTCATCAAACCAGACATGAAGATGGTATTTTAGAAATTAATGTGATCTCTTTAAAATGTTCAGGTTAAATTACAGAAGCAGTGGTCATTAAAAAGAAAAACACACCAACAACACCCTAACTAAAAAACCTTTACACAGGAGATGAAGTCAAATAAGATTAGAAAATAATATTATAAAACATTTTGGCATGGAAGTCAAAATCTAAATATAATTTCCTGCACATTTCTGGCAATTAAAAGTGAACTGGAATCTGTTATGAAATAAAATTTTGGTCTTAAGTATTACAAAAAATTAATGCAAGTGTTTAACGTCTGTAGAGAGATGAAGTCAACAAACTAAAAGAACCACTCACTTGTGCAGTAAAGTACATGGATGAGTTTTGCAAAATCAGGAATCGCATGTAATGCCCAATAATTTATCTGACAAATCTTCACTCCCCACAGGCTAAAGAAAACGTCTGAAGACACACTTGCTTTTTCAAAGCTGGCAGGTGAAGATTTTACTAATCACTTCAGGATTCAATAGTCCAACTCATGAATGTACACATCTGTGTGTCTTGTAAACTCAGCTAGTACACAATCAAAATAGCTGATTTTACAAGATTGGCTATGTGCTAAAATGCTTCCATTTCTAATAGAGGTATCAAATTTTAGATCTGTGTAAGGATTAAGTCTTCTAAAATACAAAACAATATTCTTATTTTACCCTATATAAAAATTTTGGGAAGAAATTAGCAAATGGAACCCTAGAAAATGAGGGCTTTTTGGTCCTTTTTTTTCTTAAATGGGAATTTAGCATTGTAGCATTTTGGTTAAAATATGCTGCAGAGCTCGTATCATTTTGCCTTTTTCTTCATTTTTTTTTTCACTTCAGCATATACTTAAAAAAAAAAGTTAAAATGCTCTATTGCATATATTATCCACAATCTGATATTTCTAAAAAAGTAAAGCAGCAGTTACATAAAATTACTATTTTGCTTCACAGACTGGTATGAAGAGACCATTTTGTCTTGCTTTGCGCATTACTAAAATATGACGTTTTCTCCAAAAAACTCTTAAGTTAAATGATGATCAAGTATACAAGCAAATATTTGTGAAGCTGTTTCATGCAGTAAACGATGTATATCAGAAGAAAAATAAATTGTCCTTTCCTGACAGCTAAACTTTATTCAAACAGGCAGAATGAAGGCAACAATGGAATATAAAGTGAATATCCTTTATGAAAGTTTGTTTAATATTCAAGTCATATCAACATGTATATTGGCTGTTATAATACACGTGAATACATATGGTTTCTATTTTCACTAGGTGGGTAACGTTATTTCCTAGCATTAACTACATGAACAATGCTGTGACCATTTATGTCACTAGAAATTAATAAAAGTGAAGTTCCACATGAGTCTGTGTAGTAATTAACAGCATACAATTTTAAGCTAAATATTATGTTTATCCGATTTATGAGACTTAACATAGCAATTTTAAGGACATCCTCAAATGGGATTGATTACTTACACTACACTGTATTAACATACAACCTTTCTTTTTTCCTAGCCAAATTAATTAGCTTTGAGACTTAAAAATATGTTTTCTTAAATACACATTAGCCTAATAAGAGGTTAAAACAACATCGGGAATTTCATGCAGATTTAGTCTTTCATTTGGCTGACTGAAAAAAATGTTAAGTCTCCTTTAATGGATTCAGGCTTACAGAACTCTATTTAATGAAGATATTTAGAAACATTCTAAGAATGCTCAAGTACTTAAATATCCTATACTAATGAAATTTGTGTTTGTCAAAGTGGTTTTGTTTGAAGGTGGTTGCCACTGTTAGAAACAAGATGCACACTATTCTCTTTGAGATTTCCAAGGCAATCTTGCATACTCTTTCTAACTGCTTGGAAGAGCTAAAAATAAACTTGTGCTCCTTGTAAAATTTGTAATTTCTTCATTATGATGGAATGCAACAAAACATCTTGCCCTTGGGTTGCTCCGTTTCAGCCAAAACAAATGCAAATGGCTTGTCAGATGACAGCTGTTTGATAAGGCTCCTCTACAAGACCTGCATGCTTTACTTTTTTCCGTGAAACTTGGGATGAAAGGCAGAAGGCAGGAAGAGAATTAATGTAGCATACAGTCTAAAGGCAATGCTACAACCGTGATTAAGTAGAAAAGTTAAAAGGCACAGATTTTCCACAGCCTCGCTGCGTGCAACCCATCCGTGTAACAAGTTGACAGGCCTAGCGCGTCAGCTCCATCATCCTCTCCGACAGCTAAAACGCAGCATTGCATCCCTTTTCAGAGAAAATTTGCGTCTGCACCATGAAGCGTTGTACATTATTTCTTAGCACTGCAGGGGGCTCAAGTCCATATGGAACCTTCACAAATATTACCACAGATCAAACCAGCGGCGTTTCGAGGCAGATTTGACATACCTATTTAAATGAACAGCAGGGGTCCTCGGGCTGCCTCAGGCTGTGCAGGAGAAAACCTCTGTGGAAAGCCTATGCTGCAGCTCCATTACTCAGCAAAGATACACTCTACATTTATCATTCATTTCATTTCTGCCAGGGCAAGAAGCTCATTTGCCCAAGGTCAACAACAAAAAAAAAGGGGGGGGGGCTGTTTTTTATTCTCCCAAAGAAATAAATGTACCTGACAAGTGGGGATTTTGTCCTTTGGGTACACAATACACAAATAAATACCAGATAATTCTAATAAAAACACTGCACTCCGTAAAACCGTGCACTGACTTTGGTAACAAAATTTATTTTTTTGAGAACAGACTAATCACAGAAATAACTTTTTAAGACTACCTAATGAGGAAACAAAATCTGAAATGACTGTCCAGTTAAATATTTCTGCATAAAGCATTAATGTTTTCATCTTCTATAAGTACACATAAGAAACATGCATAAATTCTTCTAAGGATGTAGATAATGCTTGCGCTATTGATGGTCACAGATATGGAGCATCTATTCATAATCCACGTGAAGACTCAGAAGCTGTATCTGATAGAACATAATGAGACCCTACCATAAAGGTAAACAGATGCAGATCTTTTACTCCTGGAACCATGCTAATCAGAAAAAGCCTTAAGTTTGCATGAATGAAACAGTCTTAGAAAAATCAATTAAGCAGTTTAAATGCAAATTTTCTTCATACTAAATGTCAGCACAAATAACATTTCCTATAGCTTTGCCCTTCAAGGGAAAAAAAAAAAACTATCTTTTTATTCTACAGCGATTTTTCCTAGGACTAGCTGTTTCTGTTGTTTACACATTCTCCACAACTAACTTTATGCTACTAAGTGGGTACAGCCTACAAGAAAGCAGTCAGACTATTCAGATGCAGATCATAGTCAAAACTGTAAAATAAACCAAAAAAAATAAGCAGGAACTACTATGTACTCTGTTCTCTTAAACTTCACATAAAAACACCTCCAGTAATAGATATTGTGACAAAAATTAACATTTCTTTCATGTTCAGTGGTGATATGACCTACCGTGAAAACACTGAGTAAAGTCAGGAGCTCCTGATACACATCCCTAGAATAACGTGTACTTGACTGGGAACTAACATTATTTACTGCAGGTACCATACTTACATGCATTAATGAATAGTATGATTGCTTGCCGGTATAAAAGAGGAAGTGAAATGGTCGGCCATCTTCTCCCCACTGGATTTCTAATGAAAAGAAAGATTAGACAAGAAAGCAATATACACTCACTAAAAAAAAAATCTTTGTATTTAATTGCCGTTACAAACCTCTTTCATAATACTGATTACCTTTTAAAATATCAGAGAACAATGACATTTCATGGGTATTCAACCTGTCTGGAAATCTAATGATTTAGACTACCTTGTTATAAACAAACAAACAAACACAATTCTCTAGCTGCAATTATAAGCAAATATTTAATACTTCTAAATATCTTTTAACATGAGGGAATCCCTCATGCACGTCTTAAATGAGCTTTCAAAGACTGTTTAGTTGGTATTACAGATGCAAATATCCATTTTAGAATAGAAAGAAGTACAAATTAAGGGACAATTGAAATCTACATAATGATGGCGAAAGGCTAAACATTAACTGCTCTGGAAAACAGTGCTTTAAACTCATAACAAATTACTTACTAGTATAACACATCTAAAACAAATTTAGTATTCATACAATTGTCTTCTGCAGGTAACTGCAAATATTCAGAACTTGGGAGATTTTAGGACTTGTTCATGTTGATGCCTGTGGGATATTTAAACACAAGACCTATGCTATGCTTTACATAATTAGTACAGCAACAAAACAGTCTTTGTTTAATTCATCGCATCCAGATTATTCATCAAAAAAAGAAAGCTATTTATGGAGATGAATTTCGACAAGAAAAAATTGTGTATCAAATATAAGTGTCTTAACATGACACCCATCTCTTCCAAACACAGAAAACTAACAAAAATAAACACTGAGAGCTTTTAAAAAAAATTGAACTGTAAAGAAACTGCCAGCCATTTTATCCAGTAAGTTCAGTTGAAGCAATCTATAAACTACAGACAAAGATAAGACTCCAAGAACCTGTCTGATAAGCATGCTGGTGTATTGCATTGAAACATTAACACAGAATACAGCAGAAGTGGAATGAAAAGATGTAAAACTTAAAAAAAAAAAAACAGAAAGAACACTGGGGGCATTTAACTGGATATAGTACTGGGGGAACGTATGAATTTCCCTTTATGTGGCTGTGAAAGTATGTTTAGTTGAAATTACTATTCAGGAAACATTCTAAAGTATAAATGTATGGTTTTGTACTTCCAAATTCTTAAAGATGTAATGCACAGACAGTCAAGAAAAGCTGCCTTAAAAAAATAACAACAGATATTTATTGAAAACTGTTAATTTTAGAAATATACATTTACACTAATCCTAGTTCTCAGGACAGAGCTAGAATCTCAAAGAACTCTTTGGTCCTGAAAACATAAAGAGTAGTAGCTTAGATCTGCCATAAACAGCCCTTAGATTTTAGAATTGTATAATTACGTTTAACTGTCTTACCCTTTGCATTCTACTTTCTATTTCATGATACTGTGAAGTTAGAAATTAAATCATGATACCATTTAATAGCTAACATTCCAAAATTTTTAGCAATGCGGAGATCTTTCTAAAAGATGCACAAAATCTAAAAAGCATCAAGAACCTATTGATTCCAGGAACAGTAAAAGGAAAGAAGGAAGAAGGAAAATGATAGCATTACACTGATCATCAGAAGTTTCTAAATGGGACTCAACAGTTCAGTGAATAAAGAATTTCACATCCATGCTAATAGTTCATACTAAGTGACAGCCAAAAAATGAATAAACAACTTTGTAAAATTCTTTGTAAAATTTAATTTGGTGATTTCGATCAGGTTCTCATTAAACAACATATTGGCGTGTCACTGACAACTGAGGTGCCTCAGGAAGCAAGGCCAAACACTGTATGGACCAAGTGCAGATTTAAGACTTCCAGGTCAAAAGTGAGACGTGATGGGGAAGAGTTTCCATTCACATCACCCCCTATTCTCTCAACTGGGGATTTCAAGGCTGTAATTTCTCAGCTTTTAGAGCACCGACGGTACCAGGAAAACTTTTGGTTTAAAATAGCATTAATGAATATTTTATGGATATGATAGACAGCACTGACAAAAAAGCTACTGAATTCGACAAAAGGTTTTCCAGTGACTTCAACAGATTTTGCACGTCATTCTACCTGCTGTTTATTTTTAAACAATGAAAAACATTCATCTATAGTCAGCTCACAACATGCCTCAAAGGGCTACTGGTGTTCCAGAATCCAGCAGTGGTTTTTTTTACCCTAAAAGCTAGAATACTAGATCAGGCTTTGTACTGCTCAAGTCTTATCAATTCCCTCCCCCACATTGTTCCTAATAAAAATAAATCTGTGAAAATAAGGCATTCTACATATATACATTTTTTTAATACTTAGAAAAAGAATTTGAAAAAGATCTATGAACACTTACTCCTCTGTTCTGGAAAAATTTCTGTGGGATGCTGCAAATAAATAAACAAATATCATCAAAAGGAAAAAGTTACTTGAAACATCGTGTTATGGTTATTCAAAAATGCAACAAGAAATCCTACCTTCATCATGGGCCTGGCTCGTTTGTCGAATAAGCCCGAAGGAAAGAGATAGGCAATAGCTCTCTGAAAACAGAGATCACATATGTAATTTTTCCATAAAAGAAGCATCAAAACATTGCTTAGGTACTTTCTCATAGAGAAAATTGAACAATTTTTGCACATGCATAAGCAAATCAGTTAACGACTGCCACATATCTGCTGTGTGGAAAAGAAAAGCAGACAGTTTCCTCAGGAATCCTCGGGTGGAGTAAAATCTCATTATGAAGGTTGCAATCTACTATATCAGAATGAGTGAACATTCCTCTGTAAAGTTTATTTTTTTTTACAGTACGCATTTAAAATGACTCATCAGAACTACTCAAGTGCAAAGACCACCTTTTTAACAAGTAAATGCAACATTCATTTTTCCTTAAAACTTCAAATGCTGCAACTTCTATGAGAAATTACATTTTATTTATCTTTCTGAAAATATCAGAGATTGTTAATAGTGCCTACTGACAAACTGAGCAAAGGAATTTTATTTATTCAAACACAAAACAACTGGACACAAAGTTTTGCAAATTTGGAACCTCAGTTTCTATAGATTTAGGTTCCCAAAGTCTAAAAGCAATGTTTGTTGAGGCAGTAGAAGATACTTTACATAGCCTAAATAAGCATTTCATCGAACACTGCATTTGGAAACAACTGGGAATCACTGCAATCTTTGCTGAAGTTGAACTAATAGCGCAGCAAAGCAAGACTCCTAAATGCCATTTTTCTTTTTTAAAACATTAATTCTCTCACTTTCTCGATACCTAAGGGTTTGCTAAAACAATTTAGAAACAAGTATGACGTTACACACTCATGATTTACCACTGTTCGTATGGAGTACAGTGTACCAGATGCATCACTTGCTTTTACTTAACCAATATTCTGCTTTTCCTGTGATATATAAAGTTTGTATTATTTGCCTCCAACAAATAAAGTAGGAATGACAAAATTCAAAGTAATTCTGGCAAAATGCAAGGCAAAGCAGCTTACAAGGTTAAACCCAATGGCATGTCATACCATTCAACACCATTTTACTGTCCCTTTTCAGTGCAACTGAAACATAAATGTGTATCTTTACTTTATTCACTGAATGGTTGGGGTTGGCAGAGACTTCTGGAGGCAACCTGCTCCAACACCAGCTCAAGCAGGGCCATCCAGAGCAGGCTGCCCAGGACCATCTCCAGGCGGCTTTTGAACATCTCCAAGGAGGGAATACTTACTATAAAACATTACTAACATAAGAGAGCTCTTCATTTCTATTTGTTTTCAAAAACGAAACAGACAAAGAGAGCCACCAAAACCCCCCGATGCAGGACTCTGGCATGTGTGGCCAACTTCAGACAGTGGGCAGTGGAACTTGAGATAGAAATCATTTGCTTGTACAATAACATGGACTAACTGAATAAAACCCTCTGGCTGTCGTCTCGCTTATATTTCCACTAGACAGTAAGGAAAAGTAGAATCACAATAAAATCACAATTAAAAATCTGCTCTTAAGAAGAATGCCTCTTTGTTAGTTAGGCAACCTTAGGGCTATCATTTGCTGATCGTTTTTTCCATGGACACGGAGTGGTTTGTCAGTGCTTCAACAGATTTATATGTATTTATATGCATGGAGTGTAAAAGGACCTAACCTATTACTTTCATTAATCCCCTACTGGTATTCTGAACAGAAATTTTGAGAATTCTGAAGCAAACAAAAGGCTTAACTTGATTTTATGAAATGGTAATTTTGTTTCTCTTAGTGACTACTGTATTCCCATTTGTTAGTCAATGGGCATTTTATGCATACACACAGTAGGTGAACACCTATTTATGAACAAATGGGGATTAATTATGATGACAACAGAGAAATCCACTGTGAGCCAAATGATGTTAAACAAACACATTATATAATATATTAAAAGAATTTATTACAGGATATTGAGACTGACTGTGGGTGTACTTAAGAGGTAGACGTTATACAAGCATCTCCAGAATCTCAATCAAAACAGCTACTGTAACTATGACACCTTAATAAATGCCAAATTTACAATCTACCATTTATAACGAAGAGTGTCTGTCATCTGAGATGTACTACATCTTGAAAGTTTATTTTACGTTGCTTGAGTGTATATTCATGTCTTTCATGCTAAATCATAAACAAACCCTGCATTAAGAAATCTTAACATCTACTTTCAGCTCTCCACATGTCAACTAGCCAAAAAATAATTGTTCTATTTTGTAAGTTTCTTTTTTATGTTGTTGTTTTTGTTTGTTTTTCCCAAAATGAAAAGAAGTAGACTTCCTGCCCTCTCCTTTCTTATGGAAAGTATTTGGAGTATTTCAATCTAGGAGCATTTGCCTTTACAACCTGTTCAGAACTATCCTGGGATGCAACAGACTACAGGTGAAGCCTTGTTCTCCTTTATTCAGAAGACTTTCTTCATGTTAAATAGCTGTACCCTCAGTTTTTACTGAATTTGACCAAGAGCTGCTTTCCTTAGGCTATCACTTCAGATAGGCAAGATTCATTCATCTTACTCCAACCTCCACAGATTCAGGGCTACTACTTCACAGTTCTATCTGTTAAACCACACTATTACCATTGTTTTCTGATAAAAAAACCACAACTTTCTAAGAAAGAAACAGCATAATTATTTTCAGCAGAAATGCTTAAAAATCCTGTACGTAGTTAACAGAATGGTGTTTCCAAAAATTACTATGTAAACTGCTGGTTTAACTCAGGCACCGCTACACTGCTAAAGGACCACACGGTATTTCACTTCCAGTTAGAAAGTCTGAATTCAAGCCAGTAGGCATAATGAGAACAAGCTTCCATCCCTATCAAAAGTCGTATCTGGCAGTCCTTCAACCAAATTACATGCAAAACAATTCATTAAATAAGCTGCCCAGCACTGCATGGAGCATGTTGTGCAAATCCAACATACCTGCCACACCCTCGGCTTCCCTCCTCATCGTGGATGCTGCACATGCTTACTCCTTGTCCTTGCTCCACTTCCTACCTACAAGCCAAAAAGCTTTTCTCAAAGTTTAGAGACTTTCGTTCTGAGTGAGACGGCTTCAGCTGGGTCAGTAAGGGTTGCTTTTCTTTTTTTTAGAAATGCCTTGAGAAATTAAGGCTTGGATACTTTAATTCAAACAGAGCTGACCGAGTTATACTGGGGTAGGGGAGGGACACTGAGGCACTTCAATCCTTAGATTACTCTCCACAAATAGGGGAGATTTGACAGGGCAAATTCATCTTGCCCAAGTGCCTTCCTGAGCTTTTCTCAAATACAAAACATTCTAATTTTCATTGCTCAAATCACGTGTAAATAAGCTAAGAAGCATCCAGTGAAAAAATATGTTTTGTAGAAGATAAAGAAAAATTTCAAAAAAAACTCCACCCCAGGTGGGCTGCCTTGCAGCAGCATCTTCCTTGGCATACAGGGCTCAAGAATCCAGTTCGTTCTTCTTTAAATATAAATTCTGACGTGGATAGAAAAGCAGAAAGATATAAATTTTAACCCCATCACTTGAGAAAAAAAATATAGCCATTAAATAATAAAAAACAGCTTTTTTTAACATTACATTATTTATGTTAATTAAACATTTTCAAAGCTAAAAAAAGGCAATATCTTGTCCAGAGATCAGACAGCAAAAAGCTTTTGAAAGAAACAGTTGTTCCTTTATTTTCACTGTAACTTTTTAAAAGACTGAACAGTATTCAGAAGAAGAAAAAAAAAAAGCAGTCATCAGTTCAAAAAGACCGATGTGGAGTTTGTCTCCACTAAAATAGTTGGAAAAAAGTATTCTAGATTCAACTAACTATTTAAATAAACAATACAAAATCCAGTGTTTCTGGTAAGGACAGTGATGGACATCGTGTTCTTACAGACAACAGAAAGTTCAGAAATGTATTTTGTTCTGAGTAACGTTCCTGACATTTCACATATGTTAATATTCACTCACTTCTAACAGGCTGGGTTGCTAAAACTGGAACGTTACTTCGAAATCAGATGCTCTGAGCCATTTTTAAAAGCAACCAAATATCACTCATTTTTCATTAGAGAAGTCTTAATTCATTGAAAGAAACCACACCCTCTAAGGAACAAAGCTTCTCACGTTTATAACATTTCCATACTGAAAATGCTGCCTTACTGGTACTTTTGCAACAATATATAAGTGAAGATATTTATTTCTAAATGTATATTTTAGATTTTTTTTCCATCTGCTTGACAACAATCTATTAGGTCATACAGCAGGCAGCAAAAGAAAATTAACACATTTCCAGCTTTCAAGTTTTGCTAACTTATGGGGAGGAGTACGGCTTCATGATGAACTCGTATCTTAGAGAGCATTTAGCGACTGCATAAAAATGAATAATAAAAATACTGGCACATAAATAGGGCACGGAGATTAAGATGCTTTTCCTATATTAATCTTACTTAGATTTCTGGTCTTTAAAGTAGAATATCACAGGACTGACAGAGGAAAAATGAAGGTGGGCTGTTTACTACAACCATAAGTTAAAGTTAAATCAAAAAATAAAAGGATTACGGACTCGACTGGGAAAAAGCACTGGGTCAGGACTGCAATCTCTATTAATTAGGTATCCCAGCTGGGCAGTGGGTATGCAGCTGTTAACTTGATCAATGACTTACCTAAATGTCATCTCTACTGATTCGCTTATAAATTACCAGCAAGTGAGACTAATGTACAGGTGCTAATTTATTTAAACTGTTCTCTGCAGTTCTACATAGCTTTATAAACTGCATCTGGCACCTAATGTTAGCTGTCAGTTGTACTTAGACATGCCTGTCCTAACGACTCTGTTCATTAGAAATGAGCGCAAATTATGAAATATTGTGAAAAATGATACATCAAATGGAATGGGCAAAGCAAATCAATTAGAGAAACTTCATACCACATATTCACACATAGGAGAATAAAACATCTCAGCTTCAGAGCAAGGTCTGTAATACCAATTAAAAAGCAATTGGTAGACTTCTGCAGAGTTATATATCAATTCGCTGGATTTTTTTTTTCTCCTTCAGAAATATAGTTGTAATGCACAGCTTAACTTTTCATTCCCAAATAAAAGCATCAATAAGAGGCAATTCTGCTTCCACAACATCCAGGAGAAGGATTAACAAGTCAACTTATTTTCCAGTTTAGAACTTTACAAGGTTTAGCTTTTATTAAACTATACCTAAAACTCTAGTGAAGGACGGAATCCTGTGATGTCTACTTCAGAAATACACTGCGCTACTGATTAACGGTAGAAGACATGGAGCACTCACGTGCTCGATATAAGCACTCATCAGAAGGAATTACTACTGTTTGAAATGTAAAGCTTGATAATTCTCCTGCCAGTGCTTAAGCAGCTTTCATATTTTTATAACGGAAATTTAATTATGCATAGCAGACACTATTATAGATTCTGAGTATTTTCCAACACCTGATGGAATATGAAGAAATTAAACACGTACCACAGATACTTGGTATCACTAAACAAAACATTACACTTTTAGCTCCACTTCTCCAGCTTTTAAGAAATGGAGTCAGCAAAGAGGTCACATACTTGTCACCGGCACTGCATGTGTTAAAGCTAATTTTCAGAATGAATCTTTTACTAATTATGGAGCTCAGTTAATTTTGTGCAAATTATCATAGGGCTGTGGATTCATAAAGAAAAAACGACCACCTCTACACGGTCACCTTCCACTTGCAGTCTTCCTGTCTGTAAGCCTTCCATGTAGGCTCTATCAAGAGAAGGAATCCAGACTGCAGGCGAATGCACTGTTCTACCTTTAACCTTTCAGGCAAGCTATCTAAACCATCAGGAGCAGCATCATGCTGTAGCAAAATGAGAGGTGTTTTTTTTGTTGACAGATCTGTGCATGCATGCCTTTTTGAGTTACTTTCTTGTAACGTAAGTGTCACTAAATGTAGGGGAAAAAAACAATGTCTGAAAAATGCAGGGAAAAGAAATTCTATAGTCTGTTAAAAACTGCAGAAAAGAAAGCCAGAGTAAAGCAGGCTTATTGCTGACCCAGATGGTTCAATGAATACTTTCACTGGTGACTGGAAGGGTCTGCAATGCCACTTGTCTGTAGAAGACCAAAGTGATATGTGTCATTCTGAAAGAAAGCAGCCACAGTATCAGTGCATGGCTTTGTACTCATGAAGTTTGATTTCCTATGGACTTCTGACTCAAAGTCAACTTTCCCTCATGGATTTCGTGATGCCTGTCGAGACCCAAGTCTCATTTCGGCCCTTTTCTCTGCAGGCCATTAACTGTGTCTCTTCTCTACTTTGCCATCTATTTTCAGAGAAATTTAAAAAATTCATTTTGAAGCCTCTCTGTCAAATGTGGTTGAAATCATCCTGCATCACCACCTACAGGTGTAGTTCTTCTTTGGCATAAGCATGCTGTCACAACCTCCCATGTGGACACAGCTATGCTGACACAAGTTTGCCACAGAGAGGTGACAAAACTATGCTATCAAAACAACCCCCTGAAAAAACTAAACCACGTACACCTCTTTTGGCACATACAACATCAACCCTAGGGGACCCGCTGCTATGCTGTGCTGCCATGGCTAGAGTAATAGTGTCACTGCTGCGCAGAAAAAGCTCCGGCTATGAGACTTCATGCAGCTTCACCTAAGACTGAATGTCACCAAATGACATTTCTCCTCACTACCTCTCATGTGTGATAAAAGAAATGACAGAAGTGAAGCACAAGTTGGACGTTAAAAAAACAAATTTTTTTTTAAAGTGAAAGACAGCACATCTATACGTGAGCCTAAGTGACACACAGAAAGAGGAGGCCACCCACCTGTCAGTTGTCAGAGGGAATGGCAATAAAATAATATGTTTTGAGGTACTGATATGAGCTTAAATGCAGGTCTACATTAAAATCCCTAAGCTAAGTCACAGTGTTAGTTGTAAAACATCCTATAAAATTTAATTTGCATTACCAGCAACCACAGTATCACACAAGAAAACCCAACCTAAATATACACAGCAGGTCAAATTGTGGGTAAACGTTTCAAAGTGCTACATAAACCTTCACAGTGCCTCTTATAACCTCAGATCAAGGGGATTATCCATTAGTACTTTTAAAAAGAACCTACTGTGCTTTAGCAAGATATGGTATATAGCTCTATACTGTGATGTCTGACCTCACTTGGTAGCAGGAGTAGAATCTCTATTCACACTCACAGTTGCAGTGTTTGCAATGTATAGTAGTAGTCTTTCTTATTCTGACAGTTTGATTAAAATTCACAGAGAGCTGAGGGGCTCATGCTGAAGTAAAGTGCTTTCAATATCTGAAACTCTACAGTAAATTACTTCTCCAACAGAGCAACTGTACTTACATCAATATCCTCTTGGGTAAAAGTTTCGGGATCTTCTCCCATCATGTTGGCTAAATGTCTCTTTCCTAGGTTGAACTCTTCAATCTGTTTTTTAATAAATGCCTCTGTGTACTTTTCAGGTCCTGAGGCTGCTACATTTTTCTTCCACGCCGCTGTAGTGGTATAGATTAGCCTCAATGTCTAACAAAAACAAACAAAACAACAAAAATGTGAGATTTATTTTGTATTTTTGGTACAGTGAGCCCTAAATAAAATGAATAGTAAAACAAGCCATGCATACCTATAACAGGCTTCAACATATTACTGTAGTAAGTTAGAAAACGCAGTTATACTCACAAAACCACTTTCTTCCAATTGTTTAATGCCCGTAAACAGATAAACACATTCTAGAAGGTGAACATTTCTGCACATTACGATTAATCTTGGCAATTGCTTTTCTTCTTATTGAACATATTTGCAATGCACCTGCCTTTTAATTTTTTTTTTTATTATTTAGCAAGATTTTTCTGATAATACATATATATATGTAGTAACATGTTAGGAACATCCAGCAAAAGCAAAACGCAGAACTAATCAACAGATGCAGTCTTAGAAAAAACAACAGCAAAAAAAAAAAAACAGCACATAAGGAGGTTTTGCATTCACCTAAAGGCACCCTGTAGTGAAGTACGAAAAGGATCTGCAGGGCAGCTCTCTTGTGGCTTTCGGAAGCATGTGGGTGCCCGACATCCCACGGCACAGTGGACAACCACCGCTGAAGGCTCTGGAAACGCTATGAAGCCCCCCTTCCTTCTCAGTGCCAGAACATTTCTTCAGCTATTTCACTGTCTCAGGTAGAATGATTAGGAAAGGAAGCAGAGTAATCCTCATCAGCATCTACTGCTGAGCAGGGTTCCAGCTCAGAAGTCATAACTCAGGGGACACTTACCTTTTGCTGTTTGTGGGAGGCAAGTTTTTTTTCTTTACCAAGACAATCAGTAACTGGGATGACTGATTTCAATCAAGACCTCTAACAGGGGAACAGGAACTTCACTATCAGGGCTGCAATGTCCCAATTTCAGCTTAGTGCCAACAGTATGCACTATTTTGTCTCTCCAACAGTAGAGTTAACAAAGTTCTCCGCAGTTTAATTATTCCACAAACTGAACAGAGAACTGATTATCTGCATGGCCTTCTGGGGTGAGAGGGTGGTAAGTAATCACCAGGAAAAAGGATATGGGGTAGAGAAAAGCAAAAGACAGAAGAAGAATCCCTTCTGAATCAGAAAAATCCCAACTTTTGTTCACCGCAGAGTACCCTACAACATTTATCTTGAACCTCTTCAGCGTGCCACTGTTCAGAAGCACAGTTTCAGATGGCAGAGCATCTCACAGTTCGCCAGACCTTGCATTCTCTCCCCGACTCCCATTACCTACTTACGGCTAGCTCTGGCCCTCAGACTCTTCCTCAAGCCAGCTCAGCTGCCTGGCCTTGGCAGAACACTAATTTCTGTGTCCTCCCCAAGAACAGGGAGCTCTCTGCTGAGCCAGCAAAAGCGATTCAGAGAAGGCGCTGAGAAGTGCCAAAGCTGACAGGAGAACGCAGCTGAAAGAGGGACAAGGAAGAAGAGAAGTCCCCTCTTCATTTCTTCCAGTGAATTATTATATTACCTCTGCTTCTCCTGGAGCTGTAGCTTCAGTCTATCTTTGGCCAAATATTAAAATCCACACAGTTACAGTAATTAGAAATAGCTAGTAGCCTTATTATGAGGGACAGAATAAACCCTAGCATTTGAGACAACTAAACACCCTGCGAGTCACAGAAATAGTCCGCAGATCACACTCAGCATTTTGACTTGACCTCTCTTAGTTAAGCTAATATGAATAGCTTAAAATACTTACGGTCTTCATATAACTAATATAAATACAGCAGCAATCTTCAGGCCTGGTTACAACCACAAAGACACGAACATACAGATGTGCATTTGCCACAAAAGGTTTAAAAACAGCCCCCAGAAAGAACTCGGTGCAGAAGATCCTGCTGTTGCTTTATGTTCTCCATGGCTTATAAGCATCACATGCAATGCTAGTCCTGGTTTGCTCCTTTTTTATTTTTAATTCATGTTTTCTGTAAGATTATATTTATGCATAAAAAATTAAAACAAAAACAAACAAAAAACACCAAAATTTTAAATTTACACCATTTCTATTTACAATGCTCTTACGACTTCCTTAGAAAGCAGAAAGGTATCTGCATATTCCCTATTCTTCTCCCAGTCACTCCTCAGGAAAGAATTCAATTCATCTTCTGTCTTGCTTGTCTTAATAGTAACTAATTATATGTAATTCTTGTCAATGAACATATGATTCCTTATTACTTGGCCCAAAATTGCTTTCTGTCTGCTATGCTTTAAACAGGATACTTTAAAAAGATTGCTTTCATCTTATTCCTGTCAATTTCTATTGTAATTTTCTCATTTTTGTCCTTCTTCCCTCAAGCTATTCATATTCTTCCCTGGTTTCAATTCGTCACTAATCAAAAGTCCCTGGACACACAAACTGTTCATAATTAGAAAACAGCCTCTTATGCAAATTAATATCTATTGTATTGGGTACCTCTTCTGGGATAAGAGTCCTATTTCATGGGTGGTAGAGGCGAGAACTGCAAAGCACAGCCAAATGCTTCTGGCATTTCAGTCAAACAAGAAAGCCCGCTCCTC
Organism: Anser cygnoides; assembly: GCF_040182565.1. NCBI lineage: Eukaryota > Metazoa > Chordata > Aves > Anseriformes > Anatidae > Anser > Anser cygnoides. The sequence goes on along the minus strand of NC_089873.1, from coordinate 144,809,357 downwards.
GACTTTCTAGAGGAAACCACGCAGGTCTGCATTTACTTATCACACATTTCATGAAGCGTTACTGAAGACAACAGCCTCACCATTTTAGAAGTGATGATGGCCATTAACAGCACCCCTGAAGTAACAGGTTGTTCCACCAGGAGAGGGAGAAGGTAAAGCCGCCTCTTCTGGACCCAGCTCCTGAGTGTTAACCCCTCCCAATCAATCCCTCCCCAAACAACCTAGCATTAAAACAGTCTGGCAAATCCTTGTTTTCCAGGGAGGCAGTCAATTTATATAAGATCAGTTTCTGTAAAAGTTGCCTCAGAAAAAAACAACTGTTTTCAGAGAATTTCAAGTTCACTGGCCTACTTATTACAAGACGAGAAGGAACAAGGGGACCTGTTTGCTTACTGTTGTCCCATGAATTTTGCTTCGCTGGTGTACAAGCAGAAAACCAATGCGTATCACTAACAGAAGAATCAATCTTCCTATGCTTTTGCAAGGGAAGGAAAGGGGAAGCAGAGACAAAAGGCTCAAATTCAAGAGAAGTCTGTCTGTTTTACAACGTGGCATAGCTACAGAGGTGAAAGGAGATACCCCGTTTATGTGGCATGCTTGCAGCTACACCATTTTCAAGCTGCTTCCATGCTCTAAGCCAGCAGATTTCAACCATCTCCTTTTCCAAAACCACACAGTGCATGGAGGTCACTTGTTTTGGTTTTGTGTTCTCTGGCAGCAGAGAAAAGTGGTATCATCTTCCTGACATTGATACATATACAGTGGTTCACATACAGTACTGGTCCCAATCAAATGCAAATAGCATATAAGGTACCCCAAACATTTTTGCTGAGAAGAGAGCTATACAATCACAACAGAAGCAAAAGACAATAACAAAGCCAGATCACTTTTTCTTTATAAATTGTACTAAGTATCCATGTTTTGCTTATTAGAAGGATAGACTAAACCTATTGTTCAGTAAAAGCTAAGGGAAATGGAATTACAGTGCCCTTGTCATTTCCACTCTTAACATGACAAGCTTGAAAATTAAAAAAAAAAAAAAACAGAACCACAAATACTTTTGTCTATCATAGTTGGGGAAACAGTTTAATGAATACATTACAGCAAGGAATTTTTAAGAGAGACACCATAAAGCAGTTCCCTAATGGAAAAGACAGTCAAGCGTTTAACATAAGAAATGGCTCTAGCAGGTCAGAAGAAGGGTGTATCAGTTTTCCATTCCCAACAGCAGCCAGTAGCTGAGCCACAAGGGTAAGACAGAAAAGAGTAATACTTTTTCCAGGACACTTCTAACAACCAGCAGTTCACAGACGTGTTGATATCTTGGTTTTGACAGTCCTCAGTGGAACTTTCTTCTGAGTTTTGTAAGCTGCTTTTTGTACTCGCACAAATGTTCAGCGCTCATAACACCCTCATCAGACTGTTCTGTGGGTTAGCGACACTGGATGAGAAGAAGAGCCTCTCAAGTTTCCTGGGCCATGCCTCCCCTTAGTTCCTTTCACACCCTTTAGTTCAGACATTTATGGATGGGATGGTTTGTTTACAGCTCCGGGCTCCGGTACTGATCCCATCTTTGGGCCAGAAAGCAGACCGGCGATCTCTGGAGGCCCCAAGCAGCCCTACCCTATAAGTTGCCTCTCTTTTGAGGTCATTTTCTCATTTATGATACAGAGTTTTTGGTTCAAACTCAAGCAGGTGCCTGCTCAGGAAAGCTATGTCCCTGTCAATTATACCTTTGACGTAGGCTAACCAAAGCCACCCAAACTCTTCCAACAGAGAACTACGATCAAGTGCTTGAACATTTCCAGCTTTTTCCTCCTTCCTCGGGCAACTTCACTTCGTGCATTTCTGACTGCTCTCCATCCGTAATACACAAAGCCTATCTACAAACAGACAACACAAACGCTCAAACTGCCCCCCCCAGCACTACCTTCCCTTTACTTCTGTCTGTTCAGCCACCGGGCAGACCCCCAGCCCTCCCCACGCCGCGCTGTGCCGTGACCTGACCGCTACCAGCCCGCCCCTTGCGCCCTCTGCTTAATGACGCGCGTGCCCAGCGCCCCTGCACGCACAGCAGCCGAGCTTTTTAATTACGCGGCAACCTACTGAACACCAGCACCTCTCAAATCACGCGGGCAATCCCCGCACACCCCCGGGAAGGGCCCGGCCCGGCTCTCACCTGCGAGCGCGCCCCGCCCGCCGCCACCACCAGCGCGGCGCCCCGCCGGCCGCCCGCCCGCAGCAGGCGCCTCATGGCCGCCGCCATCACCGCGGCTCCCGGCTCGGCACCGCACGGCCCGAGGAAGGCCCGGCGCCCCCGATTGGCGGGCAGGGCCGGAGCCGCGCCTGCGCGGTGCGTCGCGATGAGGGCGGGCAGTGATGGCGCTGCCCTACGCTGGGCAAGGGCAGAGCGGGAGGGACGTGGAGGTGTCAGGGGGGCGGCTGAGGGCCTTTGGTGTGCGCAGCCCCGAGCAGAGCAGGCCGAGGGGGGCCTCATGGCGGCCTGCAGCTCCCTCACGAGGGGAGCGGAGGGGCAGGCGCTGAGCTCTGCTCTCTGGGGACAGCGACAGGACCCGAGGGAACGGCACGGAGCTGGGACAGGGGAGGGTCAGGCTGGGGGTTAGGGAAAGGTTCTGCACCCAGAGGGTGGTCGGGCACTGGGACAGGCTCCCCAGGGCAGGGGTCACAGCACCAAGCCTGGTGGAGTTCCAGAAGCATTTGGACACCGCTCTCAGACATATGGTCTGGTTTTTGGGTGGTCCTGTGTGGAGCCAGGAGTTGGACTTGATGGTCCTTGGGGGTCCCTTCCAACTCAAAATATGCTATGATTTGGTGATTAACAAACTAAACCTGATACATGGTACAACTACGACAGACGTCATTGAAACAAATGTAACAATCAACCTCTGCTCTTCAAATAAATATCATAAAGTGTTTTTTGTGCATTTGTTTTCTAGTTTTATGACTCCAGACCTGTTTCACCTGGAAGTTGCAGCGAGTCTGGTGCGACCCCACTGCTCTTGGGAGCAGTTAAAAAATGTGTTTTTTTCACCCTCACCTTGAGTTTTTGTTTAAGTAAAAAATGCCCTTTTTTAGAGGTATCACAGTGGTCTTGCTGAGTGGGGGTTTGGGATGGATACTGTCACCTTCCAAGGTGGCTTTAATCTGGATGCTGAACCTTGAGGGTTTGAGAGGGTGTTCATTATTTCCACAAGTTTTATGGTATAAAACTTGTGGAAATAATGAAAATATTATGTGGAAATACCCCTAGAGGTGATTGGATTTTGTCAGTAGTGTTTTGTGCCACAGGAAAAGTGGAAAATAATTATTTTTTTAATTCAAAAAAAAAAATATATATATATATATACTCTAGACTTTTGGGGGCCTTCTCTTTAAAAGCACTTGTTATATGAGAGGACAATGGAAGGAAATCTCAGCTTTTCCAGGTTTGTTTTTCTTTTCACCTTTTCACTGGTGGCCTTTGCTTCCTCCCGTTCAATTGTAAGTATGATTTCCTTCCTGGGATTTAAAAGGGGGTGTAAGAAAACTGGAAATGGGCAAGGGCAATCACCCATGCAGGGAGGTCAAGGAGAAGCCGGCTGGATAGGTATTTATTCCGAAGGTTACCAACAGTGAAAATGAAACCATCAGTGTTTTTATCGACACGGATACGTGTAAGTGACTGCAATGAATCCTGCACTGTAGGGAAGTGGTGAAACGTCTCTGTTTCGCACACACCTGACCAAGCCCTGAGAACAAACAGCATCCGGCTTTCATGCACATGGTGTGTAGGGATTGTGCCTGTTTAGCAGCTGTTTCTCCAAAAGAGAATAAAAGTGGATCAGGTTAGGGTCACGGTCCTACTCGTGCTCCTGGAGGAGCCAGCAGTGCTGAAGGGTAGAGAAAGCCAAAGGTGCTGCAGCCTCTTGGAGGTCAACAGCAAGTCTCATCCGCCACCTATTGCCCCCTTGCTTGGCTTTGCTCAGCATGGAGGAGTTCCTCAGTCCTCACCGTGCCAAACAAACGTCACCTCTCACCGCTGCCAGCTGTCTAGAAGCAAAGTGCCGCTGGAGTGAGCTGCTTTCATTCTCCACATACAATTAATTGTCAATTAAATCCGAGGAGCAGGGCTGCCTATACAATATTGGCTGCTTGCACTCGGAAGCTGGTTGATGTCAATCCAACTCCCTCCACTCCTTAAGCCTATTTACTCCTGTGCCCGCTGTGAAATAAAGCCAAATGCTACTGCAGTCCAGAGCATGTTTTCAAGGATACGGGAGTCTGTATACCATCCATGGTTTTAGTCTGAGGTTGTAAAATCGTTTTCACAAATGAAGAACAGTTCATTACATAAATGAAGTGCTCGATATATGTGGAGTCCAATATTTAATGACAAGGACCATGTTTTGTCTCTCATGGATTTTCCAAGTGGTCAGTTCTTACAAATTAATTGCTAACCCCTCAAGATAGAAGATTTTTTTTTTCACAATTTGTTTTGAAACCCCTTGATTCAGGTACTGCCAAGGACTTGCTTGTCCCTGGAAGACATTTCTCCAGAGATGCCTGGGTTATCACCAGTTTCTAGACTGATCATACACCTAAATGCAAGAGAGTGTAGTTATTTCTTGGGATGCTTTGAAGGAAATGGGCTCTTGTGGTGGGCACGGTTCACATATTCCAGCGGGATTCCTTCTGCTGGAAGGGTTCCCACTTCAGCTCAGATGACATGAGTCTGCATTTACCAGCCCAAAATCACGTTTTAGCACAAGCCAAATTAAGATAAAAATCAGTGGATGTTATTTGCATGCTTGACTCCTGCATCCCCACCCCTCTGTCAAAAGTTTATTAAGACAGACTTTAGGAAAAATGCAAGAAAACCATGTTTAATCTACTTACCCAAGACTAATTCCAAAGGGCTTCTTTTTCTATCTCTGTATTTAGTTGGCAGATTGTATATGCTATACCCAATCCGTGCAAACTGTCCTGATGCTTCGCTAAGCCCTTGTAGATCTTCAGTCTTATGTGTGGCAGGAATGTCCTTTTGAGCCCAGCTGGGCAATGCTCGACTCTGGGAACTTGTTCAAATGTGACCCTTATTACCCATATACTGGCATAAACTTGTTAATTGTGCTCTACACGATCACACAACTGGGAACTGCTGTGTGCAGCGCATTACCTGCTTTTGTTTTGAGACTAGATAATGAGGGTTAGGATATAATTGGGGATAACAGGAGCTTTGGAGTCTGTCTTTCAGGGACAGCCTGAGACTCAGAAAACTGGCATTTCTGTGCAAGGCTTGAGATTTCTGAAACGAAAAGTCACTGAATACAAAATAAGGAAACCAGGCTGAGCGTAGCATGTACGTGGGTCAGGGGACAGCCTGAGGGGCACATCTGTAGTGTATGCAAATTCTGCAGTGCAGACCTGAGGCTGTGCTTCAGTCCAAATATGCTGATTGCTTACATTACCAGCCCACATTCAGACAGTCTTACAGTAAGATTTGGGGTGTCCTTTTGTAATCAGAGATGGGGTTTGAAGCTAGCCTACGTACAGGTTACCGGCATGGATAATGTGAATACTACCTGCTGGAGGAACGGGTATCCATGTGATAGTGACATACATGGTAAAAATCAGGGTAAAAAAGCATACTAAGTTTCATCTCCCTGCCCCACAAATGCAGACAGAAGGTAGCAAGGATGGCAGTACTGGGTCAGACCTAAGGTCATTGAGCTTCACTCTAGCAGTGGTCAATGGTAGATGGAAGAGTAGAAAGACGAGGAAAATATACTGGGATACTTCCCTGATACAGTCTCCAGACCTGCAATGAGCCAAAGGTAGAGTCTTAGGCTTAGACACACAAGAAACGTATGCAGGAGAAGAGGGCATGCATTCATGGAGGACGTAGCAGGATCTGCTGTCACACAATGGAAAGAGCTAATGTGCAGCAGAGACAGTGGGACTCGATGAATCAGAAGACCAAAGAAATTGTTGTAGGCGAATTAAGACTTCTCAGGATAGTACAGTCTAAATCCACTTCTGAAGAGATGTCTGAATTTTTTAGTGTTTTCACTTCTGCTATACAGAAATAAAAGAGTAGATTTGCTCTTAATTTCTGAACCAAAGTTTTTCTTAGAAACTATTTCCTCTTCTCTTTCACCTGTGCTTTTCTTCATTAGTCTGTGAGTATTTTGGCTGAAGTTCTGGGACACCTGTACCAGAATGGGCACCAAACACCAGTGCTCGTCCAGGGACCAAGCAGTTGGGTGGCAGAGACAGAGCATCCACGTGCCGAGAGTATTCCTCAGATCTTAGCCAGGGGCAGCTTCTGATTTCTCTTTAGAGCCAGAGAAGTTCAGGAAAACCCAAGTCCAGTCAACTGGAATTCAACAACAGCTTGAGGTTTTGGCTAGGGAAAGCACTGGAGAAGGGTGGCTTGACAAAAAACTTCGTATTTCTGAAGCTGATTGGTATGTGTTTGAAAAAAAAACAAAAAAACAAAAAAACAAAATGCACGTTAAAAATGCAAATAATTCAGCGGTATTTTAACTCTGTTCCAGTTAAGTAATTTCTCAATATTTTATGGCATGTGTGTGCTTTTTGACATTGAAATTGTTTTGCATTGATTTTTTTTCATCACTATTGAAAAGCTTGAGGCTGATATATCCAGAAGTCATGCTTTCTTAAATGCAAACACATTAATTTTACTTTTAAAAAATGAATAATAAGAACAGCTATTTCATTGTACCTAGATTTCTCCAAACGTGGACTGAGCACACTCCATTTTGTAGACTGCATATGCTAGCTACCTAAGGGTTGTCAATTATGTTATGCTATAAAAGGCACAGCACTTAGGGGGCTGTCAATCAAGTCTGTTGTGAGAGAGGCTTCAAGAATCATTATTCCAACGGTATTTATTGAATATAAAAATAAAACAAATTTACGTGAAAACACTGAGTACAGATGGATCATATTTCATGTTGTTGTGAGAGGGGTTTGGAGTGAGCACGAAAACAGGAGAGGTGACACCACCAGAGATCTGTGCTTGTGAAGCAGTGCCCTCTGGTTTCTCCTTCAGACAGCTTTCCTTCTTCCTGGAGGAAGGTGGTACCCAAATCCCACTGACTTCAGTGCACTTTGGATCACAGCCCCACATCTGTTTCATCTTCACAGTACGAGTGCTGGTGTCCTTTTTATTTTCCCTCCACACACCACACACAGACACACACAGCTGATGTGTATCTTTGAGCACTGCAAAGCTTTCTGGGGAGTGTTCTTTCCCGTAGCGTTATGTTCCAGCTCTACCATAATTTATGTGCTCGAGTAACCCCCATTGAATTTACAAACAGTTCTCAGAAGGAAAGAGAACTTGTATGGATGTAATTTGGAGGCATCTGAAGACAGTTTTATTCCAAATGGATGCCAGAGTCAGCCCAAAGAGATCCAAATGCAGTGTCTGGGCCTATTTTTAGTTGGCAAGTGCTTTTAGACTATGTAACGTGTCTTTGTCATTTGTCTACCATACGCTTTGCCTCCATATGTTTATCACTGTTGCTATTGCTGATTCAGTATTTCAATAATAGAATCACTCAGAGCTATGCTTTCGACTTGGTTTTGCATCAGACTTTTTATCCCTGTATAATTAGACTAATGTCACTACTGATCCTAGAAGCAGCTCGGAGTCAGAGCTGACATTAGATCCATAAGCTGCATCTGTACAGCTAAATAAAGGAGGGCTTAGCACTGGCCCAGCGACCAAGTGACCTTGATTGAGTCACATCGGTGCTGATTTTAGAGCCTCCTTCCCTGAGCAGTGATGCTGGCTGGAACAGCCCCAAATGGAACCAGAAATACAAATAATCTCCCTCGCCCATATACAGAGCAGTTGTAATTTTATCTCTTCATCACACAGAAGGAAATTTATTGCTCTTCCCATTACTGAACCTTCTCAGATTTATAAACTTTCCATTATTGATTTTTCTAAGTACTGGAGACGTACATATATTCAGAATAAATGGGAGAAAGCAGTGATTTCTCAAATTGTATATGCTTCCCAAGATTCACTTACAGATAGGGGGCAGACACTGTTAAGTCCTGCCTACCTCACAAGATAACCAGAAAATACCTCTTAAATTATGCCCTCCTGGGATGATGTGAGGAATTTGTCTGTGTGCAGTTTAGGGATGCTATTTGAGGTTGGGAACTCCATATATATATATATATCTTTGCCAGGCTGCAAGCTCCGTCTTGATTTTAAGGCTGGGATTCTCCTTACTGTGGTCTCACATCTTTCCTGATGGATTGAAATCCATGCAGGGTGCAGGCACGGAGCAGCAGACAGTTGATGCCCAAGTGCTATCTACCCCATGGAGCACTGTAGGCACCGAGTTACTCCTGTGGAGGAGGTCGGGTTGTTGAGGACATGGTCACCTTGTCCACAAACTAATCTGGCAGGAGACTGCATTCACCTGCTGAAAGCTGAACAGGAACTGAGAAGTCACAAAACAACACGAGTGTTCTCTGGGCCACCTTCAGCAGCTCAAGGTTGGAGGGAGAAGATGCCACCTGCACATGACAAGGCAGGGAAAATCTGCTCTTCTGATGTATTCATGCACTCTGCCAGGAGCTTCCAGTAGAACCAGGCTTTAGAACAAGGGGTCATGGTTGTTGCTTTTCCAGAAGGTGCCTTTTCCAGAAGTCCTTTATCTTTTACAGAAGGAAATGGTGTCACCTGAAATTGTGCAGAAGATGGGTGTTGTATTGGTCTTCCCTGGGTTCCTCCAGAAGAAGAAAGCATAAGCCTCACCTTTTCAGTGAGTATCAGAAAAGAAAGCTGTTCATTCTTTATCTTTGGAGTATTTTTGGCGCTTGGGAACTGGCAAATACAGCATGTAACATTTTCCATGCTTCTTGGAGATGCTCAAAAGAGGCTAAAGTGGTTATTCAGGGAGAATTAAATCTCTTCTTCTTCTCAAAATGAGAATGATGACCAAAGTACTGGCCAAGTCAGAGCTGAAAATGAAGCTTTACAAGTATTTTAACAAGCTTTGGACAAATCTGTGAAGTAATGAAGCCCAAGAAAGTATCACTTAAAGATTTCAGGTTTTAAAACAGCAGCAGCAGCAGAAGCTTCTGAGTCATCAGGGCTTCCACTGAAAGTCTAAAGAAATACATATGAAACATCTTTCACAGAGATAACAAGAAAGGAGAATGACAAATTGAATCTGGATTAGGGAAGAAGAAAAAAAGCACCAAGTACTGATATTACTTTCTGACTGCTATATTCAAATAATAATGAAAATAATCTGGCCAGTTTCCTGCTGCAGATCTCTTTCCAGAAAATATCAATTCATGTGACTGTATTGAAGCTATTTAAAAACTTTGGGATCATTTGCTTTCTTTCATGATAAAATAACTAAATGTGATAATAAATAATGTTTTTATACCTGCTATAATGTTTTAGGTACTTTATTTTAGAATATGAATGCTATAGAGTGTCCAGCAAAAGCAAGTATCTAATATAATACAGATGTCTCCCCAGATGTTCTGGTAAAAGAACTGCTGGCTCTTTCTAGCTTCTCTGTTCTTACACCAATGAGGCACTACCTGCAGTCTACGCTGTGGGTGCCAGCACCTGAGGAGCCAGCCAGAAGGACACCCGGAAAAGATGCTTCCCGTATTTATTTCTGCAACACAAGAAGAGCTTAGTCCACAATAATCTTCTGTTGGTCACTTTGGAGGTGAAATTCATGCAGGGTGCAGGCACAGAGGTGGAAGTCACTCGCAGGTGGAAGGGCAGGCTCTGTTTTGACATCTCTTACTCTGCCCTCTTTAACTAAAGTTGCTCGGCACCTTCAGCTTAAGAGGGCAAATGATGCAGTCTGGAGCTAACTCATGAAATAACACTCATAACTGAGATCATTATAAGTATCAGTAGAAACTGCCTGAATCATCACCTCCTCACATGTGAGAAGCCAATACTGTACGTCAGCCTAAATCTGAACATCTGCAGCAAGCAACTGTACTTCTCGGATTATGGTAGCTCTCTTTCAAAAGAGGAGGCAAAACAGGGGAGAGAAAGTTTTCAGGGTTTCGGGGAAAAGAGAAAGGATTCTGCAACTTCTGTGAGCATAGTCACAGACCGACCAATCTACTTGCATGTTGATGGCACAAGTCTTGTGTCATTTATAACGTGCTGTCACAACCCAGCTGAACATGGTTGGCTGGCAGCAAATTATCCTGAACCTTGCAGAGGTAAGTAGGCTCTGGCTTATTCGAAAGGATGCCAGACATTTTGTCTCTTTGGCCAAGTCTTCCCAGTCATTTATAAAGCTACATGCAAAGGTCAAACTGTACTTAGGTATAAAATATGGTTAAAACAAATCACATTAAACCATTTCACTTTACTTAAATAAAAGCAAAGCAACATGAAAATGCTTGTTAAATATCTCCTGGGAGAGGACTCCACTGTCCCTTACTAAGCGGGCTGTGATTGCTGGTTTTCCACTCTTCTGATTAGACTAAAAATAACAAAATCAAGCAGGAGTTTCATCAAGAGTTTCCGCTGGGGGTCTACAGGTTCTGAGCAAATGTGTAAAGAAATATAAGCTTCTTATGCAAGGAATCTTCAGAAAAAAATCTAGAGTGGAGTTTTCAAGAAAAATATGATGCTATTCAAAATTAAAAATAATAATAATAATAATTTTAAGCACTGAAAATAAAAGGGAAGGGAAGTCAACTATGTGAAACTCCTTTCTTGGGATCAATGGGATAGACATTTTTCTTTGCTTTTGTTTTCTATTTCTGTGGGACTCTGCTATCAGCACACATTCCTCTACATTCCTATAAATCTAGCACTGAATCAGAACTTGAAGGCAAGCCTAACTTGATCACAAAAGATCACATCATTTGGCATTTCACCCTTGCACATACTTCAGGGACAGCTCCATAACTTACTGATCCTGCCCACAGACTGGCTTGACCTTATTAATCTGATTTGCCTCAGTCCATGGCAGTTATGACACTGATCAGATCCTGTCTAAATGGCTTTTATACGTTCATTTTCCTAAGATTTATATTCTGCTACAACAGGAGAACTAACAATGACTACTTTCCCTGGAGTGTTCAGCAGTCCTGGGACCAGAAGCCATTAAGAGCAGGACTTCAGTTTCACCAGAGGCAAATTCACCACTTATGTTAACGACTAAACAATAGAATGATAAGAAAGGTTACTTTTGATTTTACAAGTGCTTTCCTGACAAACTAGTAGTGTTGTCACTCTTCGCAGGAAAATTCTAACACTTGCTATAAAAAAACATTTCCATAAGTGGAAAAGGGTGAGCTGAAGAAGGAGCCTGAGAGGCTTTCTGTCCCAGATGTAATGCTGATTCCAAGAAATCACTGCACTAGCAGACCTCAGGCAGTTTTGTGGCTCCGTGCAGATGCCACTTAGGAGAGAGCTCAAGGAGAATAGTCTGAAGTAGGATTTATCCTTTATCTTCTGTGATTACATTAATCAAATGCAGTAAATGACTGAAGCTCAAAAATGAAAAGAAAAAAAAAAACAACAAAACTACCTACAAACAAACAAAGATCCACCTTTCTTCCGTCCTCCTCAAACCATTACAGCATTATTTATGTACTCCATGCCAAGGTGCTGATTTGCACTGGCAAAGGCCTTTTGATGCCTTTGTCATAAACTGTCTGATTCTGAAAATGCTCAAGCAAATGAGTAACTTTACTCCTGTGAATAGTATTTACAGTTCTTTCATGGTTAAGCATTTGGCTATTTCTTCTATATTAGTAGTACTTTCTCTTGATATCTGGATAGAAGGCTGAGAGACACAGCAGGCAGAAATGTTCCTTACATGTCTGTACCTATCCTTTTCTCACCACTTTTTTTGATAGGGCTGTTCTTGTCTTGATATGAACATTTTCCTTCCTATCTCATCAAGGCTATTTCTTCATCTTTACCTGATAATATCTCTTGTTCAAGCTGATGGAGTGTTTTAAGAAATACAGATGTGTACTATACTTAGAAATAAGAAAACTCTCTGGTGAGGTGCTTTGTCACAATGCCATTTCATCCAATGGGCCATACAACGGAGAGCATGAAATGACATGGTGAATTATTTGGTAAACTATTTCTACACTCAGGATACTATTTCTATACTCTGGTCACTTTTTGAACACCTTTTGGTAGCCTGCAAGCAGTTGGCCTTACAAAGGAGGACCAGGCCTGGGAAAACAAAATTTGTTTTCTTTCTCTTTGTTTGAATTTTCTGCAAATGATATGTAGTTTCATTGTTATTTTTAACTGTTTATGTGGGTTTGTTGAAATGGGTTTTTACATTCTGACAGCATATGATAGTCAAGCACCCTCTAATTATTTAGGGAATGTTTGCAAACATACATTTTTCTTCAGATTTTTTGTCAGATTAATATAATCATTTGATGCACAAAATTGGAATTGTTTGAAATTCTTAAGAGAAAGCAAATTTTCATCTCATGTTCACAGTGTAAATCAGATGTGAAATATTTGGCTCCTCTGTTCCAGGAGTAGAACAGATCTGGCAAAATGGATCGACATATCTGAGTGAGTCTTCTGCTCACTCATTAGAGGACCCTCACTGATTCTCCAACCTTCTTTGCAATCATCTGTAGAAGTACATGTTCAAGTATTAGCTCTAGATGATGGCAATGTATGTGTTTTAGCTGTTGCAATGTTTAGAACAGCTTGTGACTATCACTGAGTAATTACATTGCAGTTACTGGCAGTGAATATGGTATTAAGAAACATGTAAAATTTAGAAACCTTCAGAAGTTAAGTTTAAGGTCAAGAAAGCAAAATAATGGAAATGTACAGTCAAGGATTATAGCAAAATTAAACATAAATAGCAGGGCATTTTTTGCGTCTGAAGAATCTGAATTGTGAACAGAAGCTGAAGAACAGTTTTCTCCTCTGGGAAAAACAGATACCAACAAAGAAGGCAGAGAATAATTGGCTGAATATATGGCAAAAATGAGGGGGTTCTGCTCTCTTGAAATTCTTTTTAGAACTGAACCAAGGGCAAGATTCTGCTCCATGTTTATTTAAAGACCTCCTCACCTGGTGAACAAAGCTTTTACCGTCAATGGCACAGTATTAAATGACATAGACCCCCAAAACCGGGTCCTAAGCATTTCCAGGACCAATTCATTACATTTTTTTCAGGCCAGAGACGTTGACTGGGTGGTAGATGATAGCAGCTCTGCTGAGGGACCGTTCCCAGGAGCCCTGGAGATTCCACCCATGACTGATGCCTGCCTGGCCAGCAAAGAGTCTTCAGATGCCTTGTCAGTGTGTCAAGCACAGTAATGCTTAGATGTTAAATCCTAGCTACCTTTGTGTGTGATGGACATTAAACAACTGATTTACACTTCAAAGATATGTACATGCTTTTTGAAGACCCTTTGAACCCTACTCTAGACATCTGAACAAGCTGGCCTAAAGGAGGAGCTGTAAAGAGCTGTATCCACACCTCTGCTGAAAAAAAAAATTAAGAGATTCCCAAAACAAAATATCAGAAAACCAATGTGTTAAGGATTGGTGCTTTTTAGAGATGTAATGTTTAATTAATTTCTTCTTCTTTTTCTTCTCCTTGAAAAAGAGGTATTAATTTATCTCATATCAGAAACTCTTATTTCAAAACCTTATTAAGGGTTTTTCTTAGTGCTCTCTCCATTCCAGTCAGAGCTGTGGCCTTACATTTAACAATTAAGTTATTATTGCTATACCAAATTGCCACCAGGAAAGAGCTTTTCTTACAGTCCTTTACATTCTTTGTTGCCATGCCTTTCTCCATTACCTGAGCTATATTTTCAAACTGCATAAACCACAAGACAGAACAGGACTAACAGTCAGGAGTGTTTAAGAATTACCAGCTGTACATTTGAAAATATTTTCAAAATCTCTAACATTATTAGAAGGGAAAAACACATATTATACCTATTGTCTAAATGTTTGGCACACCATAGCCAATGGATCTCACTGATGGGCTCAGTAGAATTGTTTCAACTATAGTTTACATGCCTTTGGAAGACACTACTTCGTTTTTCAAGGTGTACTCTGGATTCATTACATTTACCAGTATCATCAGATCTCTTTTATCCCTTGGCAAAAGACTTCTAAAAAGATTCTGGATTTTGTAGTCAATATACTTAGTCTCCCTTATCCTCAGTTTATGATTTAAAGCAGCAGCACGAGAGTCATATGCTCAAAATGAGTCAAAAAGTACTGTAATGCAGTTGACGTTTGAAAATTGATCCATTTAATTTGAATTGTTTCTTTTCAAACCATTTACTATCTGTCTTTCTTTTGGTTGGTCAAAACATTTTAAAATACAAGCACATTTTTCATTGAAATAAAGCAGTGGAGACCTAGAAGGCACACTTAGAAAAGAAAGCTTAAAGCCGAATCACATAGACTGAGGGTGATGGGTTCAAATGTGTGATGAGAAGTTCAGTGCTCATGGTCTTATTTGAAATACTATTTTCTATAATTTTCCAGGGGGAAAAAAAGCTGTCCACTAGCTTTTAACTTCCTACTTTAAAATGTGCTGTTTACTTGAACGTGTATAGTGCTAGTTTATGCTAACACAAGTATGATCATATCCATAAATCAAAGACAAGAATAAAAAGTGTAATTAATATTCTATCTTTTATACCTATTCTGTGCTTGTTTCGTAATTTGTAGCAGATGGAAGCCAAATGTTTTTAAAGAATCAGAACCAGTTTTATAAGAAGATGGTTCATCTTCTCTAAATAACTTCCCCTTAAACTGCCAGTTATACTTATAATTTTAATCTATAAAAACATGATTGTTGGAATATATTATATTATTTTGGGTAGCTCAAAGTGAGACCACATTCTTGAACCTTCTTCCATATTCTATGTCTTCATTTTAATACTAATGTCTTATTGTTTTATTTGTCTCGAAAAATCTAGAATCCTTTGTGACATAGCAATATTCTCACTCTCTGTTAACAAGCTGTTATGGTATTATTTATGGTAGATTTTCTTGATTTAGATCAAAATCTGGTTTTTAAATTTATTTTATTGCTATGACATATATAGTACATTATGAGCAATTCCAACACAAAACAATAAGGATGTCTGTCTTTTAGTTAATACTTAAAGAATTTGTAAGCCAATGTTTGAAGAAATGAAGATATAGAAATAAAAGAAGCAGATCTGAATAAAGTAGAACACAAAGAGAGATTAACAAAGTAGGCTTTCTCTTAAGTGAATATTCCAAATAGGAATAGGAAAGAGTGAAGATAAATGGATGATGGTGAGACAGAAGCCCACCATATATATGGATACATACTTTATATAGATATTTATATACTTTATATTGATATATACTTTATAGAGATATTTATATACTTTATATGGATATATAAAGGATTATGGTATATTGGTAGAAGAAAAAAAAAGAGTATATATCTAGTGTGTGTCCAAAACATCTGAGTAAATGCAACCAAGAGGAAAAGCACTTGTTCATACATGCACAGAAACAATTTCTTGAGTATATCTCTAGATTGATTAATCAGAGCTTCAAAACTTCTAATGTCAAAATTACAAAATACAGATATTTTATTCAAATAAGCAATCCAATATTGCAGGTAGCAAGGTTATGTTAAAATGTCAAACAATGATCTATTCTGAACTTTCCTCAAGTAAATACCTGGAAAAAATTCTGAAGGCAATCCCAGAGAATAAGTTTATTCGGAAAGTGAATTTCTAGCCAAGTAGGCTAGAAACCGTTATTTCTTGGAAAGCATCTAATGTCTTATTATTGCTCGGAGCAATCCTGGTATATCAGTGTCACTGTAACCCTTTTAAAAATAAACAAGAAGAAAGTTAGCCAAGTGGGATGAATGTATCTGTAGATAGAAGACTTTTAAGAAGAAGACTTTTGTTTAGAAGACTTTTTTTTTTTTTTTTTAATGTCAGTCCTGAAAGAAGAGTTCACAAATTACCTGTTGTTAAGATTACAGGAATTTCAATGAGAATTTTTTCTTAAAATTGAGAATACAGTTTTTGAATGGTTACCACAAGGAAGGAATATGGTGTTTTGAAGCAAACAAGTGCTTTCCCTTACTTTGGTAAGAGAAGAGTGCCTAGGGTTTATGTAATTCCATGTCAGAAGTACAAAAATTGTATGGAGCAAGGAAGTAGATACTACTACTGTTAAGTTGTTCATAAAAGCACATCATATGTACTTTGCACTTCACATTTTATGATGCCAACAGTTAAATGTATAATATAAAATTTCCAGAAGTTGAACTTTATGGTAATTATGATAATTATGGATATGTCTCTCCAGGGAGTGAGCTCTAATAGATAAGGAGTAACTTGATGTTAAAATAAAAATTTCCCTATGCATTGATTAATTACATACAAGGAATCCAGGAGGTTTATTCCATAGCAGTAAGGCAAGATTGTACTTTCTGTGGGCCACAGTATGTGTTTATTATCAAACATATCTGTGCTTACTGGAAGTTGAGACTGCAGTGAGACATATCATCTCATCTGAAGCATTAAAACTATTGAAATGAATACCTGAGTGGGGAGATGTATAAGCCATTTAATTTTCATATTGTTTGCAAACCCATGCTCCACGGTGTTTTCACTTGCATTTCTGGAAGCCACCAGAAGAAATACCTCACTTTCATCAACAAGTACTTCAGAATAACACCAGCATGCTTGGGCTGTTCTCCAGGGGCATGTCAAAGAGTGCCCTGACCTTCTTAGGATCAAAGCAGCAGTCTGTCTCACACCCACCTTCTCAGTATCTCCAGACCTTTGGGGAACAACATCTCACATCTGGTGCTGAATTTCTGCAGAGGCTGAGTATGTCTTCAGTTGGCAGGCCCTTAAGCTATGCTGGTGATGGTAGACCAAGAATCCCACGAACCTTTTCTGGCACTGAGGCCAGCTGTCTCAAAGTGGCTTGCAACTGTATTTTTAAAGTTCTTACCCTTCGGCAAAGGGCAGCCAGATCCAAAACATCCGTAGGAAGTGGCATCAGTGCTGCACTAATTCTTGAACTATGCTTGGCAAAGTTCTACTTAGCACAGACCAAAACTGTCAGGAACTATTGTGAGTGTGATTTTACAGTATAGCTGATGGACTTCCCTTGCCCAGGAACTTTCCCTGACAATCCTTAATTTATTAGTGTGTAACTGTAGAGTACCAAAAGAACCAAAGTCACCAAGTGCTGGTCCAGTTGTCTGCATGGCAAAGTGCTTCCTTCTCTAGTTCCCCCAGGCACTCTTCTTTCCTTTCCTCTCCATCCTGATCCAGACCTTCTTCCCCTTCTGCCTCCCTCTCCCCTGCCCTCTGTTGAAATAGATGTGGGCCCAGGAGTGTGACCTTCTAGGCTCTGGCTTCAGGCATATGGAGGAAGACACCTCCTCTATAAGATTCCCTCTCATGATGACACTGGGTCCCTTTACACAGATATTGCCTCTGGGGGGAGATGTTCTCCTCACACCATGCTTGAAGGCTGGGTGGCCTGGGCTTAGTGTCCCTTTGAGGTGCTGAGGTGGCCAGCACCAGGTGAGGGGACATTTGCCTTGATCCGTGGGGAACTGGGTGGCAACACGCACTTTCCGAGCTCATTCCGGTGAGTTCTGAGTTATTTTTTAGGATATGGCTACCAGAGACTCAGTCGTTGGTTGGTATATTTAAATAACATGCTGTAGTTCTAGAATGGAATGCATTCAGCTGTTTCTCATCAGGAAGTGATGGTGTTCTGATCAGTCATGAGCCAGCTTAGGTAGCAGATTGGAGTGTTTTCCTTGTGATCTCTGAACTGAGGGTGTTGCTAGCTGCTGGATGTGTTAGGTGATATTTAGAGTTAAAAATAGGCTTTTCAGAGCCTCATTGTCAGGCCTGGTAGAACAACTGGTTTAACTGAATCATCAGAGTTATCCTAGTTGTATTAAGCTGGAGGAACACGATGATGGTGTAGTGATAAAGCCTGTTGCTCCTAGGGAGTTTACCTGTCAACCTGTTTGTTGTCTTTGTAAGTACATTTTATTAATGGCATATATTTTTACTACGTAGATGATGCAGTGTTAAAAGCCGCTTTCCGTGCAGTTTATTCTGAGATTGTATGCCATAGCATTGCTTATACTGATATGAATATTACTTGAGTTTACACTGACAGAGAAATAGCTATCTCAACAGGATAGTAAAACAGCTGATTACTTCCTGAAGCACCTCTTTAAATCAGAAATCTTCCCAATAAAATGCCTTTTAAAAAACCTTTTAATATTAGAGCACACAACAGTTAATCACCTTCAAAAACTGTAGGTACAGTGGTAAAAGGAGGAAAACATCCTTCTTCTTTCCACTGGTACTTCATCTTTGTTTAAGTTCAAAGCAGCTTTGGCTTAGTATTTTTAAATGCCTTCATTTAATCATGAATTCAATGTGATTTTTTTTGCAAAATTGAGAATAACGCAGGGATGTCAAAAGCCTCCTCTCGGTCTAGACTGCAATATTTTGCCTATGGCGGCAAAATATTTGATGTCATTCCTGAATAATGTTGAACAATGTTTTATCCATCAGACTTATCCAAATACAAGCAAAGGGCAACTCCATATTTCAGTGACCTCCTGACTGGTGCTTTTGGTGGATGATCAGCTTCATATGATATAAAAGTGTAAGGCATCACCCCCCCCCCCCCAAAACAAACAAACAAACAAACAAACAAACAAAAAAACTGAAAATACTGTAAGCTCTGGGGCTTTTTTTTTCTCTTTTTTTCTTTTTTTTCCTTTTTTTTTTTTTTTTTCTTTTTTTTCTTTTTTTTTTCCCCAGCCTGTATTCATATTTGCTTCTGCACTTGATCTTGTCCACGTTAGAAAAGTTTAAAAAGTTTAAATCAGTTACTTTGATATGATCTATGTAAACCTGAAAAAATCTCTGAGGCTGAAACTTTGAATCCAATTTAAATTTGTTCAGATTAAATTCTCTTAATTAGCCACCTAAGTCAAAAAATGCAAGGGTAAAATCACTTCCTGTGCACTGCAGATGGATGTGCCTTCAGTGAAGAGTTAAAATGAGTTATCAATGCATTAATTATTCCATTTCTATTAGCTCTGTTTGAGTGAAAGCAACTACAATTTGAAACACTTGAATTTTTTTTGTCTGTACTTTGCTGGTCTGTAAGACCTGTACATGGACATCCTGTGGATTTCTTTACCGGAGTAAGCTTCAAAACAAAACAGAATAAAGCAAAAGATCCCCCGTTAATTGTTTCTAAGAAAAGGCTGACTTCTTTACATAAGCAGAAGGCACTGAAGGACTACATATCCTTGAGGCTTTCCCATGGAGTAAACATATGTCCACGCTACAGGGAGAACTGTTAGACTGCACCCGTTACCGGGCCAGCCATTTAGTGCTAAAAGTTTCATCACACTGAAGTTTGGATCCCACCTACCTGAGCAACATTATGGCTAAAGTCAGCTTTTGGGTTGCATTTGGGATGTGCGCTCCTGCGGACCACCTGGTAGAGCAAGACTGCTGGTGCTGCTCAGATCTGCTGAGTGGCAATAGGATGCCCCGCACCTCCTGGGCTCGCCTGGGTGCACCTTGTCTGCAAGAGCTTTCGAGGCCAGATGTCTGCACAGGGTGGCAGTCTGTATATTTTTCCAAGCCTCCTTCTATGGCATACCCCTTTCTACCTACCCTCTGGCATACGTATAAAACTTAGCAATTACATTAAGCCATATAATTCCTCCCACGAAGTGAGAAAAAAAAAAAAAAAGAAAAAAAGAAAGAAAAAGAAAGAAGGTAACAGTTTGCAGCACAAGTCAGCAAGCCTGGCAGTTCATTACTGAAGGAAATCGAAAACACTAGCCAGCATTTTCAAGTGGGAATCTATGGGAAGCTGAATGCACATTTGCTCACTTAAATGGATGGCCTGAGTTTTGGAGGTGCTGGATTGATGCAGGCTCTGAATGTTTTTCATCCTCAAAGATCAGGCCAATTGCTTTGCTGTCTCAATGTGGAATGTAGTCACCCAAGTCTGACAGTTTTGGCTCTAAGGTTTAGCTTGACTGAAAACAAACTGGCTTCAAAACTGTAGGGGAGGTTAGCAGCAGCTGCTCAAACCTATGTATCCAAGAAAGTAAATTTTAAAATGTCAGATGGATTTCTTCTCATGAAGTCAACCAGCAATAGGCAGGAACAGAGGCATACCTGGGAGGGTAAAAACAGACCTCATTCTTCTGCTTCTTGGTAGGACGACGTTTCTGAGCAACCCTGCCCTGGGTCAGGGGCTCAGGTGGGCTGACATACAGGAAGCTGAGTCTTGTCATGTTCATAACATCTATGATTTAAATATTGCTCTCTTCAGTTCTCACCGGAGGAGCTGTGAGCTGGCATGATGATAACCTCCACATCATCCCCCTTCAAAACAAATTAATATTTCTACAGGAAACAAGAGCTGCCCAGACTGCGACAGACTGGTGGAGAACTGCTGTGAGACGTTTGCAATGCCTTGCTTGTGCATCTGCAGTGAGGTTCAGCGGAAAAAGATAAAGGTAGTTAACAAGCTTTCCTATTGAATTTGGTAATGCTGAAAGTCAAAAGCTGAGAACAGAATTAGTGAGTCTTTTGCATTTAAGTATTTGAAATTCTAGCATAAAATTATCTTTCAGTAATGGAAAAAATAGAAATTAATATTAGAATGATTCTGCATTCAAGAAGTGAAAATCTGTCTTCAAGTTCATTTAGCAAAGTGACATTTAAATTACTATGAAGAATTGTGTGTGCTATATGTTATTTGTAATTTCATAACATGTTGGGATGAGATTGTCCTGGGATCAGCATGTGATTAAAATGATTATATACCTTATATACATGGTATGTTTCTTATTCAGTCACGATCAAAATACAATTTACTTTTATTAATATAATAATTTAGATGTTCTAAATGAAATCTCAGTTAAATATTTTTTAATTTCTATTCATAGCCTCCTAATCTCAACAATATTAACAAATCCATTCCCCTCACCTAGAAAAGATTCTCCTTTTCCAACCATCGTGATGGCTGACATCTGCTGGGATGACCCCTTGCCCCTAGCAGCAAAGCACAGCTATGTAAAGACGGACGACAGACAGATGCTCCTCTCTGATTGTAAAGAACTTTAAAAATATGGATGGGTGCAGAAGAGGGCACCAAATACTAACCAGCAAAGCAGATGCTGTTTTCCTCTCCTTAACACCCATGCTGAGTATTTTTCTTTTCCTCCCTCTCAACCCCTGTGTATGCGTATGTGTCTTAATACCAAAAATAGGTCTTATTATTTAAGTTTGAGTCCTGGAACACTTAAATCCACCATCATTCAGGCCTGTTGATCTTTCTTTTCTGCTCTGAAAATAAGGGTGTGAGCAGTTACAGCAGACAACGAATGAATATGTTAACATAACCCATGCTGGCATAGAGTGCCTCTCGCCTGACTGGCGTATTTAGTGTTGGGCAGCAGAGGTCAAATTTAGTAAATGCAGAAGCCCACATTTCAGTTCCTGCTATGCCTGCTGAGCGCATCCTGGGCATTATTCAGAGAGGACTTTTAATATAATGTTAAAGCCATATGGTTTAAAAAAAAAAAAAAGGCAGAAAAATCCAAAATTAAGATTTTGTGTGTGATATGTTAATGGGACTGCACTGCACAGTGAGTGCCCATTGCATTTTTTATTGATTTTGTAGTTATGGTATCTATGCATGCAGTCTGGCCACTTTTTCCAAGTCAGAACTGAAGGGGTAGTCAAGGTTTTGTCACAGCAACCCAGGGACTATCTAAGAATTACACACTGAGGATAAGATGCAGGGGCAGGGCAGAAGACAGAAGTAATGACTGCTGTACCCTCCCATGGGCTTCCTGTTGTCACTGGGCTACAGAATCAGACTCCATCGTTGTTCTTTTCTTTTGGCCTTGTATATGTTGCATATTTTTTGTATAGCGTGGCTGAATATCTATAGCCTGGTCAATTCATAACTCCCATGGAAAAAAGGAGTCAAAAATTAGGACTTTGGACTCAAACAAGTGTAGTTTTCTTCTGGATTAGGAGAGCACTGAAATATGTGGGAATTAACTGCCTAGCTTGTGACGTATGAAAGCAAAGCTCCTGAGCTTGTGCAGAATGCTTTGTTTTGGTGTCTAGGAAACTTCATGTCTGAAAGCAAAGGCAATGGTAGATATTGGACATACAAAAGGGAATTGTGCTGTGCTTGTTCAGAGACCCAAGAAACAAGCAAAGAAACAAATGCTGGTGAGAAAGAACTGAAAAAAATACAAATCAGGAAAAAAAAAAGAAAGAAAAGTTAGTATGGAAACAGACAACTTTACTGACATTGGAATATTCTGGACACACAGTATGTGGGATGATTATTTTTATGTTATTGTCTGTCCGTCTCTCTGTCTAATGATATATGCCCAAAGAGACATATAAAAATGTATTCACACTTTTCCATAATGGGATTGAAATCTGTACGATACCCTTTCATCAGATCTGCATGTTGTTATGGCTATGTACACACATAACTGCGGACAGGGTTGGGAGGCGGCAAGGGGGCTAGTAGCTCGAAGTCAGGATCTCTCAAAATCTAGACAAGGTACATAACATAGACCTCCGGTAGACTAATAGTGGTTCTCAGAGACCCATGACACTAAAAACTTCAACAAGTAGTACCTGTCTATAGGGTTTATGATTCCAGGGACTCATCTATGGGGTCACTGAAGGATTTTTTAAGGTCTATTCCAAGTTTGAGAAGTGAAAGAAGGCTCATATAAAAGTTGTGCAAGCATGACAGTCAAATCATGAAAAGTTGAGTGCCACTCAAGCCTATTCTGACTGCTATTGAAAACATTATTCTTTTAGTTTGCAGCTTGATCATACTTTTTACCTCTCTCTACTGGTTTCCACCCTGGTTCCTGTACCACAACTGATGTAAACTGCTTGTTTCCGTTTTTCTGATGTTCACTGCTTATTCCTACTTGTCCCATCACCACTGCCATTAATTGACTCACATCTAACTGCCCCATGAAGCCAACTGTTCCTACCCACCTACCACACTTCCAGACAAGCAGTTTCAGCCTTTTGCTCATGCTTCCCCTTGGGAGGAACTCCCATCAGATGACTGTAAATTTACCTCATTTCCTGCTTTGAAAGTGCCAGGTTCACCAAAGCTCCTGACCATGACGTTAAACAATGTTGGCTCACTCTTCCTTTGCATTCCCTTATCAAGATCCATTTTCCCACTGATGTCTCTAGCTTCTTTATGCAAGAGCATCGTTTGTTGGCATGGCACCTCACCTTGCAGCACAATGTAGGCTCCAGGTGAGGGGATAAGACAATGCACCTGGGCCAGATGGTCTGAGGCAATGACCATCCTCTCCTCTGTGGAAGACTGCTGGACAATTCCTGTTCTGGATCCCCATGCTGTTGGTGGAGGAGGAGAAGGCCAGTTCAGGTGGCCCTTCTGTACGAGGATTTCCCAGGACCAGATGGACGTGAAGGCTGAATAGGGTCAGGTCACACTTTCTCACTGCTATAATGGCCTTTGGTCTGTGAGAAAAGTTAAATTTGCCCTCCACAGTGTTTATTGGGAACCTGCTGCCTGGTGGTCTGCCCCATCTGCTTCATCCAGGCTGTGACTTGATCCTGTTGTTCTCAAACCATTGACCCCTACTCTGAGAAACACCAGAGAAGAATAGACTTTAACTAAATCTTTCACTAGTACCCTCTCCACTTATTTTTCTCCCTCCTCCCCATTGTTTTGAAGCCAAGTCACTTTTTGTTTGCTAGAGGAAGGTTAAACAAAGAAATCCACCAATGTTCAAGAAACAGCATCGGTCATCGCAAGGCCATTCTCTTTCCCATTCTGGTTCTGTGATTCTTGCAATTTTGTGGATGTTCCCGCATCAAAGATACTAGAATGTTTGTGATTTTTTAACACTACAAAACACTGAGTAATTCTCAACTAGGTAATCATGAGATTTTCCCTGTAGACTGTCTGAGACACTGTGGAAAAGATTATCACGGAAACTGTGGCATTTGAAGCTGCACTGATGCCTTTACAGGAAAGAAATGGGAGGGGGAAGAAAGCCAAAAACAACCCAACAGCTAGCACTCGGATTATTATTTGGTAGCTTGGCACAATTTGTGGAGAGAAGTAACAATGTCTTCTGCAAGCCTGTACCTAGTTCATCACCCACAGATTTTGCTCTCACTGTTCACAGACAGTGAACTGTCTTCCTCAAAGCCCTTGCCAACAACTCTCCCATCCAACAATGCATGAATTTCATCTGTGGCTGATTCTCAAGGATATTACATTAAAACTAATTTGAAATGATACCTGGCTGTGGCAATGCTAAGCCCAGGGCCTTCCTATGAATTACGGTTTTGGCTGTCTCATAATCATATACAGTGAAAAGATGTATTTCTTCTCTGTCTGTTCAGTATTCAGATTACATAGCTAGCCAAACACAGTTACCCAAACATCTTTGCTTTCACGTGGAAAAAGTGTATTTAAGTATGAGAAACTCAGTCATTTTATCCAAAGAGACAAGTTGTCTTCTCTGTTCTCTTCCTTAACCAGTATAAGTTTCATCTGAAGCCATAATAGACGCAGACAAGGGGAAATAACCTCTAGGCTCTTAATTCAAGATGCAGACAAGGGGAAATAACCTTGAGGCTCTTAATTCGAAGGCCACAGTGATCAGTGAGATATCAGTGAGAAATCAGTGAGAGGCGATCTCCCATTGCCTTCAGTGGATCTCCGATCATACCCCAGCAGCTGACCTCTGACTTAGTAAAGATGGTTACTAGCCTTTTGTTCAGTTTAATGATGCTTAATGAACTTGTCTAAGGCATGTTTGAGCAATCTGAGCATGGCATGAGCAGGAAATACGCTGAGTACTAACATGACTTAAACAGATAAAAGTTATCTGGCATTTTTTAAAGATTAGCTCACACCATCCAAACTTTTTATCCAGATGCAGCTAGCTGTTACGGTTGTGTTAGCCATCTGGTACTATAGTCTTTGGCTGAAAACAGAAGCAATATGTATCACCGCTGGTTTGTGTTTCCAGGAAAAAAAGAACGCTGTTTTTATGATCATCCATTCATTTGGTATCAAGCACATTTCACACATGAGTTAACTGGAGACCTGCAGCTGATGTATTCTGTGGTAAGAAGAGCTTTGTAGGGCTAATGGTAGAAGCAGAGATGTGGGAAGAAAGGTTGCTTTTTCAGCATAACAATATAATATCATTGTTGTGGGTTTTTTTTTGTTTGTTTTGTTTTGTGTTTTTTTTTTTAACTTTCCCTTCACAAAAGATTCTTTATTCAGTGACACATTGTCTCGTATAACAAAAGGTTTTGTAGTAGTTTCTGGTTTTGCAGCTCAAAGCAGAGAATATCTTCAGCCATACTGTTTACTAAGCACAAAAACATTTGTAATTACTTTTCAGTAACCTGCCCAACAAGCTACCAGTAACTTATTATTGTATATTTACACACTTGAAAACAGCATTTTATTTTATTCAAGTACCAGATGCATGAAAAAAAAAATTTTAAAAATGCCAGTAATAGAGAGCAGAAAGGAAACCAAGAAGTCAGAGGACACAGTGGCTGCTCCTGATTCCTCTCCAAGGAGGCAAAAAGTTGTTACAAGAAGAAAAGGAGTGCTGCTGCCATAACATACAGTAAGGAACTCCAAGTCTCCTGTATCCTCTTGCCTCCCAGAGACAGGAGTGGAGTTGGAGCAGGTATCAGTTGGAGTTGGTTGGAGCAGGTATCAGTGTCTCCTGGAATAAAATCCAGAACCCCAAACGATGGTAGAATAGAATGAATCCTGGGATGATCGTTTGTGTCTTTGTTTGACTGATGCGTAGAGTTAGGAAGTGACACAGCCCAAAGAGGTCACTCAGCTATTGACTGCCTGGCAATGCTTGCATCAGCTTTCTGGAAGGTAGATTACAGACCCCTGATGTGTAGCCATTAAACATAACCCCACTCTCTATTTCAACCAAATCTGAACTTCCAGCAGGTTGATGTCAGGGTCCCCTCTCTTCTCCCAGTTATGTCCACACTGACTTGTGGTGCTCTCGAGAGAGAGCTTAGGTCCCCAAAAGCTGGCTTAAGTGGAGATTTTCTCTGTGCTGTGCCTTCTGTATCAGCATAAGAAATTTCATACCCTCATGGGCCCCAGTCTGCACTTACTGCCTGACAAGTTTGCCCCTGGTGCTCAGGAGATGCCTAGGAGGGCCACACGGCCTTTTCCTGAGCTGTCACTCAGCTAAGGATGATCCTGCATCCCACGGTGCTCAAACACCCATCTTTATCTTCTGCATGTCATCCAGCTATTGTGCACCTTAGGTACCTGTCACCTCAGTATCTAAATCCCAAAGGAACAACTTAAGCAACTGTGAGGAAACTGGAACTGGGGGCAGACTTCAGTGGGAGCTGGTAATCCAACCCGCCGAGGTGCCTGAAACACTTCCACGTGGGTATATATATCTCTATGTACACAGTATCTAAGTACTTGAATAGCTTAAAGGATCTGGGCTTAAGTGGTGATGCGACTGTTGAATATGGCTCCTACGTCACTTACACTTTACTGAAAAAAAAAATATAATAAGGTGTTAAATACAGAGAAGCTGCAGATATGCTACAAATATATATAGCTGCACAGGCTTCTCTGAGCAGCAGTGCGTTATAGCAGCTAGTGTAACTGCTCACATGTCTGCAAGAGCGAACAG
This sequence comes from Anser cygnoides, assembly GCF_040182565.1. Lineage (NCBI taxonomy): Eukaryota > Metazoa > Chordata > Aves > Anseriformes > Anatidae > Anser > Anser cygnoides. The sequence continues at coordinate 144,782,535 of NC_089873.1, read as the reverse complement.
ATCAAGCATCCCGGTAATCCACACGCCGAAGGCCCCACAGTGGAAAAATATTCTGTGCGTTAGGAGCTCACATAATGACAATGGAATTTGCTCTTAGGATTAGAAGAGCCCACCAAATTGCAGGTAGATGAGCAGGAGGCTGGGTCCACCCTGTCTGTTAAGAGCTATTAGGACATTCTGCTTTGTAATGGGACAAACGTTATACGCCCTGATTTCAAAGTGGTCTTGTGAGGGGTCCAGCATGGCCAAGCTGTGTAGAAAAGCAGGGCTGTGCCTGCCTTCCTTGGAAATCCCGAGCTTTGCTTTTTGCTGTCTGCTGATGGCTTGCTCATGGCCCATCTGAGTGCCCACAGATGGGATCTTCAGCACACCGTGCCAGCATCCTTGGAAGGGATCTGGTGGGATCTGCTGGGCGCAGCCGTGCCTGCACGCCAGGGGCTGGCGCAGTGGGTGAGGCTGGTCCCGAGGACAGGCTTTGGCAGGTGGAGAGACCTCCCCTGGAGAAAGACTGCGTGTTTCACTGAGAATGGAGCTGGCACACAGGCATTCGGCATGCTCCCCTCATTGCCCTCCATAGGTTGTGAGTACCAAGGGAGAGATTGTCTGGCAGTGACGTACCTGAAATTGTGAAAATCTGATCTCCTTTTTTATTTTTCTATGTCTGTATTTGAGCTGTGTTCATCCACCGTTTGCGCCTGGAGAAGACCCGTGCTAGTGGCACCAGGATTAAAAGGACTCCCCAGCCTGTTGTCTGGCTGGCAGAGCTGGGAGCCCCCCTTGCCTTGATTTCTGTGCTGGAAACCCAGGGCAGCAGCAGCAGAATCTTGTGCCGAGCGCTGGCAGCGCCTGGCAGCATTGCTAGCTCTGGATTCAGCACCACTGATAATTATAAAAAAAAAAAAAAAAGGAGGAGAAGGGGAAAAAAAAAAGAGTGAGAGAATGCAATGAGCAACATCCAAAGCAAATAAGGGAAGCGGTAGCATACGCGGAGACAGCAGGCGAGCTCCATGCCTGGCTCTGCTCGGTGCCTCAGCCCTCCTCCTCCCACGGCCACGGGCTGAGATGGTGGCACAGTGGGGTGACGGCCGCATTTTGGGGCTGACACACACCCTCTGTCCTCCCCATCACAGCCGCATCTGGCCCTGCGGTGGCTCATCCTACCCCTCCAAATGCTCAAGTCATTATCAGTGTGACAAATCCAATATATACAGAAAGATCTCCAGGCAAAATCTGTATTTCCAGAAAACGAGATTCCTATACCATCTGCAGCTAATTGTTTCATACCGTATTCGTCTCTGTCCCGCTGAGCCCACTCGGGGCCTGCTGAGCCCATCACTTAAGCTGGTTTTACACCGGCGGGGCTCCGCTGTCTGCAGCAGCCGGGCACCACAAACACTACCCTCTGTCAGAGCAGGACCGGGGACAAAGGAGCATCCACCACATCACCCTTCTGACACCCCAACATCCGCAGGGATGCGTTTTGGTGGTGAGCAGCCATCCATCCCCTGGGTGGTGATAAGGGGAAGGAGGTGCTCGCTGCCCCTGAAACCAGACCCGAAGCATGGGGCAGGGAGATGCCTACGGCAAAGGGCTGAGGAAATGACCCCGCTCGCTCCCCAGAGGTGATTGGCAGCCTTTCTCCTCATTCAAAATTAGAGAAAACAACAGAGCTCAGCGGCAATCCCGATTCTAGAGCCTCGTTGAAACTCTAGACACACATATCTGACAGATACAACAGAGATTAATGAGCCATGACCAGAAGTTTGATTTTTCTGTCAAGTGCTCCCATCCGTTTTTAATAAACAGAGGAACAACATAAACTCCAGCGCCTGCTGAAACCGGGCAGGTTGCTTTCAGTGCCACATGTGTCTGAGCTCAGTTTTGACTCCAAACCACGATAAATGCTGGAAGGGTGAGGGTTTGCTCTCCCTCCCCCCAAAAATCTGGCCCTTTTGTGGACACTTGTGACCAGCTTTGTTCCTTGCACAGCGTTTCTTCTTTCTCCAGCATGGACTGTCTGGTGTTTTACCACTGGAAACTGTCAAGTGTAATATCATGTTTACAACTAAACGGGTTCAATTTAGTGTCGTTGGTGTGTTATCTGGAGCACATGAGTGCTTAGAAAGCCCACTGCTTTGTTTCAAACAGCACTCTGCTAGATTTTTTTATGGGTTTTTGGAACACGGTCTCCTCATCCCTTCCAAGCGCGGTAGGCTGAGCCAGATAGCGTGGAGCCCGAAGACCGCATTGTGTGCTCTCTGTGCTCCTGGTTACTTACATTACAATCAGGCGTCGCTCTCATGAAATAATAATCAGTACATAGCCATCTGAATTTGTCAGGGATTCGTGGCAAAGCAGTCCCCGGGGATTTTACGCCACATAAATGTGTTTGAGAATTCCTCTGGTTTCATTTCTCGCAAGGCGCGAGAGAAGCCACAAACAAAACAAAAGGCTAGCAGAGGACGGTTTTATACCCCGAGGTATTTATGGAGAGGAAAAAAGGCAGTGCGAGCGAGCTGCCATAAATCTGACTGGCCACAGAATGTCACTCTTGCTCCATGCAAATGAAGCCGAAAGGAAATTTACCTGGTAATATAAAACCTGAGCCTTAAGGAAGGAAGCTCCTTGCTGTAAAGGAATGAAGCACAGGTGTGCAGCACCCATCCCAGGTCTCATCCTGCAGCTGGCTCTTCTCTCAAAGGCTCTCACCAGATTTGGGGAAGACCCAGGCTAATAACAGCCCTCCCTGCACTGGGACAGGCGTGCACAGAAAGTCCCAGCCTGTGCTTCAGGCACCTCAGCCTCCCTGCCAAGTCCCCCCAGTTTCCAGTAGGGTGCTGGCTGTGAGAGGTCCTTCCTGCAGAGGTGAGCCCATGGGATCAGGGCCATGGGGACACGGGCTGTGTTATTTCAAACAAAAGCTGGTCTTGAATAGAAAGCACTCTGGCTTTCCAAACACAAAATAAATAATTGTTTCGCTGGTGTGAAATTGAAATTGTCCTTGGCTTGATGCCGCCTACAACTGAAATTGCCACTAAATTTAACAGACCGATGCTTAGCATTTAATTGCCCCTGAAAAGACATCACCATCAGGAGGGAAGAGTATCAAAAAAAGAAAACCACAAATCTTTTGTTTTCCAGTCAGGGCTTCATTTCAAGTGAGAAGAGGCCTGTGGCAGGTCTCTGCTTCTCCAGGCCATGGCCTTGACTGGACTTGGAGGCAGGGGACACCCTGTGCAAGGCCAGGACCCCACCATGGTGCCACCTCTTGATAGGGAGGGAAAGCACCAGCTCCAGGGCACCTCCCTATTGCTTCTCAGGGCAAAACCTTGCCCTGGGGTCCAAAACGGGACCATGGAAGCACAGCAGAGGTGACCTGGCTGAAGGGCTGCATCCTTTCCTTTCTGGCTTGTCGGAGCTTCTCTGGAAAAGATGCTGGAGTTTTGTGCGATCGCTCTGTAGCCTGCTGGAAATACACATCTGCATATTAGCAGAGGTGGAAGCAAATGGTTTTCTGCTTTTATCGTACTTTGCATAATTACGGAACTTTTCCCGTCTCGGGTTGGCCCCCAAAGTGGAAATCTTGGGGAAAAAATGGAGTAAAGAATAAAATACAAAATTTTAGATTGGGTCTAAAAGAAGTTAGTTCTGAAAACTTACTCTGTAGTAAGCTTTGAAGTGTTTTTACTTAAAGTGTTTTTATTTTTACATTTTTAGTGTAAATTTACTTCAATTTCAAAACAGAGGCTTACTTTCAGCCTAAAGATTACAACTTTTCTTTTGAAAGTACAGAAGGAGAATATTTTGATCATTTTTAAAACATTTTTCAATTGTATGTGAATATGGCATATTCATAAAAAAAAAAAAAAAAGGAAAAAGAAAAAAGAAAACCTTTCCTCCCTAAGGCTTTGATTTTGACAAAACCACATTTTTCAGTGAAAAACATTTCCCAGAACACTTCCCAATTTTCTCTGATATTTACATCTGTTCTTCTCTGAGAAAGCGTCACAGCTGTAGATCAACAGGAATCACACAGAACACAGTTGATTTATGGTCAAAGTAATATTTCTAAATCAACTTGCATTTAAGAGTAGTGAATAGTACATGTCCATATACCATCAATGTATCATAAGGATTTTGTGCTGCTTTTATATTTTTTTTTACATTTCTTTTGCATAATTACACATGATTCATGTGTAATTGTCATTTTTACAATTATTTTACATAATTACGTGTTATTAAGCTGAAATTTGGGCAGAGTTAAAGATTGCGAGCCAGATCCTTAGTGTTTCAGGCACCCACCCCGATGCCATCATCCGTCTCCGAAGCTGGGCAAGTTGGATCAAAAGGGACCGCCGTCCTCCAAAAGCAGGACAGCCCCACAGCGAAACACGGCTGTATTTGGTCTCTGCCGCTTGTCCTGAGCTGCAGCCTTGGCCTTCTATCACTGTTCTCTCACCATCCAGACGGGATGTGCAGCATCCAAGGAGCCAGAAGAGAATTGGCAGCAGGTCGTACGCTGGTGTCCTATGTCTGTCCCTGCTCTGCCTTCCTCTCCAGCCCCCAAATCGCAGGCACTCAGGTGCAAGCCCGTGCACTGAGTGGCTTCTGTTTAATCACAGAAATATTGATTCCTCTGGCAAAAAGTCATGTTTTTCCCTGCACTTGGTAAATAATGAGAAGAGCCATCCAGCAGGCCATGATGCCGTTGCATTTTCTCCGCCACCACCTTCATCAGGATGGTTCCTCCTGTGGAGGTGAAGGCTAACTCCAAGCTTAGCTCCCCAGCTTCGCTTTCACCCACTTTTCGCCTCATTTTCTGCTCCTGGAGGGGGTGCCGAAACACACTGGGTTGGTGCACCAGCACACCCCGGAGCATTTTAAGAGAAGCGGTGGGCTCGCTAACAGTCCCTACCTGTCCCGAGGCCCGCGGGCTGAATGGCTCGCTTCATGCGGCGCTGACATGATTGATGCAAATCCTAAAAGGTGGCGCGGTGACCTCACGCGTGCCCAGCGCTCCCCACGCACGTCCCCGGGCAGCGGGGCTCCTGTTTATAAACAGTGTCACATTCATGGCTGGGTAACCTGCTCTGTTTACTCTGCCAGCGCAGGACGGCCGCCGCACAAGCGAAATATTATTCCCCGCCGTGTGCGCTCCGTTTTTTCCGTCGGCTGTGTGTTTTCTTTCATGCTTTGCCCTCGCTGACGGTGAACTCGTCGGCTGCTGTCCCCGGGCAGGGGCTGGGGGATGTGTTTGCTGCCATTTCCAGGGCAGTGCGGTGGAAAACACCCCTGGGACCCTGGCAGCCTGCTTTGGGTCACCTGGGTACGGCTAAGCCAGATTGAGTTCTCCACCAAAGTCATCTCTCCAACGTTATTTTAAGGAGATCTTTTTAATGCAGCCTCCGAAGAGCTCGTTTCTGGCTCATGAATTAAGAGAAAAATGTCGTCGCTCCCAAAATAATCACGGTAATGAACTCAACAATAAAAACAGCTTATCACCCTTCTGGGTTTTTTTCTTTTCATATTTTCTTTTTTTTTTTTTGCTACTAATTAAAAAAGGAGGAAGGAAGGTTTAATGCTTTTTAAAATATCTTGTTTAAAGTTGTGTCTGGTTCATTATCTCCCCAGCTTCTGCTGTTTTGAAAATGTCGTTTCTTTTTTTGAATTTTCTCATCGAGATGTTTATGGTAAATATTAACTTACGAGCAAGTCGGGAAAATCAATAGCTGGAACCCTGTCAGTCTCAAAGGAGGCTGCGTGAACTCCCCGGCCTAGAGCTCCAGAGGAGAAAGAGCTCTCTATTGCCTTCGCTGATGGGAAGGGAACAGCATCTCATAAAAATATCTGTTCCTGTACGCTGCAGGCGCCTGCTTCCTCCAGTGGCACTTGGGCTACGTCTAAACCACAGGGTCCCAGGGGCAGAACAGGCCTTGGGCCATATCCTGCTTGCTGGGCACCCCAGGAAGGTTGAGCAGCATGCCCAAGGATGGGAAGCGGGTGCATTTGGGAGCAGACCTGTGGTTTGCCTCTGCAGCCCGGGCTCGGTGTGCCTGGAAAAGCGTGCTGTGAGGGCCATCATCCTGGGATCGGGGCAGCGACGAGCCAGAGGACTGGAAAACTTGCACAGGGAACGTGTTTTTCTCTTTATGTGCTTGTGTATCCTTTTACCTGGCCTCCCAGGTTCACAGCTGCATTTGCTTTCCCCTCGTAAAGATTTCCTTTTCTGCAGTCACTCCCAGTATGCATGTCGGAAGGGGATTTGGGCTTGCCGAAGGCATTCAGAAAGACTGCAGTCTGCCTCCCCAGTTTTGGGATCACCAGGCAGCTCAGGTATTTGCCAAAATGCACTTGTTGAAACACGGGGGTCCTTTTGTTTCTCCCCGTCTTTCAGAAGGCCTTTAGGAAGGGTCCAATCCTTTCCAGCCTTCCTTGTAGTAAAAAACACTTTTTTCCTAGCATCATTAGGATTACCTGCACACAGTCAGCGTAAATACAGGCAGCGGAATCTGGCTTCGGGAAATTTTCAATATTCTTGAAGTACGTAATCAATTATTTCAGAAATCAAAACAATACCAAAATGAAAAATTGCCCCTCTGAACCAAAGGGAAATTTGGCTGGGGAACCCCCCACGTTTAGTATTTGATATTTTGGAAAATATCAGTATTTTCTTCAGTTTCTAGATGAGGAACTGAGCCCACATTGTAACGCTTATAGGATGGATTTCCTGCTCGCACTCAAGGGGTTTCCCCTATAAAGTTTGGTAAGGAAGTGTGTTGAGCCTCATTAACTCTCCTCTAGCTGCTGAAACAGCGCTGGAGAGTTTTGGAGCTGTGTGTTAGGAAAGCTGTCCTGGCTGTGGGGGCAGCGGAGAGGAGCTCTGCAAGGTGAAGGGAACAAAGGCATGGGGAAAAGGAAAAGTGTCCAAATATGATTGCAGGAGGAAGTTTGTCTCCGGCAACACATACTGTTTCCCATTCTTTTTATGTGTCAGAAATAACATTAGATTTTCTTTCCAAAATCAGAGAGGACCGAGGTGGCAACAAAGCTGTCCTTCGAGGCAGCTCCTCCTCTTTACCAATTACATTTATTTCCACTGTCCACAAAATCTCCATAATGTCTCAATAGATATCAGAAAAAAAAAAAATCTCTCTGTCTGTCATCTGTTTTTCACGGGCGCTGCTCTGTTGGCTTCTATAGTACTGCTTCTGGCTTACAGAGGAATGAGGAAAGCTGGAGACTTTGCATTTCAGTTTTTACAAACCATCTATAGGGCTCCTTTGTCCCTGGAAGGACCGGTCTAGCTCTCAGTGAGTAGTGGCTCTGAAAACACTTCGGCACCTCCTAAAAAGAGGACAGCAGGAGCCAGCAGTGCACAGGATGCTGCCTCTCGGAGGACTGGGTTGCAACCTTGCTCACGCTCTGCGTTAATGCTGTGCATTTTATTCATTGGACCACGGCTGGGATAGCCCATGTCTGTGACTCCAGATGCTAGCAATACAGAGCACATTGAAAGCAGCAGTGGGCCTAAAAGTTCTCCTTAGACTTCCTCAGGGCTGTGGGAAAGTGCAGATTGAGATTCAGGGTGTGAGCTTTCCCGGTGGAGAGACTGATGCAGCATGATTTATACGTGGAGGGAGAAGGCTGGGGAGAAGGCTGTTCCCCTTTGGCTTCTCGGCCTCGTGATGTGAGCAGCGATGCTTTCTAACTACCAATTTCTGTTCAAGGTGATGTGTACACTACACCACTCAAAGGAGAATAGCACGCTATTGGTGTCCAATGACATGGGCCTTAACCTTTGAGTCCTGAGGGACCACTGGAAGCTGGCTCTGAAGAGCACCCACAGGGTCAGGCCACAAATTTGCAGGTGCGATGCAGCATTTGCAGCTACAGATCACGGAGGTGCAAATGTCATGCTCTGGGCCTTCTCTCTGCCACCTGCAAGGCTGCAGACAGAAACCCAGGTGCCACGCAGAGGCCCATGAAAACCTGTGATCCTAGTGGTTTAGCAGCTTGCCAGTCAGAGGATTTGTGTCCTCCTGTTTCTGTGAAGTGCATTTTCATCTTCTGGCTGTGCTTGGATGCCGTCTCTGCTAGACAGTTTCTTGAGTTACAGCCTTCAGAGTCTGCGTAGGGCTTCACTGACTGTCCACATCCCATCCAGGTGTGTTACGAACCTCCCACGGAGGTGGACGGCCTATTTTAGGCCATGCTGACACCTGCCTTCTTTTACCTTTACGCGTTCCCAAGGAGCTGTAATATTTACCAGTGAGAATCTCTCTTCAGTCTAATGCAGTTCACATGAATATCATATGAGGCTTCCTCTTGCAAGAGGCAGCCTTACGATGTAATGCTTGTTTTTGTGCTTAGTCTTCCGTCCCTTGCCCTTATTTTGCCTTCAAAGGGGCTTTCTGCCCAAGAGGGACAAAAAGGCACGGGTCCTGGAGTGCAGACCTGTCTGAATTAACGTAGGCGAGAGCGTATCTGAACATTTGCTATCCAGAGAGCATGCAGTACAACAACTGCATTTATTAAACATGTCAGTGTAATCTCCAGGCTCCAGCACTGCCACGGCGCTGTGAGAGAAGGCTTGTATTCCTGCATGAGTCCAGCTTGTCTGCCAACATGTCTACCCTTTCTGCAGGTGTATGCTTTACAGCCCAAGGCAAAAATATCCATGCCTTCCCCAAAGATCTCATGGTGCTTCTGCAGGCCAGATGGTTCCAATTTGAGGCCTACACTCGGTGATGTAGCTGTATTGAGTTTCTTCCCTGAAACCAACAAAACCTGCTTTAGCATTTTGCTTGGATTAAAATATTTGTCCCTTTTTTCACAGGGCAGAAGAGGGACTCCTGAAGCCACTGAAGGAAGGAAATCATTACAGGGTTCTACAGAAGTAGGTCATGTGCTACAGCTGCTCATAGTTTAAGAGGAAGAAACATGGGACCTCAAACATGGAACATGACTCCTTCAAAATGCTTGAGAGCAACCCAAGAAAAACATCCTCAGAGGCTTATTTAATAAACATTATCTATAATAGTCTCAATGTGTGCTCGTGTTTCCTTAGGAGTTTGCACCTACTTCCCAGAGCTAACAAGATTCCAAAATAGAGCGCAGAATAATTTAATGAAAAGGATTTAATAGTTTGTGTTAAAGCTAATATGGTCCATTAGGAGCTGTCATTTTATAAACAATGAAGATATGTTACCCTCTCTATCGCTGCAAAGCCATTCCAAGCAAGGTTTGTAAACAGCCAGTAATGATCTATAGAACACGCACAAAAGACAATTAGAGCCACATTTGAAAAATGTGCTTTCCCTCCCATTTGATTTCTTTTTAAATAAACCTAAGAGTAGCATATATGTATGTAGATGGATAGATGCATAGCATAAAGACCGCATATATATATAGATATATGTGAGTATGTGGATTTCATTAGCAATCATACAATGTTCATTATCTTAAAAGCACTGCTATTTCCACAGCCCCAAAAATGCCTAAAGTGAACTGTTAAATCAACTGAAAAGTTTTTAATTATAATCAAAGTGTCACTTCACTGCAGCTTTTTTTTTTTCCAGCAAACTAACATTTTTGTGAAGACTCAGCCTGCTTTCTTTAACAACTGTGAACACAAAAGATGATGAACCAAAATAGTGCCAATTTCAATGTGCAGAGTTTATTTCTCCACAATGAGAGTTAATGTATCTGCAAAACATTTACATAAGTTAAAAAAGGGACTCTCCAAGGTTTGCCGCTCCTCTCCCTTGATCCCATTTCCCACTGGTGTGATGCCAGAGGATGGCAATGCTGCATGGGGCTAAGGAGAGATATTTCAAGAGGCACAGATAAACCCAAACATCCTTCTCACCTGTGCAGCTAGCCCGTGTAAAAAAGGTGTCACTGCTGCTTGCTGGCCCCTTTTTCCAAGCTCTTTTCTGGAAGACATCTCAGTAGGCTGGGGGAGAAAGGATGGGCCACCACGAGTGGTTCCCGTGTCCCTGCCATGCGCCAGTGCCACCATGGCCCCCTGAGAGCTGGTAGGACAGCCACAGACTAAAGCAGCCCAAGAAGGAGAGGGACAAAAGATCTGCCCAGCCCAGGTCTGCTCCCCACACCCCAGTTTTCTGGAAGCCAGGCAAGAATGAAGTATGAGAGAAATCAGAGCTAATGGCTGCAGGGGAGTTACTGCTGGTGTACAGTGAGGTAAGTGTTTGGAAAATCAGGTCCATAAAGTGCCTTTATTTCTTATTACTACATGATCTAGAAGCAGATGGAATAGTCAAAAGATGACTAACTTGGTAAAAAGAAAATGGATACAACCTTATTATTTATAAAGTGAACCCCTCATTAAAAAGCACAACTTTTTCAAATAGCATTTAGATTCTTACTCAAGAAAACAGGCAAGAACAAAACTTCAAGCTGAGGTCACTCTGTTCTCCATTTGCCTTATAAAGATTTACTTCAGCTACTTCTGCAAGGTTTGTGCAGTGTCTTAGGACTGCCAGGTGCTTAAAAGTCACTTATGTGGAAATCCTGCTAAAAAGCTGAGTAGAAACATGTAGAAAGAGATTGAACCAAATCTGGTAAGCAGTTACAGCAAGTGTTAAACAGGCTTTTCAGAAAGTTCTGTTATTCAGTTTATGTTGCTGCTTCTTTTTATAAATGGTCTGTTTTTATATGAATGTAGGGTTGGGCTGAGAGCAAATATTGAGCAAGACAAAAGATCCTACTTTAAATCCCATATAAATAGTCAGGAAAATAAGGCAATAATTTCTGTTTCTTCACACGACAGCAACACCAAAAATATGGGAAAAATAAAAATGTGCTGTTTGGATACTCTCTTCTTTCCTATAACATTTAATTTCTCAGGTGAATAAGAAAGGAAACGTTACATCTGCATTCTCAACTACTGTCAATGGATTTGATTGAAGTTAAATTAGTATTGCTGATATACAGTGATGTCTTGGCTGGCTTCATGGCAGCACAGATATGAGGCAGCCCAGTCTCCCTGTTGGTCAATGGACAGCCTTCAGAGATTTTTAATGGGGACTGCACTGAGTTGGATCTAGCATTAAATCTATTTCTAAGATTATTCAAATCTGCTGTTCAAATGCTGGGGAAAACTGGAAAAAAAAATCATAAGCAGCTCTAAACAGGAGAGACATTCATGGCATAAAAATAATTTGTCAGGTTACATTATCATTGTCACAAGGGTAAAAGCAAAAATCACTTGTATTCTAACAAAAGACATCCAAATAAAATGAATGTTAATGGATGAAGGTAGAGCCTAGCAGGAGACGGTAAGCAGGCTTCTTTTGAAATCAGTACAGAAAAATGTGCATTTCTAGGAGGTTCATCATCTTCTTGGGCTGACATCTACATTTGAACAGAAGAAATGAGACTTCAAAACACGTATTCCACTCCATTGACATTGGAATCATAGAATCACAGAATGGTTTGGGTTGGAAGGAACCTTAAAGACCTCCCAGTTCCAACCTCTCTGCCAAGGCCAGGGATGCCACCCTGAGCACCATCAGGTCGCTAAAAGCCCCATTCAGCCTGGCCTTGAACACCTCCAGGGATGGGGCATCCATCTTGAAGGGATCCAAGTAATCTACCTCAGGTGTCAGTGTATATGGGACACATGTCTCAAGTTAAGGACCAAAGGAGCCCATCCCACAACCTACAGAACTACTCTTACAATTCAATCAATAGGGGGAATAGGGGAATACCTATCATTCAGATTTTTACCAATTTTTACCAATCTGAGGCTCTGTTGTACTGTTGTTGTTTGTCCTGGCCCATATAACATATATGATGGACTTGTTTTAATGTTGTTGATAGATGCAGCATTCATGTCTTTGATCTGGTGAGCATAGAATCAGTCTCATAGTTCCAAAGGTAATTAAAATGTTTCCTGCTACCTGATGATTTTTAAATGAAAAAGTTTTAAGGAAGAGATCATTTTAGTTTTTCACCCAAATGGGTATGTTTCTAATGTTTACCTACTTTTGGAAATTTCCCTGAGGCTGGAGAGGATTGAAAGAGGGGGGAAAAATAGGATGGGAAAAGAAATTACTGCGTTTGCGTTAACATTTGCTTTGCTTTCAAGGAAAATTTCAATGCTTTAGATTTCTTCCCACTTAAAAGTAGGGAAAACAAAATATTGGTGCCAGGGACAGGTGCCTCTAATGTATTCTTGTCAGACATGCTGGGAACAGGAGAGCTCTATTTTTGAAATACTACTGTTAGCTACATTACGTGGAGGTCTTGTTAGCGGTAAGCAGTGAGTTGGTGTTTAGCGATGCAGGTGACAGCACTTATTAATTTGGGGGAGAAGGAAAGAAATCTCCAAATTCTCAGGGAGACAGGCATAGCCTTGTATGTCAATATGAGGAATTTATGCAAGCATCCTCTCATTTTAATGAGGTAGAAAAAGCAGTACTGAAGAGGCAGTAGTGAGATACCAGCTTATGCCTTGATTCAGGAAACGTACTTAAGCCATCTTTACGCAGGACAGCACTTAATCCTCTGCTTAACTTTGATTTACATGGGCGCTTTTGTGGTATCTCGGGTAAAGATGGCTAAAGACCAGGACAAACAGTGCCTCAGTTAATAACAAACTCAGCTCTGTGTTCACCTGGTAATAATAATAATAGTAATAATAATAAATTGCAGCTAGGTAGCTACTTTTTTTTTTTCTTCTTTCTTTTTATAAAGATGAAGTGTTAAGTTGTATAAACAATAATGGTTTAAGATTCCCTGCATTCCCAAGCTGGGAGGAGGTTTGTTCATTCTCCTTCTATGGTGGCAAGCACCTGAAGATGCCTGGTGCCAGCATTATCACCACTCTGGTGTCTGACATGGAGAGAGCAATGAACTCTTGGTCTCCAGTAGCTGCCTCCCAGTACGCTCGGTAGTCAGCCTGAACAAAGCACAAAAAGTGAAACCTCCTGTCCACAAAGACAGCCCATGGCAAAATGAAGAAATACTGGGGGATTCCTGAGCCCCCCAGGCCAGCATGCAGCCACAAGAACATCCTTTTCCTTGTCAGTGTCTAATAACATACAAGGGGGAATTTAATTTAATTTACTGTCTTCATTTGAAACAAAAGCATTGAAATTTGCATCACTAATGCAAAATCTTTCTTTTAAAACGAACCGACTTGGAAAGAATGGAAGCATGAGCTATGTCTGGTTTGGTGTCTGGGTTATACTCCAAAGTTTGATGATCACACCCAGATGACTAAAATAATGAAGGTGATAGATTAGTGTATTGATGCATAATCACTGTCTAGCCTGCAAAACTTATGAGCTGCATGGTTTTGAGAACAATTACTTGTAATTAAAGCAACGCAGGCTGCCCCCCTCAAAGAAATATTTTGTGGATCACACAATTAATTACATTTTTCAATGAGAATAGCTCTTAAATGCCTGTGCTGCTATTTATTTCTGACCACATTCAAAATTCTGAAGAGATATGAATTATGTATTGTTTAGCGGTATTATTTTGGTTTGGGGATTGTAAAAAATACCTCCCTCTTTTTTGATAGCATCTCTTGAATGAATTAAAAGCTAACCAGTTCCACAGGGTGAGGATATGAACAGACTCTCATAATGATGAAAGGGTGTTTTTAGGCATACAAGCATTGCCTGATAAAGTCAATATATCTATCCAGCTTAACTATCTGCTTATCCATCTCTTTTTGATTTTCCACACCCTTCAAAGATAGATTTGGTGAAACTAAAAGGCCACCTCATGCTCTGGAAAGAGGAAATCTACCACTGTGCCAGCTCCTTTACTAAATGCTACTACATTTGCTCTAAAAAAAAAGCCATATTGTGGCATTTTCAGACTAACATGGTGCAGGCCTTCCTTCCACTGAGGGTTGACTTTGATATTAGAGATCACCCATGGTCGATCTCGCTATGAGAACAGTGCCTTGAAAAAAGGTTCTTGCAGTATTCTCTCTCTCCATGTTTGAGCTATTAATTTAAATATGAATTAAAAGCTGAGCTTGGTATCTTAATCCTGGCTCAGTATTTGAAATCTCACATGGACTTGAAAGAGATGTATGAAAGAAAAGAGGATAAGAGCCATACACGGTTTGTTTTTTCTAAAACTGCAGCTTTACCTCATTGGTTCTGCAAAAATAAACTCTACAGTCCACCTCTAAGTGAAATAAAATACAAGGCCTGAGTTTTATTCTAAGAGTGATTGTGCATATGCAACTCCCATTAAATCTTTCCCCCCTCATCTCCCCTTCCCTAGTTACAACTGAAGCCTCAAAGACATTGGGTTTGGTAACCACATCTCCTTGACACCTTTCCTTCTGGCAGCTGAGGTTTACTGAAGAGATAGATAGGTCCCACACTCTTTTCTGCTTTGAAATAGTGAGTTCTCACTTCCTAAAAATGGCTGGGCTTCTCCTGATAAATCTTTTCCCAACTTTGTATCCCTGGCAGCTGCACGAGGCGGTGTTTTCTCCCCAGAACCTATTTTTCCATGCGAATTGCCTTCCTCAGCTTGAGAAGTGCTCTGCTAAACACAGCCGCCGCAGCTGCCAAGAGAGGAGCAAGGACTGGACTCCTGCTGCCTTCCAAGCTTCCTCCTGCCACCCCAAAATTTTGGTTCCCTCAACAGATGGGAAAGAGAAGCATCCTCTGAAAATGCCCAGGCACTCCAGCAGCATGCGAGCAGCCGTGCCCAGAGAATGTTCAATATATTGTATATGTCACGTGTGCTCTGGGAATGAAAAGCAAGACAAAATGTCCTTTAAAACTTGTCCCCGTAACTGCACACTTGCTTGTGAGTGATAAAGATTGAAATCGTGGCCTTGACTCGTTTGTGTTTTTCCGATCCGTCACACCGAGGTCCCTGCAGCAGCTCAGCTGCTCGGGGAACAGCACACTTTGGCACTCATACTTTCCTTTTGACCTGCAGAAACGTTCGCTGTGTCTGTTTTGGCAGCTGGGCGTAACTCAATCTGCTATGGTATCCACGCTTAGACAACTCTACAAGTAAGCAAAACAGCTACTGTTTTCATCTTACCATGTTTTTCGTAGTATCTGGATGTTGAAATAACACTGCCAAAAAATCGACATCTTATGCTTTGACAATGGTTGCTACTGATGGCGTGCAGCAGTACATGATCTCCGGCGCAGCGAGGGGCCCACGCCGTGGGTTTCCAACACGTCAATCAACCCTCGGCACCCATCGGGCTCACGCGCCCCGCAGCCAACCAGCAAGGTCAAGCAGCCTGGCTTGAAAATAGCTGCAGCCACCCTGGAAAAGGGGGCATGTTTTCCACAACACGGCGAACTTGTGAAAACAGCTCTGCAAACGAACCTGAGGACAGCCTTCGCGGTCGCTACCCTTCTCGAGCAGCTAGCTCGCTCCCGGGTTCTATAAATACGCGGTAATAAAGCGTACCAAGAAACCATGATACAGTAATGTTACAGCAAATTCTGGAGGAATTGCTTTTGAGGTGCACCAGCCTGTGAAAGAGGAAGAGAAACGGGAGACACTCACATGTTAGAGGGAACGGAGAGGAAATACCTTCGCAACCTCATTTCCCTACCTCCGAACACAGCTCTCCTGTACTTTGTCTGTAGCCTATGGTGCCCTGGCAGCCCATTCATGCATAGAAAGACTTGGCAGAACACATGGTTACCCTTACACTGAATTCTTTTGCCATGTGTGTTTAATATATCTCTGTGATCTGATTCAAGTTGAGCAGATTTGAATATCTCATTATACAGAGACCAATATGTCTTCATACACACAGTAATTATATTGTTTATTCTGATGTTAGAACACTGGATCTCTTGCTGAAAGTCAGAGGACTTGCATACATTTTTCAGTCACTTAGACATAAGTGACTACTCTGACATTCAAATTCTAAACAAATTGCTAATGAGCTTCCCCACTTTTTTTTTTTTTTTTCCCCCAAAAAAACAGATTTCTCAGCCTTGGAGAGAAACAGAATGGAAGAGCTTAAATGAGAAGACGTGCACACATGACTGGAGTTTAAGGAGTAGAAGCCCATTTCTCAGCCAGGGTGAACTGCCAGAGCTGTGCTGGCTCCTTGGGGAGAGGGGAAAAGGCAGGAGGAGCCAGGGGATGGAAATACTTTAGCCGCATGTCAGATGTCTACCTTTGTACTTGGATTTTGTAACTAAGATTTATCTAGATCTTAGCAAGTGTTTTCCCCTGATGGAAACATGGGCTGCAGTCAGTCGTTTCTTTCCTTCTAGTTCTCCAATACTTTTTTATTTTGTAGAATTCTTTTTGTTCTGATGTACAAAATGTACTTATGATGCTACTTAATTGGTAGTCTTTGGGATTCTCAAACTACATCTGAGGGTGCTTGGGGATTGCAGGGTATGCTGTGGCTGTAGACATACACAGATGGGATAGACTGGCAAGGCAGACACAGTGAGCAAAAGCGAATTTCGGTCTAAAGGTTGTGCCTGTGCCCATTGTAGTGAGTATCACAAGAGCACCCTTTGAGCAAGGTCCCTTGGACATGACCTGTGATGTCCCACGTGAGAGCAAGCTTGTTTGTGGGCGTGATGCTGAGCATCCAGAGCGCTCAGCACCCAGAGCTGCTTCCCTCCATCACCACTCCCAGCTGTAACTCTCCCTTTTAGCATTGCTCTATAAAGACCTGTAGCCCTTGGGTCGTAACTGCTTGGCAGTCATCTTTTCTGTCCTTCCCGTGCCTGGGTACCTGAGATCAGGTGCTGAAATCACATGTGGGTGGCTGGCAGCTGGCTTTCAGTCCAGCTCCCAGACCATTTACCGTGGGGGGCTGTATTCACGTACAGTTCATGGTGACATTCATACCCTTATTATTATCCTGTCTTAATTAAATTTCATATTGTTCTTAATTGTGTGTGTGGCCCCTGAGACAATGTGCAGGATTCATTATGAAAAAGATAGTGTTTTATGTAGTGCAGAATTCAGCTCTGAGAGATACTTCACTTCACCTACCTGGGGAAAAAGCAGCAATAGAAGGAAATTGCTGCTGGCATGTTGGTCAAGAACAAAACCAATGGGAAAGGCAAAAAAAAAAAAAAAAAGCAAGAAAAAAAGGCAAGACCAGAAGGGCAAGAATAAGAAAAAATAAGCTTGTGTTTTAAAATTTCACCTAAGCTACAAAGAGGAAAATGCACTAGTAATATGAAGTGGCACCCGACTTTTGCCAATGAGCTTTTTGCCAACTTTATGAGAATGTTTCCAACATAGGGGTTAGCCTGTTTTCAGTCATGAAATGATTCAGCTGAGGGACAGGAAGGTGTGTAACAGGGTGACTGTGACTGCACCCATGCAGCTTGGAGCCAGGCAGAGATAATGTGTCCCTTTCCCCTCTCTGCCCTTGGGGACTGCAGAGACCATCCATAGGTATTACTTTGTGCCCCTTTCTTGCTGATCCTCTCCTCCAGCAGGCTGTATTTCTGCATTTATTTCCACCTTTTGTGGGAAACGAAACAAAACAATATCACTGTACAGCAAAGCACATAACTTCTTCAGGGTGTTATGAACATGTGATAACAAAATTCCTTGTCACTCTACGTGGCTCAGTCCATGTACTCAGAGTAACAGTTAAATGCTCCTCCTGTTAAAAGCTGGAAGTATGTGGGCTTCCTCTGCAGTAACATACTATGATGCTCCAATAATATTATCCTAGATGAACGTGACTTTCACAGGCTATGTTCTCTTGTCGATCTCCCTGTTTGTGGGAAAATAAATGAACACACAGTGTGTGTGCTTGTTCTCAGAAACTTCCAGATGTGTTTGCTGGTTACCATGTTTTTGTCAAACCACTGTAGACGCTCTTTCATTGCTTCCCATACAAAAAGGAGCCCTGGTAAAACACAGTGCATACCAGCTGGCAAAGGGATGGGTTCCCAGCAGGCTTTTGGCATTTGATACGCTAATGTATGTGAACAGGTTGATATGATTAAGGTTAACGAATGAGAGACAATTCCAGACTTTTCTAATTATTGTATAGCATTAAATATTTGCTGGCGCTTTTTATTTTGAAACAGTCGGGAAGCCATTTAATGTTTGTAATGGCAGCCTGATGGGTAATAGATAAGTGGCATTCCATCCTTCTACCGTTGTTATGACCAAAAAACACACTTACAAGCAGAAAAGAATACAGCACAAAACCAAATTGTAGTTTTGGATGCCCAAGCTTTAGAAGCTTCACTACCAACAAGAGAAAAACTACACAGATTTCATTTTCACAGCATTTAGTAGAAAGATATTAGGAAGTGATTTGGGGACCTTTACAGCCTTAAAACCAAGGGCACCAAGGGGACAGAAATCAGTCTAGCCAGTGCACTGCAATTTGCTGGTTGGCTTGGGTCTCCTTTCAGCCCCCCAGCATTCCCAGTTCTCTGTGTGCCGTACTCAGGAAGGGCACAAAGCTGTTTTCTTTCCAGGCAATTTTACCGATGGGCCTGACTGCTTAATTGGTTTGGCATAGTGTACCAGAGCTCCACCATTTGTCTGCACTTCCTGCATGCTTCTGGTCTGTAATTTCTGCTCTTGAAAGTTAAGTGTAGTATGGTGCGGCAGATTGTATAGCAGATTGGGTGGCTTCTTATTTGGTGACAAATTTGGTGTTATTTAGATGGTCTTAGGTAGCTCTTGACCCTCCAGGTCAAGAGCTTCCCTCATCTGGATCTGCATATGTCTGTGCAGGCAGCTGGGCCAGCACTGCCCAGGACACCAGCCCTGGCAATGAAGGACCACTTGAGGACCTGTGGTCTGCACCATCTGGCATCCTGTGGTGGTGCAAGTATCTCCAGTGTCAGCCTGGAGTTTGTGAGTTTCTGTAAAAACTGTTTGTTTTTACAGTTTTTGCCTGGAGG
Organism: Anser cygnoides; assembly: GCF_040182565.1. NCBI lineage: Eukaryota > Metazoa > Chordata > Aves > Anseriformes > Anatidae > Anser > Anser cygnoides. Next base: position 144,763,651 of record NC_089873.1, on the reverse strand, counting down.
GATAGGAGAAGTTTTGAGCGCAGTGTGATCTACATAGCTTGGTAGTATTTCACGTCTACTTTTTCAATACAATGCTCTTTGGCTATAAATTTACCTCAAAAATGGAAAAGAGGATGTGCCCAGTAAAACTTTTCCAACAAAAGCCAGCCAAGCAATATAGGGTATGGGAATATATGTGTGCTCCTATCTGTGCTAGCCTGAATAATGCCAGAGAAATTATCCCCGAACAAGATTAACCCTTTAACATTGTCCAGTTCTTCCTTCAAAGACAGGGGGAGGGGGTGTTGTGTATAGTACAAGACATTTATTTTATCCAGCTTGCACAACTTGGTTTGAAAAAAAAAAAAAAAGTAATTTCTTAAAGATTTGTGTTACTCCTAAAATGTTAACACAGAGAAATTGGGAGATCTGTTGCAAAAGAAAGTGCAGGCTGTTTGAAAAACGATGACTTAAGACAGATGTTGGCTTAAAAAACATATTTTATTTCTTGTTTAGGAGAAAAAATTACAAAGCATCTGAGAATCAGATTCTCATCTAACCTATATTGGTAAAGGTCCACTGAAATCAGTGGAGCTATGCTGATTTGCATCAGTTGAAGATCTAGTCATAACTTTTTATAACTTAAATTAATTCCTGCAATGGGTTTATTTTTGTCTTGAAGTAAGGATTGAAGATCAGGATTGATTAGCTCTTTTTTTTTTTTTCCTGAATTATTAAAGTATCTTTAGTTTTATTATAAATTTGCTTTACAAACGATGGTAGCTTTTGTCTCTTGTCCTCATAATTTATCAGTTAAAAGTTCTTCTGAGTGTCAAATACTTAGAGTATCTTTCAGATTCTCAGGTGACTAAGATAGAATTCTTTCTTTAATTAAAAAGAAGAAGATTGAGTTTCAGGGCAATCATGTTTTGATATTCCCATATGTATCTAAAGTCGCTCAGATTAGGAGAACTGGGTTTCAGTTTTTGAAATTAGACTTTGTTAAATTGGACTCAGAGAGCGCATTTTCCTATCTGACTAAAATACCAGTGGTTTAAAGTATTGCAAGTTAAACGTTCATCAACTCTGATAGATGCTAAATGTCATCTTGCCTTATGACTTGATTCTGACTTCATTTCTTACTTTGCAAATCTAGTGTAACTCTATCAGACTCAGTAGAATTACTCCAGATTTAGACTGGCATGATGATGGTTAAAGTCTCTCTCTAGACTTCTACTCCCCTGAAGAAAAATGGTTTGTCATGATAACCAGTGCAACCAAACCCAATAAGTCAGATATAAGAAATTAATACAGCAACACTGAAGACTTTGGAGTTAGGCTAATTTATACCATAGAAAATCTGATCTTCTGCTTTCCTGAATTAAAATACCATCTTTGGGGTATTTTCCTACACCTAGTTACAACTAGTTGGAATTCAGAGTGCCCACCTCTCAGACAACATATCAATAACAGCAATGAAGTGTGCAGGGTAGGCTTCATTGGCTGAGTGAAAGAGTTTTTGTTGGCCAGGTGTGATGGATCAGTGTCACATTGTTCAATGTGATCATCTCCTCAGACCAGAGGTGGTCAAAGCACGTGGCCAGCGTCATTTCCAAGGATCCCACCATGCACACAGGCCCCCAGGATGCCTGCACTGTTTCTGCATCACTTCTGATCCACCTGCCTTGCTCTTTTCCCCCACCCCTGTCAGAGGTATCACGTTCCCTTCCCTTCCAGCCTCATCAACCAGCAGACATCCCTACCTTGCCAAGCACATGTGGGTAATCACAGAGTGTGCAAAGCAAACCAGATGCAAGAAGGAGAAATGAAGAGAGAGAGAGTCTCTGCAGGGGAGCAGCAGAGTCCAACAGCCTCTTCAGCTTTAAATTCCACACAACTGGACTCTCAGGTCCTCTCTGCTGTTGTCCAGGAGCACAGGCCCTAGGCACATCTCTTTCTTCCAGTGAAAGAAGTATTTTAGAGTTCACCATGTGAGTTCTCCTTGAGATTCATGTCTTTACAATGACCCTGGCTTTTAATATGGCACAAATATACCCATCTCTGTGGTTTCAAACTTCCACCCAGTTGCACCTACCCACAAAAAAATCTACCTAATAATCAATTCCTTTAAATGGATTCCCTTCCCTTCCCTTCCCCCTTCCCTTCCCTTCCCTTCCCTTCCCTTCCCTTCCCTTCCCTTCCCTTCCCTTCCCTTCCCCCTTCCCTTCCCTTCCCTTCCCCCTTCCCTTCCCCCTTCCCCCTTCCCTTCCCTTCCCTTCCCCCTTCCCTTCCCTTCCCTTCCCCCTTCCCTTCCCTTCCCTTCCCTTCCCTTCCCTTCCCTTCCCTTCCCTTCCCTTCCCTTCCCTTCCCTTCCCTTCCCTTCCTTCCCTTCCCTTCCCTTCCCTTCCCTTCCCTTCCCTTCCCTTCCCTTCCCTTCCCTTCCCTTCCCTTCCCTTCCCTTCCCACTCATTTTTCTGTTTTCACTGGTTGTTTCTTACAACAAAGCCCCACACTTTTCTCTCTTCAGCATTTTTTCTCCCATTGCCTTTCTAGAGCGATAGTGTAGTGATGGCTGCTCATTGCAGGTGCAGGTGAGGGGAAACCAGCAAGGATGAGGACAAGCTGAAGAAAGTCTCTGGTGTCAAGACCTAACTCTGCTTGAAGCCTAGGTCACAAAGCAGTATGCAGTGGGAACCTGCATACTGCCACTTACAGGACCATTGCCATGACCAAGAACATCCTGATTTTCAATGATGCTTGCAAAAGGCATGGAAGCACCAGTGAGGTACACTGGTATGATACTGCTGAAATAGCACCCCAGATGTACTGTAAGCTTATTTACTTTGAAAACAGAAGATCCAGCCCTCTTCACAGAGGTCTCTACCAGGTTCCTCAGGAGTAATTCAGTGGGGCTGGATTCCTATTTTCCTGGTGATCTAAGACCAGACGAATTGCAAAGTGAGACAGCAGGCATTGGGGCTGCAACATGCAAATATCACATGGGGAATTCAGCTGAAACACGTGTGCCACATATGAAGGGAATGAAGTACATTCTGACAAATAATGCATAAATCCAGGATTAATGACTGTAGAACAAGTGTTACAGACAGGTTAAAAACACTTCCACAAACATGCCACAGACTGCCCTATAACCTAGCAGACGCACTACTCACTTCTGATGTAGAAGAACCTTGGTCACATCCCTGCCCTTGATTCGGAATAAGATGGAACTGGACCCAGCCTTCTTACATGACCATTCAAAATGGACTGGTAGTTGATCTTACCTATGTTGCTGTTTCTTCCTGGAGTCTCATTCAGAGGTAGGTGAGTCTGTAGAAACACTGCGGAGGAGCTGTTTACGCCCAGATAGAGCTGTGAAAGGTAGCAGGCACCTGAAAGAACCTGCCATCAGCAGGAGCCATCAACAAGGAAATCTGTATTGCTCAGCTTATGATGTTGACTGGACCTGTATTTAAAATATACTGGAGACACTCAGTGTGGGTGTGTGTAGGGGTATCATTTTAGCATATAGGCAATCTCATACCTTTCTCAAGCTCAGCACAAGCACAATACTTTTGTTTCCATCGTCTGACTGATTTCATGTGATTTAAAGTGGCTGAAATATGTAAAGGCAGTGGTTGTTATTGTGTCATGTTTACATGCATTGATGTGCAGTAGAAACAGGGGAAAAGTGATTGTGGTCAAGTGAACTACTGTAGGATAAAGAGAGATAAATAATTCAGATTCTCATTATAACAGAAGAACGCAGCTCCCATAGAGTGGAGAGAGACTTTCTTTGTGTGAATTGGTATGCAGTGGCTGTTTAGTAGCCACAGCATGTAATCTAGCATTAGTATTAACATAAATCAGTGGCAGGAATTAACAATATTTCTAAAGTCTTATATGATAACTGGATCCACACTATATTGTTTAGTCCTCCTGGGCATTTTAATAATCATGTAATAGAAATGTTGGAGTAGCTGAGATATTCTTTATATTGCTCTATGAAAGGTCTTTAACACAATGTCTTTAGCAGACAGTTTTGATAGAATGTGTTGTACAAAAAGAAATATGCCTATTTTGGTAATATGGGTATGTTTCATTAGCTCAGCCCGCAGCGATATGACATTACATTTAAAAAGGAATACAATTAATAACAATGAGAGGGGTTTTTTTAGCTCTCAGAGTATAGCTGGAGGAACTGAGCAAGGTGTCAGGGCAATTAAGTAGAGGCACTGTATTACCTTTGTCTGAACACTCATAACATCATCCTGTCTCAATATGTTGAATAGGGGATTTCTTTGCAGCAGGATTCCTAATTTATTTTGATGTTTCCTATAACTCAGATAATAATAAGATGGACTTTTTTATTAATCTTTAAAATTGTACAAACCTTGGGAATTAGCATGTCTTTGGATCCGTATATTTTCCATTTTCCATAGAGTATGGAACGATTGTACGAGAGATACACACAATAGCTTCTCGGTGCCCAACTTAATGGAACCATCATATCAGCTCTGTGGAAAAGTACAAAATACTGCCGGCGCATGTACAGCACATGGATTAGATAACTGCAGTCCAGGGAAAAAGTTATACTTTGAGACTATTAAAATAATCAACATGGGTATTATTTTATTCAGCATTAACCTTTATGTTTTATGTTAAATGACAATGAAACTAGTGGAACACAAGCCTTCCCTGGAGTAACAGTATCCAGCATTTCTTTCATCACTAAAGAGGCTTCTTAATATCCTGCAATCCTAAAAATGCTATTTCCACACACCCCCCCACCCTCCCCCCCACTGCAGGTCAGATTTAATAACAGTAACAGGAGATAAATGGATTGGGCTCAGCTGAGCCTTCGACAGCTCTGTGGAAGGGAGGCACGGGTCTCTGCTCTCTGGGGAGAAGCAGCAGCAGAAGGCAGCAGGGGCAGTGTAGAGATGGCCTCTGGGGACCAAGCCCTTCCCACTGGGGATGCAGTCCTTCCCCCTCGGGATGCAGTACTTCCCATTGTGCTCATTTCTGTACTGGCAGCTCTCCCACTTGTCCCAGTCTTGCCGGCAGGTCTGTGTGGGAAGGATGGAAGTGCACTCTGGCCTCAGGGATGAGGGCAGCAAGGATGTAACCAACATCAAAACATGTATGACTGATTTGAAAAAGAAAGCCCTGAAGTATCTCTCTGCAGGGGTGGCTCACTCATATTGCTCGTATTCTCAAGGCAGCGACATTTATGTGTGAAAAAGGGCTATGCAGGTGCTGAAGCAGAACTGTCCTTCCCCTCTTACCCCACCATCACCAGCCCCGGGCACGCTGACGCCATTTTCTGGGTGCCTGGCAGCAGCGCAGCAGAGGCCACAGGAAAACACTGTCCTGGGGCCTCTGGGGGATTAATAAACAACTCCACAGCCATTCATGAGTAACATATTACACTCGTCAGAGCATACATTCCAAACCCACAATGCTCCAGGTTGCTCCTCTGGTAGCAGCACCCAGGTTAATGGCACATGGTGCGAGCCGCTCTGCCCCCAGCCCTGCTTAGCCCCGCACGTATGCGGTGGCATGCAGTGCCTCGAGCAATTAAATCGCCCCAGTGTGCTGGCCACGGCCGCCCTCCCCTGCTAAGCGTTATTGACAGAGCCATCAGGGAGGGTGACACATTGGCGCCCACCTCAGCCCCAGCTAGCTGGGCCGGGGGGTGACATGCAGTTGCCGTGGCAATGGCAGTGCTGGGCCGTCAAGGAGGGGCATGGCGGCTGCCTGGCAGCCATGTTGGTGGGGCCCAGTGGAGAGGCCTCGTGCCCTCCCATTGATCCGCCAGGCTTCAGCTCTATCGACCACTCCAATTTGCAGGAATTTATTGTATCGATGCGGGGCTGATTAACATTTTGCGCCAGAGCGGTTCAATACAGGCTAGTAACAGCTTTTAATGATTAATTGACTTTTATGATTCCGCCTCAGCACTGTCAGCGAGCTGTGAACAGTGGGCACGCGCCTCCCCGAGCTGCTCTCCAGTGGCACAGGGCAGTGATTGAGTGCCTGGGAAATTAGTGTCCTTGCTGTCTAGTTTTATGAAAGATAAATGCTATGACATTTAATGCAGACCTTAATTTAGAACAGAACTAAGCAGATCATTTTGCAATTTAATCGTAAACAGGTAAATATCAAAACTTGTTTAGCATTTCACGAGTTAGGTGGACAGACAGCAGAGGTAAAGCGAAATAGGCAGTGGGGGAAATGGCAGAGGTAAGGTAAGGTAATGAGACTTGCAACCAGCAGTATTTTAATAATAACGGCAGTACAAGTTTAGACAGTATCACATTCACAATTCAGGTATACTCTTCCCACATGGCCATCTTTCTCTCTTTCTTCTTTCTCTTATGATCTCATTCACTATTCCTATGCTATCTGTACAATGAGGGCTTCCGACACATGACATGAGATACAGAAAAAAATGAAAGTCACCTACAGTTAATCTGTTATCTAAAAGAAACATAAACATTGTGGAAAAATTGCAAAGGATAACAAAATTTTATTATACTCCAAAACAACTGAAAAAAGATTGTCTGGAAGGCTGTATTCTGTCAACTCCTACCTTCCTGTGTTCATATTTATAACCTATTCCTTTGCATTCATTTTAATTAAAAAGATTGTAAGTTTCTTTTTAAATAACTGTCTAAACAAAATGTCATATTATGCATGTTTATACGTACGAAAGCTAAAATGTCATATTTTGATCCTCTTTGAAATTTTGTTCTCTGCCTTCTCACCATTCCATCATCTCCTGTTATTTGAGCTGATTTACAGAGGAAATGAGGACACAACGGGCCAGATTCTTAAATCATTTTGACCCACTTTGGAAGAGCTGGAGAGGCGCCGAATCTCCCCATTCGAGGATTCCCTTGGCACGAGGGAGTTCCCAACTCGTACAAATCTAACAGAGCCAATTCCTATGCCATCTGTTCCCACAGAACCAGTTTAAAGGAGTCTAGTGGGGGCAGAGTAAGGTTGTAATTGAGGTATTTTTGCATTTTCCATGTTCCTTTCCAAGAGACCCCATAGGGACTATAACTAACCTGTTGAAGTACAGCGTGAATCCCAGAAACAGCCTTGCAATGCTTTCCATCCCTCTGAGCTGCACCCCGTGCTCCTTTTGTAAATTGTGTAGGATGCTGCAAGAACTGTGCAGAAGAGGCCAGCTTCAAAAGCCCTTCTCTTTCAACTTGGATCGCTTTATGGAAGTGGTTGTCAAGGAGCAATCTGACAATGAGTTAAATTGCAAAACTGATTGGGCAGTAAACTCTGGAGAAAGTGAGAGAGGGGACAAACCTCTGGAGATGGCTGAGTGCAGCCACATCTTAACCCCTATCAGCAGAATTCAGGAGAGCTCATCTAATAGCAGCCCTCAGTGCTATGATACCATCTACGTGATACCTGGAAGCCAGTGCTTAGCTCTTGAATCAAAATTCACAGTGTTGTGTAAGACACCTAAAGCTCTATGTACACTGGATATTTGCCTATGGATTTGTCCTGATGAGCTTTGTAGCCCCCCTGGGTGCTGTGATCAAAATGACACGTACTCAGGCATAAATCTCTGCTGGAAAGCACCAACTATCAGCTGAGAGGTAGTAAGGGATGGCTTTTTAAACCACTGCTTAATTGGCCCTGCTTCTTACACTGCCACCTGACTGTCAGAGCACTCCTCCTCTTCAGGGCAAAGTCAGGCAGGCTGACAGTAAAGTGTGGTACACTGTCCTCTGGAGTGAAGCAGGGACAGAGGATACAAGCAGCCAGCCTGTCTCAGCAATGAGGTGCTGACTATATGCTGAGGAGAAGCCTTGAGATGGTATTATTATTTTTTATTTTTTTATTTTTTTTAATTTAACAACACCATTCAGGTATTTGGTTCTGTCTCCCAGCCTGAGCTTCTGTGCAACTGGTACACTCAGCACGTGACAGTATGCCACACTGTGCATGGGACAGACCCAGAGGTGCCTCGCAACATCCTAGAATCCAGTTTTGTTACCCCAAAGGAGAGAAAGCAGAGCAGGTCCCCATGGCTACTCTGGCCCTCAGAAGTGGGGGGATGCAGTGAAGTGTGGCAGAGAGACAGGCTTGGACATCGCTGGGTGACTGGGGGAAAGACTGCTGATCCTGGGAGAATACTCCGACCTCTCACTCCATGTCATCAAACAGCCTGCCTTTCCAGGACACAGGACACTGGTTAAATGGCTGTTATAATAGCCCATTATAACCTGGGCAAAGGTCAGTCTAAGTCACCACTCTCACTTTGCTTGTGCTAACAGCTGGCCCTCAACAGAGCTTTAATGTGTCCACACAGACTGCCTCTCCACTGACCCAGCAATTTGAAGATTCAGGCTAGAGTGCGCACTCTGGCTTTTGTGATCAGCAGTGAATAAAATCCTGAGTTAGGTCACAAGCTTGGGCTAAGGTTTTAGCAAAGTGTGCAAGTAGATAAAGCTCAAATTCCCTGTACATCGACTGAGGAGAGCTAGCACTTAGAAAGCAACCATGTATAGATAAACACAGTGAGACATATGCCTGCTCTTGTCACGTATGGTGACCCAACTCTGGTCCCTCAGCTATGTGCCTATACTACTACCTGAGCTAACACACCTTATCTCCTGGACCAGAGTGCCATATATTCCTGTGGTTTGGATCATGGACAGAGCAGACCATTCATACATGGGTATTACATTCATACCCATGAATGTAAACATACCTCAGAATGGGCTCAGCAAGCTAAATGCCATTTAAGCAAAGAGGAAATCCCAATGAGGGGAATTTTGCTCCCTGAATGAGCTACAGTTAAGGGTGTCTTTGAATGTCAGCTTCTGAACCAGGATGTCCTGGCTTTAGCTACCTTAGTCACACATTTTGAGACAAGTGGCTCATCTCTGTTCTCCCTTGGGATGGGGCTTGTCGTGACACTTTTTGTTAGTAGCCTATTGAACATGTGCCCCAGAAGTGGGACTCCAGACCTATCTCAGCAGACTCTACAGCAGTGTAAAGAAGGAGGTCTCATCAGAAGGATTTAGGTGAGAGTGGGAATGAGAGAGTGCTTCTGTTTTCTCTGCATCAACTGTGTCACTGTGAAGCAGCCCAGAAGTCACAGTTCATAGAGCCAGAGGGAGTAGAAAGGACTTCCTTGAGTGGAGCAGGTAATGAGTATTCCCACTGAGAATGGGAAGCTCTGAACCTTGGTTTTCACTCCATGCCTGTCTACACGCGATGCGAAAGCAGTAGCTTGCCTTTGCTCTGTTTAGCTCCACGACTCCTGACTTCTCGTCGCTAACTTCACTATGAAGCATGATGTGGTCCTCTCCCCTGCTACCTCTTGTCTCTCAATGAGAGTCCCCTTAACAGACTTGCAAACCTTAGGCTAAAGAGAACTGAAAACTTTTATTTCCCAGAGTGTTCCAGCTGCCAGGCAATCGCACAAAAGGTAGACAGCAGTAGTTGCTTTTGAAAGGAAGTGGCTGCAAATGCTGAAACCAAGAGTGTATGAGACTGTGCTAACATGGTCTTTTGCAGATGGAGGTGAGCCTGTTTCATCCTTTTTCCAAGCCAGCTGGGGAATTGCTTTACTGTAAGCTGATCCTGAGCTAACACAACTATGCAGCTTCAGGTTCAGAAGCTTTTAGTTAGCACGTACCTCAGAAAGCAAGCTGGGTGTCTGGGGTGGGGTGGGGGGTAAACTGTGAAAGGAAATAGGAAAAGGAGGCAGAAGTCTGGGTCTTGGGACAGTAACTGGTGCCTCTCTTTCGTTCTTTCCCTGTCAGGACTAATAGCTTTGTTCCCTGATCCCTCCTGTCCTCCCCTACACTCTGTCCAAGCCTTTTTCCTGTACCCTAGCACTTTCCACAGCAGGGAAAAACAGGCCCCAGCTCCTCTTCGCGCAGAAAAGCTGCACTTCTTTTCACTTCAGCTGGCTGTGGTAGCTGACTGGCTAGACATGTACAGTGGGACTGTACTGGGCGCCTAAGGAAGTCCCACCTAGCCGTGTACCTGCCTGGGAGATGCCTAATCAAGATTGGCAGGATTCTGTGTGTGACCCTCAGTATGCACCTACACTCTCCCTAAGCTGCATTTTAAGCACATGAAAGACCATGCCCAGTTTCATCACATGGTGTCTTGAAGCAATTCTGCCTGCTTGCCTGCAAAAATGAGACTCCGTGCTTCCTGCTCCCTAGGTGGAGAAGCCAAGGAAGCAGGAAGCGTCCTGAGTTGTCTGAATAGGACTGCAGAACAAAAGTCAGAGAAGGAAAACACTGTGAGCAATATCTCAGCCCCACTGAAGCCCCTGGCACAATCTCCACTGACTTCAATAGCTTTCTATTGTGTGGCTGCGTGTCCTTGTGTCCGACTACACACCCCTTTCACTCGCACACTGTTAATAAGTTGTGTGACTGCTACAAAGGGCAGAGTGCAACCTTCTCCATTTTTATTAGGGCACAGTACGTGCACTCTGAGCAGAAAGCAGCATCTCTTTACATCAGGTCTTGTGCATCAGGTAATATAGGAAGAGTATTGTTGTTAAGAAAGTGGTTCTCTCACGATGTAGAATGACTGGCATTGTACCCTTTCCTTCTCTATTCTCATTTCTCTCTATTCTCTCGCATTTTGGACCATACATACTCTGCATTCACTGAATATTCTCCTATTCAGCCTCACTGACTTTTGTTTAGGTGCACGGCTAGGGATTCTGAGGGAGGAATCTTGTGGACTGTATTTATAATTACATCTTTGATATTTATCCATTCGAAAACAACACAACAATTTTTGAGCAAAAATAATATTCAGCACTTTGCCAAGACTGAGCATTGTTTTCCTGCCTCCACATGCCAGCCGTTCCTCGACAAAATTCCACGCATTGTCTTTTTCATGAGTTCAAAGGGCAGTTACCAAGTGTAATTTCCACCTGTAGGCACTGTTTTTGCTTTGTTTTTATGATTCCTCTTCCAGATTTACAACAGAATTTAATTAGGCTTCTTATAGATTTCTTTGGCAATTTTTGAATATATATATATATTTCTCCTTCTTGATTACGATCCCCTTTAACTCACTGGATGTCCCAAATTATAAGCTTTGCATGGAATCAGTTGCCTTTGGCTATGTTTGGTATTATGTTACCTTCTGTTCAGTTAACGGTGTGGAGATAGGCCATAAGCACTGGAAAAACCTCAAAGCTCTTTTCTGCTGTTTTGAAATTGAGAAAGCAGAAACATAATTGCTTTTGTTGGATCACAATCCTGAATAGTGAAAGACTTTTTAAACATCTGCCCTTCCTTTGATTGGCTTTACATCTTCTCTCTTTTTTGTCTACTGTTCATTATTCTGCATTTTATTCACTAATGAAAAATTCTATCCATGACAATATTTTCATATGCCGTAAGAAGACTGGGATTCAGTGCATTTAATCTGATCTAGCCCTACAGAAAACCTTAATAGAATGTGACAATATATGTTAATTCTGTGAGGTTTGTATTTCCTTCTTGCTCATGTAGTATCTGATCTGTCCTGCCTACAATCTCAGTGCAATCTCTTGTAACCCTGACTTTTAACAGAGCCAGAGTCTAACTCCCAGAATGTATTTGCAGCACCCTATTGAAGTCCAACAACACTGCATAGCTGTATGGGAAATAAATTTTGTTTTCTTTGTCACTGGGACCCTGTTCCCATTCAGATCTGTGGCAAATGCAGCGTTGACTTACATTCCACCCAGATGAGGCATCAGAATTGTCCCATTTTACACAGGATTCCCTTTGATGGGAGGACTTGCATGTGTCTCCCTGTGTTGATCTCTCTCTCTCCCTCTTTATCACTAATCGAATGACTTGATATACCTCTTTTCTTTCTTTTCTTTTTTCTTCTTCTTTTTTTTTTTTAATACCTCTGTCAAATACCTGTTATGATATTAGCATTCATTCCCAGGGAAATGTAGCAGCCAGGAAGAATGCAGATCCCCAAGCGGACCAGAATAATATATTCATTCTGCAGGGAATAGCTATCCCTATTCAATAATAATATTGAAATTAAGAAATAACATTCTGTCTTTTAACATGGGAAGACAATACAAATAATCGGGGAATTTTCTAATGAGTCTGTTATTAAAACAGCATCTAGAGGAAACCTGAGCATTCAGTCAACTGAAATGTGTCTTTTTTTTTTCCCTGGTTTGAGCACAATACTTGACATCAATACCACAAGTATTTTCAGTGCTACCTGGGAATAAGGGGGGATGAAGGCAGGAGGCTTTTGAAAAGTCACTTCTGATTTTGCTCATTTAAGAGCTAAGTATTTCAAAAGCAATGAGGGCCAAATTTTCAAGTGCTGATAGTCCCCAGTTGGATCCAGGTTTTCAGAAAGATTCCGTTCTCATTTACACTTCTCAATAGAGCATTTTTCCACAAGTGCTCAGCAGCCAGCAATTCTTTCTGGCCAGGAAGCCATTGAGAAATCTGGCTTCTTTTTTTTTTTTCAGAGACTAAAAGGGAATGGGGTGTTCTTTTGTGAATCTGGCTCTTCAGACAAGTTATGACTGATGAGCCCAGGTCTGAGGAAAGAAGTTTCCTCTCCGAAGCTCTAAAGGCAGCGGTCGCTAGAAAGACCCGGTGTAGCGCTGGGCAGCGATAGCTCCGAGAGAGCTCACTTGGAGACTGGGAGCAGTGGAGAAATACCCATAGTTCCTCCTGAAGCTTTGCAGTGTATGAGGGAACAAGTATTTCCATGAATACCGGAATTATTCCGGAAGCCTAGTTTCCAATGGAGTTAGTGTTTCGTGGCTGACTGACATTTTAAATGAATTATACTCTTGCTGCAGTGTGAATTCCACCCTTATCAGACACTAGGGAGCCCATGGGGGAGAGAAGCCTTGGCTATGGAGTGGATTCCCAGATATCTAATAAGGTATAAGCTCTGACTGAAGCTTTCCTTCGCGTGCATCCCCTCTCTCTCCCAGGTGGATTGTCTCCATGTCAGACTAGAACCGAGCGTGGGCTGCAGCCTTTCTGCCAGTAGGAAAACTCTTCAGCTTTCTATTCGCACAAAAACTTACGAACTGGATTATCTCTGAAACCACCACCTTTCTGCCAGGTCTAGCTACAATTGGCCGATGAGTTCAGAAGTTGTTAGACAAACACACGCTCAAGCACATGCACGCCGTGCAATTATACGAGCTGCGCTTCCTTACAGAGCCGGGCTAAAAACACCCACTAAAAACTCCGAATGACTGCAGCCTGCTGTGTCTACGAGCGAGCTGGGGAGGCTGTAATAAAGGACCGGGTGGAAAGAGAAATAAACGATTCTGCATCTCCTGCCCTGTAGAGCAATCAGCCGCATGCTTCCCCCCGTCCCCAGCCACAGGGTCTCCCCGGCAGCGGCCACGGCTGCCGAGCCCCTTTGGCGTGGAGCGTGCCTGGGGGGCGGTCAGGGGAGCTGGAAGCGTTCCTGGCCGGTCTGCCAGTGTGAAGGATTGGCAGGGCTTCTTGCAGTTTCCTTTCCCATGAGCAGCTAGCAGCAATCAAACACAATCTAGCCCTCATTATTTGCCGTTCGTTTCTTTGATTGTGATTTGGAAATAACGTTGCTAAGGAAAGCAAAAACCGTGGTTAACTGATTGATAGAAAATAAGAGTCATAGAAAACATCTGGAGAGCCAGATGAGTACAAGCCATTGTTTAGTTTAATACCCTTATAATATTTGCTGCAAACAGCCAAGCTGAAGGGTGGATTCTTCATCATTTTTATTATGTGCTTATTCCAAAATATTAATGAATGGGCTTTGACAGCAACGTTTGATCCATGCCCTTTTGCCCAGACGTTACCATGCCTTGGCTTCCTGAAGCTGCATAAGGCAAAATTATCAGAACATAATATCAAAATGGAAGAACGGTCATACTGGATCATACCAATGTCCCTCTAGACTCTTGCCTCTGATGGTGACTAATAACAGATGTTTAGGGAAAAATACACAGCCAAAAAATGCAGCCGCTGTTCCCTGGTGCGCCCTCCTCGCGCCTAGTGATTAGCAGACCAAGAACAAGCTGAGCCAGAGGTGGTGTCTTTGTGTTTCACGTGCCCAGATGGATTTTGTTCTTCTGGGATTCTCCGTCTCAGCCTTTAAAGGTAGAAGCAATGAAGAGCTTATGTTTCACCTAGGGACAGAAAAATGCAGAGGAGGAAAATCCTACAACTGGAAACATTAGGGCTCATCCCTAGGAAATGGGCTCCATCAGGCTGCAGGGGCACGTCTAATCCTAATTTAGATAATAAGATAATCTGCCTCTGACTTCAACTTTTGGTGTTCACTCTTCAGTTTACCAGTCAGCAGCTGGTACTAGCTTACCCAGCTGCAGCCCTGGGAGGGAACTCCATGGTTGAAATCTGCACCTCAGCTTTAAGCAGGGTGGTGCCTGGGTGCATATGGACAGTAGACAGAAATAATGTTGATGGCCAGCTTGCCATCAACCCACTCCTGTGCTGATCATAGTTATTCAACAATGTGCTTTACACCTACATCAGTGTTGCAGCTTTGTTAAAGAACCCTCTATGGGCCCAGAGGGACAGATAAATGTGAGCATGTTTCCAATTCTACAGATACTGAAAATGAGAGAAAGAGTTGAAATCACATGCCTGAAGTCCACAGAGTGAATCAGGAACTGAACCAGGTGTAGAAACTACCACACACACTCCTAATACTGTTTTCAATGGCTAGCCAGCCAGCATTTCCTTTCACCTAATTTACTCTTAAACCTAGATGCATAACGCAGAAATATGTACAAGGGGGCTGTTCCTTCACAGAAGTTTATTATTTGATATTTATAGTATGTGCTTATGATGATCATCATCAACAAAATTACATTGTTTTAACTCCGTGAGTGATATGCCACCACCACCACCAACAAAGAATTTTTGCATTAAAAATGGGCTGGTGTTTCCAGAAATACCATATTTTTTTCCTAATTCACACATCAGTCTGAATTCATTACAATACAAAGCTGTTCCTAGTGCCAATACATTTTTGCATTTCATTCAATCAAATTTTACTGTGAGTTTAGATGAGACGTCATCTCACATTTCACAGAAATACGAGCTTTTAAGGCAAAAAGAAGGAGAGGAGAGAAGAAGAGAAGGAGAGGAGAGGAGAAGAGAGGAGAGGAGAGGAGAGGAGAGGAGAGGAGAGGAGAGGAGAGGAGAGGAGAGGAGAGGAGAGGAGAGGAGAGGAGAGGAGAGGACAGGACAGGACAGGACAGGACAGGACAGGACAGGACAGGACAGGACAGGACAGGACAGGAGAAAGTGAACACTGGATGTATTTTGCCTGCCCAAGTGAAGTCATTACCATACATTTGCAAGTCTACTTGCAATTAAGTCTTCTTTTTTCTCAAGTATTTGCCAGTGTTCTGATGTCAGTCATATTCTAAGTGTTTGTTTGTATGTTTGTTTGTTTTTAATAGCTTAACATATTTAGAATATTAGCTTTCCAGAAGAGGCTGATGAACTTTTGTTAGCCCTCAGTTCAGAAATACTGACTCCTGAGGAAGTTTTGTGAGCAGAGGACATTCACTAGGGCATCCACCGTAGCCTTTTGCAATTCAACCGTGGGCTGTTCCTGCCCTTTCTCACATCACATTCATTTTCACCCCAAACTGGTGTGGTAGAACGGACACGGTGTAGTCCCTGCTGCCTGCTATTCCATTAGACTTTGTTTGCTACACGTGAAACGGCTTGCCAGCAAAGCTACACTAATAAAATACCAACAGAGTCACCTCAGTGGAACCGTTTTGATGAACAAAATAATATACCAGCAAAAAGACTTTTTTTTTTTTTTTTCCACACGATATTGTTCTGTCTACCTCGGGCAATTGTTTTCATGCTTCTGACTGACACAGCAAGGATGGCAAAGCTCTCTGCGTAGACAAGAAGTCCTGAGGGGGGAACAGAATATTCACTGCTGGTTCCGGTTGCGTCTCCGTTGTCTCTCTGGGCTGGCTGCTTGCATGAGGGAGTTTGCTTTCAGAACTGTCTTGCTGGAGATTTGGGGCAGATGTCATTTTTATTTTTCGAATTCTTTTTTAATATTGCTTACTTCAAAAGAGCGCTGGGGTCTAGCATTTCCCGATGCTGTAGGAAATAAAAATTGGGCCAAAAAAAAAAAAAAGTGCTTTGAGGAAGATCAACAGATAGCCAAAGGACAGTCAATGTTTGACCATTGGGATATATTTACTGAAAGAAGACCCTTTTTGAAGGACAGACTCCATCTGAGCAACTGTGGAAATAGCCTTCTGGAAGCAAGTCTGGCAGGACTGATAAGCAGAGCTTTGAACTGAGAAATGAAGGGTACAGAGTCAGAGACTTGAATAATCTCCATGTGCCCGTAGAACACCAGAGGAGAAAGCCCAGGTACATGAGGATATGCCAAAGGACAAAGAAATTTCAGTGATCAGAGTGATGGGGAATAAGAAGAAAGAAAGTGCAAAGTGTGATGAGAGCTCCTTCCAAATCAGCAATACAATGTCAGGAGCAGGTCTTAACAAAGCTGTGGTATGGGGCACAGAAATGTTTAACAACACTCTATGTACCAAAAAAGGGAAGAGCATGAACTAAGCTGACAGGGCATTAAGGAGGACAGGTATACAGCGGGAGCACAACAGAATAGCAATCATGGCTGGAACACTGGTCTCGAAGCGCATGCATTATTCAGCAAGGCAGAGATAAAGGTGAAGGTGGTGGCAGCGAGCAGAGCGTTAATGATATGAAACACTGCAAAGAAGGACGTGCAGAAGGGATGGCATGCAAAAAGCAGGATTTTCTCCAGTTAAAATCACTTCAGGGAAAGATGGCAAAAGAGAGCGTTTGGAAAGTGCAAACCCCCTGATTTGGTCTGGTCATGGGTGAAGTCAGCAGTAATGCCATTAGAGAGAAAAGTTCTGTTGGGCAGAGAAAATTTTACCTTCCCAAGTACAGATCGAAGAATAAATGACACTAATCATGATAGGATCCAGATATTTCTGGATGTAGTAGCCAGCAAATTTCTTAATAAAACTCTCAGTAAAAAGTGATACTGTTTCAGACTTGGTTTTGGTAACCAATGATTACAGTGAAAAGAAAAAAAAAATGGCTCAAGTGATCAGGGATTGACACTCCCTAATAAAATGGAATTAATAAATGAGCCTGTTAATAAAGTTTAATAAGGGCAGTGTTTGGTAAACTCATGGTATCGATTAGTAAACTCAGAGTCCAGGCATTAAAATGTGAAAGAGGCCTGAAACTTCTGCAGGTCTGCACAAATGAAAGTTTCAGGAATCTGAAGAAGAGGCAAAAGCGAAAGCTTGGTTATATAACCACTTCAAGAAAGGTACCAATACACTAGTTTATGCCTTTTAAAAGAAAGGCCAGGTGATAAACAGGGAATGGGATAAAACGTAACAGGAAAGGTCACACCAAAGTCTGTTGGACTTTTCTTGGACAAGATTTATTTAAAAATAAATAAATGAATACAAAGTTAGGACTAACAGTACAATTACTCCTAATTGCTCTGAGCTTGTAAGTAAGCAGAAAGACCTGTCCACACTATCCAAGGTGACTCTCATGCTACAGTGTGACCCAGCCTTCAAAACAGGTAACTAAAACCCAGTGACACAGATACAAAAGTGCTTTAACACACACAAGAAAATGATGAGACCTTGTGGGCAGCTCCGAGCACCCGTGGGCAGGAATGCTCAATACCATCTGGAAGCACTGCAGAAATATGGCTAACATGATCATGAGGAAATAAGAAGAGTCCTGAATAACTTAGCTTGTAAAGTTTAACAAAGGGTGAGGACTGAGAATAAAGAAGCTCACCACAACACATCAAGGTTGCAAATCAGAAGATATTTTCTAGCTGTCAGAGTCGTCAGTCTTGCTGTGGGGAACAGCGAGCACCAAGAATCTGATGGCATTTCAGATTGAGTCTGATACATTGGTGAAAGCAAATCTACGACAGTGTTTGACATAAGACGAGTTCTTGCTGGTCAAAGAAGTCTCTTCCAGTCTTGTGGTTCTAACTATAGCTGAATATCTGAGGGAGGGAATAAAGGGAGAGATACGCGTGATGAGAGAAGGCCTCCTTCAGTGTTTGATGGATCTTTTAGCTGTTTCTCAAATCCAAACTTTTGCTGGTTTGCCAAACTTAGATTGAAAGACACGAATCTTGTAAAAACCTTTTTGATTTTGCGTAATATTCAGTAACTTGAATGGTGAAAGAGGAAGAAAATAGGTTTTCATGTAAAATTTAACACATTATTTTCCTCAGCCATTTCTGAATACTCAGCTAAACTTTTTGATTTGAAATTTGTGAGCTGGTAATGTCCCACATAGAAAATAAGCCCCATTCGTTGCCTGCCCGCCAGCCAAACAACAAAAGAGAAAACAAAGTGACCTAGTACATTTGTTTAACAGTATCTTGTATGTATGCGGTGATGCTTTTTCTCAGTCTGAGGCTAGATCTACTTGCAGAGAGCTAAGGGCTGGGGTATCCTCCTGTGAGAGGCAGTAGGAAATTACCTGTTGGATTCACTGGGATAATATGTATGGAGTTCTTACAGCTGCGCAGGTGGGTGTTTTCTCCTCTTCCTACAGGGTTCATCTGCTCCTGCTGCTTCTCCAGAAAGGTTCTTGGAGTGAAGTTTTCAATGAAGGTGGCAGGCTACCCTGAGATATGTTCTGAAGAAAATGGTGTTTGGTTATTCTGCTGCTTCAGATGGCCATTCCCAGCATCATCATGCTCTTCTCTTGAGACTCACCCGTCTTGTGCCATGGCTCTGTCAACTGGCTCATTTCCAGCCCAGTGCAGCAGGCTGTCTCGGGCTGCTGATCTCCCAGGTTTGGTGTTATTGATCCCACCACCAGCTGACACGTGAAACCTTGGAGAAAAATACTCAAAAAAGGCTTTGGAGTATAAACGTCTCTTCCACCACAGCCCAGCCCAGCAGCTCCCTTGCCTTCATAGCTTCCCAAACCATGGGGTCTCACTAACTGGGTAAAGAGAGAAAAATCTGAGAGTTTATTATAGTGTAAATTTAGCTCTGTACAATCTGTGTGTGCTAGCCCTGAGTAAAGCACCACCGTGCAACCACATGAGAAGGTATTCCTATACACAGTTCTGCCAAGTTTCAATTTGGTTTTTGGAGGTCTTTGTTTTGTTTTGTTTTTATGACCAGTCTCATGCTGCTTGGCATTTCCTTTAATGCCTGGTTCCTAGACTCATGTGATTATGCAGAAAATGTTTGAACAAAAGTGAGGGTCCAATTTGCCCTGTCTTGGAGAAAAACTAGGAGACCTCATGCCTCAGAGAAGCACCACAAGATGGCAAGCAGAGCGGTGCCAAACTAAACCTGCACCTCAATCAGCATGACCATAAATTGATCAAATGAGCTGAGGGCTGGAGTCCGGTTTCTTGAGCATTGTGGCCACCAGCCACAGTGTAAGTCAGACCCATTTTTAAAAGAAAGACCATCCAAGATATTTTGTTTGATATGGGCAAAATACAGTCACATTCAGTAGCAACAGTTCATCTTGACTAGTCCTGAGTCCCTGAGCATCTTCTCCTCGTCTGCTGTGCCCACAGAGAGGTAGGATAGGATCCATCTGCCCTAACTTCAGCCATCTGGTTAGGTGCTCTATAACCAAGCTAGCTGCTTGGGTTTCTACTATAATTGACAGAGCAATGCAGACAGCTTGAAAAGGTGACACATCGCTCCCTTTAATAGGTACCTAGGATGGTGGGCATTAATTGCCCTCCGTTTTTCTCCACTGAATACAGAGGCTGTCCAGACTTGGCCGATACATTACCGGTATGTGCCTAAATTTAGTGAAGATAAATCCCATCTGCAGTCAGTGCTGGATCTGATAACTCAACTGCTGAAGCCACATTTGAAATGCAGACCTTGCTTTTAGAAAAAGGTATCACAAACTTATTGGTCTCAGATGTTCTCTATACATGGGCACTCCTAAAAGGGGGGAGGGGGAAGGAGGGATAGTAACCCCTTGATTGTGAAATTACATGATTACTAAATGAATATGATTCTCCAGCAGGCTGTTTTTAATGTCTAGGTTGTGTTTCTAATGAAGGAAAACATGTTGTATCACTGATCCATATCGCAGCACTCATGCTGTCTGCTATCAAGACTAGGCAAGCTCTAAACACAGGATCTCAGATTTTTATTCATACCTGCAGAAATAAAACCAGAAGGTTGTTCTTTTTTAAAATCAAAATAGTCTCTGTGCAGTGTATCTGATTCAAACCATATTGCTAGCAAGGTGGAACCTTGAAATCATTAAGATTTTTCTATGGTAAAAGTTAAAGATTAGAGGGCCCTGAGGAAACAGAACACGTGGGCCAAAAGTTTTAAACCCAAATATTAAAGATAGCCAGCCAAGTCAAAACATTGGCATCTACATGAAGGGGTCGTGAATTACAGAGGAACCGAGCACCCACTGAGTCTATTTATTCCCTAGCACTTCTGAAAACTACTGACTTTAAATATATACCTTCATGGGGATGAAGCCACTTCATTTTTGTACAAAGGAACTCATACACTCTTTGCTTTATTAGAGGAACCCCCAAAGGGTTGGGTCCCTTGTCTTTCTCCACCAGCAAGGGAGGAACTGTGAGAGCAGTCTTCGGGGCTGACAGATTTTTTTTTTTTCATCTGAATCAGAAGTAATCCACAGAGGAAAAAAATAATAATAATAATAAAGGAAAGTCCCATCACATAATTCACCAATGGTTCAGCAAAATGATTTTGGAGGAACAGATAACTCCCACCACAGCTTAGGGACATGGTTTAGTTGGCGACATTGGTAGTAGGGTGATGGTTGGACCAGATGGTCTTGAAGGTCTTTTCCAACCTTAATGATTCTGTGATTCTGTGACATCAGCAGGTTTGGGATCAAAAGCTGGGCTAGATGGGCTAACCCTTCTGAGTTGCACAGCTGAGTTTCCACAGCTGCTCCTGCCTATGGTCCTCCTGGGGCTGCAGACAGAAATGCGTTGCCTTGAGTTACCTCAAGGAGCTGTACTCACCTTTCAAGTATGAGAAAACTCACAACATTGAAATAATTTCAAAGCCAAAGTTTAACTTCTTTGAATGACAAAACCTTGAATTACTCTAGATTCTATGGTAAAAGAAAATAGGTGTCATATTTTAGCTTGAAATCCAGTCTTTATGTCCCACCTGACAGAAACAAATATCTGCTACTGCAGAGCTAAAAGTGGCTCTCCCTCGCCAAAGTCAGGGGAACCTTTCCGAATCTGAAAGCTGTGACAACAAAACGTGCCATCTGCTGTCCTTCTGGCCTCACACTCCTTGTGGGGTGGCGGCATGGGGCAACCGAAGAAGCAGAGTGGAGAATCCTCCACCAAAAGACATCAGGGCAGCTGTCCTTCCACTGCTCTTCGGGTAAGAGTGGAGGAAAAACTTTTCCTTTCTCAGTTTAAAAGATTCTCTCAGCTGAAACCCATAATTCACATTTGCCAACGTAACCACAAGCCAGGGCTTTTCTGCTGTTCCTGTCCTTCACCGAGCAGCATGGCTTTGGACAAGGCACAAAAGATTTGTCTGTAGACACCTTCTCCACTCACAGCGCAGTGAGCCCTGGTGCCAAACACAACATCAGGGATGCCAGCCTCAGGGCAAGGCACTCGAAAGCTAAGTAGTGAGACAACTAACTTTTTAGACATGCAAATCCTTCATTGGATGTATTCAGAAACCTCGCTAGCCCAACTCTTCATAGGTGGTTAATGAACTGGAGTGTGACTGATTTTTTGTGCCTACTCTGAGACACCCCAGCCCGACTGTCAGAGGCTGTCTGTTTTATTGTCCATAGCCCTGAAAATACATTCTTGTTTCAGTGTAGACAGAAATTGCTCTTCCTCCCAATTAGAGAACCAGATGAGCATTCCCAGGCTCAAGAATGAAAATCTATTCCTGTCTGAGGATATACACATTATGAGTTTCCAATTTCTTGCCTATAAAACCAGTTCAGTGGCAGTGCTGTACTTCATTTTAGCCATGTGAAGTTTGGTTTGTTTTCACAACCTGGAATAAGTGTGAGGATGTTATTTTTTTAATTATTAGGCTCAGAAGATGTCAGAAGTTTACAAGGGAGGGGAATTATAAATCACACTTTCACCTCTGAAAATGCAGAATCCGATACAATCTGACCATGCAGCAGAAAATTGATCAGGCAGTCATTACCACCGCCTAATTGTCTTTTTTATGTAGTGGCCCGTGGCGCAGCACCATCAGAAGGAATACAGCCGTGGTCACCTTGCCCTTCAGATTCCTTCTGGTGTGTAGGATTTTTTTTTTTTGTGATAAATAAAGAGAGGGCACCTAAAAACTCTACTTCCAGCTGTCAAGGTACTTCAGAGATGAACTTAAGTTTTTTAGTTTTTTTCTGCATATTTGGTCATTCTTCTCCTCAGAAGGTGTAGGCAAACTAGGTAGCTGGATCCCATTTCCAAACAGTGTGATGCCCATCAAAGATGTTTTGGATATTACATCAAAATAAAAAGGGGGTTAGAAATTAAATATTTTAGGACTTTAAGACCAAGGTCCACATTCAACGAAAGATTTAGACTTGTAACTCTTGTTTAGGCATTTATCTCCCTACTGGAGTCTGGAAGCAGCTGGGACCACACAGGCATTTGTAGCCTAAACCCTTTGTTTGGGCTGGCCTTAAATGCCTTAGCAGGGCTAAACTTAGGAGCCATTGGGTGTCAGTGGCACTCAGGTGCCTCACCATCCAAAAATCTCTTTGGCAAATGTAACCCGTCCATCCAAGTCCCGTGGGATTTGCAGCATGCAGAAGTGATAGCCAAGGGCATTGGAGAACCTGGGCTGAAACATAAATACAGTTTGAGTGGCTGATGCAAATATACCTTTTGCTAGCCAAGGCTACGCTAATATTTTATGACCTGAGACACGGACAGAAAGATTTCTGTGCTGCTTTGGACCTGCCTGCCAACGTGGAAGACGTATGTAAATACAGCAAAACCGGTATGTGTCATTGAAGGTGTAGCTCAGACTCTGCATCTGTAGCAGTAATACAGAAGCAGAGTGAAAGTTAACGTTAAACCTGTTGGAAAACCTCTACCCTGGGTTAGCAGAAACGCCTGATTTTAACACAAGGCACTTAGAGGTGGCAAGAGCTGCAGAGAGGTGGCAGGCGCCTGTAGAGACTGCCTCCGACCTTATGTGAGCCCAGACGTGCTCTGGACAGACAGTCTCTGCTTCTTTTCGCTGCCTCTGCCACGGGACAGGGGTGAGCAAGCTGCTAATCTGGGCAACTCACTTGGGGCCTCAAATTCATTTTGGGAGGTCCGCTGCCTCCCAAAATAAGCATCGCTCTAGCTGTGAGCACAGGCATGGTCACAGTGCCTTGGCAAAAGGGCAGCGTCGTAATTTAACCTTAAAAATGAGCATACGCTCCAAAGCTTTGGGATCACAGAGCTCACTGGGATGCCAAAGCAGCAGCAGAAACGGGGACCCTTTCCACTTGCAAGATGCAGCAGCCTGCTGGGGCCCTCCCAGAAGAGGGATATGTCGAATATCTCAAATGTGCTGGGCTGGGAGGGCTCCCTCCCACCCACCCTCTGCTCTGTCCAGCTTGGGATTTATTCGTTCCTCTTTTCCCTCCTTTATCCCGCCCCCAAAGAGTACCTTTACCAACTCTTCGCATCTACAACGACACAGAAAAAGGCGAATAAATTAAAAATGCACAGGCTGGGGGTTGCTCGGGGGGGGGATAGCCCACCGGTCGGGTTACAAAACACAGCCTGGGCAGGTTTTGCGCCCTTCCTCTTGCCACGGGCACCTTTCCACTGCCCCATACCGGGGGCGACGGGGTCCCAGGAGGAGCCGTGCCAACCCGAGCCAAGCCGTGCCGGGCTGCCCCCGCTGCTCCCTGCCCTGGGCGGCGCGGCACAGCTCGGAGCGGCCTCCGCCCCCCGTTAGATGGCGCTACAGACTTTACAACCACGTGTTTTTAAAAAATATAGGGGAAAACTATCAAAAAATAACCGCCTTATTGTCCGAAACGGGGACACCCGGCGGCGCGATGCCGCCTCCTCCTCGGGTCGCCAGGGCAAGGCGGGGACCGGGACCCCCCGGTGCCGGTGCTGCTCCCGGGGAAGTTCCCGCACCGGGTGGGACGGGGGGGGGGCTGCGGGCCGGTCCCGGGAGGGGGGAGCTCGGGCAGAGCCGTGTGCGGGTCCCCGTCCCTCCCCAGCATCACTTCGCCTTTCCGAAAAGCCGCTCGGGCGACCTGCGCGGCGAGCCTGGGCTTTGGGGTTCGCTGGCTTCGTCGGTTCCGTGCGTGCCCCCGCTTTTTATTTTATTCTATTGATTTATTTTACTATTTATTGGGGAGTTTCGGGACGCGGCAGTGACAAAAAAAAATAAATAAAAAAAATCAAGTTTCCAAGAATTCAGCCACCGCCGCGGGGAAGCTCCGGGGCGTTGCGCGCCGCAGCCGCGGGGGATCGGCGCCCGCCCCCCCCTTATCTCCCTGTCCCCCCCTTGCCCCTCGCCTTGTCCCCCCTGCCTTGCCCGGCCCCGTCCGGCGGGTGCCGCTCGGTGAAAGCCCCGCAGGCTGCGAGGCAGCCGGTGGCCGGAGTCCGACTTGGGGCCGCCGCTCTTGTGCCAGCGGTGTCCCGAGTGTCCCGGTCCCCGCTGCCTTAGGATGGATGGGGTTAGGGCCGCCGAGGGGGAAAAGCAGAGCAAAGCCCTCCCGCCCCCCCCCCCCCCCCCGAGCTTGGCGCTTGGCTGTGAACTTTCCGCCGGGGTAAGTTCTCCTTTAAGAAAAGGAGCTGCTCCTTATGCATATTTAACGCCGGGTGTCTGCAGTGCCCAGATGACGCGGGGCTGGAGGCTCGCAGGCAGGACCTGAGCTGTAGGGGAAGTAAAGGAGCCACCCTTCACCCGCACCCTCTCGCTGGGAGCCCCTTGCTCTGAGCCCATGTAAGTCAGAACCGCGGGGCTGGGGGTGGGGGGGGGGGGCTCCCTGCAGGGCGATAAGGGGGCTCTTTGGTCATCCCCATCGCAAACCTGACAGTGCGCTGGAAGGCAGGACACCTCGGACTTTATTATTATCATTTGTTAGCATCGTTATTCTTATTTTCCTGGGGGCGCGGAGCCGAGCGCAGGAGGGAGGAGCCCCCAGGAGCATCCCCCCCGGAGCATCCCCCCGGGACCGAGAGTGCGGGATGAGGCCGGGCAGCCTCCCCCCGGTGGCCCTGTGCACTCCTGTATCCGTCCGGAATGCCAAAATTGCAGGGGAAGGTCAGCCGGGAGCTCTTCCCCCGCAGATCGAGTGGGATGGAGAAAAACTTCGGGTGCTGCGCTCTCGGCGGTTTCCTGCCTTTTAAAGTGAACTTGTTCGAGTGTGTCGCTCCCAATGCGGTTCAGTAGTTGTGCCTTCAAATTAAGTTGCTTTCTCGGTCCTCACTGGGAAAAGCAGACATGTGTCCTCAATTGTATAGCATAAAAAAAAAAAAAAAAAAAAAAAAAAAAGCCCTACTAGGTACTTTATGATTCCATCTGGAGAAATTAAAAGCCCAGAGCTGTAATGTTTATTCTTACATAGTTTACAAAAAAAAAAAAAAAAAGGGGGGGGGGGGGAAATGTGTGAGACACATGTCTCCAAATATAACCAAAGTGCTTTCCCTTCTGGTTAAAAAGTTGCATGCGAATGTTTTCATTTTAACACTCCCTGCCACCTGTACTTCGCAGGGAAACTTTTCCTGGCGTTAGCGGCGGAGCACCAATAGTACTTATTAATGGATTAATTATTATTATGGCTGCTGAATTGACTTAAAGTGCTTCGGAGGCCAAACTAATCCATGTTAATCAGTTACAATTAATTGTGTTTCAGCTGCTGTTTTAAACACAGTTTCCCAGAGAGGGGAGAGGAAGCTGCTCGTAGAAGGGGGGATGCTCCTGGGTTCCCCCCCTGCCCCTGGGGGTCTCTGAGACCGGCGCAGCCCATGCCCGGTGCCCGCATAGGGCTTGCGGGAAGGTGCGGGGCCAGCTTTGGTGCCAGGCTCCGGGTGCCGAAATCCGCTCAGAGCAGAGGCTGCGGAGCGAGGGGCACCTCCCGGAGGAGATTCCCCCCACCACCACCCCCCACCCCCCCAAGAGCTCGCATTGTGCAGAGGGCAGCAGAGGTGGGGGCTTGTCGTGCTCTGTTTGCTTGGCCGCTTCGGCCCGGGGCTTTTGCTTTGTCCGCGGAGAAAAGGAGGCAGCGGTGGGCAGGAGAGTCAAGGGGGGGAGAGGAGGGAGGGAAAAAAAAAAATCCCACAGGGGACAGCGGCGGCTGGGCTGGCCCAGCCGGGAAGGGAGCGAGCCGGGCCGGCTGGTGGCAGAGTTAGGCCAAGTTTGGGAAAGCCCCCCCCGAGGGTAGGGGGGCACGCACCGGTTTCCTGCACCCTGGGGGAACCGGCAGGCGGGGGGGGGGGGGGGCTTCCCCTCCGCTGCCAGGGAACGGGTTTTTCCCTAGGAATAACGCTTGCCCCCCCTCCAAGCTCTCTACCAAACTTTGGGACGGGGGAAGGAGGAGGGATGGAGAGGGGCCGGCGGCACCCGGGGGGCCCAGCCCCTCCAGGGGGTACACGAGGGGTCACCGGGGCCAGCTCGCACTCCCTAAAGAAAACTCTGCCCCGCTCCCAGCCCTAGCCTTCAAAACGATTGTTTTTTTCTTTCTTTTATGGGAGTCCACAAACTGAGAAACTACACTCCTCCCATCCCTCTCCATTCCCTCTGGAATTAGGTTGTTGGGATTCTTTTTTTTTTTTTTTTTTTCGGTTTGATTTTTTTTTTCATCTCCCACTCCGACTCTTTCTCAGGGATTCGCCCTCTTCTTCTTCTTATTTTTTTTTTCCCCACCCCGTTGACTCTGCTCAGCTTTTGCATAACACGGGCAAGCAAAGCACCAGCCAGCCCTCCCCTTCTACGTGCAGACGGACCTTTCCTGGAGAGCAGCAGACCAAAGAAGCAAAACAACTTTTACCTGCAAGGGAAAACAGTGTGCACCGCCAGCCCCCGCAGCTGTAATTCAATGGAAATGTGGGGAAGGGACGCATTTCTCCCGGGGAAAGGGGACAGACGAGGTGGCAGCGGGCGGCCGGGTGGGCAGGGCACCTCTCCCCTGCTCGTCACGCGTGGAATCGTTTCGTCCAGCTGGAGCGGCTCTTGGTCTTCTCCCAGGGGTGCAGGAAGCACAAAAGGAGGCTGCTTTTGATGAAGCACGCGTCTTAAGCAACTTTCTCCCTCCCTGTTTTTATTTCTTTCCTTCGGCTGCGGGGACGTTGGCGGCCCGAAAAAAAAACAAACAAACAAACAAAAAAAGCCACCCTTTTGCGTTTGTGCAGGCACTTTGTCGTCGGGGCAGCGCACCCGCATTAGATTATCGCCGGGGAATTTATTTGCATGCAGCTGCAAAGCCGCAACCCGGCTGCTGACCGCTGCGCATAAAGGGCTGCCGGGGCCGGCCCCTGCCCCGCCGCCGCGGCTCCCAGCGGGAGGGGGGCAGGATCCGGACCCCCCCTCCCTTCACCTCGCCCCGTGCTTTTTTATACTCCTGGCACAGCCCCGAGGGGTCCCGAGGCTGCAGGTGCGTGCGCCCCAGGGCCAAAAGGGGAGCTCGGCGGCCTTTTTGGAGGGCACCCCGAGAAAAGCTCCCCCAACGCGTGTATCCCAGGGAAAAGGATCTCCTAGGGCTGTTTACGGTGTCTTCAGACCTCCAGTCGTCCTGCTGGTCGTTTTTCCCCCTTACCCCCTCTCTGATGCTCAGACAAGCAAGCTGGTAACCTTTGGAGCAAGGGCTTTAGGCTCCGGCCACCTCTGCTACCTCCAGCCCCCTGGGGCAGCGTGGCGAGCATCCAGCACCTCTGCGTGTCTCCTCGGGCCTCCATCCACCTCGGGCTAGGTCGCCAAGTCTCCTTCACCTCTTCCTGGAGAGCCAGGAGGTCCCCCGGGCTCGGACCCCAAGGGGGAAAAAAGCCCCGAGAGGGGTCGGGGGGTCCCTCTCTGCGTTGCAGGATGGGGTCAGGGCAGCCCCCTCTCCATCCCCCTGCCCCGACCACAAGCAGGGGGCACCAGGGGCGGAGACCCCACTGTCACAGTGGTTTCGGCGGCCGGGAGGCAGCCTCCGGGGCTCGCCTCGTCCCGCAAGGCTCCCGTCCTCGCGTGGGAGCTGCGCGGAGCCCCCCGCGTGGGGCGGCCGCGGCGAGCCCCGGGGGCTGAAGCCGTGGGAGCTGGCAGGGGGGCAGAGAGCAGAGAAATGCGAGCAGGAGTGCGGGAGCGAAGCCTTTTGGCAGCCTCCGTGCGGAGAGGGGTGCGTGGGCATCTCCGCGGAGGGTGCCTGGGTTTGTTTGCCGGGGGTTTGGGACAGCTGCCGGAGGGGATCGTTCCTTCCCAGGAGATGCTTCCCTGTAGGGGCGTCGGGATGCAGCTGGAGGCCGAGGAACAAAGCGGGCATCTCCCGTCAAGGTGACTGACTGGTCCCCTTCCTTTGTTCCTGCCATTGTTAATGACGGGGCTCGCTCGGCTCCGGCCTCGGCCCTGCTGTACGCGGCGTTAACATCGCCTTGGCAGGGCAATTGAAAACCCCAAACCAAACCCCACCGCAACATCAAGGGCGTCAAGCCCAAGCCTAGCTCTTCAGGTAAAAGCTGCCTCTTCTGGGCCGCTGAGGATGGTGCTGTCACCTCGCCTGGGAGCCACAGAAATCCACCTACCATTCGTAAGATTAGGCACATCCATTTCCATCGGTAACACCTACGGGAGACACTAACGCCGTCCTTTAGCCCAAAAGAGCATTATTTGCAAATGCGCACTGCTAGAGCACGAGGAAACTCTCACCACGTTTAAAAAAAAAAAAAAAAAAAACCTAACAAAATTATTCCTTTAATTTCGGTCATCTAAACGTAGCAGTAAACCTGAGCGTTTATTGACTCATTTTCTTCTTCTCGAGGTAGCGGATGGTATTTAAAGTTCAACATTTCACACAGCTCCTTGTTTAGTTTAATTTCCCCGACAATCTAGGTGATTTCGGCAAACTGAGTTAAGAATTTTTGTACACATTTGGGTATGGATCTGCATAAAATAGAGAAGGCAGCAGAACTGGGGAGTGGATAATTTATTATTTTAGGAAGAGAAGGAAATGCATGTTTGCATGTGTGGGGGGGTGTGTGTGAGAGAGAGAGGGAGGGAGAAACAAATGGAGTGCCTTGCACCTTACATTTGGTCTGTGGCTTTAGCGTGGTCTCTGGAGCAAATATCTATTATATTTCTTTGAGAAATGTCCCACTCGGGCAGATGGGCCCCTGTTTTGAATGAGAGATCTAGAAGATGAAAGAAATGTATGTTACTCCAGCACAATTCTTCACCGAGCCATTTTTTCCCCCCCTCTTAGAAAGATTAGTTTCAGCTCTGCTTTCCTGGGCCCATTTTCTGTCGGGGCAGGGACATAATAATGATCAATGCCCAGCAGTTCTCATTTCTTTTGTACTTGGTAAATATTCAGGATGCCTTGAGCTTGGCGGGGAGGTGGAGAAGTGGACCCAAACTCAACCTCTGGTGTCCCCATCACCTGGCTTTAACCTGCAGCCACACAGAGGGGGAAAACCCCAAGGAAACAGAGAAAAACAGCCAAAAGAAACCCCAATCTGAAGCCTCCTACCACCAGGCACTTGCTTTTGGTATTTCAGCCTTGTGCTGGGCGAAGTGCTCTACCTGGCTTTATACGAGTAGCCCCGAGTGTACAGCAGCAGTGCTCCAGTTGGAAATGGAGCCTGGAGTTGTTGAGCAAACAGCCCCTGCTCGGCTGTAGCGCGCGCTCAATGCTCTACAGTCAGCTCGATGGAGCACTGGCAGGGAAGCATCACCAAGCATTTCCAAAACTAATAACAAAAAGGTTACTATATATAAAACGTTTCTACATCCCACACTGCCTCAAGTTGTTTAAATTTCGGTTTTCTGCACATAAATATAGCAGCCATGCGGTTCCCCATTAGCCAGCCCCTGCTTTTTTAAATCAATTCATTTCAATTTGAAAGGATGGCCCCTAACGCAAGACAGTCAACAATCCTTTGGCTTTCTACACTCAGCATGGACCTGGGGAAGAAATAGCGTCTGTCTTTGTCATTTAACACGCCTATTGCGGTGCCTTGACTTTGGGTTTTAGAGCAGGCCTACTCCCGACGAGGGCAGCAATCCCCAGCTGTTTTCGCCTTTCTAATCCATTTCCCCCCATCTCATCTTAGGCTCCCTCTGAGGAAAGACCAATTCTGCTGGCATCCCGCGTCTGGACTTTGGAGGGCATGGCAGAGCAGCTGGATCTGAAAGCACCATCCCCATAGGTAGAAATCCTCCTCCACACCACACACCTTTCAAGGAAGGCAACGAGGGGACACGTGGAGAGCCCAAACGTCTGGCATTGAGGAACTGAGATCCACCTTGCACTGCCCTGAAGGGAAGTTTGTTCCCAAACCGATTACGTTGTGGCGTTCAGTGCCGGTGTCAAATCGGTTCAAGCCATCCCAAGTGTAAAATAAAGATCTCCGCCCGGGTACGCCCGTCGTGCCAGTGAGCGTGTCTTGCTAACCTTCCTCTGTTTCCTCTGCCTTGAAGGTATCGAGCTGATGTAGCACTATCTTTTCACCCCACCAATGTACGCAATAGGAACAATTCAGGAAAGTTATGTTTAGCTTTTTTTTTTTTTTTTTTTTCCCTTGCAGCTGAAGAAATGCAAGCTATCAGAAACAAGCCTATGTTTGAAGGTACAGTTTTCAACACGTGAGTGGGAAACATATGTACTGGCACAATCCTGCTGCTCTGCAAGGGCTGCGTTCAGATTTTGGCTTTTAATCTCAACTCTGTTAGGGAGAGAGAGATGCAAAATGGAAGGAAGCGTGATTATTTGTGCTGTAGCCTTGTGATAGTCATCCTATAACCGTTGGGAAGAGAAGCAAAACACTCTGCTAGAGCTCTGGATGAGCCTGAGGTTCAGGGGGACTCGAGTCTTCGCAGGTTCTCACTTCACTGCCTTTCTTCCCTGAGTGTTTGTTATATGGGGTTCTTTTTTTTTGTCTGCTGTTCTACGTTTTAAACTGAGTAGAGGCTAAACCCTGCTGAGAGAGCAAGCTCCCTCCATCACAAACTCACGTTTGAAAACGTCTACCCCCCTTGACCACCCCCCTTCAAGCCATCCTCCCCTTTCAGGGGAGAAAAGAAAACCTCAAAAGAGAGCGAGAGAGAAGGGGGTTGGGAGGGGAGAGGGAGGGGAGACCCCCTGATTCCTCGGTGACCTGCACAGCTCGGACAGCCCTCCGAGTTCCCCTTCCCCTCCTGTGGACAAACCCCATTAGAAAAACACATGCCTGCACCTAAGCAACTTTTAATGTGGTTTGGGTTTTTACAATTCAGGTTATGTTTTAGCACTTTCAAGGGGTAAAAAAAAATATAAAATAAAGGTGGGGATGGGCATGGGGAGGGGAGGGGAGGGGAGAAAGTTTGGATTTAGCCTTTTGCTGCTGAAAAAGCACCATAAAATAAAAGAACACAGCCAAGAAGAAACTAAGCAAGCCCATCCCGAAGCCAGCCTTCGCCACGAGGGAGCTGAAGGCACACAATAGCACACAAAAAACAGCAGCTCCAACTCTTAATACCAGCACCCTGTGCTCACCGCCGTGCCGAAACACCCCGGCCTGTTCTTGGTGGTGCCCTTCAGAGCGGCCACCTTCCGTCTCCGCGTTGCGGCCTCCGTCCCCCCTGCCTGGGGACTTGAGGCTTGGCAGGAAAGTTTCTGCGCTGCTGCAGGCGTATATACACACACAGGGATCTATGTTATCCACACACATGCACACACAGCTTTATATATAGATACGCATGTAGGTGTAGAGTCTATGTTTAAATACTCCTATATATACACACACAGTCCTCCTAGGATGAGGTCATTCCACAAGATCTGGCTGCATCGAACGCCAAGATCTTATCTCCGCCGATCTAAGGAGCAACACAGACGACACGCTAGCAGAAGTGGAAAGAAATTTGGGAGACAAACATTCAACAAGGTGCCCCCGGAGGCCCCTCTGCCGCCCTCCCCAGCCCAAGAACCCACTCGCTCCTTGCATGAGCTGCACCCCGCAGCGTGGGGCTGAGCCCTCCTGCTGCACCTTGAAGTTTTTCCCCCCCTTTTTCTTTCTTTTTGCACCGATGCTCGCCTCCCTAACGCGCTGGTGGGCTGCAGCTTAATACATATATACATTTTTTCCCCCGTGGCTCCGAAAGTCTTGATGTTTTTTTGATTTCAGCAAACCGAAAACGGAAGGGGGGGGAGAGATGATGCTCGGCTGCGGGACTCCGAAAGGTTTCGCTTTCCAGCTATCAGCAGCGCCAGGAGACAGCTCCATTAAAAAAAAAGTAGTTTTCCACCGCTCTTGAAAAGCCGTTATTTTTTACATCGCTTTTAGGGAGATAGATTAACAAAACATCACATTTCAAGCCACTCTGATCTGTAATTAAACGGGGGAGCCGGTTTGTATTCTCCTATGGCTTTTACAGAAGTTGCAGTGATCCAAAGTCAGGTTGCTGTGTCAGAGTGGCATTTTTATTAATGAGAATACAAAAAGCTTGCATATTCTTAGCCCGGCTTGAATTTAGTTGCTAAGCAACCGCTGTATGGTAATTCATCCGCGAAATTTAAATCGGGGAGAAAGGATCGTGCGGTTTTTTGCTCAATGGGCGCCACGAGGAACACAACTTGTGGGACCCGCAGCAGCCGCCGCCGCCACCGAGCCGCCCGCCCGCCGCACCCCGGCACGGCCCCGGACCCACCGGGGCCTCCCCAAGGCCCTCAGGGGACGAGGACGGGGTTTGGGGTCGGGGTTGGGGTCGGGGTTGGGGCCGGGGAAGGGAGCGGCGGCCGCCCCGTCGGGGCTGCCCACGCGTGGGGCGCCCGCGAGCGGCCCCGGCCCCGAGGGGTCCCGGAGCGCCCCGGTGCCGCTGCTCGTTTGGCGGCGGGGAGGCCGGGAGGGAGGCTAGCCTCCCCTCGCTCAGGCCTTAACCCCTCCGCTTTTTGTCTCGCCAAAGCCTCTGTCGGGCAAAGGAGAAGGAAAAAAAAAAAAAAAATAAAGGAGGAAAAAAAAAAAAGAAAAAAGCAAAGCTCCCTACTGCTGTGTCATTGATACCACGGGGTCGCTCGCTCCCTTTCTTTTCGCCTTTCTCAAGCCTCCCATTGAAGGCTGCACCCGCTCAATTATCGCAAACTGCAACTGAAAATCCTGGTGGGCTCGCTGGCCATGTGCCTCCGCTGCCCTGAGCCATCCTCCTCGCCCCAGAAAGAGCGCTCCCCTCGCCCTACCTGGGCTCCTGGGGGCCTCGCCACCGCCTCCTCGCCTTAAATCCTTCCTTCCTCGCCCGCATCCGAGGCCAGGACTTGTTGCATCCCTTTTAGAGTTTGATTAATTACCCTGGAACTTAAGCAAACTACACTGCATGTGGCGAAGGAGCTCATGCCTACAGTGCTGTCCTGCAGCTGCCAGCCCCAGACGTGATTTTACGCTCTCGTGCGAGCTGGAACAAATAGGACTGTGCCTCTAAAGGGCTACCTGTGTAAATATATACAAGTAGCAGCTTGAAGGCGTCGATCATTTATTACAAAAATAAACGAATAAATACTACAACATGTTGTTGCTTTCAACAGGATAAATATTTTACAAATATATAATTAAAAAAATCGAATTGTTAGGATTATTTAAAATGTTACACTCATTGATAATGAAATTATCAGAACCGATTATTCCCTAAGCGTTCCATTTAAACCCGGCCGTACAAAACGAGTTGGGAGCATTGCAATGTGCAAACACGAGTCACTACATTAAAGCAGGAGGATTCTTTAGAGATCACTTCCGAGAGGAACCGCTGCGTTTTTCAACCAAGGCAGAGCTCTTGGCTGAATCCCGGGAAACACGCGGCCCGGCAGCGGTGAGATGACTATTTAAATACACCTGAAAATGATTTATTGTACACAGACGAGACGGGGGAAGGATGGGATGGGAGCGAGAAGACCAGGGCGTAGCAGAGGACCGCAGGAGATGAGAATGTAAACTATAAATAATCACATCTCGGGATTACCCAGGCTGAGCAAATATAACTTTGTAAAAGCATTTGGCTTTCCTTTAGGTAGGAAGAAAAAGATAAAAATAAAAAAAGGAAGGAGAAGAAGGAAAATGATGCCGACTCAGTCACCAAGCACAGAACACTGATATTATAAATGAACACAATTACGAAATTCATTAGGAGATCTGGCGATCTATAACAATATTTTCATTATTTACACGTGTAACAATATCACCCTGAACGCCAAACCTCCCCGTGATTATCTACCCCTGGTCATCTCGCAGGCTCACAACCCTGAAATGCCCAAATACATTCAGAGGATTCAGTTTCGGGGGGGGGGGGAGGAGGAGGATGGGGGGGTGATGGGGGGGGGAGCGGAGGGGGGACACGAGCGCGGCCTCACTTTTTTTGTGCATGATGAGCAGACGGAACCGGGCACATTTTACAAGTCCCTACAACCGCAAGCTACCAAACCCTTTAAATCCCAGCTCCTCGTACGCAGCAGCAAAACCGCAAAGGTTGCCTTCTAATGGCAACCAGCGCCAAGCCTTGGATGTTAGCTCTTTGTTGCCATCCAAATCCCAGGAACCGAACCCCGCCGAGAAATGCCACCAGCCCTTCGCGGCGCCCCACGGCCCCCTGTGTCCCCCCCACAAGGTGCCAGCACCGAGTCCCTCCTCGCGTGTCCCGAGCGCCCGCAGCCGGGGCCCCGGGGCCGGTCCCCGTAAGCGCGACACCGGCCGGGCTCCTGCTACAGCGAACAAAGAAGCAGCGTCCTTTACCCTTTCAGGCTTTTTTTTTTTTTTTTTTCCCTTTGTGTTTTATTTTTTTTTTTAATCACCATTATCACCGTTATTATTTTTCCTTCCGTGTTAGCAGGGCCTTTCGGGTCTCACGGGCCGAACCGGCGGTGCCGTTCGAGCGGCGTTCGCATACCGCATCCCGGCACGCTCGGCTCGCCCGTGATTTATGGACTGACACCGGGCCTATCCGCGAGGAATAAATGTTTTGTTGTTTCTACGGCGGTTTTCTGGGGTTTTAACCCCTGCGTCCGTAGCACGTAGAGAAGCGAGGGATGGGGGGGGGGGGGGGGGGAGGTGGGGGAGCGGTCGAGGGGGAGGGAGAGGAAGGCGAGGAAGGAGCCACGGACTGGATGGATCATAAAAGCAAACCTTATTCTCCCGTACAGCGTTAGTGGGGGCGGGCTGAGGCGTTAGATGCAGCAGCTATCTGCTTCCCACCACGTCCCCGGCTCAGAATGAAGCGAGCCGAAACGGTCAGTCACTTGTCCGCACATTGCCATAAATTCAGCGGATAAATTTGACAGGCTTACCCACCGCATCCAGCGGCAGCTTCAACGCCACTAACACGCACGCTTGCTCGCGAAGAAGGTACGGCAGCACTACCGCAGAGAGAAAAACAAAAAAAAAAACCCTCTTGCTACACCACTTCACACCCCATTGAAAAAGCCTAAACCAACCACAAACAACAGCAGCAGCAGCAGCAACAGAAACGGTGAACCGTGCGGAGGATGCTGGAAGCATTATTCTGTATATCCTTCTGGGGAAAAATAATTAAAAAAAGCACCTTCTCCTTCGATAAATTAAATCCCAGTCTTTGCACGGACACGAAATGCGTCAAAGTAATTGATAGCTCGCCCCCCTCCCCTCCCCGAGCCTTAGTTTGAGAAGAGAGAAAACAAGAGTGAACTTTTGGAAACATCCCTGCTTTCAGCATCGGCCATTGATTATCGGCGGATACACTCGGGCATCCCCTGCCCCTGAAGTGCGATCCTAAAGCCAAACGCTACCATCCCCTCTCGGAGAAACGTGGCCCTTTATCACCTCTAATCTCGCCTCACTTTCCCATGCCACGGGGTCCCTGTGCGGGTGGAGGACGATATTAATAATTTTGACTGAGAAAGAGCGAGGATTGTGCTGAGCACCCGGCGGGGATGCTGCCAGGCTGCAGCCCCAGGGACCCCGAGCGGTGTGCGGAGAGCAGGTTGGGCTTGGGGGAGCACCTCACATCAGCTTTTGCAGCATTTGCCTTCCGAGAACTTTTTTTTTTTTTTCTTTTTTTTTTTCGACACAGTGGTTTATGCATCAGACACAGACTCTTTCATTCTAACAAATTTATTTTCTCAATCAGCTCTTACGGAATCACTACTCAAATTAAATTACAATCAAATTATCACATCAAAAGATACCCTTATTACCTAACAACTGTCCATATTTTCATTTCATTTTGATTTGTGCTCGTCTGAAAAAAACACGTAATACAAGATCTGGGGAAAAAATAAATTACCGTTTTGCAGCAGTTCATAGGTATTCTGAATAAAATATTAAAAGAAGTCATTTAATGAAAATATAAAGCAAATTTTTTTTTTTTTAGATCAACAACGGATCTAACAATTCTATATTGCCGTCTTTTTGAAAAGTCTGTTTATTAAAACCTACCAAAAACACTGCTTGGAAATGGCAGTATTATATAATCACATCCACAGCACCCATTCAATCAAAGTTGGCAACGGATTTAGGAGAGGAGAAGTTCAGATAAGTGCAGCTGCAGATGCTCAGTCCTTCTAAATCCCTTTATCTGAATCAGTCCAGAAATAAAAAATAAAAATATTAATAAAAAAAATATTAGCAGTGGATTTTTTTTTTTTTATGACTCTTCCATGGTGATTGGCAGCCGTCAGGAGCAGGACTTTGACAGCCCTGAATTATTTCCCTTTCTCTCGCTGGTTCCCTTAATTCATGCAAAGTCCTTCTACAGAGCTCGAACTTTAGGGACCAACAACCTCTCCTTCTCCCACCCTCCCCCCGGTGTCTGTCCCTCCCCCCTCTCTCCTCGGGGTCAGTTTTCGGTGTGCGGGCATTTATTTCCATATTTTTGTTCTATAGCTATACCTATATATATAGATAAATATATATATATGTATTTGCTTCCCTATGCAGTCTGCTTGTTTTTAGTGCTGTGTGCATATTTTTTTTTTCCTGGAAAAAGTGGCCCTTTTCATTTTTGCAGAATATATAGCTATATAGATATATATGTTTTCAGAGTGGATGTCTGCCTTGCACCAAAATTCTCCGGTTTGGCCAAGAAAAACAGGGTGCTGGAATGCAGCAGGCCCCCTCTGATTAATCAGATTATTTTGCTTCTGCTTCCCTTTTTTTTTTTTTGGATTGCTCCCATTTAAGAAAAAAAAAATAAAGGAAAGAAAAGGAAAAAAAAAAGGAAAGAAAAAAAAGGGGGAAAGAAAAATAAAGGGGAAAGAAAAATAAAGGGAAAAAAAAGAGAGAGGGAGAAAGGGGGGAAAAAAGTTTCTGTGATTCAGAGAAGAGAGCCCTTTTGGGGATAGGGGGGAGAGTGCGGGGGGGAGGAGGGGAGAGAAGAGGTGCAGACATCAGTGGCATTCCTCGCTGCGAGAGAGGGGTAACTGGG
Organism: Anser cygnoides; assembly: GCF_040182565.1. Classification (NCBI taxonomy): domain Eukaryota; kingdom Metazoa; phylum Chordata; class Aves; order Anseriformes; family Anatidae; genus Anser; species Anser cygnoides. The sequence continues at coordinate 144,726,036 of NC_089873.1, read as the reverse complement.
GGAGTAAAAAAGCAAAACCCTAAAGAAACCAAACGAAAACCCACCCGGCCAACCCCTGTTCCCACAAGCAACCCCCCGACACATCTGCAGTTTTGGTGCATTACCGCATCTCCGCCCCGTTTTACCCAGCACAGTCTAAACGCTCTCGCTCGGATCCTTCCTCCACCGCTCCCTCTTGGTCTCGCTCTCACATATATATATATATATATAGATGCACGCCTCTATCCATATATATATAAACACAAGCAGTCTGAACGAGCCTGGACCGTGTGTGTGTGTGTGTGTACGTGTGTGTGAGTGCGTGCGTGCGGGTGTGAGTGTGTGTGAGTGTGTGTGTGTGTGTGTGTGTGTGTGTGTGTGTGTGTGAGCGAGCGGGTGTGCGCGGCGCTGCCGCTGCCGGTACCGCTGCCGGGGCCGGTGCCGGTGCTGGGGCCGGGGCCGGTGCGGCGGTGCCCGGCCCGGCCCGGCCCGCGGTGCCCCGAGCTCCCCCCCCCGTCCCCCTCCCCGGCCCTGTCGGTGCCCCTCACTGCACGCTCGTCTGCAGTCCGTGGTGAGGGGGCGGCGTGTCGGAGTTGACGGTGCCGACCTGCGAGTAGACATCGTCGGGGGTCTGCTGCTGGATCCCCGGGGGGGTCATCCGTTTCTCTTTCTGCCTCCGATTGCAAAACCAAACCCTGACCACCTCCTTCTCCAGCTGCAGGCTGTCCGCTAGGTTCGTAATCTCCTGGGCGGAGGGCTTGGGGCATTTCAGAAAGTGGCTCTCCAAGGCCCCCTTGACACTCACCTCGATGGAGGTCCGCTTCTTCCTCTTCCTGCCCTGCGCCGCGATCTTGTCGATGCTGGTGGGGCTGCCCGTGGAGGAGTCGGCTTCCTCCAGCCACTTGTTCAACAAAGGCTTCAGCTTGCACATGTTCTTGAAGCTGAGCTGCAGGGCCTCGAAGCGGCAGATGGTGGTCTGCGAGAAGACGTTGCCGTAGAGGGTGCCCAGCGCCAGCCCCACGTCGGCCTGCGTGAAGCCCAGCTTTATCCGCCGCTGCTTGAACTGCTTGGCGAACTGCTCCAGGTCGTCGGAGGTCGGCGTGTCCTCGTCCGAGTGCGGGTCGTGGCTGTTGACGCCGCCGTGGTGCGCCGGGTGGTGCCCGGGGTGCTGGTGGTGGTGGTGGTGGTGGTGCCCGGGGTGCTCGCCCAGCTCCGGCGTCTCGCCGCGCACCAGCCCGGGGTGCACCAGGCTCTGCCCGCCGGGGGGGGGGCTCAGCATGCCGTTCACCGTGAAGCCCCCGGGCTGCGAGTAGAGGAGCGACTGCTGCTGCTGCTGCCCGCCGGCCATGGAGGGCAGGTGGGCGGCCGCCGCCGCCGCGCCCCAGGCCGCCGGGTGCCCCTGGTGCGGGGGGCCCAGGTGGGGCGCCCGGTGGTGCAGCGCCGCGCCCGAGTGCAGGTCGTCGCGCCCGCCGCCGCCCTTCACGTCGGGCGGCGGCGGCGGCTGCTGGGGGCTGCCCGTCATGCCCACGGGGCTGCCGGACCACGGCGAGCCGGCCTCGGCGGCGGCGGCGGCGGCGGCGGCGGCGGCGGCGGCGGCGTGGGGCAGGGCTGTCACCCACTGGTGGGCATGGCTCAGCATATGGCCGCCGTTGCTGGCGGCCATGGCGCCCGGCATGAAGTCGCTCTGGACCATCTTGGCCGCCGGGTCGCCGCGGTAGCCGCCCGCCGCCACCGAGGTGACGGCCACGCCGCCCGGCTGCATGCCGCCGCCGCCGCCGCCGCCGCCGCCGCCCGAGTCCGCGTGGACGATGGAGCCGGCCGCCAGGATGCCGGTGCCGGGGAGGTAGGGGTTAGACGTGGCCGCGGCCATCCCGCGCCCGCCGCCGCCGCCCGCCGCTCGCCCCCGCCGCGCCGCCGCCGCGCCGCCGGCTGCCGGCCGAGCGCCCTTGCCCGCCGCTGCCGGGGCCGCTGCCGGGGCCGCCGCCCGCGCCGCCGCCGCCGCCGCCGCCGCCGCCTTCCCAGCCTCGCCGGGGCGCCGGGGCGCGGGGTTCACCTGCTAGCGCTCCGCGGCGCGCTGCCGGCCGCCCGTCCGCCGCCCGTCCTGCCTCGGCTCCGCTCTGCCTTCGCCTTGCCTTCTTCTCCTCCTTCCCCTTCTGTGGTCGTGGTTTTTTTTTTTTTTTTGGCTTTTTTCTCTCTCTCTCTCTCTTTTTTTTTTTTCTCTCCGGGAAAAAAAAAAAAAAAAAAAAACAACACAAATTGTATACAGAACGTGGGGGGGGGGGGGTTGTCCTCCGCCGCCTGCTCGCTGCTCGCTGGGAGGAAACCAAACAAAGGCTAAAAAGCGAAAAAGAAGCGGGGGGGGGGGGGGATCGAAAAGCCCCCGTGCCTTCTCCCCTCCGCTCCCCTAGGAGTACATCTCCACCTCGCAGCCTTCCCCTCTCCGAGCGAAACTTTTCCTTTTCTTCTTTCCTTGAAGGCTCGGGGCGGCGGGGGGCTCTTTTCCTCCTCTGTCTCTCTGGCTCTCTCTCCGCCTCTCGCCTCGGCTCCTCGGTCTCCTCTTTGCTCTTTTATCTGCAAGTTTTTGCTCGGTGTCCTACGAAAACTTCCCGTGACGATGATGATGGTGGCGGTGGCGGCGATGATGCATTGCTCAAAGTTGTGCTGCCGCCGGAGCACTTTGTCCCCTTTGAAACAAGAGTCCTGCTGGAGCCTTCTTGCTAGAGTCACAGGCTGGATAAGACATCTTTTTGTTTTATATATATATATTTATATATATATTTCTCTCTACCTTTCCTTTAGGCGGTTGGAAAAAAAAAAAAAAAAGAAGAAGAAAAAGTGGAAAAAAAAATCAGAAAAAGTTGAATTTTCTCGGTACCTCGCGGATTGTTTCTCTCTCTCTCTCTCCCTCTCTCTCTCCTCTCTCTCTCTCTCTCTCCTCTTTTTTTTTTTTTTTCTGGTGTTTGTTTTGCTTTTTTATTTTAATTCCAGCGGCCGCTCGAGGGAGGAGGCGGAGGAGGAGTGCCTTGCCGGAGAGGTGTGCGTTATGTGCGTGTGCATATATGGTATCCTTTATACACTAACTCCGGCGGGCAACTTGGGCTGCCGGGCTCGCGGCGCGCACTGGCGGGGCCGGAGTCCCGCCGCTCGCCTCTCCCCGCCTCCCTCCCTCCCTCCTCCCTTCCCTCCCTCCCTCCCTCCCTCCCTTCCCTTCCCCTCCCCTCCCTTCCCTCCCTCTCCCGGGCCGTGCCCGCGCCGCCCCCTCCCCTCCGCCCTCCCCGTCCCCTCGCCCGCCGCCGTCTGCCCGCCGCCCCCCCCCCCCCCCCTCCGGACCCCCCCCAAAGCCCCCCGGTCCCCGTCCCCTCGCCCGCCGCCGCCCCCCATTGGCCGCCGGGCCCCCTTCCGGCCGTTCCGATTGGCTGCCCGTTAATTTAGGCAAAGCGCAGTCGGGGCTGGAAGTCGCCCCCCCCCCCCCCCCCCTCCCCGGCCTCCCTCCGCCGGCCTCTTCCCCCCCCCCCTTCCTCCTCCTCCTCCTCCTCCCCGCCTCCTTCCCTCCAGCCGGCCCTCCCCTCCTCCCCTTAACTCTTCGTGCACAGAGAGAGAGGGGAGGGGGGGGGCGCACACACACCGGGGGGGGGGGGATTTTTTTTTTTGGGGGGGGGGTCCTCATTAACAACGAGCAGCGCCGAGAACGGCCTCCGCGCAGCCTCCCCTCCCGTCTCTCTACCTCCCCCCCTCCTCCTTTTGTCCTCCCCCCGTGTCCTGAGCCCCCCCCCCTCCAGCCGCCGTCCCGCCGTCGGGGGGGGCGGGGGGGGGAGCCCGGGGGGGCCTCGTTCTCCCGGCGAGCAGCCTCGCTCCGCCGCAGGCAGCCGGCCCGAACCCCCCGGGCCCGCACCCCCCGCGGTTATTTCTCTTTTCCCATCCAGCGGAAAGAGTTAAGGGGGGCGGGGGGAACGGAGATGGGGGGGGGGGGGGGGGGGGGGGGAGATGCGACCGAGCGGAAATGCTGCCGCACACGGGCAACCTCAGTGAACCGAGGGGGAAAAGAAAAAAAAAAAAAAAAAAAAAAAGAGAAAGTGGCAACAAAAACAAGGGCGAATTGAACGCTCCTCGGGGATTTCCAGCGCAATAACACAAGTCGGACGTTGAGGGGACGCGCCGCCGCGCACACGCTCCCGAGGTGCGGGGCATCCCCCCCCCCCCCGACCCCCGCCGTCGTCCCCCCCCCCCCCCCCCCCGAGCTCTTGGGGCCGAGCTCCGGGCCCCCCCCGCAGCGCCCCCCCGGCGCGGCGAGCCCCGACGGGCGCCCGCTGGGCTGAGCCCGGCCCCGGCTGGCGAGATCCCATCTTAGGTAGGTCTCGGAAAAGAAAAAAATCCCCATCAGAGCCAAGCTCCGAAGGGCTCTGGGAACTAAAACCCTAAGCAGACCCTTTTTTAAAATTATTTTTTTTTATTATTATTTTTTTTGTTCCCATGCGTCCTCCAAAGGTTTCTTTTTTATATATATATAAAAGATCCAACACAGATTTCATTGAATAAATCTGAGATCTCCAGGTGCAGACGTTTGAATAGTCGGTGCCAGAACCCCATGTTTTCCTTTCCAGCCGATTTTGCTTGGATCAGGCTCAAAAACCGAGCGAGTCTCGTGGTTTTGTTTACACTGAATGGGGAGGATAGGAACGGTGCCATGGGGCCGTCTTTCATTAATATACAGTGAGGATTTTGTCTAAATTACTGCTATGAATTTCACAGTACACGCTTTCAAAAGCCGTCTCAGGTGGCCTGATGAAACGTGATAGCGCCTCTGCAAACAGATCTACTTTCTTAATAAAAAAGGAAGGGGGGGGGGCGAGAAATCCCCCCCCCCAAATAATAATAATAAAAAAATGTACACCCTCATAACAGCGGCAACAACAACAAAAAAATAAAGCTTGAACCGGAGTAATGTCTTTTATTTTAAAAAAACAAAACAAAACACACAAAAAAACTTAGTTCCCCAACTCTTCCCACCCCCTCCCTTGCCGAGTGTGATTGTTTTGTCTGGAAAAAAATCCAAAGTATAACAAGGGGAGAACAGTTAGTGCTGATTTTCATTTGCATAAATTTTCATATATTTTGGTGAAAATAATAGACTAGTGGAGAGCGGGGCTTAGTGGAGTCAGTGCAAAGGAAAATCTTAACATGGATCGTTTCGCTGGAGTTGAGAACATGATTTTCCCCCCTGTCACCTTATTAAAATCAAAAATTAAAAAAAAATCTCTAAATCCTCGAAGTATGATCGGTAAGTGTTTTACATTTTTTTTTTTCTTCTACTTTTGTTTGCTTTAAAGTCTTCTGGATATGGGGTTTCAAAAGCCTAGGACAAGACAGGGAAACCCATGGCAACTGCCTGGAAGGAAACAGGCTTAGGGAAAGGGAAAGGAAAAAGAAAAAAAATCCCACCAGCAACAAAAACCACCTTAGTGAAATATTACATAAAAAGCGTGGATTCATTCCAAAGCTCGAGGCAGCAAAGCAATTCTTCAGACTTTTCTGGGTCCCTGCTTCACTTTCCTGGGCACTCTTAATTATCGTAACGCCGGGGCTCGGGGCAGGGGGTGGGTGGGATGGAGGGGGGGGGAGTGGGGGGGGGGGGGGGGGGGGGGGAGAAGGCTCTCGAAAACCTTTCGGGGATGGAAAGGGGGCTCGGGGGCAGGGGAGGGGGCCGCTCCTGGAGGGGGGGAGCCGGGTGCGGGGAGCCGGGCACCTGCTGGCGGCGGCGGCGCGGGGGGGGGCCGGGCGCGGTGCGGAGCGGTGCGGAGCGGTGCGGAGCGGTGCGGAGCGGTGCGGAGCGCGCACAGGGTTAACGCTGTAGCTAGGGAACAGCCGGCTGGGCTCAATATCCCGGGCTGGAGCGGCGCAGGTCCGTCGGAAAGAGGATAATCAATCAAAACTAAGCAGGGCATCCCTCCGGCTTCTCCTCCGAGGGGAGAGGGGCCGGAGGATTTACAGGGCAGGTTGCACTTTGTTTCTCCCTCCTGCCCCCTCGCTCCGCTTTTCCCTCCCCGATTCCGGCTAATTGAGAGGTGGAGGCTAACGAGCCGCAACTCTTTTTTTTTTTTTTTCCTTTTTTTTTTCTAGCGGTGGGGTCAGCGCGATAAATAACGTGATAAATAATGTAGGCTGAAATTAGTAGGCCAGCTCCCTCTCCTGCAAACTTTACCGAGGCTTCAATATCCCATGCCGCGACTTTCATTTATTTTCATTTCGCCGTCCCATTTGCATAATATACATATATATATATATATATATTTCCCCCCCCCCCCCCGTCGCTGCTCTTTTGGGCACACAATAGCTGGCGATCATTGTGATTTCCTAGAATTAGTTACTTCTTTGCAAACGGTCGATCGTCGAATCAATAAAACGGCTTGTAAAACTAGGGAGGGATAGGTTTCAATTTGGGGGGGGGAGAAGAATCGCTCATTTTCCACTTCTTGTTGACGTGCCCGGCGTCTCTTTTGACTGGGGTTAACTCTGTGTGCTCCATTGGAACAGATGCCGTATAGAGCTGCTCCCTCAAGATCATTTGTTTCCTTGATGGGGGAACATTTCTGAGCAGAACATATTGGTTGCCATAGAGAAAGAAATAAAAGGAAGAACACTAGTCACATTAAGCTATATGTTTGTGCACTGGGCTTTAGATAAAAGGGCCCTAGTTCAGCCAAAGAGAGCGCGGCCAAAGCCGAGCTCCTTAGCCTCACCAAAACTAGCTTTATTTTGTTTTGGACTTTTACAGTTGAAACATGTAAGCTAATTTTATTGGCTCTCGTTAATTTTATACGAGGCGGCTTGCTGAACAAAATAAACTTTTCAGAGGCTGCCGGAGGACGGCAGGGGGCGCCCGGGTGCCCTTCCCGGCACGGCTCGGCCCGGCACGGCCCGGCGGGGGATGCTCGGGACCCCCGGGCACCGCCGCCCCCTCCCGCAGCGGGCACAGCCCCGTGGCCGGGAACCCCGGGCCGGGGGAGCCCCAGATCTTCAGGGGGGGATGCTGGAGGCTGGAGGGCAGGGGTCCGACGGGGCGGGAGGGGGGCGGCGGGGAAAGGGGTGCGGGCTCCCGGGCCGCCCCCAAAGTGTCCCGGGCGGTGCGGTGCCTCCAGCGGAGCCGAGGCCTGCGGGGGAGCCAAATCAGCTAATTAAACTCAGGGCATCCTGAGGTACCACGCAGGTTTTTTTTTATTATTTTCTTTTATTTTCTTTCCTCTTTTTTTTTTTTTTTTTTCCAAACAACGCGCTTAAGCCTCTGGAGGTGCAATAAAACGACTCTTTTATTTTATTTTTTTTAGATCATTTAATATTTAATTGCTGTGTTAAAGCTGGAAAAGTAGCTTTTTTTTTTCCTTTTTTTTTTCTTTCTTTTTTTTTTTTTTTTTCCCCCGCTGGCCCCTCCCTCCCTCCCCTCACGCCTTTTCCCCACTGGCGAAGCCCCCGCAGCCCCCCTTCTATCTAGCCCCCCCATCCCGGCCACAAGTTGTCGCCAGCCGGGACGGGACACTGGCAGGAGTTAACCCGAGCTAAAACCAAGCACATCGACGGCCGGCACGGCTTAGCCCAGCACAGCTCGGCCCTCCGGCCCTTTGCAAAGGCGCAGTGTCAGCTTTCTGCCCCAAATCCCCTCCGTCTCCCCCCACGCCCCCCCAGCTGTCGCGATAGGGGACAGCAGCGACAACCGCGTCGCTGTCGCTCCCCCCCCGTCGGGGAGCAGCCTGGCCAGCGGGGCTGCAGCAGCAGCAGAGACACCTGCGAGGGGATGTCCCCACGGTCCCGGGGGGGGACACACACGAGGGCACTTTGTTCCCCCCCTCCGGGCTGCAGCCCCAGCGGTTTCCGTGTGGCTGGGAAAGTTTGATTCCTCGCCTCCATAAAGGAAAGACCAATTGGAGCCCTGGAAATCACACAGCCCATAAATATGATAGATGCTGGCAAGATGAACTCCCCGCCTAAAAACCTAACGCATACCCAAAAAGAAAAAAGGAAAAAAAAAAAAAAAGCAGAGAGAAAGAAAAGTAGGCAAAGAGGGAAAACGACCTACGAGAATACATCCACTTTTGATTTAAAGTGGTGCTGGGTCTTCCTTGGGAAAACGGAGTCAAGCCTCGGCGTGCGTTGACCGTGCGGGAAAATGCTCGAGATATTTGCGTGGACAAAACTTTCCACCTACCGCATTTGGCCAAACAAGCAAGAGCAATATTCCAGCCCAGCGAAACACATTTCCAGAGCGCAATTCCCACCAGAAAGGCGGTCGCTTGCTGGAGCTTTGCCGCACTTTTAGTGAACATTTCCCTCGCCTCCGAGCGGGACGGTTGGAGTTTGAGGAGCCCAGCAAAGTTCAGAGCCCCGGGCTCGGGGTTCAGAGGCTTCCCCCTCCCAAAAATCTCCTCTTCCTCCCGCTTGCCCCAAACCTTCCCCGTGTACGAAGCAAACCCCGAGTTAGCAGCCGAGCTCCTCTGTTTTCTGCCCGCGGTGGGCAGCAGCAGCAAGACTTCGGGGCAATGCAAGCAGCAAAGCCACCGCTAAAACGAGCAACAAGTTAGCTCGGCGACAACTTGCTGTCCCGACTGCGATTCTGGGGCTTGTGCCACAAGTGGCCCCGATAAGCGCCTATTCGGGACTCCTTTGTAAAGTGGGTGTGTAAACGGAACGGGCACCGAAGTGGGGAAAAGAAAGTGCGTGGCGACTGTCTTGAGTAGTCATTTACTCAGAGTGGGAAACGCTTAGGTATCTCCTAATGTAACGGCGGAGACCGACTGCCTCATTAGCATTTACAAATGAAAATGTTAAACATCGAGACATATTCCGTATACAGCGTGCTATATGTAAAACACAGCCGTGCATAATCCAGCAGTCAGCTGAAAACGCCGAGTTGACTGGGTTCCAGCTATGTGGCATTCTTGGCTAATGTGATTTGCTCTGTGTTTTTCAAGCTTACCCATGCTGTAGTTCAGAGTTCTTATGACCACGTTGATAGCTGCACTAGGGATATTAGACTAACCAATCTGGAGAAAACAGGAAAATACACATATTACTTTTAAAGGCTTACAATAATAACGATAAACACAATAGGCAGGCGGCTCATTTATCCATACCTTTTATTATGAAGGCTTCGCTCCCAACCTTATTTATTGTTTTGAGCATAACAAAGCGTTTCTGGTTCTGTAATAAACTAGAACAATAACACAGGACCGCACATGCAAAGCTGGATAGGTTTTAAAATAGAGGTCCTTTCTCTCCCAGCTGCATAATTCCGATATTACCCAATGTGTCGTGCTTAGGGCTCACCTCGCACGCACTGTAATGAAAGTTGCCAAATGAATGGAACAATCTATCTGTTGACTTGAGCTCAACGCAGACGCATTACATATGATAGAAACCTAATGCTCCCACCGACGTTAAAATCATAGGGATGTATAGTTACAATCCGGCTCCTTGAACATGTAGATTTTTATTTATAAGAATAATCGTGCATGTAGCAACATAAAAAGGGGATTTACAAGTTGGAGTCCTTTGTAAAAGACTGTGAAAACCTTAGCCCCGCTTTTATTAGACATGATATCATTCTGATTTGCGTGCTTGCCATCTCAATAGCGTTTCACACGTGAAAAAAAAAAGAGAATGAAAGAAAGAAAGAAAAAAGAAAGAAAGAAAGATCCATATGCATTACATAGATTTTCTTTTACGCGCATAAGGACTGGCAGTCTCTTAGTGGATAAGAGGGTGAATAATTGTGCTACACCAGAAAACAGTTCGTGCAGTTTGGCAGCTCTGTTTTTTATTATTAGATTTTTTGACATTTGAACTTGTCTATTGTCTGAGGAGCTCAGTGCAGATTGCAGCAGGTCAACCTTAAGGCTGCTCTTTTTGGCATTGCACACAAACATGCACTCGCTGTCTGTTCTCCTTGCGTGAATGCAGCAGCTACAGTTTTACCGTGCATTTGTTTTTTTTTTAATGCACATGTATTTATATTTATATTTATTTAATCGGCTTGGGGTTTTCACGGTCGTGCGGTTAGTTTGTCCATGCGATCATTTTACACCAGTTCCTCCCCATCTATGAGTTTTTTCCCCGGTGCTGGATACTTTTAAGCACTCAGCCGCTTTTACAGCAGGGTAATTCCAGCATCACGATGCTTGATAAAAGGGACTTCAGTAGCCCCGGGATTAAATGACATATTTCCCCGCAGCTTCGCTCAACTCTATCATGACTCCTACAGTCAAAAGTTAACATTATTCATCATGTCCTCGCCTTTCTTCCCTCCTCCCCGCTCCGCATCCAGCCCCGGTCCGGCTCCCCGAGCCTTTGCGAGGGCTGGGGGCGGCCGGGGGAAGGGGGGGGGGGGGGGGGGGGGATGCAGAGGAGGGGACCTGGTGGGGCGAGGGAGATGCGAAATGGGGGTCGTTGCCCCCCGAGGCCGCAGGGGGAAAGGGAAAGGGAGTGGGATGGGGGTGGAAATAACTTTTCCCGGCAGCGATTTGCGCCCCGGTGTGCTGGGGGTCGGGCTGGTTTTAAAGCGGGACTCTTCCCTGGGTGCGGGAGGGGGGGGTCAGGCCGAAGAGCCGACCTCTTCCTCTAGCAGGCTTTCACTGGAGCATATACCTTCAGACATATAGACGTGGACACGCTGTGCGCCCACCGGCAGGGGCACGAACCCCCGGGCACGGCCACGCACCGCGAGGCTGGGTTCGCCCCCCCCTTATCTTCACCCCCCCACCCCCCCTCCATCCTTCCCCTTAACAAGCGCCTGATAACGCGTTTAAGGCTTGTTATTTGAACTCTCCCGACCAGCATGCAGAAAAGTAATTGCATCGTTTTTCATCAGGAGAGAAAAGAGGGGAGGAAGGGGGGGACCCCCCCCCAGCTCTCCGTAACCGCTGAGTCACCGCACCGGGGGGCAGCGGGGACGCGCAGGAGGCAGCGGCATCTCATTGCCCACCCCGGCTCAAAACGCATCCCTCCTCATCTCCAGCCCCGCAGGTCCCTCCCTCCTCCTGGATTTAGCAAGACAGACTTGGAAGAAAGTGGCCCAAGTGCGGCCAGGGCCCTCCTTTGTCACTGGGTGTCCTCCTCCGGTGCACTGGGACCTGCATCATTGAGGCGGGGAAGAAAATAAGCCTTAAAATAGTGTTTTGGGGGGATTTGGGGAGGAGGAGGGATGGATAAGCACCGGCCACTTCACCTGGTGGACAGAGGACAGGCAAAGCATCTGGGCACCTTTATCCCTACAGACTCCTTTAAAGGTTACTCTTGCTGCCAGGCTTTGGCACAAGCAAAAATGGGGGTGCTGGTGGTTGGGAACAAAGCTGGTGGCAACCAAGCGACCCCCCAAAAGGGGGAGGAATAGTCCCTTCAATTCTCTGTCGAAAAGCATACGGCATTGCTTTCTGCTGGGGGCTGTTTCCCGGGGTCCCTGCACCCCCAGGGTACTGAGCGGGGTGTCTGTCCAGCACCCCCTTACCGGGCCCACTCAGGGAGGGGTGCGGACCCCCAGGTACATGCCAAAGGGCCTCATGGACAGCTTCTGGGAGTTGGTGGGTTGCACGAGCAGCCTTGAAATCAGTTTGCAGCAAGGCCTGCAGTGGGAAACAAAGAGGCAGAAAATGTTGGGAGCCCAAGAAGAGCCTGAAATACAGAGAGAGGCATTGAGCTTCCCGGAGATGCTTCAGCTCCTCAGTGGGGAACAGAGCGGTATCCTTTTTGGGCTGGCTCCGTGCAGCTGAGGGCTGGACTGTACAGCCCACACTGAATCAGAGGCATTGTGTGCAAATGAATAAGCGCACATTGTTTTGAAATGCTGCTATTGTGTTTGGGCTAGGGGGAGGAGGTGGCTGCATTTTGCGTGCGTGCGTGTCTATGGGCTTTCTAAAGGTGAGTGCAGATTGCAAGAGTTGCGGCTCTGTTTTTGTTTGTCAAACAGGGCCCTTCTCTTGGGAGAGGGGCATGTGGCGGATCCCAGCCCAGGATTACATTAATCAAAGCATTATTTCCCCAGGGATGCGCAGCACAAATGATAGTAAATCCTAATAAAATTGGATCGCTGAGAAATTGAACGCTTAAAGTAATCTGCTCTGCCTGATAAAAACTTCAAATTTATAAGATATTATGCATCCCCACCCCCAAACACCTCAGGTATCACCACTGTGTGTGTGCATTACGCATCTATCTGGAGGAGAGACAACACTGCTCGGCTTAACAGGCCCCCCACTATTGAATATATATATATACACAGATGTGTGCACGTGTGCTTGCGTGCACACATTTCACGCATGCACACACACGTGCAGAGCTGTAAGCTAAGCTAAAACCTATACGCACGTAGCAGTAATGAGGATGGTCAATATTTGGCTATTCCACCCTCGCTGTGTACGAGGCTGGGACATGGTACTGTGCCGGTGCCGTAACACGGCCTGGGCACTCCTTGCTCTTGCTCTTTAGCGATGCTCACCACGGGCCTCCATAACAGCACCTGCGATCTCAGCCCTGCTCAGAGCAGCTTGGCTTCTCACGGGGGTGGTGGGGAAATAAATAATAATAAAATAAAACACTACATGGACATGAATGTCCAAAGCTGACCTTAGAAAGCCTGTGGGAGGATGAGTGTCAGAGCGAAACTGCCTTGGACCAGGGGCACAGGTGAAAGAAGGGGAGAGGTTGCCCGTTTTTCCCTGGGGTGCGCAGCACGCGGCACCCGCAGCCCCCGCGCCCACGGCCGTGCCACCACGGCCCCTGCCCTTCGGCGAGGGTCAGCTGAGGCCTGGGTAGCCGCTGGCAACTCGCTCAGCTTCAGATCCTCAGTCTCAGCTACTTCCTCTCTGCAGAAGGAAAGTTTGTTTGTAATTGCGGGACATTACAGTACGCTCAAAGAGCCCCACTGTCCGGCATGGAAAAAAAAAAAAAAAGGGAAAAAGAAGGAAAAAATCTGTTTTTTTCCCCCTCCTCCCCCTTACTGAGCTTCCAAACGTGGAAGGGGCAGAAGGCGTTGCCACTCGCCCAGCTGAAACTCTTTGAAGGGCTGCGCGTTTCAGACATGCCGATCATTCCTCCTCGCCCCTACCCTCCCGGGGACCCCTGAAATGTGGCACTGCGACCCCCCCTCCCCCCCCGTGAAATGCCCCCACGCGTGACCGTGGCCGCTCCTGCTCCCTGCCCTGCGCCCCCCGTGCGCCCCCCGCTGCCCCTTCCTCCCCTGGCACCGCTCGGCACCGGTCCTGCCCCTTGCGGGGGGGTTTCCTGCCCCGTCCCGGCTCCGGGGGCTTGCAGGGGGGTGTGCGTGTAAGTGTGTGTGTGGGGGGGGGGCGGCCTCGCAGCGCCCCGCCGGAGCGGGGGGGGGGCTCGCCCTCTCCCAGCCCCGAAATGACGCAGCCCCTGCTCCAGCATCGGCTCCCGTTCGGGCTGGCTCCATTTCAGGAGCTCCGTCTCCCCCCCACCCTCTTCTTCCCAGCCTTCCTCCTTCCTCCTCCTCCTCGCCCCACCGTCACTCTCAAACACCCCCCTCCCCCCCCAAGCCCCCAACCCCCCCAACCTTCCCCCCCCCCCCCCCCCCCCCCCGCCTCCCCGCCGCCCCAAACTCCTTCCTCAGGACCGTGGGATGCTGGCGAGCCCTGGCGAGAGTTGCCGGTCTCCATTTCCAAGCGGGGAGCCGCCGGGAGCGGTGAGGCAGCCGGCAGGGCTTGGGGCGGGGGAGGACGCGGAGGGGCTGCGCGGGCCCGGGGAGGGATGTTGGGGGGGGGGGGGGGGGAATGAAGGATGGGGGGGCAGCACCCCGAAACAACCCCCTCGCTCCCGGGATAGGGGCAGCGCCTTCCCCTGCCCGCCGCCGGCACCGCACAGTGGCCCCTCCGCGCCCCTCCAGGGCTGTCCGGTGCCCCCACAACCCCCCCCCCCCCCTTTTTTTTTTGGAGGGGGGATTGGGCTCCCCTCCGCCCTCCTCCGCGCCAGCAGCAGGGGGACCCGCTCACCCCGCCGCTGCCTCCCCTCCCTCTCCCCTTCCCTAAAAAATAGTAATAATAAAAAAATCACCGTTCCCTTGCGCACCACGAGGCACCCTCTCTCGATCCCCCCTCCCTCCCCCTTTTCATTCCGCCCCCTCCCGGACCGACCCTCTGCCACCCCCCACGCCCCCCGCCGCCCCGCATCCCGGGTGCAAGCGGATCACCAAAATCCAAGCTGGTTCCAATTTCCCCCAGTTGTCTGCCTTTGAAACACTCAGAAGGTAGGGATGGCTCATCGTGGGATAATGCGCTCCCACTCCCCATGTGTTCAGGAAGGTGGCTGCCTCCCCACCCTCCCCTCCCCGCTTTCTTCGCCTTAATTGGCTCTATCTTGATGTGCACTTGTTTTGTTTAGCCTATTTTAACATTGTGGACGAGATAGGCAGAAAAAGGAGCGTTTGACTCGGTATGTCTCTCTGATTTTTTTTTTTTTCTCCCCCTTCGGAGGTTAATTTGCATTTGAGGTCTAATTCATATTGCAAAATCCTGGCGTTTGAGGACTGCAGAGGAACAGGGCATTCTTTTCTGCTTCTGAGCAGGAGGCTCTCCTGTCGTTCACTCTTCTGAGTATAATTTCATTGTATTCACAAGTGACAAGGATTTGCATCAGTCATTTTTCAAGCTATTTTTTAAAGAGTTGGGTTAATTTTGTTTTTTTTTTTTTAAATTGCAAAGGGAACAAATATCAGCATGAAAACAGAGGATGCCTTACTAACAACGTTACAAACTTAAAGTTTAAGGCACAGGCTATATATTAATATAAGTATTAATCTGCATTCCTTGGAGTTGGATTTCTAACTCCTGAACATCTGATTTTGATGGAAGTCAGGGAAAGTCGACTATACAAATATCGAAGTATATTTATAGCTTCTTACATCTATTCACAGGTGATTTTACTGCTGTTTGCCACTCTTGCTCCAGCGTTTTGTAATTATTTCACTCCTGAAAAGCATTTCATAGGATTATATGCTGCTTTACTTATTAAAGGTTTTCAGCCTGTCCAGCTATAACTTCCATTCACATCTCTGGAAATAGTTAAGTAGCCATGTGGACTTTATGGAGAGATTATAAAAGATACATGGTCATATAAAAAGATTCTGTTTTATATCCCCGGTCTTTTCGTTCTTTGGATGTGATGAAGAATCCACCTACATTTAGGCCTTTATAGCTCCTTTAAGGAATACCTTCACATATTTTATTTATGTATATAAAATGAATTTTATTTATATATATATAAATATAAAGTGATTACATGAATGGCATATGTTGTATAATATGCATATGAGACATTTCAAGCATCTCTACGCGCACACCAATTTATTTTTCATAAATGTATATGTGTGTGTATGTGCGTGTATATACACGTGTGTGATGATACACATGCTGGAAGATAAAACTACACAAAGTAAAAAAATATTCATAAAGGAAAAACCTGTAAAGGTTGTTCACTGGGAGTTCGCATTTAGTCCCTCGTAAAAAATCACCTAAGTTACAGACTTTACTGTAAATACCTACTTACACCCCCACCTCAGCATAAAAATATTTGTGCATATATATTTGTCATAGAACAAACTAAACAGGGCTATGAATTATACCTAAAAGACAATACTGAGATTAAAAAAAAAAAAGCAAAAAACAAAAACAAACATAAAATAATAATGGAAAATGGAATTTTATATAATGCCAACAACTTTAGCTTGATTCTTGGCATAAGCAATTTAGTGCAATTTCATTTGTCTGAACTAGAGTGATATTACAAAGTGAATTAATAGAACATTAGTACTGAAAAAAAAAAGAAACAGTTCTTCCTTTGAAATATGAAGTGCCTCTAACTTGAGATGAAACCTGAAAGTCAGTGAATAATATATGGGAAATATTAATATTTTAAATGTATCATATTTAAAATTGCTATGAACTTAAACAAGGTTTCATAGCAAGAAAAAACAAGTAATTCATTTTAGATTCCAATTTTATATGCACCATTTTACAAATGAAGCAATTCACTAAAGAAGTGAAGTCAGGTATGTAAGCATATTTTGTTATTTTGCACATGAAATACAGTCATTATGGAATATAAATTTAATTTGGGAAATGATAAAAAAGAACATTTGTTTCATTTTCTACTGCACTGCAAGGAAAACATTTTTAAGTAGCTGATTAATGAGATGAAATGAAGTGATACAGCCCATAATACCTGCATGTGTTTTTATACGTAGTGAAACTGTACC
This sequence comes from Anser cygnoides, assembly GCF_040182565.1. Lineage (NCBI taxonomy): Eukaryota > Metazoa > Chordata > Aves > Anseriformes > Anatidae > Anser > Anser cygnoides. Next base: position 144,709,805 of record NC_089873.1, on the reverse strand, counting down.
ACAACGGGACATTTATGAAAAGTATGAACTCAAGTAATGCAGTAAGACTTTAAATTTAGAATGGGAGTTTATACAATTCAGCCTGATGTTGTAAAAAGTGAGCCCTGTGGCATTTGACTTTGCATTACTGAAAAATTACTCCTGCAAGAGAAGTTAGTAGAGTGTAGCAGAGTTGAATCCTGCACTTCAGCGCGGGCAAAACTGAGGTGCCACTGGCTGCCTTGCCGCTGGTTTTAGTGGGAAGAAGGTGCAGCCCTCAGTCCTTTCCCTAATACGAGGTCTATCGACTCCCAAATTTCATTGCCCTGCTCCAACCCAAGCGAGGAGGTACAGCTCAGCCTCTGGGAGCCAGCCCTGTGTTCCTTCAGTTGGGCCAAATCCTACTTGCCCTGTTCACTGAGGACACCTGGTGCTTTGTCTTACTGAAAAGAGCAGAATCTGGCCCTCAGTCTTCCCCCTGGTGTAACTCCTTTGGACCTTAGTAGAAACAGAGGGATTATTTTCGCATGTTTCCAATGTCAATGGGAATTCTGCTGGGGTTAGTTCTCAGGGCTAGGTTGACCTTGTACTTACTCCTAAGAAACCTACAGTTTACACCCTACCTGCTTTGGCTCGGGCTTCAGTGAACCAAGCCAGCAATAATTCGAGTTGATACATACAATACATAGGATACATATGAGTGGGCATTTGGAACAGCTAGGCAAAAAAAAAAAAAAAAAGTGTCTTTGCACCAGTGGAAAGCACTGGATGTGTATGAGCTTAGTGAAGAGGGAAATGACACCTTCTGGCAAGTGCTACGGCTGTCATGAGGACTATAAGCACCTAGGAACTGTCTTATTGAAGGAGAGCAAAAGTCTGGGTAGTCTGTAGCTTGGTTCCCAGCAGGAGTTAGTCACAGGTGCCACAGAAGAGGGCAAAAGTTGGTGACCGAGGGGGAGGTAACACGCTTGTCACCCTCCACACGGCAGATCTCTTTCTCACCACTTTTGCCTGAAGCCCTGGGGCATTTGATATACTTCTCCAAATGACTTCCCATTAGTTTCAGTAGCTTCCATTTTTGTTATAAATGGCCAATTCACTTCTGAAACTCACTATAGTTATTTTAAATTCAGAATAATAGTGACAAGAAAAAAAAAATCCTTTTAAAACAGTTTTACCACTCTTTGTTTAAATATACATTTCTCTGCTGTGAAATACCCTTTCTTTCCACATCTATACCTATATGAACAATGCTAACTCATACCAGGAACAACATTTTAAAACTGTGTCATGCTTATGGGATAATTATTAATCTTGTCAGAATAAAAAGCATACTAAAAGTACTCCATACAAAGGTTTGTGCCTTAATGTTTTTGAAAGTTTTTTTTTTTAAAGTAATCAGACATGTCATAACAGAGGAAGAAACTATACAATATATAGCACATAGTAAAAGTATATGACTCCTACAGGACTATTTAGAAATACACAAAGATTAATTTTTCTCCTTTTGCTTAGAAGAATACTTGATGAGCAGGTATGTTTTTATTTGTATTCCTGCTTGTGTCTTACAGTTCTGTGAAGACGGTGTGGAGCTACAAATCCAAAATTTTAGTGGCTATAAATGATATAAAAATAAGCAAGAGAAATGCTCATGTTACGTATCTGGAGGGATAAATACACAATAATCATGCAATTTGGTAGCAGAAAGAATAACTATTTGACAATAAAACCAATGCTAAATACAAAGAGGATAATATTGTTCTAGTGAAAAATATAGCAAATAAAAATATACAACTAAAAGATGATATTGAAATTCTCTCTGTTGTTTTCTATCTCTGTTGTTTTCTCTCTCTCTGATTAGATCTTTTTCAGTTGAATGTAGATTTTGAATGTTTTGTGACCGCCGAGACCCTGTTAGTGAACAAGTTAGTCAAAACTTTTCCATTTTGGTTATCCTATCCCATGTCTACAAATCCAAAATGTAACCGGTATCAACCCCACTGAACACTAGGAAGGTGTTTTTGCTGCTCATTGCTTGGGATTTGCTGGAGGTCTGATTTTGCATATGCTTACTCGTGTGCTAAAATTGCTGGGAGGTATTTGTGCTGGGAGGTATTTGTGAGAGGTATTTGTAGGTTCATCTACTTATTTTGTGCAGGAAGGCCGGCACTTTCAAACTGGGAGTTTGTGCATGCACAAACCTAGATACCTACTATCTACCTAGTAGATACCTACTGCAGGAGAGGGGCCTTTTTTTCAATAGGCATGGGGCATTTTCAGCTTCGTTTGACTTCAGTGAGAATTGTGAAAACTCAATATTTTCTAAAAAGACGGGCCACTTTTCTTGAGAAAGTCAAATATGGATATAAAAATCTGACTTCCTGTATCTCTGACTGAAAAAAAAATGGTAAAATGTTGGTGTTTTATCTTCATATAGGTTTAGCATCAGCCCTACGGATATAAATCACAAACTTACCTTTTCCCATGTGATAACTGTTTGCTTTGCCTTTCGTTTCACAGAGGTAGGAGAAACGATTAAACCACAACCACCCTGAAAAAAAAAAGACATCAATAATAGAAATTATTGTTCATTACTCGATTAAGAAAATAAGAAGACTGGAGTCTGCATTGGGGGAATTATGATTTTACGTGCTGATGTTTTGACTTTTGGAAATTAGGATGTTATTACTAAACATTGCCACGTATTTCTTGCTAGCAATAGGAAATAATCACGTGCAAATTTTAAAGGTCTGTTCGAGGGACAGCTTCCTGCACTGTGGCACACTGAAACTTGAGGAAAATATTTCTAACGTTTGGAGGGGCTGCCAACAGCTGGAGAGGTTACAATATGCCACCGGCCCCTCCTTGTTGGTAAAGCAGGCAGCGGGCGTCCTTACCTGGCTTTACGGGCCCGTATTCAGAAGAGGAGAATTAGGAGAACTGAAACAAATGAGCAAATATTGGCGCAAGTCCCCTCGGTACAGCATGACCATTTTTGTGGTCAGTTTTGGCTGGAGGGTGTTGAGCAGAAAGCAGGAAACGGGCCCAGTCCAAAGCCTCCTCTGCACACACCCAGTGCTGGGCCTCTGGGCACTCCTGCTTTGTCTGCAAGTTGGGGCTGAAACAATGCAAATGAGTCTCCCGTCCCAGCAAAATCCCTAAAATTAGTAAAATTAGTAAAATCATGTCCCCTGTTTGTGAGCCGTGCCCTTCTTTGTCCTGCTCCTGGGCAAAGGCCTTTGCTGGTCGAACCTGTCAGGGCCGGGCCCCCTTCCAAACTGTGGCCCGAACTTTGCTCTTTGGTTTCATCCCAAACCAAGCTTTGAGATTTTTTTTTTTCTTTTTTCTTTTTTTTTTCAAATCTTTGCTTTGTCTAGAAATGATTGGGCTTTGCTGAGAACCGACTGTCTTGATAGGCTCGAAGTCCCTGGGAAACCTCAACACTCGCATTTTATAAAAAACAGTAAGAAAAGCACACTAGCATATTAATAGGTGAAGGGCATTTTAAAGGGACACTCTCGCTTGGTAATTCAGTCCGGTAAAATATATAAGCTGAGAGCAGTTTGCGGGAGTTGTAGCAAGCCACAAGTGTTCTTCTCAACGTAAGGCTTCTGCATTTTAATTATTATTTCTTTTTCTGCCACTGTGGCTGTGTAAAAGATCCCTGGAGACAATGGGGACTGTGACACTGAGGGACAGGTTGCACTGACGCCACACAGAGAGCTATAAAAAGCACAAAATGGGCACACAGAATAACATACAGAAAGAGAAAAGAACAGTTTCTCTAATTTCTCGCGTTTGTAGTAGCTATGTTACATCAGGGGTGGGTAAAAAGAAAAAAAACAGACAGAAATGCGATCCCTAAACTGACAGAGCCTCTTTAAATTTGCTTGAAGAACCATCTCAGGAAGGAAAAAAAAAAAAGAAAAAAAAAAAGACATACTACACTGTTCTGGATTTTATTTGTTTAAATGCAAATTTATGGAGCTGGCTACACACCAAAAATTGAAGAGTTTGGTACTGCAGTTGCTTTGGTGTATTTTTCAGCATTGTAATGGGCTACAGGGAGACAAAGGAGAATATGAATATATGGCAGTTGATATTGAGATTTGGGTGACATTTTTGCTTGTTGTAACTGTCATTTTAAAAAATCCATTTTCATTCTATCACGTTATTGAATCGCAGCAGACGTTGATATATAAAAGCTGGAATTATTTAATAACCAAAATTAGGAGTGATTTTTGTACTATATTTCTCATTACCAACCCCACGATTGATCACAAATCCTAAGGTCCAGGATCACGAATCCTAAACTTGCCCATAGGGTAGAGTAGACTGTTCAAGAAGGAGATGATAGAAAAAGTAGTTTCTTTTTAAAGCTGTTCAAAGCACACTGTTTCATAGGGCATCAAAAAGCAAGCTCAAGTGTGACATTACTATCACACCTTTCACAGTATTTTTTTTCAGGAGTCGGTCCCCAAAATTAGTCCGAAAGAACTGCTTTGGGGAATTGCGTTTGCAGTCCTGGTGTTGGCCTGCTAAGGAAGAGGTGTGCCCTTTGTCCTTACCTGCAGATGGTTTGGATGATTTTACTCTTCAGAGGCAAGCACTTCCAGGGGGCTGCGTTCAGAAACTGCTTTTCATAGCATTAGTACAGAACCAAGTTACAAAAGAATATTAATCTAATACATTCCAAAATTCAAATATGTGTGATTAATAAGCATTATTATCTATAAATAAGGCTCTAATGATACTTTGGCAGTGTTGTAAACACAAGAATCAGAAGCAATTATTGTCATTATTGTTCTGCAAGTACTTTCCATGAATACCAAATGGATATTACTGTCCAGCTCCTTGGCACATAGAAATCCTGTAAAGAAACAGTTGTCAGTCAGTAAGGTCTGGCCGGCTGCTGTTAACTACATTTGTCTAAAATGCAGCGTACCTAAAGACAAAGCGGGCGAGGTATTGAAAGCAAGACAATAGTTGATTTAAAAATTATTCTTTGTCTTTTTCAACCCACCAAATTATGTTAAATAAAGCCTATGAGAAAGTTTTCACATCCTGTGAGATGAACTGTTTGTGTGATGGCTGTGATTAAAAATGGAAACGGGTTCTCTGCCAAAAAAGCTACCCTTCCTTGTGTGAAACCTACAAAGGTGAGAAAATTCCAGATGAAAGGTGGTGTGAAAATAATTACAAAGACCCCCCTCCCCAGTCATTAGAGGTAACCCACAGATTGTTTTCAAGGACACGGGATAAAAGGGACATTTATCTCCGTCATGTTTACCTATCTCCAGTTTTCACAGGTCCCATAGACTAGAGTCATGCTGGTGGCCGGGTCCCACTCACTGTGACACCCCCACTTGCCTTCCTTTGGCAGTCTCACCTCCCTCACGAAACCTCACCACTTTAGACAGCGCCAGCCAACAGCAGCATTTTGTGGTGGGTGTCATGTTGTTCTTCGGATGCCAGGGTGTCATCGCGAGCGGGAACAGTGTGGGTCTGACTCTCCGAATCTGCAGAAAGAAAAAGGAAAAAAAAAAGAAAAAAATAAAACCAAAACAGTAAGCTTTACTTTCCAAATGTGTTCAATTCTTCTTTCCTCTCCTTGATATTTGGGGTGTGCAGCACCCTATACCATGTGGTTTAACATTTTGTTCTCTATTTGTAGGTCAACATTTCCATGATTAAACTTCATCCTTTATTCAGCCTGTTCTGGCTAGGCTTTGCAGCACATGTGATATAAGCTGTTTTCACAGCTAGTAGGCCAAATCTTACTCTGGATAAGTGAGCCAAACATATGTGACTGAGTCAGACACTTAAATCAGCTCACTGGTAAATGGGAGATAACTCCAGGTGCAGTGTTGAACACTGAGAACCAAAAAAGTGGGAAGGGTGGCCAACGTTCCTCCGTGTGGGAAAGGAGACATCCTATGCACACAGACAGTGAAATCATAGCCCTGCCCAAATCTCTCTCTCTCACATTTGCCTGAGTATATGGAGCCTTCTTCACTGAAGTCACTAGGCATCTTTCCATTGACTTTGGTGGGCTCAGGACCAGGCCAGGTTTGGGTAGTCTTGGTGGCAGCTGGATGTGGTACGGGAGAAAGGAAGACTCTTCTCACTTTCCCAATATGAAAAGCCATCACTCTTTGAGAACCCACCTTGTACTTGCAATACACACCGGGTGGTTTCTTGGGTGACATGGAGCACCACACCTATGGAACCCCATTTCTTTCAGTCAGTTTCTCTTCATTGCCCTTAGATATCAGGCTATCAGTCTCATTTGCTGACAGAGGCTGATGAATCTTTCACGTTGTGACAGACATCAGTTGCTCTAATGTGTGGTTGGACTGGGTGACCTCTCCTCATAAATCAGTGGAACAATTCCTGGAAGTGCTCAAAGCCTTGAGTGAGCATTACCCAACCCCGTCATCTTCAGTGCTGAGGATTTGCATTAAAGGACTCTTTCTGGCTGTGTGGCCAGCAGTCCTCCTTCTCTTGTCCTTCTTTTCCACTGCCTGGTAATTCTGGTAAGCCTGTGCAGCTAGTTAAGTGAAAATAGAAGAGCCAGATCAGCAGGCAGGTGTCATATGTATGATTCAGAGCTGCCCTATCATTGCTGTGTGACATTCTCACTTTCATCAGGGCTGGACCAGTCTTGATTGTTGGACTGCTAGAGGACTTTGACCCTTTTCCTCACATTTACGCAGAAAATGCCACGGTTGACTAGCTAGAGCAGCAAAGGAGAGCTCCTGCATCAAGGCCAGGGAGGACACATTTTCCTAAAGCAGGCAGGGCTGTACCTGTAATGCTGCAGAGAGAGGAGTGCCCTTCATCTATGCTTTGGTGATGACTTGCGTCATTGCACAAAGGAGCTGGCAGAGAGCATTTTCCCTCAGGAATGAGTCCCTCCAGAGCTTTGCTTGGGCTGTCTCCCTTAGCTAAGGGAAGTACTGGGAATGTAGATAGCAGGACTTCCAGTGATTTTTGCTTTTATCTTTTTTTTTTTTTTAATGACACGTCTTTCAGCTTTTGTACATTTGCTTTGAGTATTTCAACAGCTTTTTTCATTTAGAAAACAAACAAACAAACAAACAAACAATAAAACATCTCCTGCTCCAAACTAAATCTACTTGTTAGATCTTCAGTGGATGAGTTCAAATAATAAATGGTGGTTACCCGTTGCTTTCAAAGTCCTGTCCTGATAATGCACTGTGACATGTTGGATGAAGTGCCTGTACTACTCTGAGGACCAGCCCCATAGTTGGGCAGATCCCTTGGCATGCACGTGGGCGTCTGATTGACTTCCCTGCTGTTGTGTTGGGAAGGAAAGCCTGCTGGGAACAGCAAGAAAGTTGCTGAGGAATTAATGGAGGGCAGGTGCCATCAGCTCTTGGCATGTGAGTGAATAGCGGGCCAGGAAGTGATTAGGGCATGCTGTCCTGAAGTGAGGCACAGAAGTAGATGATCTGGTCTGGTGTGCCTGGGGACATGAAACGGCACAAGACAGAGGGAGAATTTCCTGTACACTTCCAGAAAGCAACAGGGAGAGTACCACATTTCTGCTCTCACTGGTGTGAGAGTTAATCAAGGATATGCTGGAATAAATCCATTTGTGCTTCAAAGACATGTTGGTGTCAAATTAGTGGAAAGGAGCGGGGAATTCAGGCCAGTAAGATCTGCCGATAGGGTCAAGTGGCCTCCCTGGCCCTGGTTCTGCCTTTTGGAAACACAAACTGCACTTTGGATTCACTTTTAAAAGTGTGAGCCAAATTGTGATGCTTACAGAAAGCAAGAGGAGAGGAAGAAGGTGGGGAAGTTGTGTGCTCAGAGTACGAGAGGAACATAGCATGCTTCAGTGAAGTAAAGTTGAGGAAAAGCAAATTAAGCTTTTTTCTTAGTGGTTATTTAGACAAAGGAAATTAACTCACCATTTTCTTATGCTTAAATAACAGTCTCCTTCTTCCACAGCATAAAAGATCTCAGGATCACACTGGAATGAATTAAGACTATGGTACCAGATGTAATTTCAAGTTAATGAAGAGACAGCGTATTTTGTGTTATCTTTTCTCTTGTTTCTGAGTGTCTTTTTTGGGGTTGATATTACTGTAAGTAAATACATTTGTCTTTTGTTTCATTTTCCCCTTGTGACCTATTTCATTTAATTAGAAGGAAATGTGTAATAGGAAATGAGTAGCATCACACTGGGCTCCATCCAAAGCCTGTGAAATCACCGGGAATCTTTCCCGTGGTTTTCACCGGCACCGAATCAGGCCCAGCAGAAATGAGAGGATATTTCCACCTTATCTGGAACAGGAGGAAGAATGCACTTTGCCAGTGTAAAAATATTACAGTCGTCATTTTAAGATCTGGCCCAGATCCTAGGGAAGGATTTTGCTACTGCATCTGCCTCTCTGTGCCACATGTTTCACATCTGCGGCAGCACGTTAAGGATAAAGGTTCCTAAAACCTTAACTCTGGCTATAAATATAAAAAGAAGATACAAATTAAGTAAAAGATAAAAGATATTGATGGAAGTACATGAGATGCTCTTTAACATGCATATTATTGACTCAGTAGATTGTTACGGCTTCAGAGCTATTAGGGTCTGCTGTGTCAATGTGTACTTAGGGACTGTTTAATATGCAGATGGTTGACATGACAGACCGAAGCCATTACAGTCTATCATGTCAGGGGGGATACATGAATACGCACTTTGCCAAACACTGTAAAAAGTCCCTTTAAAATACAGTTGCTGTGCATACTTAGCTGCTTTTTAAAATCCTTTAGTAGGTTTGGTTATTCTGATACCCAAAGACTATGGAGTCTTGATTTATCAGCAACAAATTTTATTTCCAAATTAAGCCATTTTCCATGTGGAATGTGCAGTCAGGAGGACAGGGTGTAATCTCAGATCCGCAGCTCCTATCAAATCTTGTAAAATTAGCAATTGCACTTGTGAGTGTGTATAAGAGATCAGAATCTATCTGCTGGCATGTGTCTTTTTGAAGAATATAGTTTTGTCTTTTTGAGGGGTAAGGGAGAGTGTCGTCTCTTTTTCATTCAAATAATCTTCAGTAGCAATTAAATAGCTTATGCTACCTAAGAGATCAGTTATTACAAGATAAGCAGCATGACAGTTTGGAAAAACTGAATAAGTCTTTGATTATTTACTAAGTTTTGATATCTGCTATTTGCCTCAAAATGCTAAAAAGTGAAGTATAAGATACAAACATGAAAGGCTCATTTGATCATCATAAGGAAAGGAATCAGTAGTTTTGCTTTTCTTTTCCTCAACAACTTATTTTTTATTAAAATAGCAAAGCCAAGTGTTGTGTTTAATAAGATATATTTTTTTCATTTGAATATCAAATGGAAAAATACAATTAAAATATTTCTGCTTTTACATTAGTTGTAGGCTATATTTCAGCAATGCATATATCTAAGAAGCTCAGCATACACATTTGGTATATATTAGATGCTTCTAACAGATGCCCAGACCTCTTCCCCTGATTTTTAATGTTCTTTTTTATGGCAGTGATCCAGGGACATTTTAATTTGCAAGCCTGTGAACTTGGAAATAATACTTGTAGTGGGGCATTACAGCTAGTCCATTCCCTCTAAGTTTATTGTCATGTGTCACCTAGCTCTGATTTTTAGCTTATTTGCTGGACCGAGGTGTGTGGCGCAAATCCAGCACGAAATTCACCGAGGAAAAAGCACTCTGCCTTTCTAATAATGGGAACCATGCAACACTGTAAAGGCCTTCCTTCTTATTTGTGGTACAGCTGGGGTGCAAATCTTGCAAAGGAGAGAAGTGGGTTTTCAGACAAATGTGCTGGTTTCTTTTCTGATGGCTCTTTTTACCGCCTGGTGCTGTCAGGGAGGCCATGGCTGCAGTCGGGATGTGGCGATGGGTAGGTCAAGTGCCGGGAGGTAGAAATGGAGCAGTGGATGTTTCCCATTACCTGCCACACACCTGCTCCCGGATCTCCTACTAGATTTCTGCAGCAACACAGGAAAGGCAGGAAGAGTTCGGGGGAGTGAAAGGGTCTAGAAAAGCCCACAAGATGAATGCTTCTTACAGCCAAATGAAGGTAACCTGTGCTCCATCTCCCACGGGAGATGTCTCTCTTTGTGCTGAGGACCAAGCAGCAGGAGCCTGAGCCACAGAAAATCGTATTGTAGCCTCATACACAGCACCAGCACTAGCAGGAAAGATGTGCTGATGACCAAAGACCCTGGGATCAGCAGCCCCTGCAGCCCTTCCCACCTCACCTTGGGCTGTCTGTCGTGGACACAGGGGCACCTCCAGGTCTCCAGGTCTCTGCCCTCCTCCTTCCCCATTGCGTGCCCCTACAGATCCAGTTCCAGGTCCCTCTGTGCACCCACGTGCACAGAAACATCATCTGAAAATGGCCCATATGAGCATGCAATGCAGAGCACTGCATTACCTGGTGCTAATCAATAAAGCGAAAATGTCGCTTTTGACAGCGCTTGTAATTTTGACTATTGCAATGGTGTGCCATTTCTTTGAATGCAGCACGCTTCTGTGCCCCATTAAAGCATGGCTGGCATAGCTTTCAACTATTCACAAATGCTGAGATGTTGAAAAATGTAACATTTACAAAAGATACATCTGGTGTATATTTACAAGGCTCAGGAATCATTTAAATAGTGCCTGTGCCATCACCATATTAGGAGAAAAGTTAGTCCCAGCCCCATATGTGAAATCAGTAGTCAAATGTGTGCTGGTTTAAATTCCTCTGATATGATATGGCATTTTGGGGTATTAAACTCAAATGTACCATACTGGGTGTAGCACCCAAACAAGGTAACACAGAGCAAAGTATAGACCTGAATAACACACGTGATAATTGCCAATATGCATCAGTTTCAGTCAGTGTGGTTGGAAGATGGTTATGAGTTTTGAGGGACAAATGCTAAATTTTTTAATTAAAGAAGAATCTTTGGCTACTAATTGTGAATTTTATTTTATTTTATTTTATTATTTTATTTTAATTTATTTTTATTTTATTTTATTTTATTTTATTTTATTTTATTTTATTTTATTTTATTTTATTTTATTTTATTTTATTTTATTTTATTTTATTTTATTTTATTTTATTTTATTTTATTTTATTTATTTATTTCGATTCCACAATGGGAATTGTGAGATATACCCGGGAATCAAGGGGAAAGATGTTGAGCAGCTTCCCTTATATCATATAACAGGCTGAGGACAAAAAGTGTTTGTCTTTTCCTGCCAGTGTGATATGACTTAAGCTACGTTTGAAAACTATTTTTTAATTAATGTAATGGGTCATGTTTTCACCACACTAGGGCAGGAAATTCAAGGTAAACCAGATACTCTCTTTCTCAGTCACACAAACATGAATTAAGCATGTAGCATCAGACTTAATTTCAATTTCTAGGTCTGTAATTGAATCTAGCTAAATGTGAACTTTTTTTTTTTTTTTTTTTTTTTTCACCATCACATTGATATCTGGATGTTAGTGACATTATTTAAAGCAACAAATCAACCTATAGGACTGTGTTCAGCTATACTTTCTTTATGTCATTTGACAGTAAATGGAATAAAAAAAAATGCTACTTTTCTCTAGGGGAAGATTTGTTAAAGGGTTTTCGTCTTTTGTCAAGATATTTAATCTTACAGTGTTACCAAAAAGAAAAAAAAAAAAAAAGGCACGGTTTGTACAAGTGCAGATTTTTGCATGCACAGTTTGCCTGATTGCTAATTTGGATGAATGCTTTTAGGCTTAACACAGGCAAATGAGAGAGGAAAGATAATTTTTGCATATATCCTCTGAGTCAAGTGTGAGTCCCTGGACTCTAAGGGAAGTAGGTATCCACTTTTTGGGCTGAAGGCTGTCACTCTGGATCGCCTGATACATCAGTCTTAGTTCATGCATGCCAATGAGAACAAATCCTAACAATGAGCTGTTGAGTGATGCCAACAGAAATGAATGTTTCTGAAAGCTTCAGGGCTTTGGAGAAAGCAGCTGAAGCTAACTACGCAGCACTCTCACCCCCGCTAACTGGCCGAAGCAGGGTGAGATTTTGGCTAAACCCTCCCACATAATGGACAATTTTGAACACACCTTTGTTTTGCAGTGGGCTGAGTAAAGCTGATATGGGACCGTATAATTAAGCCAAAATACCCAACCATGTTATTTCCTCGGAGGGGTTCACTATAGAATGGCCTATCCAAAATTATTAGCAGTCCTAGTAATTATTATTATTAATTCCTGTTTGTGAGCCTGTCGCTCCATCACGGCAGCGATCACATGCTGGGATATCCACTGCTCAGGACATAACACGCCTTTGGAAGTGGGTGATTGTTTAATTGATAGATTGTAAAGATGGGCTGACCTATTGCCTTTCCATGTTTTGCTTTGCTTCAGCTGCCCGGACTCTTGCAGTTCCTTAGTGCCTTTTCTGATCCATCATGTCAGCCTGGCAGCTGTGCCTCTGCGCTCTGCCTGCCTGCCCACCGCAAGCCAGATTTCAGTCTCCAATGCCTGGTACACACTCCTCCCTGGCTGTCCTCTCACCGGAGAGCTGATTTTGCCTGCACCTCTGTCAAATGGCTTTCTTTTAACCAGCAATACTGCTTTTCCCTTGGGTCCTCTCAGCCCAGGGCACCAGGTACACCAGGACGGAGGAGTTCACGTTACCAGATAGATGTCCCTACGCGTGTGCTGTGCGTCAGAGATCGGGCTCCTGCCTGACACCTGTGGGCTGAACCTCCCCACCCCAGTGAAATGTGAACCATTTTTACTTGGAGGTGTTTCCCATACACCTGGTAACTTCTGCCCTTGTTGTGGACTGACTCTCTGCTTTTCTCAAATTTAATTTCTCGGGGGCATGCAGACCTGCAAAAGATAGTGTCTCACACTGATAAACTCTTTTTGACAACAGTACACCTAGAAAATTGCCCTAGGACGTCTCCACCCCCCTTCCCAAAACTGGGGAAAAAATGATTGGAAAATGGTTGAAATTTGATGAGCAAATTTTCAAGTAGGAACAGATTTTTTTTTTTTTTTTTTTTTACTGCCAAGATATATAATAGGTGTTTTTGAGAGGTCGTTAACTTCAACAGCATAGTCAAAAACAGTGTTACACCCCACACTGCATCATTCGTTAAGCAATTAAGTTACTGATAGGCTTTTACATTTATTTACCTTGATGGAAAGATATGTTTACTCAACCTGAGTACAAATCAACATGAGGAGGCGGAAGTTCAGAGTAAATTTGACTAATGATGTTATGTTTTCATCCTTAAAAGAAAGAAGAAAAAACCCTCCCTGCTTTTGATGCTATTTTATCTTCATTGGAAGGGATCCGAAATGATCCCAACTGTCATGTGAGTGCTCAGGGAGGCTCAGATCCTCTTTGATTGCCTCTGAATGTCTCTCTCCGTTGGCTCATACCTTCCTGTACATGAATACAGCGTGCAGCTCTTCAGGTTGTTTGCTGAGCAGTGCTTTAACTCTTCCCAGTGAAGGCTCTCATGTCTCGCGCACAACAGGGGCTGTGGCTACCTTTGCCTGGGGGGACGTTAGGGCAGCCTCGTGCCTGCTATGAAAGGATCATTTCCTCTCACTTTCAGAAAACTCCTGACTGACTGGTGCAAGTCACATTTCTTTCAGTGAACTTTAATTATCTCTCATTTTCTTTCAGGCCCACTCTGTTCTCCAGCCTTATTACATGGGGTTTTTGTCTCTCCAAGTCATTCCTCAGCATCGCCTTGAATGGCATCTACTGCACGTGAGCATCCTCCACCGTCTCTAAGATACTTTTGTTGTTTTTCTTTTTTAAGCGTTTGTTTTTTAAGATGACATTGATAGACATGAGGCCTAAGTCTGGAGATGTTCTGTGGGTAGAGCTCACATTTATTTCAGTGTGTAGAGCAGTTTTAGGATCTGATCCATGTGGAAGACTAGCACTGCGTAATGAGGTCCGGGCATATAAAAAATATGTATTCTAACACAGCTCACTCAAAACAAATATGTTCCCTTCTCTTCAGCTGGTGTAAACAAACAATCCCCATTGTGCTCAGCGTGGCTCTGCTGTGCTGCCTTACAGGAGACCAGAGCTTGGCTTCCCAGGTCTTGTGAGCTTAGTTCATGACAGTGTATTGCTGTTCACAATCCTATGATTTAGGATGCCAGTTCTAAAAGCCATCCTCAAGTGTGGTATTGTTGCAAGTGCTTTCTGGGAAGACCTTTTCACACTACAGATGTATTTACATGGGGTCTCACTTCTGAGTAGTGGTCTCCTCAGTCGAACTCAACAGGCTCCGAGTTCCAGGAGAGTTTTACACTGTGCAAAAGCAGAGAATTGGTGCAATAGTTGTAGCAAGATACCCTCATGCTGACCTGCACAATGTTGTGCACCGATATCTAAATTTTCTTTTGATGAAAATCGGCAGCTGCACGAAAAATCTGTGATGACTCGAGGCAGAAGCATTAGCAGGGACTAGTTCAAAACTCCCATGTGATATCCACTGTCCGTGTGGACTAAAGTGAGTTTGAACCCAGGTGTTTGTTCTTCAGCTGAGCTCAGATTTTTTGCTGTTCTGCAGAACCATTATACTGCTCTGTAACTTGTGCTGGAAGCAGAGTGAGCTGCTTTGGCGCTGAAATGATTTCATTGTTAGGCTAAGTGTTACACAGATGGCATTCTTAAATGTAAAATTCTTTTTATGATTCTTTCAATTTCATATTTATTTCATTAGATCATTATTTATGTTAAAGAGACACCATTAATATGAAACGTGCTCAGCTTAAAAGAAAATGTTGAGAGGAGTTTCAGGTATCTGATCCTCAATCTTTTAGTTTTTGTGTTTCACTTTTTCCTGCTTAAAATGTTTTTTTTTGTGTCTCTAGGTGCTATGTGACAGATCCACACAAACAACAGAGGGGAAAGAGCCTCACTTAACTGATTAGAGGAGAGAAGCAGTGAAAGGGAATATGCACAAAGCGCTGCCAAGTTCACAGAGCAAAGGAAAAGATAAAAAATAGAATAATTTCAACAATCTTTTTTATTATTATTTAGAGTAATGTGAGGTATTGCTTATAACAGCAGCAGGAAAACAATTTTCAGACAAAAATGTGATTTCTTAATCAAGGGTCTCTAATTCAAAATATATTTATTTAATAAACAGTAATTATGATAGCTGCAACTACTCATTCATATCAATAATTCATTCAGAAGTAAACCATATCAACATATTAGCATTTATTTTTCCATTTAATAGGCTGTGATTTAAAATAAATGTAAATCGTCATAATCATTCAGCTCCATATGCTGGGAAAGGAAAAGTCACCTTAAACCAGATGCATACCGTGAAAAAAAAGGGAAGACAAGTTGTTCGAAAGAAACAGCATATGCGGGCAGATTTTAAGCTGGGGTAGAAATGCTCTGCTTCCTAGATATCAGTATAACTGTGCTGATATACACCAGCTGAGACTGGTCAGTAATTTTTAAGAACTGGAAGTTTTAGATGATGTTCCATGGAGATATCTAATGATTTATTTCTGTAAGAAAATAGATAATTGCTTTCAGTTTTCTTTTGAGTATAATTTCTTTCAGTTTTCTTTTCTTTTAGGAAAAGGCAGCGCACGTGATCAAGTAAATTCTAGTTTGAAGATTTTTATATGCGGAAACAATAGACTCTTTGCCTGAGTCGTAGGCTGGCACTGCACATATATGAGTGTGTGTGTGCTTGTGTGTGTGGAGCTGCATTTATTATTTCCTGTCCCTATTTGGTTCGCCAACCCCTCTCCTAACTTGTATCCCTCCCTACCTAACTACCCACCTTATTTTGACAGCTCTTTTTTTCCTAATCCTTTAGCCTTCCTTCAGCAGGCTCTGTTGAAAATATTTTTCTCAACCTGGTTTAAGGTCCAGAGAGCATTGTTTGGAGGCTATGGAGCAGGGTTTCATGTTAGATTTTTATTTTATTTTATTTTATTTTATTTTATTTTATTTTATTTTATTTTATTTTATTTTATTTTATTTTATTATTTTATTTTATTTTATTTCATTTCATTTCATTTCATTTTATTTTATTTTATTTTGCTTTGGGCACAGGGAAAAAGTGGTCTAGGGCTAGACCCTCAGCCAGTGTGTGTTACTGCTGTTAGAGCATCTCCGGCGCTCAATGCATATCTTGTCTTACAATGACAGCTCTTTCTCTTTTGCTTTCAGTAGGTGAGGCCAGAGATTGTGGCTGGGAGATACACGTGATAGGGATGAGCCTGGAAAGCCTTTGGTACTCCCTGTGTGAGCCCACCCTGCTCGCACACACAAGCAAGAGACGGCAGCATGCCTGCCAGGCCCTGCTGCAGCCTTGGGGTCCTCTTGTACTGCGATGAGCTAAGCTGAGCCCTTTTCCTCCTCCACACAGAGTGCCCTGTGTTCTTGCTGAGGAAATAAGACCACAAACTCCTTCCCCCCAAGTCCTGCAGTGATGCTTTCAGGGGATGGCTCAGGGCAGTGCCTGCAGCACAGCTGAACCAGAGAGCAGGCAGGCAGCAGCATGGCATGGGACAGCCACAGCACGGGTTAGCCTGGCAAAAAAGGTGTTTTCACAGCCTCCCAGGTGAGTTTTGTCACCCAAAGGACTGTGGCACCCAGCTAGCTATTATCCCATTCTTCTTTCAAGGCTGGCCCTGCCGTGATGCTGTCCTTCACCCACAGCTTGCAACTGCAATGGGCATATAGCTATAGGGCAGCCAAGTTAAGGTGTTACTCAACTTTTTTTTTTTTTTTTTTTTTCCCCCAGTCTCTGCAATGTTTTACATTATTACATTCCTCCAACAGTTTCTGAGGAGAAAAGTGAGTCACATTATTTAATTTTCCCCATCTTAATAGAAAGGAGCCATGCTTTTTCCACAAGTTATTGCATTATTCCTCTTTACGGTGTGGCTCTGATTTAGTGCTGGATGAAGCTCAAAAGGAGGATTAGCGTAGATATACTCCCATATGCTTGGATGCATTTCTGAACCCTGTCTGTACCATCCTCACTGCTTTTGATGGAAAAAGCTGGGCTATAAACCTGATGAGAACAGGCTTCCATGCAAGATGTTTAGTATTTCCTGCTTCCATTCGGGCTAGCAATATGGCACATCCAGCCCCTTTTGGCCCTGCAGCTCTTGGTCATGGTCTTGTCTGAAATTCAGAAAATCACAGTGGCAGAAAATGAATAGGGGAATAAAGGGAAGTTGATTTTTCTCAACTTTAATAATGTCTAGATTTGGGTTTAGTTCCACCTGTGGCTGAAACTTTGCTGGGGGTTGGGCACAGGTAGAGTGTTTTTATTATTTTAAGTGGAATTGGTTCATCTATCTCTTAGATGGTGGCATTGAAGTGTGAGCCCTGAGAGGAAGAACCTGTGCTTCTCTGTAAGATCTGTGCCTTCTGGGAAAATCAGGGCTGGCTATAAAAACCCTGACTGTATTGTATTCAAGCAAACCAGGAGCACAGGAAGAGGGAAAGGGGAGCAGAAAGAGTGAAAGAAGGAGACAAAGGAGGCTTTTCCAAAGATTTGTTGCTACAGGGAGTCGTGCTGTGATTTGGTAGCGCAAGCTTCACCATTCCTAATTCTTGCCTGGCATTTTCTGGCTGGTAATCTAGTTGTTTAATAGCCGAACACCAAGCCACATTGAACTTGATCCTAAAACTGCTGTTCTATTGTAATTCGGGGGCTTTCTTCTTTAGCTGACTTTTTCTAAAAGAATTTCTCAATAGCACTGTAACCAGTCTTTTTTTTTTTCTTCTTTTTTTTTTTTCCAATCCTCCTCTCTCCAAGAGTTTCCGAATTTGTGAAAGAGAGTCTGTGTTCTCTCAACCAAATCCTCCACTCTTAGGTCTACTAACAAACTAAGATTAATTTACAAGATATGACTGAAAATGCAGGATCTTTACATACCTGCGTAGCCAGCTGGAGGCGTGAGGCGTCCAAGCCAGCTAGGCAGACAGACACCTTTTTCACATGCCCCAGGCTGGCTCCTGCGTTGCTCCATGACTTTCTATCAATCCGTACAATGGCTGACATTGTCTGCAAGCAGCAACTCAGATTATGGCCCCTTCCAGCTGCGCTGTCCCTGACCCTGAGCCTGCCCCAGGCTGCCCACGCTCTGCCCTCCCCACCAGCACCGAGACTTCAGCTACAGCCTGCTGCTGCCTGCGAATGTTGATCCTGGTCTTGAGGGTGGCCTTGGATGCTTTTCCACAGCCAGCACAGGCACTCTGTGGGGATAACACAGAATGATTATTTTAGGGTGGATTTTCCCCTAAAAAAAATATAGTTCTACATGCACACAGTTTGATCTTCACACAAAGGATTTATATAAGAACTCACTTCCCTCTGTCGGTTATGAGAAAAAAAAAAGTGTGCTGGTGGGATTTAGGGAAGTGTGCAAGCTAGAGGATAGCTGCAGACAAAAGAGAATTTTTCTTCTAAAAACAACTGCACAGCTGGAGCTCTGGCAGCGCTGCAGTCAGAAAGCCTAGGTGTTACCTGGCTGAGACAAGGGACAATGTCTGCTCAGCACCCTCCTGACACACAGATTTGGCCAGCACTTCTCATATCCCTGTCCACTGCCATGTACATACGTACACATACTCACTGTCTTGTCATCCAATGCCCATTTTTTGGTAATCTTCCACCCTGAATGTGTAGTGTAAACAACTGGCCTGAAGGGAGTAAGGGTGAAGGAGGAAAATCTTTGTGACTCCCTTACATGCTAAATTAGATGTAAAAGAGGCCCAAAGCTCACCTGATCTTGTAGGAATAGTGTTGTTGCAGTGGCTATAACAGCCCCAAACAAACATCCCAACTCTTAAACGTCATACAACAGTATACCTTTAACTCACACTGGAGAGACTTAATGACAGATCTGCTGTAAAAAAAAAAAAAAAAAAAAAAAAAAAAGACCCAACAGGATGAGAATAATGCTTCCTTTTGGTGCTTGCACCCACCAAAGTTTTTCTAAGGCCAGGCCACCACCTACAAGTGTAACACCAGCTGACTGTGTCCACTCTGCTTTGTGGTGAGAGGGAGATATGCACATCAGTCTGAAGTTGCTCAAGTTTTGTCCATCTTGGGCTGGCCCTGTTCAGATATCTCTGCTCTCCCATGGAGTGAGTCCCAAATGCAAAAACAGAGTCTAACAATCAACGTGTGTGCTTGCCCTTAATGTAGCATGATGCTTGAAACGGAATATAAACAGGGATGAGGCTTTAGATCTTACTCAATTCTCAGTGTAACTTTGAGGTTGTCAGGCAGTACTGAAGTGAGAGATCTGGAGTAGGAAAATTAGTGAACACAAAAGTCATGATATTTACTCAGTTTATGCGAAACCTGCATAACTGGCATGTAATTGTTTTGCTAAGTGAGCCTTGAAAGCAAAAGTCTTGATAGCTGTCAAATATCTTCTTTGTAGTAGTGTGTTGTCCTCAGAAGCTAATCAGTAGAACTTGCTCAGAAGAACTTAATCAGCAGAACTGAGCACATTGTCAGTGCTTAACAAATAATAAATTATAATAATAACAACAGTTCCTTTTGACACAACCTATCAAACTTTTGCTTTATTTCTGGGAGTGCCGCCTTTGCCTCTAGTTAAGATATGATACCTACTGCTGCTCTGCTTACTTTGGTTGAGAGGATCGGTGATACAACCTAACAGGGTGGAAGTATTGATCGAAATGAAATTTTGACAAATGGCTGAAAAAGAATCCTGAGAAAGTTCCTAGACCATTCCTTTTCACTTATTGATGTTACTCCTAAGACTCTAAAAGAGAACGTAAGAGTATATTTGATCAGTTCAATTGTTAAAATGTAACATGCTATGCTTACATGTTAATAGAATCACTTTTGAATTTCCTGATAAAAAAAAGAGAGAGAGAGAGATTCATTAGGCTTTCCTTACAGAAAGGTGAATGTATCCAGCAGCACATCTATTATTATTAATTATTATTATTATAAGGGGATTGGATAGCTCAGAGGGCTGTTAACAGATCTGAGGCTATCACTTCTTTGTCACCATTGTAATTTGGCCCAGGCTGGGAGTTACTGACAATCATTTCATTTTCTGATTGTTTGGTGGCTTATATGCAATTAGTTGGTGGGTTTTGTTCACTTCCAACAAGACACATATCCACATTATAAAGAAAACCACCGGGTCAGCTCTAAGCTGCCGCTAATTGTCGCAGGCTTAAATGGAGCCGTGTCAATTTATCCCAGTTGAGGATCTGACCGAGGATCACAACTGGCATTAATTAGCAGATGTGTTATCAGACGCCGTGGAGATGCCCTGGGTAGAGTGACAGTGGGCAAGCGCCGTGCCATCGCAGCCGGTGGAGCAGTGCCCAGTGCTGGCAGGTGGGAGCTCCAGGTCACCCCTGACTGGGGCACCTTGGTGGCTTCTGCTGCCGTACAGCCATCGCTGTGCCACCAGCCCTTGGGCAGAAGGAGCCCCAGAGCTGGGGGTGGCCAGTTTTTAGAGCCGAAGCAATGCAAGACAGCTACTTAAAATCTGGGAGGGGGTAAGCATGCAAGGAGAAAGGGAGGAAGTACTAGGGCTGAGCTGACTCCTCCTGGAGCTGGATGTGTATGAGACTGTGCTGCTAGAGCTAAATGAAAGCCCCTGGCTCTGATTTTCTGGAGGTATGTATGCACCATCTGAGCTAACACTGTAATGCTGGCTGCATGTATGTGACAGAAGGGTGGAGAGATGCCACTGAAAATACAGGTACACAAAGTCCACAGGACAAATCTGGACTTCACATAGCTCAGGGAGTAATCTTACCAACCTTCACCAGCTACTAACAGTCTTTAAAAATTAGCTCCAGTTCATAGCCCCCATGGTTTTTGGTGCACTTGGAAAATTTTCCTTTTCATTCTGAGACCTTTTCGTAACTCACAAAAGGGAAGAAACAGGAGAGTGGGAGTTCAATATTAGTGGAAATGAAGACGTTATTACACTGATCTAGTTGATGGGAAGATACAGAATATCTGAGGAAGGTGCAGTAGTAACTGCCACCTGCAAACTCTCCATCTACCTTTCTGCAAACTCTTTATTCCTATTTTAAACAAGATATGAAAAGATGTTCAGGTACCTATTTTCTGTGGCAAATCTGGGTCCCAACTCTGAATAGGCATCTCTGGGCCTAAAGACACAAAAGGAGATGACAGAGACTCGGGTGGGATAGAGATATTTAGCTTAAAGATACCAGTCCACACATCTACAAAGTTCATCACCCATATTTTTGTTAATAAAAATATCAACATCTAAAATCCTGCTCCTGCTCGTGCCTGTTGGCCCGGCAGTCACCAGCTTAGCTGGGCTGAACTTCTCAGCAGCTAACCCCTGATTTGCTTCCTCAAACTATGCATTACTTTGCCCACAGCTCTTAAAAAAATGACCTGGCAAATCATGTGTAACACACAATCAGGATTGAGCAGCATACAAAACACAGCAGCTGTCTTCACTTCAGAATAAATACCTTCGATGTCTACCTGAGCTTCAGGGGTTTCAAGCCCTTGTCTGCAAATCTGTATCTCCAGGAAGCTACGAACCAAATATTCTCGGGGGTAGTTATTTTCCATACTTCCTGCAGAAGTGGCGCTGGCACACATATGGTTCTCTAGGAGGAGTTTAAGGCAATGAGGTGGAGAATAAGATGCCTTTTCCAGCCCTCCTCTGCTGACTTAGCTTGCTCTACACTTAGTTTGGATTGGCACAAGATAGAGGATTTCATTCAGTATACTCATTGCCGTGTAAGGCATTTCAAGAGTATTGGCTTCACAGACTAATAAAAATACAATGATTTTTCAGAAAAATCAGTAGAATATATCCTCAAAGGATATACAGATGTGATGATTATTGGAGTTTTAATTAAAATAGCAGGTAAAATAAGTATTATGGTGTGTTATTATTTCTAAGATAACAACAGAATAAAGGTGCCCATTTCTTTCTCGAGTGCAATTTCCTAAATGAAAAAGTAAACATTAATATCTTCAGAGATCTTACTGATCTTGTACGATAATTTAGAAAAATATCTCTATTAGGGATAGTTATATATGCTTTTTGTTGGAAATGCAATCACAGAATATGCACATAGCTGCAATCTGTAGACAGATTAAGTAAATTAAATCACTCAATGTCTTTTTTCAATAGCTCTAAAGTTAAAAGTAATTTGCAAAGAAAATACTCAGTTTCAATTGGTTTGTAATATCTGTTAATGATCTTTGGAAAAATTTCTGATAACACACGGGAATTCCCTCAGGGACAGGGTTGTGAATAAGTGGATTTTTTTAAGTTTCAGATGTCATTAGCTAGTGATTTCTTTGAAGTAAAAAGCTGTTACAGAATAAATTGCAGAGGTATACAAGTGAACAGGACAATCATTTTTATGAATAATACACATTTTTCTTTTCCACCGTGCTTTCTGCCCCCAAAAGAAAAAAAAATCCAACTTGTCATTACAAACATACTGGAATCACAACTGCATGGAGATTTTGTTCTTATTTTATGTGTATACTCTGTCTTTACATGAATGTACAGAATGCTGGTGCAAAAATCCTAGTGGAAGGATCTTTTTTGCTCTTTTTGATGTGGTATTTATTTATTTATTTTTTCCCTGGCAGATAACTTTTTCAGCCCACAAGGCTGAAACACTTCCTGTGACTGAAATGGCTCCAACACAGCTATTTCCTAGAAGACATTCTCCCTGATTTCTTGTGGTGCCTGTAAGATAACTGGAGATGCAGGTAAGTGCAAACATGGAGAAAAAGGGCCTCTATTCTCATGATACCTTGTTAGCATGAAGTCTCTACCACCTTATTGACAGTTCAGTGATAAACCAGATATCCAGATACCAGACACCAGAATAAGGTAACATTTCTCAGAAAGGTCAATGAGAGATCTCCTGACCTCTGCCCCTATCTGAGGATGTCTGGAGTAGAAAAGAGCAACAGAGGCATACTACACCTGTTATGACTACACCTGCCTGTGGGGAACATTGCCCTGCCTCAAGGTTCAGCTGTACAATTCAGCCATGTGCAGATGAGGATGAGCCTTATGTCTCCATGAGTTCCTTGTGTGTGGGTGAGGTGTGTGTGGGTTTAGACAGAGACTGGAGACACTTTGAGGGGATGCTGTTCTGGGTGATGGGGGACTAGGACTCCTGGGTATACTGTCACACAGATAAGCCTAGTTTCAGCCTTTGAGCTTTTGGTTTCCTCACCTTCCTTCTAACCTCTTTTCCCAAGGCCTTATTTGACTTTCTGTGCTTTTTCCTGATCTACACACAGGGCTATAAAGCATACCATGCTACAATGAATATGGTTATTCCCTTCACACAGGGCTGGGGGAGAAAGATTTGCCCAGCTTTAGTAAGAGAGGTGAACAGCTACAAGTTTGGAAAGTCTCCTAGCCTTCCCTGGGTCTCTGAAAGCCCAGCATAAGAGTCCACACTAATCCTGATTATCCATAAGTAGGTCAGACAACCTCCCATTTCCCAGACACCGGTGTTCAGTGATGCTCTGTAGTTACTCAAAGAATAATGAAATTTCCTCCGGCATGCTCCGATGCCAGTCACTGGCATTGGTAAACACTAAGATGCCTTAACTGTGACAGAGGCCAATACCAGATGATATGGAAAGGGACTACTCCTCCTTCCTGCCTATTTAAGTGTATAACAGTTTACCAGGGAGACGATACCATTCTGACTCCATCTATTATCTAACATATATCTAGAACTACTGACATTATTGCATAATACCTGGTAGTAAAATTCTCACTTTTTTTTTTTTCTTCTCAAGACTAGGAGCAACCATTATTATCATCTAGTCTGATCTTCTGCATAATATATGCTACTGAACTTAACCCAATCTGAACTTTGTGTGAAGATTTGCTTTTATGCCTAAAAATGCCTACTCATTTACAAATACGATGCTGTTTCTCTGAGTACTATCTATGCAGCAGCAAGTTCCATTAATTAACTGTACATTGTTTGGAAAAGCAATACCTCTTATCCGTTTGAAATTTGAAACCTCTTCATTTCACCTTGCAGGATAGGAAAGGGTTTTTATTCCTTTGCTGCTAATTAGGTTGGAGGATCATGAGGACAAAATGTTATTTATATTACAGTCATGCTTAAGTAGAGCTCTGACGAAGCCTGGGGATCCCACTGCACAAACTGAGGGAGACTGTGCAATTCCTTTGGGGCTGAGACTATTTGAGTAGACAAATGGCACATTTCTGAAAGAGCTGAATGATTTCACAGAAAAGAATGTTAGACGAGTCAATGGATTCATACTTCTGAATCACCTGTGCATTTCTGAAAAATGAATCCAAAGTTTGAAGGAAAGAAAGGTATGGAAAAATGAATTTTCTGAAACTGAGACTTAAAAATGAGTATGGAAGTAGTTGATGAAAATAAAAAGGTGTTGCTAATATGCAGCACTACCCATAGGTCACTTTGGCTTCCAGAGGCTCATGCTCTGAAAGTCCTCCCTTTAAGAGAGCAGAATGCACTGAGGAAAGAATTTGCAATATGTGTTTCATGCAAGGTCCCTAAACCTTCCAGACAGAGGACAAGGGCATCTTCTAGGTTAACTCAGGCAACAGAGTTTGTTCCAAGTTAATGGAAAGGTTTCATGTAAAATCTGCAGTCCCATGAGGGTGAATCAACCCTGAGAGACAGGCTGGGGCTTCTGTTCTTTATCTTTTCTCAAGAAATTCCACATCCTTTTGGCTTTTATCATTTTTATTGCCATTCTCTGGACTTGTTCTATTTCTACTTTCTTTTTTTCAGGGATGAGGTGACCAAATTTGAAGACAGTATTCAAAGTGAGGATGTGCCACTGATTTATATAATGGCATTATAATATTTTCTGTATTATTCTCTAAAACTCTTTTCTTCGTACAAACCCCATAAGATTCTTTTTAATTCTTTGAACTATAGTGCCTTTTAACATCTGTAGTTTACTCTGATCAGATTTTGACAAAGGAATAAAAGGCTCCATTTTTCACATAGAATTTTATTTATTGTTTGAACTTTAGAGGAGAAATTGGTTAACTTACAATTTGAAATTCTTGGCAATGTAGACCATTGGGTAAGGATTTCATTATTAGTCCTTCTATACTTTCTAGTAAGAAAGTGCAAGGCTGAAAGTTGGTGTACAAGGTCTTGGTTCAAAAGACTTGAATTTCGTACTATAAACACAGCCAAAGATTATTTGGAGCTGCGAGATTGCCCAAAGATATCAGACGTCATTCTTCTGTACCCCCTTCCTGATGCAGGATGCTGAGGCTGTGCACTTACATGGCATCCAGGCAGTGCCATGCATGTATGCAAGCAATACCTGAGCACTGCGGTCTCCTGTTTACTGTACCTCATACCTCCACACTAGGTCAGGGGAAGACCCCTTTGAAAATTTGGTGCTTGATGACTGCGGAGGGTGAAGGTCTTGCTGTCATGTCACAGCTGGGCATGATGCCTTCATCAACATATTAGAAAAAGCTCAAGGAAAACAGCTACATCCATTCTGTTGCCTAAGACACTTCCCGCAGCTACCGGCTTGCCTTAGAGTTACCAATCCAAGTGCTGACCCTGCCTGACCCTACTTATCTTGTAAAAGCTGACAAGATCACAGCCTGAAGCAGTATAGCCACAGGCTCAATACTGGCTACCAAAATGTCTGTTTAGTGTTTTCAGGAAACACTGCTCTTAAGATTTACAATACCGGCTGCTAGAAATATAGACAACACCAAAACACAGCCCTGACCCCTGAATGTTCAGCCTCACTTAGACAGATATTTGTGCCTCTCAAGGGGCCAGCACTGAGTTGCCACAAAATAGTTATTCCCTACCTTTGAGTGAGCTGGAATTGAAGCATCTTATGAATGTATACATGCAGATACTGGGGAGAAATATTTGAAGACTACAGTCCTGAGTTCAGAATTCATTGTTAGCTTCTTTCATCTGTTGCATTACTACTTTTACAGTAGAAAGAGCTCTGCCATTTATGTGTAATATCTTTTATTTATTTATTTATTTATTTATTTATTTATTTATTGGTTTAGTATAGAAAATTGTCTTAATTCTTCCATGACCAAAGTGATTTTTCATCAGAATTTATTTTAAGATGAACTGTAAGTTTCTTCCCTAGCAAACATTTTAGCTTCTCTGTATGAAAGCAAACACATATTTTCCTGAATATCTTAAAGGATAAACACATGTTTAAATACCCAAGAAATATTAAGGGACCAATCTGGTTTAGTTGTTTGTACATTCATACACAATATAAATTCATAGTTCTTGCAGGGTGGGGTTTTGTTGTTATTGGGCTTTGTTTTTGTTTTTTAAGAAAACCAAAGACATGGAAAAGACACTGAGGTCTTATTGCTCCTATCGGAAACTTTTGCTGACTACAGCAAGAGTTGGATTGGGCCCAGAGAAACCAAATACACACAAGGAAGAATAAGTTGGCCATGCAAGCAAGGAAAATCACAGATAACGGATGCACACAAATTAGCAATGTACCTTTTAGGTCACCCAGGACAGCTTGCTGACACCGTGGGGTTGTTTCCTATGGCATATTTTTTGGTTGTTTTCTGTGCCTAGATTAAATGTCCTAAGTGAGGCCATGTCCCTAGGAAGAGATTGTGCTGTCTAGTGCATCTTGTTAGATTTTTTTTTTCTTCCCCTTTCTCCACATCCTAATTATGTTCCTTTGCAAACCCCCTTCTTTTCCTTCATGGATGCTATTTACCTCCAGTGTCTTTAGATTACAATGATGTTGCATTTAGTTAACATTAAGTCAGCCCACACCTATTTAGCTCATTTAATTTTCTCTGATAAATCACTCCTTTCAGTCCCCTGATTCTTCTTCTTCTCCTCTTGTCCCATTCCTGCCTGTCAATATCTTTTGTGGTTATGAGATTTTAAAGATGTGATGTATTTCTCTTAACTAACGACAGACCTGGTATAGATCTGAGCACCCTCAATGTCTTCTCAATGAAAAACACTCCTGATGCATCCAGGGGAAAGTCATTGGTTCTCTGAGCAGACACACAGGTATAGTATCCTGTTCAAACCATTTCCTTGGTACCACTTCTTCTACTGATCAAAACAAACAAACAAACAAAAAACTATAAAAAGAGTTAATATAGTGGTTCAAAATCCAAATACTTGAATACTTGTCACTATGGATTTATTTTATTTTTTCACAACCTTAGGAGATAGATTAGCATGGATGAAAAGATATTTGTTGCTGTTGTTGATGTTTTCAAACCCTTGGTCATGGACATCACAATCTAAAATTATGGAAGATATTGTCTTGTCTGGTAACTATATTTAAGTGCCACTAGAGTACATTGTAGAAAGTAATTATATATATAGTCACAAGCTTAGCTGTTCACTTCAAGCAATAAATTCTGATCAACAAACAACACTCCTTTAGTTCTAAATGAGATCTTGGTTGTAATTGAATGTCTTTACCTTTGTGTTCTGTTGGATTGGAGGAATATCATTTTAATCTGCTCTCTTTAAATTTTCATTAAGGAACGTTTCAGCTACCTGCAGCCTCATCTGATGATGTTTAATGATATCAGCTAGCTCATTCTTCCATGCACCAGCAGGGGCTTCTTTAAATTGGTCAACTGTACAGAACATTGTTTTTGAGTTTAATATACTTGGAATCAACCTTTAAAAATAATGACATCTCTACAGACAGTTTATATACACAGTGCACACACATATGTGCGTGTATTTATGTGTGCATGTGTGTGTATGCATATATATGCATAACTGCACACTTTCATACAGAAACATTGATCCTATTCACCTTCTTGAAAACATTTCAGCTAGTATTAACATAAATGTGCTGTTAAATTGGCAGTGTTATACATTTTTGTTAGAGTTTACTTCTGTAACCTAAAATAAGAAAGATAAGCTGTGAAACTCATGCAGCTGATGACATAATCCTAGGATCTCGTGATGCTGAATCTCATATTTCTAGGAGTGTAGGATGGATGTTCCTTGCTGGATAATTATGCTGCCTATTGCAATATATGTTTCCTTGTTTTCATGTGGGCACTGAGTTTTCAAACCATTAAACATATATGGTATAATGAGTCCTGTGTTCCTTATTTATTCTAAAGAAGGCATTAACTTTCTATGGTTGTTTTATTGTATAATAAAGCCAACTATTCTAAGAATCTGTGATGAACATAGCAATAAGCTGTGACAATATGCATATTTACATTTAATACTGATGTCCAAATGTACATATGCGCATATAAATATGCATATATATATGTACAAACAGTCAAAGAGAGACATATACACAAATTAAATACAACCAATTAGGATGTGGCATAAATAGATTCAAAGCTTACCTGTTATGGCTATGTAAAGGGAAAATCTGAGCCACAAAGACTCACAAGAAAGTAAAGCTCAATACACTCCATTGGCTCGTTACCATTATGCTCAACAGTGACAGGCTGTATGCTAAGACGGGGTACCAGCAGACATTCGCAATGACAGCTGGTTCAAAACAGAGCTTTCAAAATAGTGCAACACCCCTAACTTCCTTCCAAATCCTGGTGTTTGCCAGCACTTAACTGAGGCTGGCTCTTAAGGTCAGATGTTCAGATAGAAGTTATTTGGAAAGAATCTACTTCTTTGGATTTGAACTGTTTATATGTTCAACATACAGGCTCCTCATTGCCCAAGAGTTTGTATTTGAGCTAACACCTGGGTTGTGCTTGGCTGTTACCTGAAAAAATGATGGACGTTTCTCCCTGGTACCATGACTTATTTGCCTGAGATTGTCCTCTATCAAATTCTTCACTCTTTTGTGGGGTACAGAAAGTGATAGTCATACACTAGCTTTTTGTTTTTACTGGGGAAAAAAGAAAAAAAAAGAAAAAGAAAAAAATCTGTTGAGAAATAGAGGAAAAGTGCCTTCTTTTTAATATCACCTATATTACATGCACTGTGTTCAGTCAATTAGGGACACAAGAAACAAACAAACAAACAAACTCCCAAATTTGGTTTGTCCTGGGTGACTTTTCCCGGTGGATGCATATAGAATCTGGAAATAAACACACTCCTCCTTTGGAAAGAAATGCAAACAGGGTTTATCTATTTGCATTTGAACTCAGTGAAAAATAACCAGGCACAAAAAGCAAGCTTGAAGATAAAGACATGAATATAAGCAAAGCAAAATTTCACCAAGCTAAATTCCGCCACACTGTTATAATTGCTACACAGAACATGAACTAATTCATTGTTATATTGTGCTGGTGAAATAGGTGTGTATTACACAGGGGGCAAGCAAAGGAGCTTACACTGGGATGTTATTGACTTTGCTGAGCAGCCAGTATGTGGGGAGCATGCCACGAACAACCTTGTGAAAATGAGGCTGGTAAACCAACTTGGTCTTGGAAATGACTTCAGGGTGGGTAGAATAATATTTTAAAATTATGATAAATTGCAGCTGCAGAAGAGGAATATTAATTGTGTGCAGTTTACCATTTACCATATCACCTGGGGACCCCAAGCCCTAAGCGTCAGATCTTCAGGGGAATTCAGACAGCTAAACATGCTGCTCTTTGGGGATCTTCAGTACTGCCCAGACACGCCTCCTAACAAAATTAAGGAGACCCAGCTATCGGGGCTCTTCAGAAAAACATTGTTCACTCCTGGGGAGCTTTCTACATTCCCAGACTATTGACACTGCTTCAACTGGAGATGCCTCTGAGGAGACGCTGAGGGGAATAGGATGAGTCTGTGCTCATTTCTGGGGGAGGTATGGCTCTCTTGCAAACCAGAGGCATGTGCAGCACTGCTTCCCCGCAGCACGTGTGCTTGGCTTACCAACATCCATCCCACCAGCTCCAGAGCAGCATGCAGTGTGGGCTGCACACTCTGGCTGGTGATGCTCCTGTTTGCCATCAGCCTTCCCTCCTGGATCGGAGCTGCTACCAATTGCTGAGGGGTCGCCAGGAGCAGCTCCCTCTGGTGAACCTCTTTTGTGCTTTTATCTCCCTCTTCTTGGCAGTAAGCTGCCACTGGCTCCCAGCCATGGCCCTCTCGCCCTCCCCAGTGCCCAGACTGCATGCTCAGCCAGTGCCTACTTCTCTTCCAGCAGCTGGCCCTTCTTTTCCTCCACAGCTGGCTGCTGCCCCCTACTGTGGTAATTATTATTTATTATGGATATTCAGTGTACATTATGTGTCTAGAGTCCAGTATTGTCTGAATCAGTACCAGGGTCCCACTGTGTGGGCAGAAGCACGCAGCAATACACTGTTGTTCCACTCGACTCTCACGCAGGGACAGACTGAGGGGGAGGGAGTCAAGGTGACTGTTGGCACCTATTAGCACTATCTGATGTGACACGTACTCTGTGTCCTGTTACATGACTCTGGCGACAGCACAGCTGAGTGCAGAACTGCTTTTTCTCCACCTTGCTATCAATAGCAGGTCTCCTGCTATTTTTGCTATCTAGCAGGAAACACTTGAGGTGTTTTCCAAGAGTCATGGTTGCTGCTCAGCCACAGCTTAGCTCCGTGTAGCTGTGAATGCAGATATTGTTTGGTGCTCGGTTGCTGTCAAGAAGTGATGCCCTTAGACCCCAGCATGGCTTAGTTGGGCATCATTTCCTTTCCTGTTTCTCTCCCCCACCCGCTTCTCCAGGAGTCTCTGTTCATTCCAGACCCTTTCTGCATGTGTTTTAATTCTTGCACTTCAACCGTCCTCCACACCTTGCCTCCCTGAACATATCACCCTAAGGTAAATACAGAACAGCTTTAGTTCTCACAACTTAGCGTACAAGCAAAAGCACCTGGAAGAAGCAGCAGCTTACGTACATTCAGAAAAATACAGAATCCTAAACATATTTCAAACGCATGTACATGCGTGAGAATCAGGATCTCGGCTGTAGTGGTTAGGTTTAGCTCTGTTCAAGATGATGGAATAATACTGTTTTGTGGCAGTTGAGGATCTGTCCCAGTATGTAAATGTAAATATCTATTTTTACAAGCCCTCCTACAGTTTGCTTTAAAAGAAAGCTTTCTTTTTAGACACTGAGAGCGTACAAGCCAGTCAGAAATGTCCCAGTTTCTATATTTTGTTTAATTCCTACCTCTGACTTCCTTTGAAATCTAATGAATTCAAAAGAGACAGAATGAATTAAAACTGAAGTAGTTTTGCCTCCAGTGCACTGGGCCTGCAGGAACTGAAAAACAAAACAAAACAAGCAACAAACAACAACAAACAAAAAAACAGGAGAGAAACTGAAAGAGTACATGGTCATGTAAATCCAAATAATTTAAAATGTTTAATGGTAAGCAGGCTCACCAAACCTAACAAAATTCACGCTGTCCTATTGCTTGTGGTCTTCTTCCCTTTCAACTAGCTGCAGCAGGTTAATGTCAAGAGCAAATACTCATTTATGCAATCTCAGTATCAGAGCACTATCTGCCATGAATCACTTTTAAAATTGTTTTGAGTTTACATCAGATTTCTTCCTCTGCATGCTATCCACACAGATACCCACACCCTTTATTTCATATGTATCTATCAAGTGGGCTGGAGCTACAGTCCTTGGATACGGAGTATTCAAACCTCAGAGCTTTACAAGTTTGAATCCAGGAACTGATTTGTCCTTTTTTATGATAGGAACCACATGTGCGACTTGGATTCAGATCTGGAGTAGACTCTAGATATGCTAATTTAAATACATTAGGATTTGGGATCTAGACTTGTTTATTCATAATAAAACTAGTCCGAATAACCCACTTCTCGGTGCTCAAGTTTCCCCTTACCAGAAAGAGGAATATTCATATATTTACTTCCTCTGGATTGATTTGTAATTAATTCCAGGAACACCTCATCTTCAAGATCTTTTTCCCATATTTATTTCTACTATCCTCTATAACAATTGCTTATTAGTGACCTCTGCAAAACCTTTTGAATATTTGGATCACTTGCACATAGTCACCCTCCTCTGACAAGTCCCTGTTTTCCCACCATCCCTCTGAAGGCCTTTCCAATGGTTCCTCAAAATATTCTGGTCATACGGAGAGGTACTTGTCCCCTGGTACCAGCCTCTGGTACCAGTCATTTGAAAGACTGAGGAACACCCTCATGGGGTGTTCCTGTCCAACAAACTGTCTCTTTAGCTACTGTTCGGAACTGGTTTCTTGGGCTCCCTAAAACTGTGGTAAACTTCAAAGCTCTGCAATTCCCAGGATTTTCCTCGTCTCCTTTTGAAGACAGGCAACATAATAGGCCTTCCCAGCTTTCTTGTGCTGCTACATTTTTCAAGGGAAGAAGGCTTCCCCTTGTCAGTATCTTGGCTTTTTCTCACTTTATTTCCCCTCAGAACTCCCAGATGAACACCATCCGGTTGTGGTGATTTACTGCACTTGAGTTTCTCAAGTTACTCTACAACTTCCTCCTCAGAGACTTCAATCTGTATAAAGGCCGCACTCTGATTTTCTTTGCAAAGTGCCTTTGGCACAGGAATTTCTGTGCGACTCTCAGCAGCAGACATGATGCAAGAGATTCATTTAACTCCTCTGTTAGCTTGTTGCACTTGTCTCCTGACCCACTTTACACGGATTTGTGGGGATCTCTGGGGCATTTCGGTGCATAACCCAGCGTAAGATTTATATTCACCTACAGGTGAGGCCTAGCTCTCAGCTGGTATTCTCTAGCTGCTCCCCTGAAGGATGTTTCTGCACATTGCTGCAGCCACTCTCATCAAACCTTATTCAGCTGCCTTATTAAACCCAGTATCACTGCTCTGCACCGCATCTGTCACAGGTGGGTTAAATGCTCGCTGGTGCAAACCAGTGGTCCCCCTGGGAAGATGCTGTGAAGAGGAGCAGCTCCCTGTAGGAGCTCTCTTCTCCAGCGACATGGCAAGTGGCCCCCCGGCATGCAGCAGCAGAGGGACAGGCTGGGTTTTCAGCACCACAGAACGGGAAGAGCAAGACAGGATCCTAGCCCATGGGCTGACCATCAGCAAAGCAAAGGACCATTTGGTCTTTTACCTTTGGTGAAGCAAAGTCAGAGTGCTGTGGCAATCTTTTCTCTTTCTCATTTTCCCTCTTTCTCTTGTGTATATTTATTTCTGTTTCTTCCCACTCCTTTTCTGTTTTAAGAAAGACAGAAGCTGCCTTACGGCCTATCCAATCTTTAATGATTATGAAGGACAGAACTAGAACATTAGAAATGGGGCAAATATTCTCCAAGTCCTCATTTATTCTCTGGTCATTGTAGGCTGGCCTTAAGTCCAGACATTTCAAAAGAAGGTCAGTTTTATAATGTCAGCCAGAAAACATGGGTTTGCAAACACTACTGAGCTTTGCGACATAAAACTTATTTCACTGAACTTTGATGAACATTACTTGGTCTGTTTACAGAATTAGACTCCTGATTACTTTTTTAATTTGTATTACAAACAGTAAAGATATATCTACCTTATTTGAAATACATGAAAAATTATGTTGCCCTTTGGTATGGGATGTATAGACGTCAACTATAATAGCCTAAGGCACTGGTATGGAAACTGCCTAAAAACAATTCCTTGGCTTCATCTGTCAAATCAGAAAAGTATTTCTGCTATGACTGGGGTTGTCCCCACTTTCAAACTGGTGGGGATTATTCTTGTTTCACTCACTTTCTTATCTCAAGTGAAGGAGAAGGAAAATCTGACACAAGACAGCTCTGTTTCTTCATTGGCTTTTGGGAGTAGATAAAAGACACTGAACTTCCTAACCTTTTTATGTTGATGTTAAATATGTCTCAGAATCCACAGTTCTAGAGATGTCAAAGTCCAGTCCAAGAAATCCATATCAAGATATCAACAGGCATGTTTATCCCTAGTACATCTGTTGAAATGAATGAAAAAAAAGGCTTAGAAATTTATTTGTGTCCTTAATTTCCTAAAGTATGGGAATTTACATACAGTGCAGGATTCACTACAACTTTCTTTAGTTGTCTTAGAATTAGCTATCTAGTTTCAGGGGACTTTTTTCTTTCTCTGTCCTCTACACGTCACTTCCAGATCTTACTCAGTTCAACTAGCTCATGTGGCCACTTTAGGGTGGTAGCTCAGATTGCTATAATAAAAATAGTTCTCCATTACTGGTAGAGTCTCTCTTTCTTTCTCTCTTTCTCTCTCTCTCAGCTACAGAAGGAGTGCAGGTGATTGCCTTAGACCAAATCACCAAGGTGACATTATACCACTGTCAATGTCTTGGTTCATTACCATCTTTAATTTAAATCAATTTAGTGTGATACTGGTTTGATATATATATATATATATATATATTCTTATGCAGTAGTCTGCAATAATAATGATGCCCCCTAAACATCCCAGTCTTAATCTCTTTTCATTGAAATGATTTTCAGATTTTCTACTTTATATGATGTAAAGAGAAATGTTACTTTCTTGATCTCATTTTCATCAGTGAAGATGTTTTCATTTTATCTTTCAATACTGTCTGCATATCTTTGTCTGATATACCAGTATCCCACTTAACAGTGCATGAGCAAAATCTCAGCAAATGGCCTTGTACTCCTTACAGAAGTTAGGATGCAGAGAATGAACTGATGAGATGCATCTTTTTAAGATGTTTCATCTGATATTACCAATTTTGTACAGTTATGATATTACATTGACATAACACAGTAGATTTTCAGATCAGTTTGAAAGCATCATTTCAATGACCAGAACAAATATAATGTTTGGATATGGCATTTATAAAATGTGCTTAGGAATAACTAAGTGAAGTAATTGAAATCTTATTATACAGTACTTAAGGCCATTCCTATTTCTCCATTCTTGTACCCTGCCTTCACACAAAATAAGTGCGTTACACAACTCCCTAAACAGTAAGTTTCTGTAATGTCAGAAATCTTTCAGAGGCCTTTGGGAAGGGACATCCAAAGGTGCACAAAAAACAGATGGAAAAGTATCTCTTCATGTTAGTAAAAGAAAGACAAATTTCCTAATAATAAAGCAAGGCCCTTTGTTTTTTACCATGTTTCCAGAGTTTAAAAAGCCACTTACATGGGCCTGCTGGTGACAGAAGAGGATGACTTATCGTTAATGCTATTGGCATGGTGTGAAAAGCAGTAGGGCTTAGCATTGGGTTTTGTGTTACTTTTGATGACTGCTTAACCCGTGCAATGTGCACACTGTCAGGACTCAGGCTGATAATTTTTCTCATTAAAATCTGTACACTATTCTCTTTCTCTGCTACCTTCCTCCTTCTTTAAGAGACTGAGGTTATTCTTTCTGTTTTGGGTTCTGTTTCACCTGTTGACGGTCTGATCATTCTCAAAAGAAGCTTTCTGAATGCCATTGTAACACCTCGCTTTCTACCTATACTTGCTACTTACTACGTGCACCACCTACTTCATGAGATTTTTGTTGGGACTTTGCAAAGCCTTGCCTGCCTACAGGACAAGACAAATGGAAGCACTGCCTTATGTGTTAACCAAACTTGTACCATTCTCTGTCTCTAAGGAAGCTAGACAGAATATCTTGTGTGCCTTCTTTGTGCCTTCTTTGCACTGCTTTCTCTGCACATATCTTATAGTCCCATGTAGTGACCCGTATTTTTGTTTGGGATTTATAAGAACTATTCATAAACAAATAACAACTATCACCATCTTCTTTGTGGCTATCAAACAGTGTTTTTCAGGTGAATCAATACAGATGGCATATTGTAAAGTGATAGGGGTTCTGTCAAAAGGAGTAAAAACTATGTAGAAACATCCCACAACTGATAACATCTGCAGAGGTGAATACCTCTTCACTTCACGGTAATCAATGTGCTACTCACTTCTGTCAGTAGTAGCTACTTTCTGGGGGAATACTACGAAGTGGAGGAAGTCTCCCGTGACATAAGCTCTACTGTTGATGCATTCTGTTGAAGCAAAATGGGTGATAAGTAAATATATTTCAGTTGGTAAAGAGAGTGTTGAAAACAGAGATGTGCAAGAAATGAACCTTAAACATATACGAAATTAGGTTTGGTTAACAATCATCCTTCCAATGGAGTGATTCATGTTTTTCTTGTGTCTGTGGAATTTTCATCAACAGAAGAAAATTTTGCCAAAACTATGATGATGTCAAGACCTTGACAGAAATCTGTTATTTACTCATGCATTTGAGTGTGGACAACAGTTTCTCCTTTAGTCACACACACACACACAAAAATCTTATTTATCTATTAACTCTAGCCTCCTACAGGTTTTAGGAATGTTCTGACACGAATTTGGATGAAGAAATGAGGTCTTAATGGCAGACGTGCATAACTCTGTAAAGAGTTACGAAGCAAACTTTTGGATTTCAGTTCTCTGTTCTAGGAGGAATTTTGATTGAACTTCAGATGTGAATGTCACAGTTCAGGGCCATTTATAAAATATGAGTCTTGCAACTGGCTCTGAACATTAGTGTACTTGGGGGAACCTGTGACACTGTGTGTGATCTCAAGGTGGAATCTTGGAAGAGCAGTTTTTGTTCTTTTTCTCCCTGCAGATCCTTAAAAAATATGCAAATCTATGTGATCTGCTTCTCATACAAATAGTTGCAAATTCAGCTATGGATCAAAGATTAGAGCATATGCTTGTTATTGCGGCTGCCAGTTAACCAGTCCAAATGTTTAACTCTTAAAAGAAGTAGAGGGTCAGCAGCTTTCTGAATAATTGTTTCCAGACTGTCTTCTGTTGGTTGTATTTCTATATCCCATTCAACTTCAATTGGTGCTGTAATTTATCTCCACTCTGCACACTCTAACTTTACTAAATTCACATGTTAGTATTTGAGTTACTTGGGCTTAGACAAATCCAGAGCATGCTCTATGATATCATTGATTGCTTTTATTGCTTTTTTTTTTTTAATGGTGCCTCATAGATTAAAGGGGAAAAAACAGTGCCATCCAGACACCTGCCTCTGGCCTTGATGTACTTAAGTGCAGAGAGGAAGAAACCGGGCCAAAAAAGACTCAAAAATAAATCAAGTCAGGATGTGTACTAACTTTTTGGTAAGTTTATCTTCACTTTGGTATTGACAGTCTAAAGAGGGGGTGTTTTGCTGACAGCCATGGTTGCCAGGGTAGTGCAACATTGTGAGAATATATTTCTTCACCGTATTTTACTGTGTTTTCCTTTCTCTCAGTCTTTCATTGTCTTTGTGAAGAAAAACATTTTATGGTGCTCTAATTGTGTCCTTTGTCCCATTCCAGTGGGTACCACCTCACCTTTGAAAAGGAATCTTGTGTTACTGTCAGCAGAACCAGCCATACCTTCAGTGCTTCCTCCTAGAGAGATATTGACTGTGGTCTACTGCATGCTCTCACACAGTCTCAGTCCACTTCACCATCTTTTTGCTGTCTCATGAAGTCACATACCAACCAGCTATTGTCCAAAATGGTGGTGAAGATAATGCAAGGATTTTACTTTTAGCTGATGTTAAGCTGAAAAATAAAACACATTCAAGCTTGGTTCATATTCTAGTTTTGGTCTGGGCTATTCAATGTCAGTCAGTCCTACTTCATCAAATAACCACACCTTAAGGTAAATATTTTCCTCAACCGACACTGGGTTTTGACTAATAGAGCAAAGTGTGAGTCTAAACTGAAAAGGGCCAAGGAGATGAAATAGTTAAGGACATGCTGTAGACCCTTAGCCTCTCCTCAGAAGGAATGATAAACACCTCTCCTTAAACAGGTCTACCTTCCTACACCTTTCTGAGGAGACTTAATGGAGAGTGCTATTTATTATGTGTTGGGATGTAGGTAGGGAATGTTTTCCACCATTTAAAAAAATAAAATCCAGAATTTATGGGAGTTTGAAAAGCAATTTCCTTTTAAGGTGCAAATTCCTAATTTGCCACATAAAAGTACAGGAATTAAGTGCTAAATCCTTCTTTGCCAGTGAGACCTGTGAAAGGAGGTATGAAAAAAGAGTTACTGTTAGGTTTCTATTCATGTCTTCTGAAAGCCAATGTATGCAAACGTGCACTGAAACAGCTCTGATTTTTTCAAAGCCTTCCTGCCGTTTTGACTGACTTAAAAAATGAACCCTTGTCCGGTTTTATTTGTGTGGTGGGTTCGGATTTTGTTCTGCTCGTACTGTATCACTTTTCTCTCCTCACCATTAATCTTCCATGAATGTTCCCCAGGGCACAGTTCTCCCTTTTCTGCATGGAGAGTTTCTATTGAAATTAATGGACATTCTTCTTGTGGGTGGAGGGAAGAATACACACTTATATCTGCCTTGCTGCAAGAGAAGATTATTCATTGAAAGGAAGTATTAGTCTAACTCCTGAAAGTCCAGGGTCTACTCAGGGAGATTATAGTGTGAGATCCCAACAGAAGGTCTAGTAGAGAAGAGAGAACTGCTCATGCAAAATCAAAACAAAAGCCAAAAGGCTTTTTAAATATTGAAACAAAATGCAGGGAAACTCAGTGGCTGTACTCTCCAATGAAGTGTACTGTCCCAAGCCTTGTTTTAAGGCAGGTCCAAACATTGGAATATGATACAGTGAAGAACTAAGCTACCTGTAGAACCAGGCACAGTCAGGAGAACAGAATG
Organism: Anser cygnoides; assembly: GCF_040182565.1. Lineage (NCBI taxonomy): Eukaryota > Metazoa > Chordata > Aves > Anseriformes > Anatidae > Anser > Anser cygnoides. Next base: position 144,671,159 of record NC_089873.1, on the reverse strand, counting down.
GTGCCCAGGCTAATTTGATCTGCAAAGAAGTGTTGCAGATTGACCAGGATGCTGGACCACACAAATAAGGGTATATTGTGTTGTGCAGATGTATCACCTCATTTGGAATATGGGTTTGGGAGCTTGGGCATCTTTAACACAGTTGTGGATAGCACAATGTAGACAAGCTAATAATCTCATTCCCTTTAGAGGCTTAAATGGAAAAGTCTTATGTTCCTTCACAGAGAAGCCTTTAATGAATTAAAGAGGGTGTTGACAACCTTCAAGAGGAACTGCATAAATTCTCATAAGAAAGATAGTAGCTGCAATGTGAGGTCTTGAAGCAGGCGGATGACCTTATAAATGTACTGCAGTATCTAAGTTTAGTAAAACAAACATGCTATGTTTAAGTAGGCTATGGAAAGGTAAATATGCTCCAGGAATGGCCCTAAGAAGTTCATCTTACAGTAATGTTACTGTCATATTTTGGACATACCATTACTGTAGATACTATAATCTAAGGATAGGAGACAGAATTTAATATGCACAAGAGAAAGCTAAATTGAGGATAGGAATCCCTCTTTCCTCAAATGTATTTTCAGGAATAGACCTCCACCTTGTAACCCAAAAAGAGATCTTGTCTAAGCAAGCATTGTATGGATGTGCTAGGCTACTCTAATTTTTTTTTTTTTTAATTCTTTGGGTTATTTCACAGGGGAGACCTACTTGCAAAGATATGTCCTTCCACCGTGCCTGTTTGCTTCCCATGATACCTCATTCTGTACAATGATGGAAGGGATGTTAAAAGTTGGAGAACAACAGTGCTGGACAAAAAAGGATTTCTTGTGTGTTTGTGGTTTGTGAAGCCTTGATTGTTTAATTAATGTGCCAGTTACACTTGGATTTTCAGCTTTAGCAATCAATGTGTTTTTATATTTATATTTGATTTGAGTGTCCCTGACAAAGCTCTGCTCTTCGTTTTTTGTGTATTTATATTTTGGTTGAAGATTACGTAAATATCTATCATGATGATTACTTTAAACAGTGCTCTATCTGCTCCTTCCACCAAACCTGGAACACTTGCTTTAAGATTAGCCTTGTAAAATTTGCTTAAAGTGACCAGGCAAATATATACAACTAATTTTGTTATAGGCAAAATTAACTAATGCTCTTTTTCATGGTGAGATGCTGTAATGATTTTATATAGCAGTCAAACTATTTAGATACTAATGCTGCCTTCATGCTGTAATCACCATTCCAGTCAGATGTCAGTTTTAGTAGCCTATAGGGAATTCCATCCCTTAATTATTCTTCAATACACAAACCAAGCATTCTTTAATTGGTGTAAATTGAACAGTGTTCCAATGCAAACAAGGAGAGGACAAACTAATCAATGATTCTGTGCATGTCTATTGGAAAGCTATTGCCATTAGATCAAGTAACAAATCCTTGACTCCATTAGCTTCAGAGAGAGGAATGGTGGGGGAAAAATACTGTTAATGCTACTCCTTGTTATCAATCCGTAGTGGGAAGCATGAAGCAAATCATATAGCGAAACTCCAGCTTTTCTTGAAAGTACTCATGGAAATTTAAAATATGAAGATATTCTGACTTCAGAATCCCCAGTCATATGTCTTTGGTGGGGGTTTGTCTGGAAACAATGTGTTTTTATCCTCTGCTGCCTCTAGTCATGTGGCCTGTTTTTTATTTTTCTCTTTTAAATAAACAACTCTTGAATGATAACATAACTTTTTCAACTTGTCAGGAATTTTTTTTTGGTGAATTTTCTTGCTCTCTCAGGCTACGCTCCATATATTCATATGTATTCACTACTGCAGCACAACATAAATTGGGTGGCTCTCCTGTCTCTTTTTTTAATATGATCTGAAATAAAGGTGCTATATTTAAGAAACAGATGAAAAATCCGTCTCATAAACGTGTCACACTCACTTTTCATTCTTGTCTCTTTTTATCAATTCTCTAAAACTGATTATTTATCACTGGAGAGGGAAGAAAAAAAAGCAAAAGGCCCATTACAAACCTCTGGCCCAGATCTGCCAGTCTTACAGTTTTAGTTACTGTGGAAAGCGAAACTCTTCTGGAAAGAAATATACTGGCTATGGATGTTCACTTTTTAATCTATTTGTTTTTGATATAATATGCTATTTACTGTTTAAGGACCTTTCATGTTGGTTTAAATTGAAGTTTTTAAAACCAGTCTAGCATAAAAAGCTCTAAGTGACATAGACTTGGTGGAGAAATAAAGCATCTTCTACAGACAGCCTTTGTTCAGTACATTATAGTTGAAAGAAGCATAGAACAGGCTCAGTAGATAACCTACCTTCTTAAAACAAGAGGGCTTCTAATTTCCACATGTCGTAATCACAGTCACATTACTTTGCTTTCTGTGCTAGACCCCTCAGGGCTGGCTCTAGGTTTTGCTGTGAAGTCACACGTGTGGGGCCTGAGGCACTTTTCCATGATGCCTGCAGCTGGGGAGCAAAGGATCTTTCTTTCTTTTTCTTTCTTTATCTTTCTTTCTTTATTTCTTGCTTTCTCACTTTCTTGCTTTCTCACTTTCTTGCTTTCTTGCTTTCTCGCTTTCATGCTTTTTTCCTTCCTTTTTCCTTCCTTCCTTCCTTCCTTCCTTCCTTCCTTCCTTCCTTCCTTCCTTCCTTCCTTCCTTCCTTCCTTCCTTCCTTCCTTCCTTCCTTCCTTCCTTCCTTCCTTCCTTCCTTCCTTCCTTCCTTCCTTCTTTAGCATAACAAGGTTACCTGAAGTTGGAAAGAACCATTTGCAGTCATATCCTAAATATGGTTTATGCCATAAGAAAAGGCTAAGGTTTGTCATCTTATATTTCTGAAAAAACGAGCAAGGCATTTTTATTTTGGTTTCTTGTTCAAAGAAAAGGCCCAGATTGCCAGGAGAGTTTCAGTAGAATAATTATTTAGACACCTGTATATTCTAGGCATAACTGGTCTTCAAAGCCCATATTCAAACTCCACACAGATCATGCCCTTCAAAACAGATGACGGGAAGAACAAACACTTACCAGGCCTATGCCATTGCTTGGCACTCCTAAAGAAAATACCCTTCTGATCCCCACAAGGAAATACATCATCACCATTTTGCAGGATAAGGAAAATCTCTTGGTTCCCAAGAATGACAGAAAGAGAAAAAGGGAAAAATACAGGATATGGTGATGCAGGATGTGTTGTTCCCTGTTTTAGACAAAGAGAATTATAGTATACAAGTAGTCAAGAGGAGTGAAGCTAGCAGAAGGCTTTTGTAAAACAGCTAGATTATTTAGTATTCTCACATCAGTGTAAATAGATACAAAAGATAACATCTTTAAATATCTTAATTTTAGCATGCGACAATATTTTAAAATCTTTTGTAACTTACTATGTACTTTAACACTTATGTAAACTCTTCCAGAGGTCATTTAGATTTGAAAGATTTATTTTAAACAATATGACCTATGAAATTTGTTATTATTATTATTTAATTTAAAAGTGAATTGATTTATTAATATATATATTTCATATAACTAACAGATACTATCTGGAAAAAAGTAATCATTCCCACTTAAGGTTGCATTAATCCAATTGCACTGTGTGTATCTTTCTGTAATTGCCATTACACTAATGCTGGGACAGAGTCTGAGATTGCTTTGCCTTGTACCTCTCTGGTTGGTCACAGTTGTTGTGACTCTAATCCTAAAAGCTGATGAATAAATCTCAACTTCCAGGAAGAAGTTCTGGCATATTGACTTCCTTTCTTTTATAATATTTAATGCCTGCCTACTAATCACTGAAATTGTTTATTAATCTCTCCCCTCCAACCCCTCCAATTTTAATGAGATAACCTTTGAACATACAGACCATTCTGTCTCACTGTTGTTGAGCTGTCCTGTAGACAAACCACATTTCCAATTGCTCCCATTCATAATGGCAGCTGTGGTGGGCATTCATAATATGTTTCTTGCTGTAGATTCATTCAAAAGTTTATTTTATACTTCCACACAAGTAGGAGTTGCATCATCTTCTTCAAGTCAATTAAAAATATCAGAGTAATAACTAGGGTAATAACTGATAAAGAATTGTTTTCAGCCAGAATCTATATTTATGTTACTTTGGACAGTAGTTTGTTTAACTCATTTTCAAAGATCTTTAGTGAGAGGGGCTCCAAACTCTCTAGAGACAATCCCTGCCACAGCTTCAATGTCTTCACAATTAAAAAGATTTTAGGAGTGTCTGACCTTTCAATATAGGTTTGCTACCTTCTGTTGCTTCTTTATAGACCTCAAACACAAACTCGTCCTTGACTCTGCAGAATGTTTTTCTTCAGATTTGAAGTCTTTGTTTATATCCACTCTCATTCATTTCTTCTTGAGATGAAATCATCCCAGTCCAGATTTTCTTGCAGGTCACATTTTCCAGACTTCTGATTAGTGCTACTCCAAACCTTTGGACAGTCTCTGTAAGCTGCATCTTTCTTAAAATGTGGTGCTTTAACTGGGCCCATGACAGTGCCCAGCTGAGCAGTTTGAACATTGTCTATGTCTTACAAGGAAACTTCTGTCTGCAGAGCTCCCAACAGCTTTGCTCTCTTTTATCCAGTTACATTTCCAATTTTCTTTACCACAGCTCTGGAGAGAAAGAGATTCTCTCTCATTCAGAATGAAACTTCTGCCTTGTGCCATTCTCTCACCTGGTGAAACTTTAAAAGTTCTTCAGACTCTGCTTAAGATGGAAAGAGGGTTCTGGGGTTAATCCTCCTGGAAAGACTGGAAAAAAAGCTTTGTTTGCATAAGCGGAACAGATAATTTTGACTCCATATAATTTTTTCTCTTGCTTTTCTTTCCAGAATGGAAATATCCTAAAAATGCAATGTTTAGTTTTATTTTTTTTTTCTGAAACTTTTTTCATGTAGTTATTGGCATTCGTAATTTAAGCAAGAGTGATGTAAATATATAATTTGAATGAAAAATCAAATATAAAAAATGAAATACGGGGCTTTCCATCTTTTTTAAATATTATTTTGTCCAAAACTACTTACACAATTAAGCAGAAAAAAAAAAAGCAGATTTTCATGGGCAGTTTAAGATTTAATTTTAAAATGAGTAAAAATTTTGTAAGGAAAAACCTCACTTGATTCCACAGTGGATGCTCTCCTTCTTGACTTAAATCAATCAAGCAAATAAACCATTAGCAAATTTTAATATAAGTTCATTACCTACATAGATTCATTTAGATTTTATATCAGGTTAGGTACTTGGGTTTGTTTACAACTGCATATTTGGAATATTTTCTAAAAAATTGTGTGATTTTAATCACAGAAAACTTAAGACTTAAAGGCCTCACTCCCTTAAAGTCAACAGAAAACTCCCATGAGCTTCTCCTGGGAAGGACTGAGCCTTTAATCTGTGTTTGTTTAATATTAAAGTCCCTGAGATAGGCTGGTAGATAGGTTTCTTTGAACCACACTTGTAGCAATATTAAGCATGTTTTTCTTTCTGATATACCCAATTTTTTTTAAACTACTTAAGCACGTACTAATGACTTTTCTACCACAGTCTGCTCCTGACCCTCTGGTTTGTCTTTCTGTTCCGAATCCATGAAGATCGATAAACATTTTGCAGCAGAAGTGTGAAAATATATATATTTTTAAATGAGTGGTTCATCATTACTCTTCTGTTTTCTTATTCCATTAAATTCCATCACACACGATCATTTCTGAACAAACATTTGCCGTCAATATTTGCTAAAAAAGTCCAACTCAGCCTAGTAAATAAAGCATTAGAAAACATAATTTTGTTCCTTCACCCAGCTAAATCCATTAAGACTTTAACATAAGTAAAAACTAAAGACAAAGGGAATTTCTTAAAACATGAAGGCCTGTAGCACATTTGCATTTTGAAATTAATTGCTGACCTAATTATTTGTCAGTAGAAGGATAAGTTAATCAAATATAATGTTCACTAAAGCTTCTAAACACCCACAGGATTTTCTCCCCCGGAGTAAAGTGTCATAGTGGTCCAGTTTGACAATCCATTCTCACTGTCATCTTGTGACCAAAGAAGGACTATCTGGGAAATGGTACCATATGGAGACACAAGAGAAAATGAAATACTTAGATCTCCTGTACAAAGGCACGATAAGCAAACAATCACCAGAGGAAGTCAGGAATGACAAAGCTTTGAAAAAATAAATACTCTGTCTTTCAAATCCATTTAGATTTACTTTTATACTCTCTCCAATTTGGACTAAAATACTCTGATATTAAATATGCATTTGTAATAGAAAGCAAACATATTGTGTAATGTTTCATTTCTAGCATAACTCTAGATCTACTTAGCATCAAATTGATGGAAAGGCCCATATTTATAGACAAGATTGGGACCTTTTCTTCTTCATCCTAGGGAAACCGACCGTTATCCACAAATAATATGTGGCAACAAACCACTTCATGACCTGAGGCAAAGGATGCACAGTTTTATTTCAAAACACACTCAGAAACATAATCTGATGAAACTATCAGGTAATGTGACCAATGTATTATTTTCATAAGGCATACCTACATATTTGAGTTAGAAATACCTCATCAGTAGTAGTATGAACTACTTCATTGCTTCTCTTATTACAGTACTGCCTCTCTCCTGTCATCTGCTGGCAATGGCAACCCACAGTAAAGGATGTTTTTCTGATCATTTTGCACTCATTAAATACAGCTGTCACAATAGCGGATGCGAGAATGCATACAAAACTTTTATGCCACGTCAAAATAAAGCAGAAACATTTTAAAAAGATCTGAAACCTTTGAAGCCTTTTCTTGAGAAATATTGAAATATTGCTTTTTGTTGTTGTTTTCGACAATTGAAATTGTTCCACAGCAGCACACATTAAAACTCACTGCAGAACAAAACATCATCCATCAAAATTAAAGAAAAACTAAAACAAAGATAAAAAAAAATCAACAAACCCAACCTCTAAGAAGCACAAAGTGTTTGGTTTCTGAAAGTCTGAAGTTGTGGTTCATCACCTGACTTCTGGGGCTGAACACACATCAAATTCCAAAATCTCAAGGGAGCTGACATTTACTTCTGGACCATGGATGAAATCTGCCCAATAAAGCTTCCAGCTGAGCAAAAACATCTTACCCAAATTCTACATTCTGAGAAACAGCTCCCTTTCAGGCTAAGAAGCAGTACATTCTGTAGTTGTTTGACATTAGTTCCATTAAAAAAAAAAAAGAAAAAAAAAAAGAAAAAAAAAGGCTACAAGAACGACCTCAAAGCCTTTATGTAATCTGTGTGAACAGAAAATCCCATACGAGTACCATTAATTAATACTTATTCTTATCTGTATGCAAGTGTATTCTGGCTGTAAGATTTAAGTTGACCCATTGAAGACTTTGGTCACTCTGAGCTGGAAGAAAGCAGTGATTTGAACCTATCTTGCACAGTCCTGTTTTAGGATTACTTGACAATTTTTTAAAATAGTGCATTTTTTTTTTCACAAAACTTTGAAGCATCTCCTTGAGTTGATTACTACCCTGAAACTGGAAAACAGAACCCACAAACAAAGATACGGATTTTTAAATGACACCCACATTTTTGGTGAAGTAGTTACCTGCAAGAACAAACTCAAGATATCCTGAATGGCTAATCTTAAGATTTATTAATGAAGGTTCTTCAAAGGCTGGCCTACATAGGTATAACACTATAGCATTTATTACTGCAGTTACTCATTTAGCATGAATGACATTAGCTCTAGTTCTTTGTTGTAAGGCCTACTGTTGACCTTGCTTGAATGTACAGTTTGGGGCCAGTTAGGTGATTTATGTGTCATGTGTTTTCAATTCCCTCTTAATTTTTAATTTACAATTTTTGCATGTGTAAACAATGATGGAAAAATTGTGCAAGTGTGTGCATGTATATGCATGCACATGTGTGTAAATATGCCCTGGAAAATGCCTGGAAACATGCCTAAAAAATGCTTACTGCTCACAGTCCGATCAGCAGTGAGATGCTTTGGAGCTACTGGGAAAGAAGTCCCCTGAAAATAGTGGCTAGACCAGAGCAGCCCCACGCTGTTTCATTTCCTCTGAAAGGCACAAATGTGATGGCCAATGGGAGACAACTTCAAGCATCCACATACTTGGCATCCATACAATGCAGGCTGCTTTCATTATGGGAACCTAAGCGTGTCTCTATGAGATACAGTGACTCTACAATTATTGTGTGGAGATAGACTCAGCTGCAGTTCTCTCTCTGGCTTGCTTCTCTTCATGCAACTCTTTCCTACTCTGTCTACTTTTCTTTTTTATTATCTTGTGTATTACTTTACCTGTGTTGAAGACACTTTCCTGAGATAAAAGAAAGAAAACTGTGATGCCCTTGGCTTTGGGAAAAATAGAAAAATGACATGGGTCTTTCACCATTAGTGTATCCACCTACAGAAGTGGTTATTGTGAATAGGCATAGTCAAAGCTCGGCAGAATTTGTAATTGAGAATATTAACATAGAGAACACTGCTGAACTCTTAGTTACCCCTATGTGCCACTACCATCCCTTGCTTGGCTTGTCCCAAGCTGTCCAAGTTCCTAACTAGCTTGTGTTTACTGGATTTTAGAAAATGTTTGCGGTTGGCACTAGGAGCCATAAATCTGAATCATGGTACACTGTGTAATCCCAGCTATGGTTGTAGGATCAAATCCTGATGGACTTAACCATGTGGGGAGAAATCGCAAGGGAGTGACTACTGGGAGAAAATACAGCCAGAGGAAATCTCAGCATGTAGGTTCTGGATGAGTGTGAACAGGAATAAAGGTAAAGATGAAGAATATGTCATGCCATAAAGGAAAGCAAGAAGTCAGAGAGAATTCAATTAAAGGGCACAGGCTGTGAAAGGGAGACAGAAGAGCAGAAGAAAAAGGGAAGCTTGAAGAATATGACAAAGAGGGAAGAACGTGGCAGAGGGTAAGAGAGAAGTTCTTATGGCAGAATGGAAGGGAAGGATATAAGAGGGAGAGGAAAAAGAGCAGTAGAGTGGCAGAAGGGAAAGACAAGGCTGCTGGCCTTCTGACTTCCCTTATAAAGTGGGAAAAACTTTATGGGAAAAGTTGTTATGAAGGGGAGACAAAAAGCATGAGACATCCATAAGCAACATCCATCTCCCCTTGCATGTATCCATGCCTTCTCACTGGCTTGCAGAGAGTGATTTTTCTCTCAACATCAGAGCCCTCCAGGATGCCCTGCTGTTGCCCTGGTTGCTCCCAGCCCTCCCCACTAGGACTCGTCTTCACAGCTTCCATCCCATGCCAGGACAGTGCCCTCGAGTTTGTGGCCAGCTCCTGTCCTTTGGGTTTCAGAAGTCATTTTCGGACTGGACCACATTCTTGAAATCTGCCCTTCAGAGCAAATATAATCCCAGATCTATCTTAAAGGTCAAGTCCTCCAGGTTTTACACGGTTTTGACTCATCCGCACCTTCCAGAGATTTCAAAAAGCCTTCAGCCTAGATAAGGAAGGGCAGGACTGGGTCCACAGATTTCCAATATGAAAAGTGACTTCACTTTCAGATAGCTTTACTGTACCTGTTTTAAGGTTTCACTGTTCTATTTCTCTCATTGAAATACATGGAAGGATCTGTACATCAAATACATAAAAGATTTGACTTTTAATTCCTACCATGTATTTTGGTAAGAGGAATTAAATGTCAAAACACAAAAGCAATTATACACTTAATGGTAAAAAACATATAATCAAGTCATTTTTTTATTTTCAAATTGCGGGGATTGAAATAAAAGGGCAAGAGGGTCTTACTTTGACATTATATGAGATGGAAAGGCACATTTGTATCCTTTTGTACCTTTTACAAAATGAATACGCCTGTAATCAGACCCATTCATTTTGAAAAGGAGATTGTGCTTTAGATCTATGGCATATTTGCGAGGGTGTTGAGAAAGTATCTAAGTAAAATGTGCCATAGGAAATCAACTCTGGGCAAATGCAGTTATTCTTCATGATGATATACAACTAGTTTGGCATAACGCTTGGGGTGAAACAAAGCCTGCTGGTACGGGAGAGTCATCGCTGCATATTTTACCCACCATTACTCCAGCAAACTTGGCAACATTTTCTAGCTCAGGAAGTCCCTGAGCTACGAACTTCTGGGGGCTGGGAGAGTGATGTGGGGCACTCAGTTGTGAGACTTCATTCTTCTCTTCTCTAGCCAGCTGAGGCTGGCCACTGTTGGGGTTAAGACACATGTTCTTATATCTACCTTCGTCTGAACATTTTTTAAGTTCCTTTGTTCTATGTACCCAGCAAATTTAAAGGGGGAAAAAAGGCATCCAGTCATGTTGTTGCCTCTATATTCTGTGCTATTAGAAACACTAATCCCTAGTGCAGCGAACCACTGCTCCTACAGTGAGCCTTTTAGGCACCTCTACTTTATATATTGGCAACAGTATAGCACAGTGCATATGGCTGTTTGTCCCACAGACCTAGCAAATCAGTCATCCAGACTAGGTGCAGGAGACAGTGTGTCACAGCTCTCCCTGGCCTGAGCAGGTAGGTGAGTTTCCTTCCCAGATGTAAGGAAAGCAGCCTGGTCTAACATTTCTTTTTTGCAAGTCCTTATATAGATGGAAAATAGGCTGAAGGGACAGAAGTGGACTGCTATGAGCTTAGTGACAACACAGCCCTGGGATGATGCTTTTCCACTTCTGCAACAGTTTATAAGGGTATAGAAGTCTTATTAGCAATAGACTTTGCTACATTAATTCCATATGACAATTGTTTACACTCAGCATCAATCTCTGTGAACCACTGGATCAAATTCCTTTTTATTGCTGCAAAATCTATGAACATTTCTACCAGAAGCATACTAGATGCAAGGTGTGGGGCCATTTTTGCATCCAATGGATTAGTTTACCCAGATGACCACAGATTCTTGTGTCTGATTCCTACTCACAATGAGATTGCATTCCTGAATCTGTGAAAGAAAACCAAAAATTAATATGAAGGTACCTACTATCTAAGTAAAGATATGCAGCTGAGTGCCTTTAACATAAGCTAGAAGACAGCTCCCAAAATACAAATCTGAAAACACAACCTAAAATGCCCCAGAAAAGAAATTGAACCTGAATTACCTATCAGCCTACAGTTTTGTAATTCTAAAAGGGAAATATTTCTGTGGAGTGCGGTGATTCTGTGTGTACACAGAGAGATGGCACCCTGCTTAAAGCTTATCCAGGTAGGCAAGTTACAGGAAGGGTGCTTCTTCAATGGAAATACACAAGTAACCTCTTCCAGACTAAAAGTAAATTATATACTATGGAGTTGGGCCAGCTAGGGTGCTATATTATTATAAGCTCTAATTCTTGACTTTTGATATTCAGTTTGACATATATATATATATTTTTTATAAATACTTTTGTGCTTTCACTCTGTCTTTTGTGTAATGGCAATATAACAATCTAAAAACCTAATAAATGAAAACATACAAACAAGTAAAAATAATCAGTTGAAGAAAGATGAGAACATTATTCAGTTCACTTTTCGGAGATCTTGGAGCACTTCAGAGGCAAATGTGTCTATAGAGTTCTTAAAAAATAATAGAAGATTTTTAGCGAATATTTTGTATGTATATTTTATGCCTAAGAAATGATAAAACATCTATTTTGCATGCCAATGCACTATTACATATCTATATTTAGCTTTCACTTTTAGTGGGTGTTATCTGCTAATGTGTATTTCAGGGAAGTTTGGAAATCTAATGTTAAAACATGGTATTTTTCACCTTCTGAAAAGAATGGGATTTTGATAACAAAAGAAGCAAAAAAGACAACCTGCTAAATGGTACTTACTGATAAAGAGGATTCTCTCTACCAGGGAGAAAGAGCCATCAAACTTTTAAATCCTACTTGCACTACTTGCAGGCTTACATTTCTTAAAAAAAAAAATCAAACACCCCCCCCCCAAAAAAAGGCCTTTTTTTTTTTTTTGTACAAAATTTCATTTCTCTCAGATTCAGAGAACTGAGTTGAATCTCATCATGCTGAGTTTCTTCACAAGAGGAATGTAATGCTTAGTGTAGGAAGTCCCTGAAAACATATTTTATGATCGACATTTTCTGTCACCCTTTGCCATCGTGGCATACATTTTCCTGTCACATAATATACGGTAATTATATGGATTTTCCTCTTTCCAAATCAGAGGAATGTTTCCTTACTTGAACGGAGGGGCCATAGACTACTAGTCAACCTAAAAATCCTGTTAGCATTACATCTCCGCACAAATAAAGAATTTGGATCAGTGCCTTGTTAGATCACCTCTATTTCTAGCTCGCTGAGTAAAAAGAGCATTTTTTACAGCCTAGTTTGATAAGTAAAAGGTGTCTTTCTCACCTGCTTGCACTCTGAATTGTCACTATCATGCTTTGTTCCTTTGCATGCAGCTGTTGTCAGCTTCCGAGTCACAGAACCACTTGCAGGAACGGCTCGGGAGAGTTTTGGAAGAAAGGAGAGGGAAAAAAGGAGCTGCATTTTTATTTAACAGAAGAATGAGAACATAAAGAAAAGAAAGGTGTTCTCAAGAATGTAGCCCGCAGTCTTGTCAGGTAGCATTTCTTCAGATGTTTTTTTTTCTCCCCTTTCCCACCCCAAGATCTCTCTTCATCATTTTTTTAAACATCTCTTCTGGGACAGGGACATGAAAGTGAATTGTGGGTCAAAGGCAAGAATTAGGGGTTGCCGAGGCTGCTTTCTGATGGCTTTACTTTATCTTTGTGTCCAAGCTTTTGCCAGTCAGCAGGTACCACGGGTTATCCATTCCAGTCACATCATTTTCTGCTTGATGACAAGCATCACACCTTCATCCATCACATTTACATTTCAAACTGCCATGCTGCTCTATTGATTAATTATTTAGCAGCTCTTGGCCACTTGTGAGTGTTTCTGTGCTCACGTTTCACAGAGAAGGTCCATTCTTTTTATTTGTGTGCAGTTTTGTAAAACAGAAAAAGTATGTAAAGCCTTTAACATACATACCCCCATGTGTGCATGCTAATATGTGCACATGCATATGTGTGTGCATATTTACGTGTGTGCATGTGTGCACACCAGTACAGTTAAGTACACACAAGGAGCAGGAGCAGGTAAGCTGATCAATAAGCACATGCTCGCACTGATAATAGATTTCTGAGTTTTCAGAGCCCCAAACAGCCGATCAATGAGACCTTGCAGGTGTGCTGAAGCTGGGAATTGTATCAGCTACATCATGCTCCCTGCAGACCAGTGGGAAGCTCACACATCATCCTCTGGGCTCTGTCACTCAGAACAAAAACAGGTGAAAGGCTTTTGCAGGTGCTTGATAATATTTACATTACTTCCACATCACAGACAGGAAAGGGTAGCCTCTAAGCAGGAATCAGGGGGATCTGGTTCTTCCTAGGTCTCTGCTTGCCCAAGCAAATCACTTCATCCTTCTTTTCCTCAGTTCTTTTCTTTTTTTGTGAAATGGAAATCCAGTATCTGGAAAATAAATCCACTACTCTGATGAGAAAGCTGGCTACCCTAAGAGGTAAATGGTTTTGTGACCATGTGGATAGATGGCTATCTGCTAACCCTCATTATTTATTTCTCTGCATTAATTTCTTCCAATTTAATAATATAAATATATATATATGTATATATTTAAGTGGGTATTTATAAGGTAAGATTCTAGGGTGAAGAAAAGAATCTGTGAGATAATCTGTTCCTGGAGTAGTGTTATCATTATCACTTGGTGATACTGTCTCTTTGTCTCTCACAGCTAGTTCTCCACACGTCTCTTTGATATTCATAACTGCTTGCACAAAGATAGAAGTTTTTGGAAGGAACGCCTTCAAAAAAGATACAAGATGAAGTAGGCACTCATGTTTTCAATAAGGATCTTGAAAAATATCTTGACCGAAAAAATCTTGAAAAAATGGCCACAAGTTGCACCTGGAGAGATTTAGATTAGCTATCAGGAAAATCTTCTCTCAAAATGTGGTCAGGTACTGGAATGGCCTGCCCAGGGAAGTGGAGGAGTCACCGTCCCTGGCAGTGTTCAAGAAGTGCCTGGACAAGAGGCACACAATGAGACACGATTTAATAGCTTAGTGGGTAGTATCGGTGATAGGATGGTTGAACTAGATGATCTTGTAGGTCTTTTCCAACCTTGTGTTTCTATAATTTTTTCTATGATTTTCTATCTTCTGATGTTCATGACTTCGTGTATTTACATTGGAGCTGGAAGAGAGGTCCTCTTGCATTTTAATATAAAGACAAGCATTTGGATCTGTTTTTAAATTTTCTACTGTTTTTATTTGTTACGAATTTGTTATGGATATAAACCAACAAATATAAACAGGGTGATTCTTTTCTTCAGCTATTCATTTTCAATAATTTCTGAGTTATGCAAAGCCTATTAAAATCAAAGGGAGTATGTACGTTAACTTAATAGGCTCTGTATGAGACCCTTGAAGAGGAGGGACCACATGGTCCTTATTGCTACATCTCTTGCATTTCTGTCATTGTCCTTCAAATTATAAAAGAAAATGTAATACTACTGACTTTTTTTAATGGATGGGATTTGTGCCAGTGCTGAGCTCATTGTTTGAATCTTGTTAGGTTGGGGTTGGTCAACATTTTTTTCCTGTCAAAATTACTTGGTTTATTATAAAGTACATTGGGAACTTGTACAAGACAAATGAATATTCTATTTATATGTTTACAACAAAATATTACAGTGTTCACAGAATCACAGATAATACACTAAGCAAATGGTTTTATTAATGATGTTAATACAATATTTAACACAAAGGGAAAAACTGGCTCAATTCTATGGAGAGAACTGGAGGAAAAAATGTCAGTTGTGTCTCAGCCCTCACCTGTGGTGGAGGATTTGGGTGTTTGGTCAAATAAAATCTCCACCTCTGACCTCAGTTAAAGGAAATATTAAATAAATAAATAAATATATATGTCACTTTTTCCCCTGTTTACTTCTCCTCCTTCCTCTTTTAGTCCGTGTCTGTCTCTATTATTATTTGTTTAGAGAAACAAACTTACGTGAAATGCAAATTCATCTTTCTCTCTTTTTTTTTTTTTTTCCTCCCAATGCTTTCCAAGCCTCTCCCACTTCTAGCATTTAATACCAGCACTTAGCACTGACAAAGTCCATTTTATGATGACGGACTTGATATCACTCTGATGATACAACTCATGTCTATATCAGTCCATCACAGTCAGGCCTGAAGAAAGGTAAGATATGTTGCTGGCTCCTGGATCGAGTGCTTTCCCTTGCCTTGAGTAAACAAAGGACTGGAAGACAGAGCAGCTATTCCAGACATTGCTCGTATCTTCTACAAAGTAGCAGTCTTGTACTCCACCTAAGTGAGTGGAAAATTAAGCATAATAAAGAAGGCCAATGAATCCCAGCTAGTGAAGGAATCACTGTACTCTAGTGTGTAAGGAAGGAAACGTAGCATGGACATCCATGGAGAGGAATTGCAGCAATGGATGGTCCTGTCTGTAACAAGTCCTGGCCTCTCAATTTCCAGTATCGTATAAAAATACGGAGACAAAGCTATTTATTTCTGCCTGTTATCCCAAGTTGTTTACACTGAAGTAACTTCTGCATGTGAAATGTCATGGAGACTGTACTGAATTATAATCACAATAATTAAAACTTCAAGTAATCTGAAAATCAGCACTTTCATGGTTAAGCAAAGGTGATGATATCTTTTATCTCTACAATTAGCGAAATGGTTTTTAATGTAAACCTCATAACTCAGAAAGATGCTGCAATTCGCATCAGCATTCTAATGCCCAAATCCGTTTTAAGTTCAAAAGTGAAGGACAGAAGGTGTACCTATAACTTTTACAACACAGTGGTTTCTCTCATACAAGTAACTTCAATAGAAAAATATCAATGCTAATACTGAGGCAATACATGATAAGATCAAGAACGTTATTATCTGGACCTGTCCACAACACTGTTCCACTGTAAAGATCTGAAATTAAAAGACGACCAAATTAAGCTCCTTCTTTAGTATCATCATCATGTGGTGTCTGAGAAGGTATTTTACATGACTTTTCCTTAAAAAAAATCCTTTGAAATACCCTTTCTTTGTAGAATAATGGTGTTTTTCTCTTACATACCTATTCACTCATTGATCCTAAACTGGGACCTAATACAGTGTCATAGACAATAATGGCAGCAAAGCTGTTCACACTTCTCTTTGTTTTTGCTTGCTTCATCTCTCCACATTCACAGTTAACAAGCTTGTTCTGTAGAAAGAACATAAACACAGTAATTAGTTCACCATAGGTGTATTTAATTTGTATTGTCACAAATAAAAAGAAAAAAATAACACTTCATTTTTTTGGGGGCTTAATGAGATCAGGAAAGTATTTTCATAATTGAAAATAAAAATTCTTTTAAATAAGATCTTTTATTAGGAAGTGAGAACATTATAAAGTAGGCACCTTCCAGAGAACTGTTCTTTAAAATAGCAAACATGATAATAAACAAAACAAATTATGAGTAGACTCCTTACCATATAAAGCTTAAAATATATAAACATAATAATTGTGAGTACTTGACAGAGTTACACAAGCTCTAATTCTAAGCCATGCTATTTCTGACTGCATAAATACTAGCCAGCACATCCTCTACTGCCAGTAATAAGAAAAGTCCTTATAAATCAATGACATAAGAGAGAAAAAAAGAAAAAACAGAAAACCCACAGCCAGAGCAACAGGTGGTTCTTCACCTTATCTATGGATACAGCATTCCTTTGCCATTTCAACAAGGAGTGGATGCTGAGAGGGTGGTCAGTCACACCATCAAAATTAGCTGTTTGTCACTTGGTAACTAGAGTTCTTTGAAGATGAACATCCACATCTGATTTTGCAGTCTTTTTCTGCAATAAAATTATTGTTAGTTGTTGCAAAATAAACATCAGAGAAGAAGAATGCTATATCTTCTGTCCAAGCCTGGTTGTTTAGTCAACAGTGAGAGCCAGTACTGTGTTTTCCAGAGGAATTCAAAAGGCAAATAAATAAACAAATAACCAAACCATGAAATGGCAAGTAATAGATCAAGCTAGCAGTATAGTGTTATTGTCCATGGAGAACATTCTTTTCTAACTTGCCAGCACATGGAGCACTTGCACTTTATTAGCCGAGCAGGACTCACTTCTGCATTCCCAGTGCACTCAGAAGTCCCAGGAGTACAGGACTGGTCCCATCAATTATGGTAATCGTGTTAACAACTACTTTTCCCAGCCAAGTAACACTATTTGTTAGGTGGTCACCTGCACCAGCAAATCCCACTGGTTGACTGTATGCAACACAAACCATTTCCTTTTATTGCCTCTATGTTTACTGTCCTATATCTCTTAACTTCACTGACTGTCCTCTTGTTTATAAGGGATGTGACAGGAAAAAAAGGAGGTCATGACTCATGATTTAATTAATCACACCTAATTAATCACACTTTCAGGAGCTTTAAGTAGGTACAGTGTTAAGAAACAGACTTCCTTACTGTGCCTTTCACATGGTAACATTGATCCAGAGAGAAAGAAGAGTGCTCATATCCCTCAGGGGTCTAACTTCTGAGACATCACTTTGCTGGAGAATCACTCCAAAGGTGTATGGAACACACAAATTTGGGAAGCAACCATCCCACAGGACTGCACTTTTCTAGTGTACTCCTGCCCTTTCTAGAGAAACGTTTAGAAAACATGCACAAGTTGATCTAGAGGTGCAGAAAACCATAAGGACTGCTTGCATAGTCTATATTAATAGTAATCTGACTAAAATATACGAGCAATAATATGTCTTGGCTTGTAGGATGACTTCCTCTGAGGTAAATATTATCTATTTACAGGTGGGGTTCTTTTTCATTTTGTCCAGAGTTTAACTGTGTCTTAAAGTGTGATGTCTATATGTCCCCAACAGAGAGGGAGCATCCTGATTCAGATAGTGTGGTTAAAGGGTGGGATGGCAATGATAAGGTTGATTTTCCTGGGACTGGAGAGAGACTTGACCTGGATCATCCTCACAGTGTCCTCATATGTGAGGTTGTTAGATGAAGATTACTTTACAGCACAACTGCTATGACTGTGCTAATGCTGCAAAACACAAGAACTGGATTTTTAATTTCTTTTGATCAAATACTGTCAGCTTCACATTGACGAGAGAATTCCAGAGTATTAGTCTCTCTTTCAATAGCCCCTTTTGGAGATTAGGAGTTAGAAAGACTGGCACAACAGTTAACAGGGGTTTAAGGCACTTGGACCCAAGTTTCTCTTAGCTCTGGTTTACCTATTTCAAGAAAATTAGAGCTCTTCAAGGAGGAAAGTACTTAAAACCCTGCTGGCTGAGGCAAATCACCTGTGGCATACAGGGTTGATTGGTTTGAAGTGAAAGCTCCTACACACCCATGGACAACACCTCAACCATCACACTACTGCCTTTTTTTGGGAAAACCTCTAGATGTAATTGCTTCATCTTGATGCAGAAGGGGAACATGTTGGAGTCTAGTGTTCTAGTGGGGTGGGAGAACTTTTTTCCTCCTCAACTGGAGCTGGGACTGAGCTTGAGCTGAATTTTACTTTCAAAGCAGTGATCAGTAAGATAGTGACTTGATGTCTGGTGGTTATCTTGATTTGGTAGTACAGTGGAAAATAATTTGTACTTCAAGTAAATTAATAACACAGATACAGCTAAGCAAAAAAATCCTACAGAAGTAACTGCATACAACTTTTAGTCTAAGGATTATCTGCCATTAAAGAAGGTTACCCTTGCTAGATTGAGAACTGATTGCAAGACCTTTTTGTCTCTTCTTTACTTCAATCAATAATTTTTAGGGTTCAAAATAATCAGACTGCAATAATTCCTCCACAGGCACAGTCATACAGTGATGAATTACATAGCCCAGTCTGCACGTGTGAAAGAATAAAGACAAATTTTGAGCAAAGCTTACTAAATTAAAGCAAAATATGTCTCTGCAACTGACAGATATGTGTCTTTGGTGTTTTGCAAAGCTTAATACTTAATGGGAATAAACTTTGGTAGCAAAACAGACTTGAAAAAAACAAAAAAACAAACTATCCCCAAACTCAGTGGAGTGTGTTGTATGTTTCTTTAAATAGTATGAAAATTGAATTTGACTAGACTTGCTCAAATCAGACCTGTTATCAACAACACATTGTCTCAGGAGACCAACGTTTGTCCAGTTAGGGCTTCCTTCATTAATCGTCCAGCATCAAGCAAGCCAAATCCAAATCTGTGGAGAAAAAGCAATTAGATATTTTAAGCAGTGATAAGAACACCACAAATAATCAATTTCTATGGCATTAGCAGCTACCTGGCCCAGCAAAAGTCTATAAAAGCTAGAATTTATTGCAGAACACCAGACAGCTTACAGAGCATTGATTCGTAGTAGTATGCATAGATTGCTGGATTTAAAGAGAAATCCCTAATGGTTCTTTTTTTTTTTTTTTTCCTTTTTTTTTTTTTTTTCCCTTTAAAGGGAAAACAAGGATAAGGTGTTCATAAGGCCAAACTATAGCAAAACAAATATCTAACAACTGCTGGACGGCAATCATATGCAATCTAATGCATAAAGCTCATAAAAGAGGAATAGCTAAATATTATAGATTTAGACAAATATTAATGTTACTTATTTTTAAGATATCTATTGCACCTTAAAAAACAACAGACTAGAAATAAGTTTTGCATTTGTTCAGGGCGGAGATCTTTAGGCTTTAAGGCCTTCTATTCTACCACAACATTCTCATACTAGAGTATCTTAACTGTATTGTCCTTTGCGATTTTTAACTACTTAAAACAGGCAATGCAAAATGTAACAAACAAAACCTTATTGTCTGTAGCTGACAACACACAATTTGGAAAAACCAATATTTCACAGTATTCCCAAAAGGCAGTTCCTGTGTGTAGACATTGTAACTTATCTTTCCATCTGAACTGAAATACATCCAAACTCAGATTTCTAGCCCGACATTGAAAGAGATTTCTTGTTTGACCTCCCATGCACATACACTAGAATGTTTCCCCAGAAGCTGGATTAAATCTTGTCTTTCAGAAAGGTGTCTAATCTCATTTTAAAGACTCCAAGCTATGGTAAGTCCACCTCCTCCCTGGGTAAGCTCTTCCAATGTTTAATTACCCTTACTGCTAGGAAATGGTGTCTTATTTCAAGGTTGAATTTGTCTAACTTAGCATTCAAATACTGAAAAAGCAGTGTTTGAGAGAGAGCAAATATAAGTGACATGATACATTTTATACTAATCCTAAATCAAAAGATTATGGAAATACAGAAAACATGACAACTAAAGCTCTAGTCTGGCAAACATTTATGCAAGGGAGTAGCTTTCTGCATAGGAGATACTTTCTTTCAGTTCAGCAAGCCTACACATGTGTAAAGTTACACCAGGGCTTCAAATAGAATTTTAAAAAAGGCATTCGGAATGACTTTTACTGAGAAAAATATTACGGATTAATTAATAAAGACAACCTTCCTCCACTTCTGTCCCCACTCTGAGAAGCCTTTGAGGTGGGATACCTTAAATTACTACTAGGAGAAGAAAAAGTGAGAAAACCTTCTATTGCAGAAATCTGATTGCTGCCATAGGGGGACGATTGCTGAAATCCCAACACTACCCGAGGGGGAAGAAAAAAAAAAAAAAGGAAACGAAGGAAAAAAGGAGAGTTGTCAAGATAATTAAAACTTTGCAACAATTCAGTAGTGGTGCTGATAAAAACAGCACTGCTGGCTGAATGCAAATAAGATGGTAAAGGCCCTGTTTGGATTATGGTAATTACTCAGTCTGAAGTTAGCTCCAGCCACACGCACATATGAGCACACACATACACACGCAGCAGTGGAGTGGAACCTGACAACTTGGCTTGGCATGTGATCACAAAATTCCCTGGCACACTCTCAGGATGCCATGTGGAGCTATTTGTACAGTGAGGTGCGGGACTCAGCGGCGCAGGAAATACCAGCGGAAGCACCGCTGACCTGCCTGGCCTTCAGCAAGAGGCTGCTCCCATACTTATCACTGGCCTGGATTCAAAAGTGATCTCTGGAGAAGGCAAATCAATTGAACACATGTTTGGTCTAAAAATGTCATTTTGGAATATACGGAGATATTTCCTTACATTAGACCACTTTGTTTGCCCCAAAGATTTGTCAAGTGCAATTGAATGCATACACATCACAATGCGCACTGGTGCCAGAACAAAATAATTTCAATGTGTCCTTTAGTACTCCGATAAAATGCAGGCAGTCAGTGTTGAAACGAGATGCCCTGTGAAAGTCTTGTGCACGCTGGCATTCTGTGTTTCTTCCAGGAACTTGTTTCTTTAAAATTTGGGATCAGTCCAAATGAGCAGATTTTGTGTAAGAATGAAGAAAGGGACCAGCTCAACCTCTCCCCGTGCCTTCTAGACGGAGGAGTTGCGGCAGGCTAATTTATGTGATGAAAAATCATTAAAGAAATTACAATTTCAAACTCTGATTCCTAAATAATAAAGCCTTTATGAGGACAATATCATTACAAATAACCCTATTAATCTGTTGATTCAGCTTTAGAGCCAATTCTGATATATGACAAAGATGTGTTTCTTCAACAATTTTCACAAGTTAATATTAAATAATATTGGCACACACATCACTTTTATAGCTAAGTTCTTTGATTTGCTCACCCTGTACAATCTCTACAGCTGTGTGTTTTATGACCTACCCATCATGGGAGAAGCTCCCATTAGCACCGGCACATGGTGGAAGAGATGTGAACTTTGCAATAAGCCCTCCCATCCTCATTCTGGTTTTGGTTAGTGCTCAAAAGGCTGTTTTGAGCAGATCAGAATACGCACAGCCTGATCAGCACAGCTGAAAGTGCACCTGTACTGTGAAGGGCAAGCTTCCCTGCCTGGCATGTTCAAAGTCTGCAAAGACTATATCAAATCCAGATTTATATATGGCTGCGGATGCTGAGATGCAGTCCTCTGACCAGCGGGTTCCTTAGGGAAGGCACCCACGGCCCTCCAGTCCCTCACCCAACCACCACCCTCGTCCGCCACCCTTTTCCTCTTTCTCTCTCCCTTCATCGACCCAGCATGGTTGCTATAACACACACACGCACTCACAAGTGCATCAGCCTTGAAGCTCTGTGAGGTACTTGGGTTGCTGTACTTCAGCTGAGACACAAATTAGGTGTGTTTTGACTAGCTGTATGATCCTTTTTTTTTTTTTTTTCCCCCAAGGAACGCTACCTTAAAAAATTACCCTGACAGGTCAAAAATCAAAATTACGTGATGTGTCTTCTGAACTTATCCTGGTGATGTTTACACAATATTTTCTCTGAGATTTTATCCTGATGAAAACAAAAAAAGTATAAAAGGAAAAAAAAAAAGACTATTAAAATTCACCAAGATCTCAACTCTTACAATTCACCTGACACTATCATCCAAGACTAGTGATTGTATAACAGAGCAGAAACAACTGGATGCAAATAAGTAATTTCAGCCTAGAGATTCAGTTTGATGGGGTTATCATGGAAAGGGCAGTCAATACAAATTTCACACATGACCTTAGCATCATCCTTTTCACTTTCCTGTACTTTACATATTTAATCGCTTGAGGTTATAGTTGAAAAGATGCAAAAGTTGGGATATGATCCTAAAGGAATCAAGAATATTAAACAGTTCAGAAATGGAACAGTGTTACTTTGCTGCAAAATATGAACATTTATGAAGTATATAATAATACATTATAAAGGGAATTGAAAAAATCCATAAAAGATTACTAGATGTAAAAGAAAGTCTGATGAAAATGCACATTTATTAGTTCATATTAGACAAAAAAAATCACTTTATAGCTGTATAGCATTACTATTGTGATAAATACAGTATTTGTACCAAAATGCTCAGTTCTTCTCACTACTGAGAGATATGGGATTATGTGACTTAAAATTGAGGAATAGCGATAAGACTTAAAAGAAGAATTGAGGACCCACAAGATCTTGAATTTTTGTATTATATATACATTTTAAGAATGAATAATAAGTTTCTGGACCCTTTAGTGTTTTGTACTGCATGGATTTTTTTTTTATTAGTGTGGACAAGTAAATTTTATTTGATAGCTTGTTGTATTTAAAGACAGTGTAAAACTCTCATTGCAAACAGTTGTTTACAGTGCGCTTTTCAGCACAAAGCTGTTTTAAAGCTCAATTGTGCATTTTGCAGATAAAGTGGGAAAACTAACTGAAGGCTGTATTGTAAGCAGTGGTTGCCGTGGAAACCCCAGTTTCAAGAGCTGGTTCTCCATTACCACTTAATTTAGGCTTCCTAATTGCATTCCACTAAATCGGTAGCGACAATATCTGCAGAGCAAAACTGCATGCCCAGTCTAGCGCAAACCTCTTTGAAACAGGCTTTTTGAAAGCCAGGAGCTATAAAAACTCAGCATGACGTGGAGCATATGAGAAACCTGTAGTTCAAATGTACTGCTGCTTGCTTTCTCATCCTTAGTAACTTCAGTGCGCTCCACACCAATCTATTAGTTCAGTCTACCTTAAAGATCATAAAGCTCTGCCATGTGGAAACTCATCTGTCCACCAACACATCGGTGCAAAATAGATTTAATTGTACTCCCGACCCAGTATCATGTCCATCTTATTTTACTACACACCAGCAGGTAGCCGGTGCAGAGCCTTACTTTCCTTGAACTGCCCTTGCTCCATAATACGAGGAGAACAATACTTTCTCAGTTTAAATCATTTGCCACTGTTCAGCTGTGCAGTGAGCTAGACCGCCCATATGTGACCTAAAGAGAGCCTTGTCAGAACCACTAGACATAAAAGCATTCCAATTATCGACCACACTGCTTTAATAGAGGAGGCAACTAATATGATAGTGTAAGTGATTCTGCCACTGAGAAGCTCTTCGTCACTGTCAGATTAACACTTGAGTTAAACTCTTGTAAATCAGTCACATTATGCCGTCGGTTGAGAAATAAACACAGACCTATTATGCTTAGAATTCCAGAGGGCTCTCCCCGCAATAGGAGTTATGCAGGATGCCCTATTAATCTGAATTTTGTCATGTTTATTATTTTGCAATTACTAATGTGGGTAATGTTGGAAAGATTTAAGTTGGCTATGATTAGATTCTGAAATGGATGTACATGCCTAGAAAAACCTTCTGCGGGGGAAAAGGAGCGAGAGGGAGAGAAGAGGAGAGGAAACAGCTTACATGTAACTTCTGACTGAAAAAAGCCAGCAGACCACCAATTTAATTAAATCCCATAACTCTTTTTTTTTTTTTTTTTAAAGCAAAGAGCGTTTAAAAGCAAAATACTTCAGTGTCTTCAAGCACAAGACCTCCCACAAGCTCGCAGCGAAGTGCACCTCCTAACCACTAATGTGGTTGCATTTCAGCCTTCTAATATGTATCAAATGAATGCTGAAGTTGAAAATAATAAGTAAACAACTACTCTTTCAACATTTCCTTCCCTCCACAGTATTATTAAATGGTGGCAAAATACCTTTATGTCATGTATTATCAGCTCATCATCAGCTTTTTTTTTTTTTTTCCTTTTTTTCCCCCCCCAATTTCAGCAGATTTTCTCACATTTTTGAATTGTTTTCTGCACTCCCCAAGCTGGCTTGAAACCAAAACGAACACACCTTTATTTTTGATATTTGGGTTTTGGACGTGAGAGAATGGACAGATGAAGGTTGTTAACACAGGCTGTGGCTTCATTTTTAGTGTCTCAGCTCTGTGTGTTTAACAGAGCCCTTTCAGATAGTTACTGATGCTGTGAGAGAAGGAGACAGGGCCAATGACTAGAAGACCGTCTGTTGAGTTTCCTTGGTCCCACGTTGCTTTAGCTGGACAGATAACTCCACAAGTTTACCAGATGGCTCCTTTTTCAGTTTATATTTAGATTTAGATTCAGAATTTAGGAGCCTTATGTAGAACCAAGGTAGAGTCTCCAGGCAAAAATAAATACAGATCTTTCTAATAACTTTGGTCTGAGATGATATGCCAGTGTGTCCCAGTGCAGAAGCAGCAGCTACAAGGAGATTTGGGGCTAAACAACCTTCTCACATCTTTCATCATCATCTTTCTCCAGAAAAGTAGGGAAACAAGACTTTGTATCACTTTTCTTCTGTCTATGTTTCTGAAAAGCTCTTCTGGGAAGACAGGGAGAGGAGATAAAGTATTGGGATAGATGGGGACAATTATGCTAAAATTCTGCAGAAGAAGAGGTGTAAAGTTAATGGCGTTGGAAACCACATTAATTTTCATATCTCACTCTGCTTTTCCAAAGACCTTTAAAAAGGGGCAGTGGCAGAAGCCAAGGAAAGGCCAGTAAAATCATATTGTAACCTGAGGAAAGCCAGAAAGGACATTTTTTTCTGCTTTGTCTATTTTCTAGGGCAGTCTGTCTTTTAGTCACTACATGAGGCCCTGTTAAGCCTTTGTGGGAATTTGAGGGAGGAAGCCCTTCACCCCGTGCCTCAGATGAAATGATTTGGGACAGAACTTGATCAAAAGTTACCCTGGGCATTTGCATCAGGTGGCTTCTTTCATAGAGTAGATTTATAAGAAGAGACTGTAGGCATGCACTGTCCTTTCACCAGTTTCTACAGTTGGGGGTAAAATGTTCATTTATTTATTTTAAAATAAATAAATAAATAATTGCCCATAAGAGACACATAACATCGGAGAAAAATTATGTTTTCCAGTTTATGTAATTCATGTCCTAGAAAACAACAAAGAAAATTTAAAAAGCTCTCAAGAGACAATGGCCTCTATTCTGTCCTCACATGCATGGCTTAGTTATAAGTGGGCTTAGAGCCAGCTGCTGTGCTCAGCCACACACGTGCAATTTCCTCTGACTTAAACAGAGCATATATTTTTATGGGCAGAATCTGGCCTTTTTGTGTATGGGAATTAATTATTATGATTTATTTATTATTTGTATGGTATTATACGGACCAGGGCTCCATTGTTTTGCATCTTGGGAAACAATGCTCTGTATTCTGTCCACTGCAGAGATTATGGTTCAGGAGAGCCAGCAGCATGTCTTTGGTGTGAGCAGTCTAACTATTGGTCCTGCACACAGTTATCTTTTCCAATGTTAAAGAAGCATACATAAATTTTAGCAACCTAGAAAATAGTTGACTTTCTTAATGTGAATTATCCATCATCTGCAGTTCTCCCTGGGCTCTGACTCAGACTTAGGAGAAGGCTTAGATAGCTGACAAATCCCCTGTGTCCTTTTCCCATTCCTCCTTGCCCCCATCCTGACAGTACTTGCCACCCGAGATTCACCAAACAGTACAGTCTTCATCCTTAAAACTGATTTACTCTGGGCAGGTATTTGATCTTGTTTCAAGCACCCGCTTTTAACAGGATATACACACAGCTGGATCCAGCTTCTACCCATATGCAGTTTTCTTTGACTTGAATATATATTTTTGTGGGCACAGCCTGTCCTTTTGGGGTATGGCTCTAGACAGGCACGGGAGCCCAGCTGGCTCACTTTGCTCAGGGCTTGTACGTATCTTTGTAGAGGGAGGAAAGGGGGAGGAACTTGAAGGATCGGAAGCCAGTGGCCTTTCTGTTCTGTTGAGGGAACATATGCAACATCTGACACAGCATTGAAAACAGTAGGAGGGTGTTGTTATGTAGGAACTGCACAAATAATCTCTTCCTTTGAATGAATCTCTGTATCAACCATTAAGTTGGACAGGGCTTGAGCAACCTGCTCTAGTGAAAGTTGTCCTTGCCCATGCCAGGGGGGCTGTAATAGATGGTCTTTAAAGGTCTCTTCCAACACCAATCAGTCTATGATTCTAGATTCTATGCAGTGCTTTGTTATTAGGGATTGGAATAGTGCAAGCAGCCCTATGGCACGTATGAAACCACAGGGACTTAGGGACTTACCCACGCTCCTGGATGGGGATGGAAGACTGGGGGCAAGGCAGAGGGCTTTTAGTCATCAGAAAAGATCCAAAACAGCATGTTCAGTCTCCTCTGTATGTTGCATGGCTGTCTGCACACCAGCAAAGTGTGGCTAGGGTTCTGCAGGTCTGGGAGGAAAGGGTTTCAGGGCAGGGAGCAGAGCCAGATTGGCTGCTCTCTGTTCCTTGCCACCTCTGGCACCTTTCCCAGTGGAAGTCAGAGAAGGAATAAACACACAGAGAAGTGGTGCAGCTCCAACTCCCCAAGAGGAAATCAACATTTTTTCAAGCTATATGATTCTTGTTTGTAGCTACGTGACACATTATTTAATGACTGTGAAATACTGCATTGTTCTGATTTTGAAGATGCATACATCTTTGGAGGACCACTCTCATTTTTCTAAATGCTTTTTAAATGCAACATTTACAAACACCTTCATTTTCTTGTTGTTGCTGACTCGTTCATTGACATTTTAAGCTAAACAGCATATGGCTTATAGCTTTGTACAAGCAATTGTACACAATTCATACATTTTCTGGAATTAAAAATCCTTGAAAACATGATGACAATTTTCAGAACTATAGATTTATTCTTAAACCTAGGGTTTAAGAACCCGTGAGGTCTATTCTTCATTTTTACAGATTTTTCCAAGTGATCTAAAACAAGTTGCTCAGGGCATCCCAATTTCCTAGCTGCAAAATAACAGTAACAACACAGGTGGATATTTAGATGTTTAATTCCCAGATGTGTTCAATGTACTTTGTGGTCTTTGGATCTAGGGTATTACTGGAATGTAAGGTATTAATTATTGTTATCAACATATAAAACATCTCTTGCTGAAGATTTAAATCAGCTTCCCCTGGAAAAGTAGGAAATAGGATTTAAAAGGACCTCCTGAATCAAGTTCAAGGCCCAGCTTTTGCTGTCATCCACACATCACATAATTGGTTTCATGAAGTGCTCAAGTTTCACATTGGGACCAGCTAAGTTTCTTGCTCCCCCTGCTTCTGTTGGAGGGCTGCTCCAGGATTTTCTTCCAGTACTTCCTCCTAATTTCCTGTTTAAGTTTATTCATGGCCATCTTATAACCATTTACTCTTATGTCAACATTACCCTTTAAATAGCTCTTCTGCCTCCTTGTATATTTATAGACAACAATTATGTTCTCTCTCAGCCTTGGTTTTGTTCATGTGAATAAGTGAAATACTTCTACTCTTCCTTATCAGATATTGTTTCCTCCTCATCCCAATACACCTTCTTTGAGCTTGTCCCACTTTGATTTTATTTTCTCACACATTGGTGACTGAAGTTGTACATTGTTTGCCTGTACTTTGCCTAGAAAAATAACATTCAATGAAACAAAAAAAAAATAAACAAAAAAAAGAACCTAGCACAATAATATTGCTAGATAACTCTTCCTCATCACACTTTTGTTTTATCTAAGGCTCATAGCCATATTTCATTAACAGAAAGTGTTAAATATGGAAAAATCTATATTTTTCATAGGGGTTGGTGTTGGAGCCCATCCTCTTTAATATCTTTATTGATGATTTGGATGTGGGAATTGAGTGCACCTTCAGTAAGTTTGCTGATGACTCCAAGCTGAGGGGAAGTGTTGATCTGCCAGAGGGTAGGAAGGCCCTGCAGATGAACATGGACAGGTTGGATTGATGGGCAGAGGCCAATGGGATGAGGTTCAACATGGCTAAGTGCAGGGTCCTGTACTTTGGCCACAACAACCCATGCTTGGGGGAAAGTGGACGGAAAGCTGTGCAGAGGAAAAGGATCTGGGGGAGCTGACTGATGCTCACCTGAACATGAGCTGGCAATGTGCCTAGGAGGCGAAGAAGGCCAACAGCATCCTGGCTTGTATCAGGAATAATGTAGCCAGCAGGATCAGGGAGGTGATCATCCCGCTGTACTCTGCTCTGGTGAGGCCGCACCTCGAGTACTGTGTGCAGCTTTGGGCCCCTCGCTACAAGAAAAAACATCGAGGCCCTGGAGCATGTCCAGAGAAGGGCTACGAAGCTGGTGAAGGGCCTGGAAGACAAGTCCTGTGAGGAGTGGCTGAGGGAACTGGGGTTGTTTGGAGAAGAGAAGGCTCAGGGGAGACATTATTGCTCTCTCCAGCTCCCTGAAAGGAAGGTGTGGGGAGCTGGGGGTTGTCTTCTTCTTGCAGTTAACTAGTGATAGGACTAGAGGGAATGGCCTCAAGTTGCACCAGGGGAGGTTCAGGTTGGAAATGAGGAGACATTTCTTCTCGGAAAGAATCTCAGGCATTGGAACGGGTTTCCCAGGGAAGTGGTGGCATCACCGTCCCTGGGGGTGTTTAAGGAAAGGTTGGACGTGGTGCTTAGGAACATGGTTTAGTGGGTGACATTGGTTATACCAGATGGTTGGACCAGATGATCTTGGAGGTCTTTTCCAACTTTAATAATTCTATGATTCTATGACTCTATGACATTGTTTAAATACATAAATTGTACCTCTTCTTTTAGTCAACCATCTAAACTAGGTGTTTAAAACACCACTTCATTTTTTTTTTCTTGGACCTGAAGCTGAACTTCTGGCCCGTCGCCCTTCCCTTCCCTTCCCTTCCCTTCCCTTCCCTTCCCTTCCCTTCCCTTCCCTTCCCTTCCCTTCCCTTCCCTTCCCTTCCCTTCCCTTCCCTTCCCCCTTCCCTTCCCTTCCCTTCCCTTCCCTTCCCTTCCCTTCCCTTCCCTTCCCTTCCCTTCCCTTCCCTTCCCTTCCCTTCCCTTCCCTTCCCTTCCCTTCCCTTCCCTTCCCTTCCCTTCCCTTCCCTTCCCTTCCCTTCCCTTCCCTTCCCTTCCCTTCCCTTCCCTTCCCTTCCCTTCCCTTCCCTTCCCTTCCCTTCCCTTCCCTTCCCTTCCCTTCCCTTCCCTTCCCCCTTCCCTTCCCTTCCCTTCCCTTCCCTTCCCTTCCCTTCCCTTCCCTTCCCTTCCCTTCCCTTCCCTTCCCTTCCCTTCCCTTCCCTTCCCTTCCCTTCCCTTCCCTTCCCTTCCCTTCCCTTCCCTTCCCTTCCCTTCCCTTCCCTTCCCTTCCCTTCCAATATTGTTAGTTCTTCTTAGCTTTGTGTAATCAGCAAATTTAATTAATGCATAGTTTCTTTCCTGTACCATGGTTATTAATAAAAATATGACTATACAAAAAGACCAGTCCTGTGTAGGACTCCACTACTAATCTTGGTCCATCTTGGTAGGTCCTTTTTCAGCACAACCCCGTGGTCACCTCTTTTTCAGTCAGTTCCTTACAGTTCTTCTAACTGATCTCTGTTTTCTCAGGTTTAAATAATACCCCTCCTCCCTGCAACTCACTATAACATGATTTATGGATACCCAGAGAGTTGAGATCTATTGTATTTCCTTTCTTAAGAAACAAACCACACCATTATTTATGAAAGAAAGTTATCTGGGCAGTATGACATGATCTATTTTTGGTACAAAACTGATGTATTTCACCACACCTCTCATTTCTTTCAAAATTCATTTTAAAATGTAGCTCGCAATGAGACAGTATTATGAATCTGAATACATGCTGCAACAATCGTACTTGGTACTATAATGGGTTAATCATTGCAGTGCAGGAGGCTGATAGGGAGCCACAAGAAGGTGCATGCCTTAATGAGGAGCTGGTAAGAAGCCCTGGGGCATGGAATAGGGGCTAATATAAAGGGAAAAAGAAAAAAAATACAAAAAAACCCACCACCAAAAAAAAACAACAAAAAACACAGAGTAGTATAGAAAGCTGAATAACACAAATAAAGATACATTTACTCTTTACCCATTTATGCTGCAATTACTGTCTTGCATGAACAACAGGCCTTGCACAATAACCATCTAGAAAAAACTCTGAAACACTCAAGTAACTCCATGATATTACCGTGTGCATGGGATATTTCTGTCCTAGACTTAATTTTCCATGTTTTAAGGTTTCACTGGCTGTCCCTACTATGTTTCTAAGAACAATGGTGAGCTCTCAATTAAACTGAAAATACAGACTAAAAATTACACAGTGGAGCATTACTTAGATTGGTGGACATAGTGTTCTTTTAGTCAATACTTTTGATTTCTGGGGATGCATTTTGTTTCCAGGCTCCATTATTTTAAAATAGTAATTTCTGAAATATATCAAGTTCATTTGAACTGAAGAGAGTCCAGAACTATTTGAAAGAACTATCTCTAACATGTGGTTCAGAATAGATCCCCTGCAAATGTGCATTATGCAATGACACTGATCAACTTCACAAGATGTTCAGGTTTTCAGGTAAGACTACATTCGGTTACAATCTCAGAAGGGTCAGTAACATCTCAAATGTATTATTTGTCTTAGTATTTTGGATAAATCAGGTTGTTCTTCCTTTCTTTCTTTTGTGTGTGTGTTTGCGAGGTTGGGAGAGCAAAGATAGAGCTGTAAAATCCTTGAAAGACATGAGAAGAAAAAGACAAAGCAAAACCAAACCAAAGCTGTTAAACCTCAACAAATGTTTGGCTTTGTGTCCTGTACAAAATAGTTCATCAATTTCTTGCTATCCCTACTACTTTATGCATCAACTATTTACCATTCAATTATATTTTATCCAACAGTCTTTTTTAATAAGTTAATATTTTGCTTTTAAAACTGACACAAAAGAGTGTGTTTTTAATACATATGTTATTGGACATTCCTTTCTAGGATTGATTAATTGTAATAATAAATCAATATTACTGTACATAGAACTAGGAACAAAATCAGACTTACCGGTATTTTGATATCCACCTAAGTAAACCATGGAGGTAGCTTCCATGTCAAAGAATATGATCCTCAAAAACCTATTTCTGTAAAACAAAGGTAATTACATAGTCTTTAAGTAAAAAAAGCAAAACAAAAGTGGAGTCTCACTGAGATATGAAACTAGAACAATGAAAAGAGAGTTTACCTAAACACCAGCTCTATGCTTTTCCTTTCCGTATATTTATTCTCTTTTTATTCTGCTATTTTTTTTCCCCACTACCAGTTTTTTCCTCTTGACCCTCCAGCCTTCTGTTTCCTCCTTGCTCTCTTTCAGAAAGAGAAGAACCTCAGAAACTTTGGTGACAGCGAGTAGCATCAATGATACAACTGGAAAAATGTCTGTTATTATTTTCTGTTGTTTTGCTCTGTCTTGTGCTCTTTCTCTTCTTTCCCTTAGAAAATGCTGTACAGGATCATACACAGGTCTCACAGGTCTAATATTCAATCTCTCTGAAAGTACCAGCATATCAGGTCTCCTCCTGTTCTTTAACAGAGACTGACCTAAAGCTTGAAGTGTGGGATTAATATCCCTCTTACAAAATAGATAACTACAAGTATTTTGTACTGTCTGTATAACTATCTTACAGAGCCCTTGGCCTCAGTGTCACACAAGGGCAATTATTGCCACAGGCTAATTACATGCTGTGGCTGGGGAGGGGAAGTATTTTCTTTTCATGAGTTTCCAAAGCCCAGCTTTTACTTTCAGGCAGTATTTCCTTACCCTCATATAATGATAGGACAGGGAAGATGCAAGTTCCTGATACACCCCTGCTAATTGTTTTGGAAAAAAAAAAATGCAAGCTTCTATTTTGTCTCCTTCTTTTATTTTCAAAGTCTCCCATTCACTATCTGTTACTAAAGTTTTTATTGCTGAATAGCCTTAGCTTTGCAGAGTCTCTGCACTAGGTATTGTATAAACATTTAAGAAAGCAATATCTTGCTCTGAGCAGCTATAGCCAACATACTCATTAGGGAGCTGTTGACTATAAATGTGGCATGCACACGTGTGGCTGTGTACCCTACAGTGGTATGTCCTCCCAGAAAAGCAACATCAGTTTTACACTGCTGCTGCTGACATACATCCCGCTGCATGGACTCCTTGACGTGCAGCATGTTGTAGTGTGCTGCATCCTGTGACTCGAGACTGTGGGTGGCAGGGAGTGACAAGGAGTCAGCAGAGCTTCAAGGTTGGCCACCACAGTGGGTTGGGAATCTCTCATAGCCCAAAGGCAGGATGCCACATGAACCCCAGGGGCAGCAAGCCTGGGGCAAGACACCCCCTCTCTGGGGGAAGCAAGTCTTCAAGAAAAGGAGAGAGAGTGCTGCCATGAGCAAAGTCCTGGGGGAGGAAGAGGCAGGAGAATATTGCTGTGCAGTTCACCAACTATAAGGGAAGTGTGGGAGGGGAGGATCTGGTAGTAAATAGAAACAGATGGGCAAGTTCACAGGAGAAGAGGTGGAAGAAGAAAAAATGGCTTTCTTTGGGAGGATGGTGGGAATTAAGGCTGGGAAGCTCAGAGAAGGTGAAGTATCCTCCTGCTTAAGTTTTGTCCCTAATACTAAAATTCAGGAAAGATGGGTCTTCCATCAGCCCCTTGAAGAACTTACATACTAATGAAGTAAGAAAAGCTTGATTTTCCAATAAGCTGATAATAGGTACATTAACATATGTACGAATAGCTTATATATATGCATATGATCTCAATGCTTTTTTTATGGTATTTTTTCACCATTTCATCCCATACTCAGCCACATTATGCCACATCCTCAAGAAACAAAACACCACTTGTTTCCCAACAACAAGGAATGGTCTAGATGCAGTAGCCTAAGTAATGATGAGCTACAGGTGAATGAATTTTAGGAAGCTCCAAGTGAACAGCCTACATAAAGTAGTAACAACAGTAACTCTGAATATTATTGAATGGAGAATCAATTAACAGAATCATTTTCTATTAAAAAAAAAACACAAAACAACAAAACCAAACCACTACATCAAAAATCTTATCAAAATTATTCTTAAAATTTAATTCAGCTAGGGCAGATCTCCATATAAACTTCTATGAAAGTGATTAAATTGGTGCTCATCTGTATTCTTGCTATGTTGTTGAATATCTGTGTATGGACAGTTATTGTGGCATATAACTCTCTTCTATTGATTTTTCTTAAATTATCATTATTTTTATTTATTTATTTATTTTAGTATAATCTGTTACGTTTACTGTATAAAAGGAACCAAAGAGGGACTTGAATGAAATTAATAAAGAAAATGCTAAAATAAAAGCCTATATCACTAATTGTGGTCATTGTGGCATGTAGAAAAGTTTCTGCAATTTAACTCCCAAACTCACTGTTTCTGTCCATCTGCAGTTGCTATAGGACTGATGCTGCTGATGCAGAGAAGTCCTCCGAATGATTGAATCATCTGTTCTTCAAAACTACTAGTCTACCACAAGTTAATTGCTTATTTTGCGGGCTCTCCTAATCTCTGTATGAGTGAAGAGAGAAAAAAAGAGATGTAGCTGGATATGCTATTAGGGGTAATGTTCAAACAAGAATGTAATATACAAATATTACTTTAAACCCCATCCCATCAAGAAACCGCTGAGACCTCTAATTCTTGTGATGATACCTTCGGGAGCAGTAGGGCATCTTGAAAACATTTCTGCATGTAACAGTAAGTCTTTAACAGCATGTGAATGAAAGTACTGTATTGCAGGAATATCACAAGAAATAATCCATGTAGTTGATCATTTCCATTTCCATTTAACAAACAATTTGTTACCCAGATACAATTGTTACTGTGGAGATTCCATAAGCTTAAATTTGGGATGATATAGTAATTTGAGAGATGCATTTCAAACATCAGCTAAGGGAACTCACTGGAATGCTGAGACATAAATATATCTGCATGGAAATCAGGGGAAATAGGGAATTACTGCCACTGTATTTAAAAACACAGAAAAAATTATAAAACTTTATATAAATATAGACACTTTTACCCAGGATACAGGAGACTAATCAAGTTTCTTGTGATGAAAATTTCTTTTTTATTATCATTATTGTCTATTATTTGCATTGTGATATGCCTTCAGGCCCTGCACTAGAAGCCAGGTTCCATTATAATGGATATCGAGCATGTAATGAAAAGACAGCCTCCCCCTCTGTAGCATTCTTGAGCTAAATTTATGTCTGTATTGCAGGCAGAAGACAGAAGTGACTGCATGCAGCAAGGAGATACTGGAGTCAGTTTTAAGTTAGGCAGTTTGGTAACCTAGCCCCAGGAATGGGGGCTCAGCAAGGGCTAATTACCCTTCCTTCTTGGCAGATTTTGCAAAGGTGGCTGGGAAAAAAGCAAAAAGTGAATCTGGAGGGGAAGAGAAAAGACTAAAGCGCAAGGATAGCTGGCACTGTTATCAGATTTTGCATGTAAACAAATGGCTCAGGAGCACATAAGGTGTAGAGGGAAGGGAAGGTTAGAGGTAAATATAGAGTTTGCAGTTAGACCCTGTCTAATGGCAAAATCCCTGCTGGAGGGTAGCTGTGCAAATTAGCCTGCCATCTTCGCTGTACACAGGATGCTCCTGGTGGAAGAACATGCAGCTAGCATCCCTCGATGCCACTAGGGATTAATTGAGCATAATGTCTTTTGGAAAGTAACAGCATTTTCTTGGAAGGCAACAAGGGAAAACTGATAGTTTTGCTGTGTAACTGAGTTTCATAATGAAATGTTGCCATACGGTGAATCCTCGTTGCCTCATTACTCTTAAACCTTTATTAAAAAAAAAAGCTTTTTAATTGTATTACTTAATTGTTTAATTTGGGGATCTTACTGCACAATTCCATACCAGATATATATTTGGCCTCTCCTGGATGTGACAGAATAGTACTCAGAAGTTGGGAATATGAAAATTAAGGTCAAAATAAACTGTTTTCTCTACTTTCCACATACACATTGTGGCACAGTCTAATTTTATTGCCTGTTACTCTTACTCTGTTTTGACATTTTGCAAATCCTCAGATGAAGTGTTTAACCTGGAAATGTGATATGTCCATAACATTTATGTTATTCTGTAGTGTTTGGTTCTTTGAGATCCAAATATCAGGGGATGCTTAAACAAAACTTAGGAAATTTTTAAAGTAAAGAGTTTCAATCTTACATAGTCTTAGGAAAAAGTGTGTGGATAGAAGGCTAAAAAAGAGGATTCTCCATTCAGCATGAATGGAAACTCATTTTCTAATGGTTATAAGTGGCTTATTTAACAATTGGTAGTTTTAAATTAAGCACAAGCAGACATTATTATTAAACTTAAGTGGTCAGCCTTTTGTGTTAGACTACAGGAAAAAAGTTTTAAGATATTTTAATTGTGCTTGAAAGGATCTGCCTATTACGTTCAGCACTTTCTTTTCTACTAGATTTCCTTGTGACTTCTGTTGTGATTTTGATTTATGCAGCTTTCACTGGACTGCACACTCCAAGCTGTTACACACTTCAAGGTGAAAAAAATGTATGGGTAACAGGAACAAAAATGATAGTGCAACATGCAGGAAAATTCTGGGCGAACACAAGGGGTGAAATCTTAGTGCTACCGACATAGATGCAAATCTTGTTTTGCAATTTGTGAGCCCAGAAATGTATATGGGAATGCCACAATATTGTCTGAGAAATGACAACAAATGGCAAGGTAAGGGTCAGCATCTCCTTCGCTACTGACAGATACCATTACCAACTTTGAAATCCATTCATTCAGCATTTGTTCTCACGCTATTTCTGTAATTCAATGTAAAGTAGGAAAATTGCTGGCTTGAGTCCCTTAGTGCTTTGGTGAAGCAAAGGGGCCAGGAGAGAAGGGGAAACAAAGTGAAGGTAGTTTTCTTAAAAAAAGAAATCTACTATATCCATATCTTCTTCTGCATCCCAGTAAAATCTGAAATTTTTCTTCATACTCAGTTGAACCAATTTACTTTTCTTGGATATCTGTTACAATTAATGAAGGTTTTTATAGGTTAGCTTGACCAGTCTTGTTACTAGCATGGTACTAATGCCTTGGTTTTCCATGGACTGCTGCCACCTTTCATTAAATGAATAGCTTTCTTCATCAAAAGAAATGTTAATGTAGTTATATTAAGAGACTGTAGAAATCAACCTGATCTAGAACAATAGGTCTTCTCAAAGAAGTTTCTTTCTTTATATGTAAATAAATGGTAGGTTGAGGAGCATATCTTTCTGATATATTTACCAATACATAACATAGAAGTTGATAATAACAAGGAACTTTTCAAGTCTGTTTACTGTATTAATGTTTCTGAGTGGCTTACAACAAGTAATTAAACCATTGGCCTTACAACATCCTTTTATATGAAGTATGCTCAGTGAACAAAATTACACATTACATTTTTAGTGTTCTTCAGATATCTTAATTCTGAGCTATCACTCTTGTTTAATATTAGCATTGTTGTACTGCCTTGTATTCCCATTCATGGACATCACTGAGATAGCTGGGGTAGAAAACAGAAAAAAATACAGAAACTGAATCTCTAAAAGCTTGAAAGAAATATAGAAATTCACTTTCATTTAGCTTGAAAGCTAGGCATAAGTTAGGAGGCAACAGTTGAAGAAACAGATAATTAAGGGTATATCAGAAACAGGCAATACAGGTCGATATGGTAGGCAGTGTGCACAACGGACTAAAGAGTAATTATAAATTGCATTATATGTACTAAGTGACTGCTCAAGGTAAACAAATATGGTTTCAGTAACTAATTGATATTCAAATAGAAAATAAATAACAAGCAACTGAGCATCATAAGGCTCTAATTCCATTAAGGGTTCAGGTGATCTCATAATGGACAGCTCAGCTTTGCACAGATAGCCACCCTGATGGACACCGGCACCCTTGCTGAACCTAATGGAAATTACCTGGAATCTGTCCAGGCATCCTCAGTGCTGGCCTGTGTGAATAAAGTGTTTTTTTTTTTTTTTTTTTTTTTCTGTTACTAGAGCTGCTCAATGGAATTATAGCCTTTTGTACTCATACACTTTCCTCTTATTTATGTGTAGTACCAACTCCACTCCACTACCTACTACACATGCTTCCTTTGACACCACTTTTTTTCTGTGCCTCAGGCTCTTAAAAACTTCCTGATAGTAAGCTCATATCTCCCAAGCCTTGATGTTTCAGACAAAGAGTCTATTATGACTCCTCTCTTCTGCCTTTGGTGGACTTGCTATGCTATATGAAGTCATACCTAAACTACAGAGCTTTTTCATAGGGGTTGGATGTTGAACAGAGTATCCCATAAATTATGCAGTATCTCTTTTTGGAAACTTGGAGAGCTCTGTGAAACATTTATAAGGCAACCTTGTATCATAGAAAACTGGCATTATATGAGATTTCAGGAAACTGAGATTTGTGAGCATCTCTGAGAAGTTTACACATTAGTATGCAAGGTTCAGACAAACTTTCAGCAGTGTGTAAGAAGGTTCCTCACTGCCCAGCAAGCCATAGGAAACCTCAGCCCCCAGTGGGCCTCTCTGAAGCAACACACAAGTAAGTTTCTCTACTTCTTTGGCTGTCTCTTGTCAAGAAAGGGTTTCAAGCATAGTTATCAAGCTGGTTTCTTGCAGAATGATAGAAATGGAAGTCCTGAGGTGTGTTAATGCAGTCTAACTTTTAGCACCTGACTTAGTTGATGTACTGAGACCGTCTCTCCTCAGGGATGTTCTGAAGAAGTAGCCATTAACAAAAACAGCCAATGTGCTGAATGAGTGTGTGGCTAAATCTGGATAGTTTTAATACTGCATACTGTGTGTTTCAGACTTCCTGCTTCATGGAAATAGTCATAAATAAACTGCCACCCTCTGTTCCTCATGGAAGTGACATGAAATGTTAAAATACTAGGTGGGGGGCAGCAGAGAATGAGAGAGAGCTCCAATTTCATTAACTTGCATGTCTACGAGGGCTGTGCCTGGAGGCCATTGCTGGGTCTGGTAACTCCATGTGCAAAGCACTGAACAAACATAGGAAAAAATAGCTGTCAGCCCAAAGAATCTGCAGACCAAATAGAGAAGAAAGGTAAGAAGAACAGAGAAACACAGAAGGGTACACTGTATACGAGATTTGTTTTAGTCATGTAGTCCCACACTCAGTAAATTCTGAGGGGGGTATGGGGGAAGGGGAGAGAGGAAGAAAAAAACCAAACCATAACAACAACAACAAAACCTGGCCAGAAGTCTTCAGCAAATACCCTTCAATGCCACATTACATTTTTTTTTTTTTCCCCAGTAACTGGCAGGCAGCAAGCCCTTTTTATGAGAGGATATTGACGACCTCATCTATGTTTCTAAGTTCCCAGTTATCAGTTTGCCTGGCAGAAATTGTAATTCTGGCATCAATGTTACTGCTGATTACCATTTCACAGGTAGCAAAGAAGTCTAAATTGCCAATAATAGTTGTGAAAGAGTTAGTGAATGAAGAGTAGAAGGCTGGCAGAGAGATACAGTAAGGAATTACACAAACTATAAATTGCCTAATTTTGTCATTTGACATATTCCTTTTCCTCTAAAAGTGGGATATTATACAAAACAGACCAAAATGAGATACCTAAATTGACTTAATCTGTGATAGAATGTTAGGTGCACAGGAATTAATAATATAGTAATCAAAATAAAACATCTTAAAAGAAAAAATATGAATTAAAATGCTTTTAGCTTTTCAGAAAGGGAATCCCATTGTAATTAGATCATGAACTAAGGCCTTTCACCGCTGCAGATTCATACTGTGCACTATTTAAGTGCCACCTCTTGATTCTCATACTGCAGCTTCTAATAGCAAAACCTGTTCTGCTTTTCTTTGTGCAAACCCAATCACATCACATCAAATTATACAACTAATTAACACAAACTCCTTAAAAAATTGCATATTATTTTGGCAAGCCAAATTAACGTCAGTCCCCTGAAACCATGTTTAGTAATTCCCACTGACTGTAGTAACGCCTACTACTGAGAGAAGGGCTAATCAACTACAGGCTCTCCTGCTGATGAGCTGAACCAAGTAACCAGATGTTTCTGCCTCCTAGGCTAATGAAAATGTCATGCATGTTTTTCTCTCCACCTAGATGAGGAACTAATTTCACCATGGCCATGACCTAGGTAGTTCTTGTTTGTCCAGTGCTGCATCGTCAGGTCCTGCTAGTGAAGTCTGAGCAGGTATAGCCTTACTAAAGGCACTCTGGCTTGAACCTAGCTAACACAGCCTGCTGAGACAGCCTACGTCTAGGGCTTCCTCACACAGGATATGGTGAGCAGAGGGAAAGCTGATGAACGTCACTACGGAAAAAAATATTTTTAGCATATTGTACTGTATACAAAAGCTGGGCAAAGTATGTTTTTTTGTGTATTGGTAAGAGGTCCCACCGGCATTAAATTACTTAATGAGATGTCTATTGCAATTAAAAGAGGCATAACATTTGTATTAACATTTTAAAGCTTGCTTATTTCAGGAGTGTCAGTTTACATGAGTCTAAATAGGCAATAATGAACATGATGAAGTATTCCATATTAAAACTGAGTACTGTGTAACTGTCTAGTAAAATCTTAATATTAAACTATATTGTAGAACTTACAGGGCAGTATAAAAGCTTCATATTTAGATTTATCCCATCTAGAATCTCAAATAATGGAGTTACGATTAAATATGAATACAAATGAAAAAAAAGCATTTGCGTGTAATCTTACAAAATACATTCACACGATACATTTACTTAAAAAGCTTACAGCATACTTTGATGGACGATAAAGTCATTTTCAGAAACATTAAGCCATAATTTAAAGATACTCTGTAATTATTTAACACCAATATTTTCTAACTTCAGCTGACTTGTACCTCTCATGCTAGATGTTAGTGATAGATTAATAAACAGTGTATCAGTAAGCATCACTATACAAGCAGCTTATCTGGTGTAGAAAACAAGATATGTGGTACATTTAAAATCCTACATAGTGAGGAAGGGAGTTAGGTCTGTCAATGCAGCTTTGGTTTGAGAAGTGCAATGAATGTGTTAATTTCAGAACCCCACCCCACATCAGCTAAGTATATTCTTTATTTTGTTTTTCAATCAATCTGAAGTAGTATATATAGACTGTAAGCAGAAGTTAGTCTTTTTATATTTTAAATTTCCCTAACATGCTCATTGCTGTATTAACATCTGTTCTGAAACTCCCACCACCACAGCAAGGAGGCATCAATTAACATCAGTTTGGAAGTGACAGATATTCAGTCAGGGAGGAATAAAACTCTATAACAATTTTTGCCAGCAAAATCTCATCATGTGTGCAAAGATGTAGTCTACTGGTAGCACCAGTTCAATATTTGAGGAGATGGATCACTGAAAGAGTGAGGTTTGCCTCTCATGAAAGGAGACATGCATGAGCCCTTAATTCTAAATTCAAAGGTAAGGCCACTGAACTGAGAGT
The DNA here is from genome assembly GCF_040182565.1 of Anser cygnoides. Lineage (NCBI taxonomy): Eukaryota > Metazoa > Chordata > Aves > Anseriformes > Anatidae > Anser > Anser cygnoides. Next base: position 144,629,876 of record NC_089873.1, on the reverse strand, counting down.
GACCTGGCTCTGGTCCCAGAAAGTTGTGTTTCACTGGATTTAGTTTCGACAGCAGAAAAATCTTGCAGGGTGAGAGGCAGTCTTTCAGACAACCAGGCTCACTTACCAGTGAAAAAAATACAAGAATATTGAAATTTACCCAGAATACTGTGGCTTGCTAGGGCAGACTGTGGACTACCTGACACCTGGTAATCCTGCATCTCTTAATGTGCAAGGTAGTAGTTACTGAAACACTGGAGATTTCTGGCTGGGTTACAGGACCAGCTCCAATAACAGTGGTGTTGAAAAAAACTTGTGTTTGATCATCAAAAAAAGTACGGTGTTTTGCAAAGGTCAATGTCCAAGAAGTGAGAGAACAGCCTTGGGCCATCTTGGCAACTGTACAGGTCTTCCAGCAACTTCCTTTGTTTTCACATGCTATGACTTTACATAGTAGGGTAACACTGACAAATTAATGGAAAATAAAAAGTGAAAAAATAATCTATACATTGTAATTATATTGCCTTCCTTCGCAAACAAGAAATAAATTCTTAAGAAGCAAAGAAAGAGAGAGAGAGAGAGAGAGAGAGGAGAGAGGGGTGAAATAGACAAAAAGAAGTTTATTTATTTATTTATTTATTTTTCTGGAAAGCAAAGTGATTATTTCCATTGATAACTAACTAAAGATTTTAGGAGCGTAGAAATTTTCAAAAAAAATGTTTATTTTTTAAAAAGGAAACAGTCTTGTTTTCAGTGAGGAAAAAATTACTTTTATAAAGTATTTTCTATTGATTTTATTAATGTCTTTGTGATGGAATGACAACTATTGAACAAACATGGCTGAACTGTGAAGAACTTTGGCTTAGGTCCAATAATTTCAGGGTCAAAAGCCACTGTGATAGATAGTGGATGTCATTTATAGGGGAGCCAATAGTTTCATGAAATACATTAATAGTAGTTATTCCAGTCGTGAAGGTAATTTTTCAATATAAAAGAAACACTCAGAGTAAAAGAAAAAAAATACATATATACATACACGCAGTTAGACAATGAGAGGGAGGAACATTTTAATATTATCAGACAGTTTTGGAAACATGGGAAATTAAATATGTATTTGGAGAGGGTATAATTGAATATTCTTCATTGTCTTGTGGATTCCAGAAAATGAAGGAGATTTTGTTGTCTTACAGAATTATTTCCCTATACACTTGTTTGTGCCAAAAAGAAAGAGACAAAAATCACTTTGAACAGTTAAAATTAAAAGCAATAATCCCGGACAAAGAGCTGCAATGAAAATCACAGGATCTCACCAAGGTAACTTTGACCCACGCACTTTTTAGTCAGTCAAGGGTCTTGGGAGGCCCATGTATCCTGCTCTGCTGTTCTTGCTTTTCAGCTTATGTAAAATTGGAGAAGGAAGACAAATTCTAGTCCTAAACACTTTGGTCCATAATAACCACGTTTAACCTTGAACTGCTGTGTTCTGAATAAAACTTTCAATTACCACAGTCTGTAACATGTTCACATTGGGTCTGGGGGTAAAATCTGGAGAAAAGATGTAGGGGTAATTCTTCCTGCTGCTAGTTTCTCTCTGACCAACTTTTTGTCATTGCTGTTTTCACCAGTTTCATAAACTTTTCAGTGAGGCTACTTGCCTGGGCAGTAAAAATAGATAAAGGTGTATTCACATCAAAAATAATATAAAGGACAACAGTTGAGAAAAACAGTTCTCAGAGAAAGAGCAAAATGATCTAGGATATCTATCACTTCCTGAAAGCTCACAAGTTTATCCATCATGCTGAATGTCTTGCAGCATGAAGGAATCCTGCAGCATTTGGGATCACAGGAATGTTAACTTGTATCACACTGAAAGTCCAGTTGGTCCACTGTCCTGTGAAGAGTGATCAAAGCTGCACACTTCAAAGGAAGGTGCAATGAAGTACGAACAAGACACTTACGGAAATATCCAGCTTTTGATTCTTCTTTCTTATTCCAGACAACCAGTGAATGGCTTATGCTTTGTAGCTTGAGAATTTTTGCCTCCTATGCTTTTTAAATTATTGTTTTTTTAAGTGTCATTGTATACTTTCTTTTCATATCAAAAATCTCTCCATTTCCTTTCAATAAAATTAAGATAAAGTGTAATCTTATTGCATGATTTTCCCCATTTTTATCAATATTGTGTGATTAACTTTTCATATTCACATTCATCTATCCAAGCAGATAAAATATTTTTGGAAGTCCAGTAGCCTTTGAGAGACTTAGGTGAGCAAGTAATAACAATCTGTTCAAAGAATTTAGTTCCCTTTGCTCTTTGCAATGCAAAAACTTCAAAGGTCAGTTCAGATGGACTTTGCATGCCACAGAGATGTTCATTCAACTTATTGATATACTTCTTATGCAGACAAATTTTAGAATATGAACAGTTTTTAAGATATATTTGCTGTGTATGTATGTTTGTTCCTTAATAATGGAGCAAGACAATGAAAACTGTTAGAGAAGGTAGTTGCTAGGAAAGGATTATCAGTACCCTGAGAGAACCAAAAAGTATTTTGACAGACTTGATATGGCACAGTAAGGTAATTCCTTCCTTTTCTCCAGTTATTCCAAAGATAATGTGTTGGATTTCTTCAAGGAGGAAGAAAATTCTGCTTTGGGCACACATGCTTCACTAAATTTTTGGAGGAAAATGTTTCTTCCTTCTGTGCTCACACTGCATCTAAGAATAAAAAAGAAACAAAATTTCCCTGACAAAGCCTTCAGACAATCCTTCCAGAGAGTTCTTTTTTGACTGTAAAGATAAAAGAAAGTCTAATTGTGAAGTCTACTTGGATTTCAATTTTTGCTTTCAGTTTTAATTGCGTAGATAACACTGACAGACATTCAGTGCTTTTCTGACATTGGGATAAGACCAAATAGTGTTCTGACTTGTGCACTGGAATGTTGAATTGTTTGAGCAAACCTGGATAAGGTTTGTTAGGAGGTTGCACTTTTCTTTTTTTTTTCTTTTTTTTTTTTTTAAGGAGAAATTTGTAATCTGACAATGATTACTGATTTTTTTTGTGGCCTATGATTAGGGCTTGAAAAAGAGCTATATTCACTACTTTGAGTTTAGCAAATATATCGAATATGAAGAAGGATGCAAACAAAAAGCCATGGAAGAAGTCAGATTTTGGACTGGGGAGTATTCCGTAAAAAATAATAACAAAGAGAACTGAAAAAACACTGAAATAAAAGACTGATCCAGCTTAGGTCCGTACATGGTAATGCATTATTGAACAGTCATTTCTCCCAGTTAATCATTAAATGCACTCCTACACTCTTAAAAACCAATGTGAGGAACACTTTTGGGACAGAGAGGAAAAGTATACACAATGGATATTTGAGTAAGAAGCATGCAAACCAACAAAATAACAGTCCTCTGTTCTGTATAGCTCTATATTCCTTTACAGCTAGGTTGTTTCATTACTAATTCCAGAGCATTAGTATGTATTGTGTTATTCTGTACAGCTTGTTGTACAGAAACAATTCAATAAATGAAAAGTCTGAATTCTAAGTATTATTATTATTTTTGTTCAGATTTGCTTTGTGATGCAAGATTCTTTTGATTGCCTCAGACCTACAACAATCCCCTGTTGTTTATCATAAATAACAAGTTGTTTTATTTCTCTGGGCTTGCAAGTTTCATTTTCTTCTGTTGCTATAATTTCTATTCATTTTTAACACGAACACATTTTCCTACAGAAGTGGTCTTATATCTAACTGTACCTTGTGATTTGTTGGCTGTGAAAAGCATTCTAGTTGATGGGAAAAGGGTGAAAATCATTCCACCCCCTCACCAGAATGAACTGAACTTTCTAAGGGTATATTTTGGTTCTTTTTTGAAAGGGGATAGGTAATGGCCTCCTTCCGACTGCCCATTTGCTAGACATCTTTCTGCATTAAATTAGGAAATAAGTTAGTGGTGGTGCCATTAACTTTATTTCTTATGAAATTCTTATTGTACCAACTTGATCCAGCACTGCCAGAAAGGAATGTTTTCTTTGCACAACAAGAGCTATTTGAAACAGCAGAGTTGGTGCTGATTTGCCCAGGATTGCCACTTTTGCAAAATCTTTGAAAACTGTGCAACCTTTCCCTTGAACTGATCTTTTTTATTGTGGGAAAGTAGAGGGAATTATGAAATGCATGATAACTCGTCTCATTTTGATACCTGTCTTTCATCCTTAGTGAAAGCATTGCATATTTTCCATACTGAAGGTTGAACAACAGTGTTTTCTGACATCAATACTGTAATTTCTAACTATGGTATTTTAGCCACCTTTTTCACAAAGTCCTTTAGAGCTCTGATTCTACAGTCAAGGATTCCCTGGTTTTATGAAAACAGACAAGCTGAATCATGCTGGTTGTCTGTCCACTCTGCCTTTCTGCACTAGCTCATCAGAGTACATGTGATTTATTGTAATGAACTCCTACTTCTAGAGTTTCCCAGTATTCCGCACTAGAATCTTTAACAAAGATGTGTTCAGTCTTTCTGGTTTTGATTCAAGGGGAAAAATATGCTCTGAGATGCTATAAGATGACCAGAGCTTGGCTTGCTGTCTAGAAAGCTGATAAATCTGCATAACCAATTTATACAGTTTTGTAACTGTACAGGAAAATGAGGCACAGCTAATAGCATGCCTCTGATAAGAGCCTATTGACATTTTAACTGCTAAATATCCATTTTAAACCTGAAGAATCTAAATCTGCTGTTGTGGGGGTGGAAGCACTTTATCTACCATTTCTTGTGGTTGGGAATTCCTCTCCCACAACTGAAGAGGTAGCTACATCGGATGGGCAAGAAAGTCCCACTGATAGGGTGAATCTGCTATGCTTCTCTCTCTCTCTCTTTCTTCCTTTTTCTTTCTTTCTCTTTCTTTCTTTCTTTCTTTCTTTCTTTCTTTCTTTCTTTCTTTCTTTCTTTCTTTCTTTCTTTCTTTCTTTCTTTCTTTCTTTCTTTCTCTTCCTTCTTTCCTTCCTTCTTTCCTTCCTTCCTTCCTTCCTTCCTTCCTTCCTTCCTTCCTTCCTTCCTTCCTTCCTTCCTTCCTTCCTTCCTTCCTTCCTTCCTTCCTTCCTTCCTTCCTTCCGTCCTTCCTTCCTTCCGTCCTTCCTTCCCTCCCTCCCTCCCTTCCCTCCCTTCTCTCCCTCCCTCCTTCCCTCCTTCCTTCTTTCCTCCCTTCCCCCTTCCCTTCCCTTCCCTTCCCTTCCCTTCCCTTCCCTTCCCTTCCCTTCCCTTCCCTTCCCTTCCCTTCCCTTCCCTTCCCTTCCCTTCCCTTCCCTTCCCTTCCCTTCCCTTCCCTTCCCTTCCCTTCCCTTCCCTTCCCTTCCCTTCCCTTCCCTTCCCTTCCCTTCCCTTCCCTTCCCTTCCCTTCCCTTCCCTTCCCTTCCCTTCCCTTCCCTTCCCTTCCCTTCCCTTCCCTTCCCTTCCCTTCCCTTCCCTTCCCTTCCCTTCCCTTCCCTTCCCTTCCCTTCCCTTCCCTTCCCTTCCCTTCCCTTCCCTTCCCTTCCCTTCCCTTCCCTTCCCTTCCCTTCCCTTCCCTTCCCTTCCCTTCCCTTCCCTTCCCTTCCCTTCCCTTCCCTTCCCTTCCCTTCCCTTCCCTTCCCTTCCCTTCCCTTCCCTTCCCTTCCCTTCCCTTCCCTTTTTTTTTTCTTTTTTTTTCTTTTGGTCTCCTATAACACAAACATGTTTTAGTCTCTCCCACAGTCTGAACAAGCAAGCAAGGAGGCAAGCAAATACTACGGATGTTCGTGCATACTCCCACACTCGACAACCTCATTTTTTGACCATACCCCTTTGAACCATATGTAATGGCTGTCTGGGATTTCTCTTCCAATTTCTTCTTCATCCCTTCTACAGCCCAACAGTCTACACTGAGATGACTCTCAGCAAAATCTCTCAGACTCCCTCTATGCTTCCAATGCAGAATTCATTCATATCTAACTTCACATGCCCATTTTATTTTATTTAGTTTTCTATGTCCTTTCTCCTTTGAGCTGTCTGAACACTCTAATATCTTTTCATTATATGCTCTGTTAGATCCTCTACACTCTCTCCATCTTTGTGTTTGAAGGCCCTCTGACTCCTTTCCTGATTTTCCTCTCTTTATGCACCCTTTCTGCCCTATGTTTGAATAGTTTTGTCTATAAACATAAATGTAGCTATCAGTCCTGTTTTGGGCCACATATATATCTCATTTTCCCAAACTGGCCATCTGTCTCAACAAAACCCTCATCTTTTAATGCTAACATATTCTTGTGGGTGTCCAGCCATGGGTTCAAGTTCAGCAGAACCAGAACATACCAGCCAAAAAGTCCTTCAACACCTTTATTTATTTTCCCCATCTTTCCTTGTTTTTCCTGTTTTCATGGACTGGCACAAATGTTATTTGTGATTTGTGACTCACACCCGCTTCTGATCTATCATATACAGACCATATCTGAGTTTTGCTGACTGTCTGCAATGTATGTCTAAGATGCATCCTGTCTCTCTGTCTCCATGAGTTCTCTACAATTCACCTTAACTTTTATTTGGAGAAATGCGTTTTTTTTTTTTTTTTCCCCCTCTCAAACACTGACAGCTGCTGTTGGTTCCTGCTTATATCTATCAATTCAGAAGACAACAATAATAACCATTTTCCAGGCTCATGGGTTCACTGTCTCAAGTCCCTCTACTGGTTCCCTTTGCCCATAACTCTGAGCATTATGTTTCTTATCTTTTTGACTTAGATTATCAATACTTAATGGTGAAATCAGAGTATCTTGCAGGTAACCACCATCTATTGGTTAAAGTTCAGACAGGATATTGATGGTGTCCTTTAGGAAATCACTCCCATCAACAATTCTAAACACTTTCATAAACCATTACCTTCTTCTAAATCTTTAAATCTCTCCAGCTCCCAGTGACTGCTTGATACCTGAGGAGAGATTTGTCCTAATTGTGTAGATGTCTTCATCTGAACTAGTGTTCTGTTATATTCAGTGGAATATAATACATGTTCTGTGGTGCAAATCATCCTACCTACAAGTGATTATGCTTCCTTACTAACTACCAAAGAAATACAGAAAAACTGCTTAGATGCAGATATACATTTTGCAGCTATTCTGACTAACTTATCTAGTTACCTGAATAAGGGTAGAAATCTGCTATACACTCAAACACTTAAATTTAGGCAGCTACAGTGTAGGTGTCTACATGTACAGTAGGTGTTGAAGCTCTTATTATATCAACAGAGCTCTAGTTAGTAGAGTCAGTGGAACCTGAAGAACAATTCAGATGATCAGATGCCTGCAGCAGAATGAAATGATTCACCCTCTAACCTCTTCTAACTGGAGATCTAGCCTAACAATCAACATCTGTATGTGTTCTCGGATATATTTAACTTAAACTGAACCCCACTCTGGCATCTGAACCTGATACAAATCCTTCCCCAGGTGGTGTGTTCAGGTTGGGTTAACTCTAGCTGACTAACTCATAGGTTACTGGCCTACATTGGTTGTCTAGGTTTTTTTTGCTTGTTTGTTTTTATAGGAAACAGAGTGAGAAAGCCATCTTCATTAGACAGTTCAGAGGACTCCCATCTTAGACAAATGTACCAAGTTTGGTAGATTTTCCTTCTGAGGATGATCTCCTACCCCTCAATGATGCTATAGAGAGTATTCCACATCACTGAAATAATCATTAAAGTAGAAGCTGAACTTACAGATAACTGCAGTTAAGTAAAATTAACCTCCATCATAAACGAACACAAATTGTCAACATTTTTTTTTTCACATTGCTGGCAAATGAAACCGCAACCATCACCTCAGTTTACTGTAACATTGGCTCAGCAGACTCTCTTAATGGAACTGTCTCTACTAAATCATCACATTTCTTTCATCTTTGTGAATTTGGAACAATGTGCAGTATAAAAATCTTAAAAATATCAGCTTTGATGCATACAGAATACAATGGCAATACTTTTACTGACTTGTGAGAGCTAATGGAACACAACTGGGGGATGCTACAGACAATGACTTGTCTTCCCGGAGCAGCATCTCAATCAAATGTTACCATCGTGAAACTGAAACACTGATTTTTTCTCTAAGAGAAAAGAAATGGTCTTTAAACTGAATGGTGCACCACTTTTCTCCCTTGTGTAAAGTAAAAGAAACAAACTTCCCTCTAAGAAAAACATATTAAACCCTAATGCTAGTTAATCCAACTTCCCCTGTTGCACACACAAGAAATGGTATTGCCACCCACGCTTCTGCAGAATATTTTATAAAGAATCTCCTCTCTTAAAACAAGGGTCATTTTAATATTTTTTTTCATGATTCCCCTGCTTATATCTGGCATGATCCCCCATAATTTCCAGGATCTAGCTGGCTAATGATATCTAAAAAAGAACTATTTAGAAAGAATTACATTGAAGGATCTTTTCCTTTGGAAAGACCATATCTTTAAAGCAACCATTGAAAAAGTTACAACCTCTTTCCTGCATCACGTGCAATAAGATTTCAGCCTCATATTCATTTATTTTCCCAAACATGATACCCAGCTGAGGCTGAAAATTACAGTCCTTAAATTATGTGTTCCTTCCTTTAAGTAAACTATTTTTTTTTCTTTCACCCTGCTAGATTTCAGGGGCCACCACTAATATTCTTTTGATAAAAGAAGACTTTTTTTTTTTGGCCTCTGGGCTTCTCTGCTTCAGTCTTTGGATGAGGAGCTTTCAGACTAGAAAACTCATCTTGCTTAAAACAGAAAGCTGCCACTTGGCAGTGGCAAATACATCTTCTTTGGTGGTGGAGGGAAGGGGTTGGCTGTGGAGTGGGGTGTACCTGTGTGCTCAGCAGTCAGCAAGGTTTAGCTTTATCTGTGCTAGTGCTGTTTTTCTGGAGAGGCAAAAGTTTGAAAAGTTATCACAATACCTTTACAATGGGTCTTTTGTGAATTCAAAAGTAGCATGCACACACCGGAGGCTAGTAGGGATACTGTATGCTTTACTACAGCTGGTGAGGCTTACTCCGCCTATAAGCTTCGCTGGTTTTAGCAGCATTCCAAGACAGTATAATTCCTTAGAAATGTGACCTTAAGAATAGACTAATAGAAAAATAGGGTGGTGAGTTACAAATAGCGCAGGTTTAGAGCTTCATTTCAGCTGACATTAGAAACACTTTTAATATTTTAATATAATAATTAATATAATAATATTTTAATATTTTTACTAGATACTGTTAATGAGGCCTGTGTAATATTTCAGCTATATATTTTTGATGGACCCTGTACATCAGATATCAGACATGATCTGCTTTGTTTTGGATCTGTTCTAGCTCCTTTGAGATCAATGGAAAAAGTCCTACTAAATTAGGTGATGCATGTTCATAGGAAGAGGAAGTTGTATAGGCATTCTGCAAATATATATATACGTTCTACATTGTAAAATGTCACTTAAATACTCTCTACTTCATCACTTGAAGCAATTTTCTTCACAAATCTGGAGAAATTCCTCCTCATAAGTTAAAAATAAAACTGGTGTGAATTGTACTTTTCTAAAGAAAAAAAAAAAGAGAAGTTAAAAAGCACCCCCTTACAAGGGTGTATGTGTGTGTGTTTGTTCTTATCTTTAAAAGATCTTTATTTTTATGCCTCCTTTATCTCAGCAGACTGTCCAGCGTGGGATGAAAACATTGTCATATGCACATAAGACATGGGGAAAATGCATCCAACTGGCCTGCATTTTCTCATCTGTTACAGATTTAAGATCTTTATCTCCACAACATTTCAAATTCCTAAAAAACTGAAAACCAGAGAGCAAGAACTGCGCACAGAAGAAAATCTCTTTTCATCACACTGGGATTATTTTTCTATCCCAGGTGCTCAAGCCTGGGCTTTCTCTTAGTCTAATTGATAACTGTCGGGCTCCTCCCCTTAACCCACTGACTTTTGTGCGTTCCCTTCCCGGGTGACTACTGTTTCACTGTTCTACCTCATTCACTTATGGTTGACCTGGAGCTCCTGGGTTAAGCTTCCCCACTGGTATTCAACCTTGGACCTTATTATTGTTCTACTCGTCTGACCTCCGATACACTAAATTCTAACAAGGTGATTTGAAAAAAAATCACTCATTTTTTTCTGTGTGGTTTCATGGCTTGTCTTTTTACCACTCTCGGCTGATGTTCTTTTCTCCACTTCAGACCACCAAGTGCTTTGCTTTAGTTTGTCAATTTATAGTGCTGTCATGGCTTCAAATGCTGCAACTATTGTGTAGAATATACTCTCCTGACCTCTGAAGCAACTTTCTGTATTTCAATTGTTAACTCATTAGGGTTTGGAAGAACAGCTGAAAAGAGAATGGCCATTTTCCCACAATTGCTTCCAATGACCTGCTTGAAAAGTCATCACAATCCAGGATTAAGAGAAATCAAGAGGATGCTGCTAAAAATTAGATCTGGTTATTTTGCATCCTTGCCCAAAGGAAACAAACAAAACCCCTCAATACAAAATGACACCAATGCTTTTTATCACTACTTTGACACCAAAACTTGAGAGAGTAACGCATTAATAAAGCTAGTAATGAAAAGAAAAACGTCTGATTTGGATTTTGTATTTCAGTACTATTGCTATCCACAGGCAATCAGGCCATACTCTTTTCATACTCTTTTTTTTTTTTTTTTCAATGGCCCTTTGTTTTTGGATTCTAGACCTTGAATTAACTTCTCCCAATCCAGTTTTTCTAATAAATGCTATTCTAACTGTTCCCTTTCCAAAATGCCTTGGAAAGGGGGAGGGAGAGGAATAGAGAAGTGAATGGAAAGTACCAACACATTTTATCCTGAAGCCAGTTCCCTCTTGAGAGGATATGAGTTCAGTCATAACCATGTTTATTAAAAAATTAAAATCATCCCTTTCCATTTAAGTGGAGAAATCATCTTGCTCATTGAGCAAATAAAGAGAGGTGCTTCTGTCATTTAGGGATAGATTTATAGCATTAGCAAAAAGTTCATAATTTTCATAGTTTGAATTTTCATATTAATGCACAACGACTTATTTATGAGGTTTCTCTCTGTAGTGAAGACTGAACCACAAGTTTCTGAATAATAAAAAATAGTTGTCTTATAGTTTTGCCACTTAAAATAATTTAGTGTGGTTCAGAATGGTTCTAAACAAATATGTTCTAGTTACAAATGCACGTTTCTAAAAAACAAAAATGTTTTGCATAATTTTTCTACCTTTTCTCCATCATTATCAGTGTTTAGCTCTACCACACATTTTGATAACTTCAATAGAAACAAGCAAACAAACAAAATGTTTTGGACCTCACTGGAAATATGTTGAGCTTATAAGAAAATACTTTGAGAGATTATTTTCTATAGCATTCTACCAGGTAATGTATGCACATTTTTCTGATAACATGAAATATCTAAATACATCCTTCATTTTTGTGTCAAAGGGAAGTAATAACAACAGTTTACAGTCATAGGTCTCATCATCAAGAGTTTCTGAATACTTTGCAAACACTAATTTAAGTACCACAGTATCACTGAAGAAATTGACTTGCGTGTATACCTACTGATTTAAATTAGCATAATATGGGAATGACATTTTTCCTCTTGATGCATACAATGACCTTTTTTTACAGGTGAGTAAACTGAGGCATGGACCAGCGAGTGCATTAACCAAAGCCATAGACTGAGCCAGTAAAAACAATGCAAGTTGTAACTGGTATCTATTCTTCTGCCCTCTAAATCACTTTTTAACTCTTTCATTGTTTCTGTTAATTTAACATTTAACAGTTTTATTCAGTACAAGTCTACTGACTACAAAAACTCTCCTTCAAGGTGTGTATATAAAAGATATAAACATAAGGTTTAAAGAGTTTAAAAAACAACAACACAGAAGTTAGTGACTATTTTAACAGAATTAAAATGGTGATGTAAAGTGGAAGGAATATAATAATTGCGGAGTTTGATATTGGCTAAAAACAATGGATGAATTTGATTCCCTATATCAAACACCATTAGACTCTTGGCTTTAATAAAACAGTAAACCAATACTATACAGCTTAAATCAATTTTCCTAGAATGATATTATAGCTGCCAGATCTTCCAAAGTTGCAGAATATTTCTTTTCCAAAGAGGTAAAGAGTTCTTAAATCCTACTGTTCCATTTAAAAAAATATATATTTGCATGGATGATAAAATAGTATCAGAAAGCAATTTGTATTAGTGTTTGTACAAGCAATTGAAAAAAAACCAAAAAAAAAAAACCAAAAAACTAGCTGGTTTTGTTTCTGTGCTTCTTCTGCATCATTGTTTCTGACAGATGGTTTGCTATTATGGCTGCCTGTACTTCAACAAGACTTTATAACCTTGGAAGATTTTTGTTTGAATGTTTGTTTGCTTTTTTTTTTTTTGCTTAGGATTTTTGCAGTTCACCATTTATATTTTAAAAGTTCATGTGGATTACTCTCTCAGTGCTTTGAATCTCAGTTAAATTCTGATCTCTTATGGTACTGGCATAGTAAATCTGTGCTTGATCTGGACCCCGAAGTATTTTGATTGTAAATAGAAAGTCTTCTTTTATGAGGATGTTCACTTCACAGCTTGAGCAGTGTAATTTTTATACAGGTCTCAACAATCAATAAAAAAGCCACAGGAGGAATGATTTATCTTGTTGGTTACAGAGACTGTCACCGAGAGAAATTGTAAAAGATCAATTTACACAACCTGGTGTGAGAACGTTATTGATATAACATGGCTGATCAGTTTCTGGTAGTCTATGGGCAGATACTGAGGAGAGAGCCCTGCCCTCAGATAGGGCCACTCACCAAGATCTTAATTGACTCACTGGTCCATAAAACGGACATGAAACCAATGGAAGGCGAGATGCCGCATGCTCATGGTACACTGGCTGGACTCCAGGAAAATGGATTGGCTGAGCTCCGATTAGCTAGTTAAGCAGTGTCATGTATCCTCCTCTTTTTCTTTCTTCCTCCCCCCCCCCCCCCCTTTTTTTTTCTTCTTTTTTTCCTCCTACTGTGAGAACTGTTCACTTGGAGACTCACTGCCTTAATTACAAAGGGCCCTTTTAACTACAGGTCACAGGAGTTGGCTCACTTGACAGGAAATAAGGAAACAAGCTACCTTCCTGAAAAAAAAATAAAAAAAATCCAACTTCCACTCCTCAAATTAGTTAAATGAAGCTTATCAGCACTTGTTAGTTGATCCTTTGACAGTCTGTTAATTGCAGCTGGTACATTAAGTTATGTTATAACCAGCAGGACATATGATTAAAAAATAAATAAATCTACAGATATGCCACATGGCATGTGTTGGTGGAGAAAACAAAGTAAGAACATTGTTAATCTTTGCTGCAAATATTGCAGCACAAAAGACATTTATAGGACATTTTCCTCTTTCCTCGTTATTTTGTGGGATTAAATTGTATTCTAACTGAAGGTGGTTCTTTGGATCAGAAAACAGCTTCTCTATAAAATGAGATTTGAAATAGTCTTTTTTTTTTTTTAATAAAAAGCAACATAAGCTACTCTGTAAATATAAGCAGCCTGTACCTATGGATGTTATATGTATAGCTTTTAACATACTGTTCATGACATATACTCTCAGTTGTATTATTTTATTTAGAGACAGTAATTTCTCACTGTTATTACTGAAGGCAAAGAAAAGAACATTAGCAGCATTAAGAAACCCCACAGCAGTTGTTTCTCCTTTGTAGGAAGTGACTCTACTGTATAACTGCTAGCAAAATAAAGGATCCAAAGGCACATCAAGGGGAAAAAACTGTTTTCATGTGTTTAACCTGTTAATTATAGTAATCTACACTACAGTGTAAGTATAGTAACCTGGAATGGGAAACGGGTGTTTGAAAGAATGAGCTGACTAAGACAAAAATGATTAAATCCACACTTTGAATGGATGATTTTCATATGTAATTTGAGCTACACATTCTTATGTTGTTTCATTTTCACATTTCCATACTCATCGGCATGTATCAAAGTGAAAGACTAGCTGAAACGGATGTTTTCTTACCTTCATCTGCTGGAGTATTTTAAATACTTCTCAAAGTCTAAAAGACATGTTCATCTGGACCCATAGCATGTGTTTTAAGAGACATTTCATGCTCAGTACAAAGGCAGGGTTTGAAAGTTTGGACATCCCAAAAATATTGCTTCTTTTTTATCTACAGAAGAACACACATAAATGCAATGTTACTTTCATGCTCCTGAATATTCAAAGTTCCTATTAATTATCATTGTCTTTCCATGAGATAAAAATAGTCAACAGGCTTCTCAGTGTACTCATAAGTGTCCTGAACACTGACAAATGTATCACACAAATCCCCTCCAGTTCCTTCAGGTCTGAAGGCCAAATTCTTTGTTCTGAAATGTATATAATGCAAGCGCTGTCCCTCTTCCTATGTCACCCTTTGCTCAGAACAGAAAATAAATAAAGGCTATGAAAATATTACACCTGACCAGAGTGAAGAAATGGAGCTTGTGTGTCCCAGCAAAAAGGGTGGATGGTGAGAGAAGATGGAAGTGGCCAGATGGGAATGATGAGAGCTAGAAGAAGCCAGGACTGGGGCAGAAGGAAGGACGGGAGAGAACTTCCTCTCAATATGTTCTTCACGTGCTGAAATGTCTTGATTTGATGGTACACATGAGCGTGCTAGCAATCTCCCAAGAACATGAACTTCTGGAGTGAGACCACAGCCTGGTCCAGCTGTGAGGTTTGCTATTTTTTAACTCCTGAAAGGATAAGCTCCCATGTCTAGGGATAAATGCAAGAATGCAAGAATGTTCACAGCACCTGTTGCTCTTTTCCAGGCGTCCCCACTTACTCTTCTTTGATCAGATTCCAAGGCAACCTTTGGTCACAAATAGATGCTTGAGCCATGTTTTCAAGTGGGGGGTGGGTAGAAGAAGTGTCACTCTCTCTGCAGCTGCCAGGCCATTCACTGCCTCTGGCAGTCAGCAATCATTAACCAGCCACGCTCCTCCCATACCTTTTTCATAACTAGCTTGGGCTCTTCCCACCATCCAGACCAGTGCCATTTCCTGTGCTCCATACATGGATGCTACCTGTGCAGGATGAGCATGGGCTCACTGCCACCCAGCCATCTCCGGTATGGTGGCAGCCTCCCTTTCTACTTGGATTCCCTTCTTGTTTCCCTTCTCTGTTTTCAGGGCTGCTACCAGATGTACACCACACTCCGTGACTCAAAGTCAGACAATTCCAGTTACTATCCCCAAATTAATGACTACTCAAAATAGCAGACAAATATTCTGAGTGAGCTCCTCACCAAGATATTCACTGATTCATTGTAGAGGCAGCTGGTCACAACACCCTGTATTCAGGCCGCTAAAGCCTTTCTGTTATAGAAAATCCCTGTGACCTTTTCTTTTGAGAGTCTCTCACACTTCTGTTGTTTGTAGAAGGTGTTTTATATTCAGCAGAGGAAATCCCCTCGGGCCACAGAAGTGTCTTCTCTTTGTCCCATGAAATTCCATTTCGGATGCAAAATGACAAAAACTGCCATTAGCCTTCTCTTATTTTTATCTCTTGGGAAAACCCTGGTGGGCTCCAGGCTGCAGGCCAGGCTGAGCACTGCCACGACTGTGAGCATTGGTACTGCCATGACCAAGAGATACACCGGCACACTGGGTCACCAGAACCAACGAAAATGAAAAGGCAAGTGAAAAAGAGAACAAGTATGGCCTTGCTCCATTTAGACACTTGCATTAAGAAAAGTTCCCAATGAGCAACTTCCATCCCCAAACCACCCCCTTAAATCCTTAGCTCAGGAAATAAGAGTAAGGCAAGCTGAGATAATGTGTATAGTTCTTGGTAGCTTTTGCAATAGCAATGTGACCTGCACTACAGAAGGTTCAGGACTCACATGTAACTTATGATACTGGAAATACAGAAAAAGGAGTGCTAAAATAATTTACAACAGAGCCAACTTTAAATCAGCTTTTCTGAGGCTGCAATAGATGGTACTTGAGAGTTATGAAATGCCTCTGAACCTTAATTCATCCCCCTTTATGTGAATGCACTCTGGTGCAAATGTGTTACATATGATCATACTGAATTTTCCCATTTGCCTGTCTACATCAATATTCCAGGTGGATGTATCAGAGTAAGAGGATGTTAGCAGATAGACCTAAAATGCTGGTATTTTAGTCCTAAATGCTTGATTTTACAGTCCAATTAATGATTTTAATGTAACAGTTTATGAGCCTGGAGTGTCATAAGCTCTTGTATTCAGAAATAACGTATTATTCACTAAAGCCAGTCTTGGTTCATGTATGTAATTCTTTGATTGAAAAAAACTACACCATTTAAGAATTTTGAAGAATTACACAGAGCCCATGGCAGCTTCACAATCCATATCATTAATGTGGTTTGTGTTGCATACTCATTTTATTATTCATATAGAGATCCTTCTCAGAACTTTATGGAAGAATATTATTTGCTCTGGAACAAAAAACTGGAACATGCATCTTCACTGTTTAAGCAAAGGCCTATACTTCTAAGTGTGCTCAGGTATCAACTTTATCCAGAACTCCCAACTATCACATTTTGGAGAGTACCACACATGTATCAAGAAGGCCATATTCAGCTTTGACCAAAGCTTTTCATAACTAGAGATATATGAGGAATAAATTTCTAGTTTAGAAACATTTCAGGCTTTAGTTTTATACCAATTCAGAGATAAATCATATTTTGCTTTCAGAATTTCTCATGACTTCAGATTTCTGGGATTTTTTGAACCTTCACAGAGGCTTCTTAAATGAAACACACTCTCAGAAACTTGGCAGATGATGAGTAAAGTTGACGTGATTCCTGCTAGCTTCACTTCAGTTCACTCCAGAATAGCAGCAGTTCAAAGACTCATGCACATACCTTAAAATGTTTTTAACCTAATGTAGAAATCTCTCTCTCTATACAGTAGAAAGGTCCTTGTATCTACATTTGAGCAAATAGACTAACTTCTCCAGTACTTTATTATAGTAGCTTTGAAGGGAGATTCCTGGTAATATAAAAACGTGAACTGAGTTTCTAACGACTAAATGCATTTGTAAAAGATTTCCGGCTAAGATGGTCTTCTGCAGCAAGGGGAGGCACTAAGCACTGCGCCAAGCCTCACAGGAACGTGCCTCCTCCTACTTGCTATTTGCTTCCAGCAGGGAGAGGGCTAAGAACACACTGCAAAGCCCCAGCCACATCGACACTCAGCAGCACGTGTCAGCGTGGCATTCAACAGATAAACTGAGGCTCTGGTGACTACCCCACCTCTTACTGACAATTAAAAAGACATACAGCCAGAGACACTGGCACCAGGGCAGAGGCTCAGACGCCATGCTGCTCAGAGGATGGCTCAGCCTCTCTGTGGATATAAACAGGGCAGAAATCACTTTTACTAATTGCAGTGGATACCATGAGATCTGTATCACCACTCTTTTGGAAACGAAATGCAGGTAATGAAACCAGCTGAAATGAAGACATTACCAACTTGTGACACGAATAACACACACATGAATAGAAATGTCTCACATGGAATTCAGGACAACTGTCAGTAACTATCATTCAAATCATTTTCTCTCTTTTGTTCCCCAATTAATTCCTTTTCCTATGGCAAAAGCAGTTGCCAAAGTGAATTTGAATTCTGACATGGCATGTACACATATCTGTGTTTTACTTCTGCTGTATGGTCCTGCTGGTGAGTCTGGATGAGATTTACTTGATTTTTGATTATTTGTCGTGTTTACTTTAAGATGAAATACATTATGCCCCAGAATTATCTTTTTCCTTCCAGAAAGTAGCCCAAGTTAATGAGTTGTAGAAGAGGGCACCTGTGTTAACTCTAAGCGAGCGAATTAGAGAGCTCTTTAAGGGCTTATGTTTCACCAGAAATACAAACACTCAAAGTTAGTGATGGTGTATGGTCTTGGTGTTGATGATGCAACTCCTGACAGTAATTTTCTACTGCTAATGCAGATAAGTTATGACATTCTTGTCCCCAGGTTTCCTTCTTTCCAGTTTATACATACTTTTTGAAACTAACATATGTCTTATCTTTTACTATATAGGTTAGTTGTTATCTGTTTTTTTTTTTTTTTCCAGAAAGCTCGTTAGATTTTGACAATAACATTTATGCCTTTCTGATCAAAATGTTCTAACATTGAAAATATATGCTTTTTGTTTAGGTTGTTGGGTTTTGGGCTGTTTTTAATCTTAAGTTCATTTCTCTTTAGAAATTGTCTTCTCCCAACACACTTGGCTGTACATAGCCAGGGCTTACAAGGTGTGCTAAAATTGAAATATCAAAGAGAACTGTTGAAATGAGATGCTTGTGAAATGTGTGCAATTATCTGCTATTAACTCATCTGGAATCCTGAGATGAGCAAACTGTGATTTTCAATGTGTCATTACATTGTTGCTTCAATGGGTTGTTCAACAGCTCAATTTAAAAAATACTCAAGAAATAATCATTACAAGAGGTAATCCTTCCCATTTGATTCAAATAAATCTGTTCCAACATTAGGCTGACATGATCATGGATCTCATGAGGTTTCAGTGCTTTGTTTGCATTTGCTTTACAGTATTTACTGCTGATTTTGTTGTCAGGTGCTTTATTTCTGATAAGATATCTCGGATTCTGTTTTCAAATTATGTGGAGAAGCATGAGGGATAATGGCTACCATTTCTGTTTTCTTGCTTTAAGCTACACAGTGGTGTTCTTTACACAGAGACCAAGCAAAGTGGTTATTTTCTTATTATGGTGCTACAACATTTTTATGCTCTGGATAATTCTGCCTTTTCTGGTGTCTATTCAGCTGGAGTTACTCCAGGAGATCTACCAGTAGGTAGACCTATTTTGTGTTTTTCATTTGCAATTGTTAGATTTTCTGTGGAAAATGGTCAACAGTATTCTGGAGTTATCCTTCTTCTGTGGCTTTCTTCTTTTGCTACTCAATAGACAGAAACTCTTTATCAAGCATGTTAAATATGTAAATGTACTCAATGATTTCTCTTCTTAACCACATAGCTCTTTTCCCACTATTTTTCACTGTTCTAAAAAACAATTCTGTGAAATGATTTCCAAAAATTGCCATGGTCAGACACTGCCTATCTGAACTTGATTGCCTTTTGCCCCTGCACTTATTTAGCAAGAACTGTTTGTTGAAAAAATAATTGCAAGATTCCTTTTTTTTTTTTTTCCCCAACTGAGAGCTGTTCCACTCTCTTGTGACCCTGAAGTTTTTGCTATTGAGCAATCAATTTGCAGAAGTTTGTACTGATACTTTAGGTTCTAAACATAAACTATATCAGTATTTTTGATTATGTGGTGATTTGACTTCTAGTTAATGACTCCAAGTTACTGTAATGATTGTGCTTTGCATATGTTGGCTCCTTCCTTTATAATCAATGTAAACATCCAATTGTTTTGGTCAGATGACTATATTTCAGGGAGTCAAGAAAGACATGAAGTGAAGAAAGTGAAGAAAGACAGGAGAAGTCTTCTAGCAGGTGAATATGTGCTGGTGCACACATGTGGGAAGATACTGCTAGCAATCTTTAGGGATGAGGGATCAGCCAGCAGTTGTATATGTACTGGAGGTTATGATAAGGTGGGTGAAAGATAAAGATGAATAAGAATAGAGGAAGAAAAAAAAAAGCAAACAAAAATGCAAAATAAAAAAAAAAGGAAGAGAGTGGTGAAGTAAAGAGAAAAATGAGGAAAGGAAAAGAGAAGTGGAGATACTACAAGAAGTGCCTGTAGCATCAGGCCACAGTCAAAGAAAAGACAAAATAAGGTTGTCACCTACATTTCTAGGAGACCAAGTGCAACTGGGTGAAAACTTCAGAGCAAAGTGTACTATTAGATAGAATTAAATAGTACACTTCAACAAGGAAAGCATGCCTATATGTCATAGTTTGTGTTGAGTTGTGAGACTGTGTCTGAGGTAAATGATGAAAAACAGCCTACATCAGTTTGGTGCAACCCAAATATTAGACATTGGGCCAAGAGTGTCAGCAGGAATAAATGACAAAATAAAAATAAAAATCCCATGCTAAAAGACACATCCTTCCAAGACTTTCCTGCATAAGGAAAATACTATAAACTATTCTGTTACCATTTTACACACTGACTGCTCTTCACTCATTTCCTGTGTGAACACTTAATGCACAGTAAATACAAAGCAGCCCAGTTCACTCATACTGTTCCAAGTGGACCAAGTGACCACGAAGATGTGTGTTAAGTGTGTTTATTTGGGAAGCTGGAACAGAGGGGCTGTAAAATCACAGCCTAGCTTCCTGCATAGTATCTTTCCTGCCCAAGAAAGCAATCCCCTCACAACATAAATTACCAAGGGCTGGCCTCCCTGTGTGGGTGCTAATGGGGTGTAGGTGCAACTGTTTGAAGAACAGACTTAACATAATGAAAAAATGCAGGTGTTTGAATTACTAAAGTACTCACAGAGGAACTGCACCTGCCAAGAATAGGCATAGGTACATGAACACATAATTTGTGGCTGCACGAATGGATACCCAGTAGAGACCCTTTTAATAATTTACCACTGAGTCTGTGCAATAGAGTGTCTTACACTGGGAATAGCATCCAAGCATGAAACGGCAAAAAGAAACAATTTGCTGCTCTGGTAAGGCTAGTTTACTATGAAGAAAACTTTGCTTCTTCATTTCATTGCTGTGCAGTCTTCACAGATTGTGTGTAAGGTATTGTAAAGTGAGCAGCCCTGTTTTCAAAAACTCATCTAATGACATCTGTAATTTTAAAAGTGTAAATGCCACATTCACCATGAAATTCAGGAGCAGGGACTCAACTTACCAGAGGTATCTACCATCCTAGCGTTTCTCTTAGCTCATCAGTGTATCCCAGGGCATCATTTGTTGGCTTACTGACAACAAATAAAGAGGCTGGATCTCTGAAGAGACTATAAGAAAATGCACAGATTTTATCTTCTAGGGTATTGGTTCTAGATCAGTCCAGACTAGTGGTGAAGGAAAGTTGCTTTTGTTGAATGATGGGCATTCAGCCGTTTATGTGAAGTGAATCTGTTAGTCTCAGATGAATCTACAGAAATGGATGTGCATCACAATGACTACAGGTGATACTTCTCAGCAGTAAACCCTGAAGATATGTGGAACAGCAGCAACCATACCAAATGTAAGCAGGGATCCCTGCAGGTCAGAGGACTGGGGGAAGCACAAGCTGCTTTTTTGCCTTTCAAGTATTTGCTCTATGCACAAATGCTTACTGAAATATTCAAGATTTTTTTTTTAAAAATCATAAGCAATAAATATGTTTCTTTTCTGTCACCCTTGTTCATTTTTCTCTCATGAAATAGCAGTATGGCAATGTTAGATGCATTTTGGTAGTCCCAGGTGAATCAGGGCCCTCAGTGATAAGCACTGATTACTGTATTGGGGAAAATGAGACCAAGTTATATTTGTGTACATAAAGATCTCATAACAGTGACTGAAGAATAGTTTAAGAACTGTATTAAAAAAACAACAACACCAAAAAAAATAAAATGATAGGGAATGTTTTATTTTGTTCTTGGCTTTGAAAGCAGTGCAACAAAAAGGCCCCAATTGGAAACAAAAACTGCATAATGATGTTTTTATCTCTAAATAAATCTTACGTTAATAAGGACCACTAACACTGTCGTTAGAGAGGCCAAAACATTCTAACCTCTGCAGTTCAAAAGGAAAAAAAAAGGAAAGAAAAAAAATTTAAAACAACAAGAGTATTTAAAGTTCTTTTTGGAATGAAAGGAGAAGAAGGAGCAGGAGGAGGAGGGGGAGAAACAAAAGAGAAACTCTGTCTTTCAGTTCCAATAGTTCTTGATGTTTAAAATCTCTGAAGTTTTCTTATGTGTTATGAAAAGCTACAAATTTATCTTTTGCCATTTTCCCAAGGGAAGCTGACCCAAATCCACCAGCAGCAGTTGAAAAGGTTTTTCCAAGCTTTATCAAATGGCCCCAACAGAGACCAGCTTAAAATTAAAAGCTTCCCCTACCAGAGGGAATATATGTGACTTTAATAACTGAAATGTGTTTTTACTTTCTATTACAGGGGTCAAAAGGTTTCTAAACAAACCAAATTTATCAATTATTTAGAGCTGATTTCTTCTGAAGTGGTATTTCTAAGATATTATTTGGTGGATAAATTCAATGTTCTAAGGCCAGCAGCAGCATTTTATTCATAACAAATTTCTCCTAAACTGAATTTGCTGGGGCAACTTAATTTTCACTATCGTGTTTGCACTGTAGAAATATCAACTGAAGTGTTATAGGGCCTAACTAGTGGGCTTTTCAAAGAGAAATTCCATATAAGCATGCTTATTCAGCACCACCCTGCTTGCCATTTATTGCTTAAGAAATGAACTGGTACACTGTGTCTGCAGTAGAATTCCTTTAGCTGTTGAAATATCCTTAAAAACCACAAGGCACCTTTAAAGTCAGGAAACAATATCTTAAACTACATTGTCACCTTCACAGCAAAAGAAAATAAGATAACTGTCAGAAGTTTGTTAAAGACATTTTAAAATGAACGACATGCATGCATAGATGCACGCATTTTCTTAGCTTTCTTTGAGAAACACTTTATTTAGGTTGTTGCGGAAGGGAATTAACAGTAAATTTAGAAAGAGGCCATTCTTAATACCTAATAGGGTTCACTGACCACGTAAATACTCTGTTTGTTATACATTAGCTAAACATACATTGGGTTTCTGCCTAAAGTCTGCCATTTGGTGCAAGCAGAAGACTTTACGGAACAGTTCATAAATTCACGTGGAGCCCTGTTAAATGAAACCAACCATCCAAGAGCTGACATTTTGCCATCTTTAAAATAGCTGCCTCTCTCGCAATAAAACTTCAGGTTTATTTATGCAAGCAAATATGAAGTAGTAATGCAATCAAGGTGTTACGGTGACTTTTTTTTTTTTTTTTTAGAGAAAGAATCTGACTATTAATAAACAAAAATGCATTGAATAGGTTCTTATTTACACTTGGAAAAATTCTTTCTGAAAAATCACATTAAGGAAGAGTGAAAGCATAATTTTGTGACCCCTGAAAACTGTCACTTTTTTCTTAGTGATACATGCTTTCAGAAACAAGAGTTATTACTGTAATAAGAGAAATAAGAGTTATTGCTATAACTGAAGAACAAACAAGTGAAAGCTCTTCTTCTGTCTTCTGCCTCCCTTTACCCTTGGAAGAAAAGAATTCTTCTCAAGCAGAAGAGATCAGCAGAAAAGACCAAAGTGAGCCAAATTTGATCAAGACTGGGCTCGTAAGGTGATAAGGAGTATTTTAATCCCAGGGGACTGACCCTGCTTCTATTTCATCTTTGGCTAAGATTACTACTGAAATTTTGAAATGGTTGGAGGAGGTTGTAAGATGAGGACTTTCTGTTATTTCAGAAGACTCTGCCCTGAAAAGGACAGATTTAAGCTTGAATTGAATGATACATTGAGACTGAGCATTTTTGAGTACAAGGTGACAGTAAACTGATGAAATGGGCAACATGAGCTTTGGGCCACTGCTCAAAGAAGCTCAAAGAAGATCATTCTGCCCCCAAATTAACAGCCAACCCATGTCTGTGAGACCTTCCTCCTCCCAAAATTAGGAGGCAATTGAATTAGCAGTTCAATTTTGGCCCACTGCTGGCAGTGACTGAAAGCTGCACTACACTGGTTGTATTATTATTATGCTGCTCTCTTTCATGCCTGCCAGATTTGTTTCCAAGCCTTGTTCTGCACTGGCCTACCTCTTACTGTGTTCTATGTCATCAGAGAAACAGAAGAAGGGAAGAAGAGGGTCTGCTTTAAAGATATGAAAAACAGCTATGAAAACATAAATGCAATAATGAGGGAAGCCTGGCAGATTAGAATAAAACCTAGGTTTGCTGAAAGAAGTGCTTGTTCAAGGCTCAGGATGGTGGTGCTATTTCAGATCACTCCTTGGATGTTTCAGACTCCCTTCTGGAGCATCTGGTGAGAGCAGTCATTTGCATTTGTTCCTTCAGAGTCACAACTGCCTTAGGTGACCTTGACGTCAGGATGAAAAACACATGACATTGTGTACTGGTAGGGGCTCTAAGAAGTATTTGGAGGCTTTTTGAGAGGGGAAGATTTGTAGTCATACCCTTACCTTGTTTCTAATGTCCTAGGTACTACTTCAGTCTTACAACCTGTGGTAAGGCCAGGTGAGATCTGAAAAGCTTGAGTGATGGCTTTGGCTCAGGAATGATTTGCAACACACAAGCAGGGAAACGAACTTGCTCAGCGTTTTCCTACTTTGCTCCCACCCTGTGCAGCTGACAGGCTGGGCGTTCTGCTCAGCATGTGGAGCTGCTTTACATGTGTGCGGGGGACATCGACTCAGCTCATATACATTTATGTGGTCTTGACACAGTGGTTTACTTTATGCTTGTGCTATTCCTTATAGTTTCCATCACTGTTAAAAGTAAAGAATTTCTTAGAAGAAAAAAAAAAAAAAGGGAAAAGGAAATAACCTAACTTCCCGCAAACTGAATAAGCAAAGGATTCCCTGACTATCGAGTCAAAGCAGGGAAAAGGCAGCACAGGGAAGTTGATCTTGAATTAATTAATTCAAAAACTAAGAGAAGATATGCACAGCTTGCTACTTCTACACCGTAAAACCAGTTGTACTCTTAGAAAAATATTCTGCTTCAGTTGAGGAACTGAACTCTTCCTACAGAAGATATATTGCCACCAGGGCTTATAGTAGCATTTTTGCCTGCTTAGCCCTGATCATTTACCTATCACATCTGTCAGATGCTTCAGAGGGGAAAAC